>NC_089520.1:25412281-26081082 GCF_963924715.1 Thunnus thynnus | reverse complement strand
CACAAGTGAACTCCTTGAAAACATGGAGTGTACTTATGTTTCTACAATCTGCACCACAATCTACACTTTTTTTTAAAAATTGCTTCAATTTTATCATTGAGTGTTTTATTCCCCATGGCCGTTTGCACTCCTACAATAATAACATTTGCCTTCATGTGCCTAAATGTCACATAAAGAGCAAACTAAAGGACACAACCAAGCTTTGTACACATTATTGTTAGATTTTTTGACCATGAGCTTGGTTAAAGAAGAAAGTTTTTACCAGAAGCGATGGCAATTTTGAGCTGTAGAAAAACTGATATGGACACATGTGTCTGCCTGGTATTGAGCCTGTCAGCAGAGTGGGACAGGTCTTAACCCAGGGCCAGCGACCAGCTCTAATGACTATGGACAACAACCTGAGCCTCTGTGACTTTCAACCTAATTCACTCTTGGAAAAAAAGGAATCACTGCCTTAAGACTGCCAACAACAAAAGAAGTGGAAAAAACAAAGCTTTGATAAAACATCCAAGCTTCTACTCACAGTATATTTCTATGCACTCATGCAGTGCTCTGAGTGTAAATCCCACATCATGTTACGTGTTTCTTCTCTTAGTTTTTCTTTCTTAATTATTCATGGGTCTGAAATTGCCTGGTTAGTGGGTAACTCACTCGATATCATTTTGACCGAGCCAATTTTGTTGAGGGTTTGATTGTAGTGTCAAAAAGACATGCAGTTGGTCACAAGTGTCTTTTTGGCCATTATTGCTTCAATAACACCTCTCTTAAAGCCCCTTGTACTCAGGTGAATATGGACATTGTGTTAAGAGCATATTGATCCAAGAGGCACTAATGACAGCACTTTACCGTATAACAACAATAAAAACTTCAGTTCCCTTATAAACAAAGCTGTTACACTAAATGACTACACAATAACCTTTGATGAAAGCCAAAAGTCATTTCTCTCATTACCAGCAACAACTCAAGGAAATTACTCCATTTAGGCCCTTTTGGAGTTTTATTTACATCAAGCCATATCAGCTCATAGCCATGTCATCAAAAAGAAACTGTCATTGCAGCTTTTCAAAAAGCCAATCAACCAATAGAGTCTGGTCCTTCTTGTTATCAGTGAAAACTCCCAGATGTTGGAACATTAAATTTTAAATTTTGTCCCCATCTCTTTCATGTTTCATTGTATCTGCCGTCTTTTTACAAGAACTGAATCTGTCTCAACACAATACCTCCGCTGTTTTCCCTTCAGCTCGGTTTGTTTCAGAGGTTTTGCAGAAGAGGCAGGGCGTAAAGAGAAGGGAAGGAGAAGTGGAAAAACGGAGGGGAATGCACAGCAGAGATGCTGGCACCTTGGATAATTAGGCAGAGAGGGGAGACTGACAGACAGAATAGGAGACAGACAGAGACCGGCTGATTCACATATGCTCACAGGAAGCAGCAGCAGCCAGCAGCCATCTCATGACAAACATCTGAGGAACCTTTTTCCAGACAGATGAGATCAGAGTTTCGTCTCCTCCGTAGTGAAGGGAAATGGGGGCTTTACGACAGGCATAATTAAAGTCGCCTCAGACCGAGCACAAAGTTTCCCTTAGTCTTTGATTGAGTGACAATTTTCTGAAGTTCGTCCCTTTAGGCCAAACACTCAGAACACGGGCGTGTTAAAGTAACCTCCTTTTATCCTAATGATCATCATAACCCATAGCTAATGGAGCACCAAACGCCAGCTAAAATGATTCAAAAGTGCCTTGAATATATTCAATTATAATGATAGAGTTAGCGATGGTGTCACAGAGGCAATGGTGACTTTCCAAGCCCTAATTATGCAGCGGTCATCAAGATCATTATTTTTCACAAGCGTCTCAGGAGATGGAAAACAGAGCATAATGAGGATCAAATGCACATAAAGTGCAAGCATAGTTTCATGATCTATTTACATACTTAAGGCACTTTTAAGGCACACAATAAACTTGACATGCAAGCCACAGTGGCATTCAGTTAGACTCAGCACAAAGATTTCATCTGAACAAAATTATGGATTTTAAAACTGTGTATCTCATTTATTTGCTTGGCATTTCACCATCAAGATGCAACAGAAATGCCCCCAAAAGCAAAGGGAACTGTGACAAAATTTAAATTAGCTTCCATTTTTACATCTTAGTTCAAATTAGAGTGATATGGATTTGGGGAAGGGGTGTGAATGCAGGAAATGAAAGGCCTCTTCATGCCAAGGAAGACAAAAAAAAAAGCTTTGCATGGAGAAACTGGAACAGAAAGGAAATAAATGCTTGATAAATTCTCTGTTACTGCCTACAACACCAGGCGGGTGAAATTTTAACAGGCATGATTATTCCAATTATTCAGGACTGTAGGTCATGTAGCAGTTTCTGATAATGTTGCAATATCGTCTTTTTTGGACCACGTTTTTGCTGCAGAGATGCAAAATGTATTTAAGAAACAAATAGCAGTAGTGAGAGAAGAACTTGATGGCACTATTGGTTTAAGTCAGTGAGTTTATGTTAAATCTAATATATGTTTGATCAGGGAGTTTGTGTCTATTCTCCTACTCGTGTGTATGTTGTATATGTGTGTTTTCTTCGAGGGCCGACACATCTGCAGGGTGATAGAGGATGACAGTTTCCCATTTTTAATTGCTATGGTTCCTGTTGCCTGGTTGCCTGGGGGGGACAGGAAGGGTGCAGACACAAATATTCTCTAATGAGTATTAATCTAATCACTGTCTGATATAAACAAGGCCTCTGTAATGATGTCAGACCCCCACCGCCATCGCTACCTAACTCTGACATTTAGGACGAGGGCATTTGCATTTCCTAAAAAAAAAAAAAAAAAAAAAAAAAAAAAAAAATCTTGACAAATTGAAGGACATTTTTGAGGTGGGAGCTGAGGAGGTGAGGGATAATGATAGCCATGAAAATTACCTCTCCCATTTCTTTTCAAAAAAGTATTTGACTCTTAAAGGAGCAACTTGTCATTTTCTTAATTATGTAATTGTTTCCTTGGGAACTGAATGTGCATGGTGCCGCTGGCTTTGCCATATTTAGATGCCTGTCATACCTACAGTGCAGCAACCAAAGAAAGAACATTCTGTTCAGAAAGTCTGCATTAATGTTGATGAAGTTACTGCACACAGAGCTCAAGGAAAATGTGTGTTTCAAAAGACATTGGGCCTCATTCACCAATATGTGCGTAGAAATGTTCTTACTTTGAACACAAAATAAGTGTGCACGCGAAATTGTCGTCAGATTCATGACACATGCACACCAGTTTTGTTCTTACCACTGTGCGTACGTTAGTGAATCAGAATCATTCTAAATTGAATGATTCATAATTAGCAGTGTAGCAGCAGAGAGAGCTGTCATTCATTACAAAGAGGGCCATGATGGTAAAAATGTTGGCTAGTAAAAGTATCATTGGCAAAACCATTTGGAGCCCAAATCCTGTACCCTTGTGAATCCTGTATACAGCCTGCATACCTGTTGCACCACTATCATGAAATACATCCGTAACAAAATAAAAAGTTGGTAAATGTGTAGATCTGTGGAATTGATCTAAATAAATCTCTACTGCTGCGCCAGGTGCGTATCGTTTTTTGTCTCTGTCCAAAACAGGTTGTGATGTAGCAAAAGCAGAGCGCCTCTATGTGCCACTACTGAACTGTCAGGCTGTGAGGACACTGAACAGGTGTTGGTTAACCAGCTGCATATATCATGACCAAATCTGATGGGGAAATTAATCGGTGTCACATTCCAGTATGGAAATTCCAATATATAAGCTATTGTCATCTAAAAGTAGGAACAGGACAGGAATTTCATTACATTTATGATGATGATTTACAGATTACAATGGTTTGGCTATTAATTTTATAATTAGTAAACAAATTGTGTATTATTGCAATTTCACACTTTTAAATGTTATAGGCCCAGTCATTGTAAATAATTAAATAATTGTCGTTCTACTATACTGTTTACATTGAATAAATATTGACTATATCATGTTTTAAGACCGTGAGACGTTTATGATTTCTCCGTATTCATGGTCTAAGGCGGTTCTAAATTTGTTCGCAGAGTAAGAACAAATTCAGGTAGGAACATATTGATGAATCCCAGTCTTGTGCTTAAAACATTTGTACACATGGTTTAAGCACAGATTTGTGCATATGCACTGTTTATGAATGAGGCCCATTGATATTGAAGTGGGAAGATTACTTATCTATTGTTGTCATACACACTAACAATGACACTCTCACACTAGTGGGAAATATACCTTCTTGTGTGCTCACCTTAACAAAGAAAACAGTGCAAAAACTGCACCATTGTCTGTCTTGTTTTCCTCAATAGATTGAGAGGGTTACCTCCAAGGGCAAGGGGACATGAATAATGCTTACCACCTGCACCTGTTTCCTCTGGATGCTGCGGCTTTAATTACCTCAATTAGCATTTGGGAGATTGTTTGTAAGGATCTGTATCTACAGTGATGGAGCATACGCTTGGAGGGGATGCTAACTCATTGGAAAACACAGATAAATTGTCTCCCACCATAAACTTCTGCAGTAGTTGTGACTCCGAGCGTACTTAGAATGAGTTCTGTGCGTTGCCAAGATGAAGAGATGGTGATAATGTGTTGACACATGATCAAATAAGACGCCGTGCTGCTAAACCTTAGTATGTCATGTGGAAGATGCCTGCGCTATGAAAAAGTAAGGGAAGGGCTGTTATCTCTGATCTGCAGAACAACAAAACAGCATCATTTGTAGATACAAGATGACACAAATGTGAACTAATGGAATTCTCACACTGTCCTCTTCGCTGTGAGAGTTTATTAGAAGTCTGCAGAGGAAACGGTTCAGGTTTCAGCCTTCTTTTGTTGAGCCTACCCGTCCAAAGTATACTGCACCATGATTTTGTTCCTGCTTTACCCAGTGATCTGTATCGTGTGATTTGTCCCCTTTCATTTCCATAATGGCTTCCTGAGCTCCCTCATGGAAACATATGGAGACCCCTTCTCACTGTATAGGATTTGTCCTGCACTAATGGAGCTGAGATTGGATTCTGGCACTTATGTGTGCCTAGATGATTCCTCCTTTTTAGTGCCGTTCTCCTTTTGCCTCATACATAATACATAGGGTTAAAGAAGCATTGCTTTGCAGGAGATCTCATTTATTAACATGGAAGTCTCGCGGGGATCAGAAAGCTCAGCATCAAAGTTTGCCTCAGCGCTGCTCTCATCATCACCAGGAAGCACTTGGGATTTCCACCAACAGGTGTGGCGAGAATTATTATCAGTATTTAATTACTGTATTAATTTAAACTTAATTGTCAGACTGTCCTCACTAGAAAACCAGCATTGGTGGTTTGTTCAAACGCCTGAGATGAACCATATTAACATTTTCCTGACAAGACCTTCTTGTAGCCATGTGAATTATAATTCTTGTCTGTCAGAAGCAAAGGTGAAATATACTGTAGCATGTTATTGTACCACAAAGCCTCATGGGGAGGAGGTCAGGTTGGATGCTTAAGTGACTTTGACATGAGAGATGTCTGTTTGAATCCTCTTTCCTACCAACATTTAGCATTGTTTTCTTTTAACCATGACCACAATCTTTCCCTAATGTTAGCCAAGTAGTTGTGCTTAAAACTAAGCAAACCTTAAATACACAATATGTCATTTCTGCCACTAGGGGTCTCTCAATCAAAACAATAACAAAAGATGGAGTTTGATGACATTGTGAAGTAGCAAGGGATTATGAGAGTTGTTAAACAACCAGCTTCTCTGGGATAGGATTACTTCAGTGTTCATTGTTCAGGATGTTTTTACCGGGAGCTAAATTATCCGCAGAGGTCTCCTCCTCTCCACAACAAACAGACCTGGTGATTGAAACAGGTAAAAACACTGAAAGAAACAGTTTCACATAAAAAATCAGGGTTTCTCCGATGCTGTTCAGCGAACAGAGGAAGTCCAGTAGGGGCTCTGTGTGACCCGAGCTGCTGCTAACGTTTGCTCAGCTTGTTTCTCTGATAATTTAAAATCCAGATGTTAAAAGATATAGTTAAAAACTACCAAGATCTAAAAAGTTTATCGTAAAAATGTGGCTTAAAACTGAAGAAAAGTCCATTTATGAGAGTTTCTGGCGGATAACCACAACGTCAATGTATTATCTTGTATGCGTATACTCTTTGGTAGACGCTATTGTGAGGGGCAACCACAACGCCGACGCATGCATCTTGTGCACGTATACTCTATGGTAGAGGGGGTTGACACCATTTACAGCGACCAAATGAAATGGACCATTACCTTGATTAAAATTACTGATTTCTCTGGGTTTGAAAATTGTTGGAAACATTTGGGGTAATGTAAGTGCACAACTCAACAAAATATATAACATAGGTCCAGTTGTTTTTAGACATTTTAATGCGAAATAGTTACATATTATAGCTTTAAAGTATAAGTTCAGCAATATTCCACACATAGTATTCTACACAGTATTCAAAGTTAAGTTTAGTCTTTTGATAGAATTTATTGACAATAAGAGTAGTACAGTATAGCCCAGGTAATGCAGGACTGAAAGTAAATGTATCACTTTGACCAGACTTCATCTGCATGAGTGGACCAATTTGAGCTTTTGACCACATAAGATTTAACTTGTAATTAGATTGAGACTAGTACACAAATTGAATATTTAACTGGAGCAGAAAATCCCTAACTCCACCCTTGCATCCTGGAAGTAATGGCCTCCATCTTGTCTATATTTCCAGTAACCTGTGTCCAACAGGAGGAGGTCTTATAAAGCATCCCTTGCCCTCAGCCCGACCTAAACTCCAGGTAGTATGAGCCCAGAGCAATTACCTCTCTCTCAACCTCCTTCTCTTTCCAAGAGGGAGGCACATCTCCATAAGTTATTTCATTATCTCACAAGCTCTGCTTTCTCCCTCTCTGCTTTTGTTTTTCTATCACTCTGTGTGTATTGCTTCCTTTGGGAGGTCACACAGAAGGGTATGGGATTATCTACTAAATAAAGGGCATTCTAGAAATGATTTGGCAGTCAAAGTGTTTGATATAATAACTGAGCTGCCACACGTCGACTCCATTTATAGACTATTTGCTAAATGAGTTTGTTTTGGTCATTGCTCTTTAATTTATGATGTAGAAATACTGTACCCTTGATTTTCTTGTTTGTTTCTTTCATTTATGCTATTATCACAAGTCAGAAGACGAAATTTGCTTTGCATGAAGTTAATTCAAGGTTGTAGTGCAGGTTAATGCCTGCTAAAAGAAATTGCTGAACACTGGCTGTGAAATAGACAATAGTCAAATGGTAACAAGTGTGAAATGGTCAATGACACAACTGGAGTTTAGCAAAAATATTCATTAAATCTTCATAGGGCTCCAGATATTTAGATACTTAGTTATTTTATAGCAAAAATAATCTGCAGGACTCTTTAGCAGGAGATGGTTTAATGAATTTTGAGTGTCATTAAGATGCAAAGAGTAGAAATGACTGTTCTGTGTGAGGAGCTGCACAAAATCATCTTTTGATTGTCTTATAATGTAGTATAGGCGGTTGTGTTGCAATTAGCAGTACTTTATAATTTAGGGTAAGCAAAATGTTTTTCCCCAAGTGTTTCTTGATACAACTGTGGTTAACAGTTTCAGATATTACCTGTTACCATAACATTGTGTATGCAGTTAAAGCTTAACTGTTTGTTATTGCTCAAACAAAACACTTTCATGTACCTGTATGTGCATGTATTTGAATTTGTTTGTGGCTTTGATCGCACAAATTCAGTTATCAATAGGCCTATTGAATCTGATGACCACATGAGGTGGTTTGTGGCCCTCTGTTGATTTTTTAAAGTGTGTTTGAGAGTGTGTGTGCATACAGTATGACTGTGAGTGTTGGAAAGTGTGTGTTCCAGCATGTCTCCGTCCTCCCCTGGTCTGACTCTGTAGTGCTTTGATTTGAGCGCGGTGATCCAGCTAAGACTCGGAGCAAATACACGGATTAGGCCGCAGCGGTGCAGATAACACTCTGATCAAAGTGGCCCTGCTGCTCCGACAGGCACAGAGAGGAAAATATGTTAAAGGAAGAGGCACTGCACACACAGCCCGAGTCACACGTTTTTTATCTCCACTAACAGACAGACAAACAGACAGGTGGAGATTGTCCTGCTTTATTTTCCTATTTTCCGACGGCTCCGCTGTCGATAGCCCAGGCAGAAAATTCACTCCAATCACTGCAGGCAGGGTCCATCCCCAGGGTTGCTGAGACCAATAACCAAATGCCCTTCCTCCCTAATGGGGCACACTCAGTCACTCTCTCTGCTTTTCTTTCTTATTGTCTTTATTTTACAGTCTTATCATTCTTCTATTCTAACCAACAGTGATAGAGGAAGTTTATAATTCCGTGTCCATTATAAGTGAATCCAGTGTTGATGCTGAACTAATTATCAGGTTATAAAAAGTGTGACTTCACTATTTGTTGCACCTCTACAGACTGTAACCCTGAAACAACTACACAACCATGGTTAACACACACAGGTGTTTTCACTCATGTTACCTGATTAGAGCTCTTCTCAGGACTGAGTGGGCACATACAAACTCTACTTGATTGACACCTCCCTCACCCCTCTGTTAGTCTTTGCATGGTTGGGGGGGGTACACCTACACTGTCATATAAGCTTCTTTCACAGCAGATGTTTTGACTTGTAACAGTAGGAAAAGCACAGGTATTGCTAATAACATTAACGATGGCAACGTTCTATTCAAGTGTCTCAGTAAGCCATGACAGCGTGATGTTGAGCCAACATGCACAATAGCAGAACCCCAAAACTAAAGCCACCATTAGTTTTATTATTTACAGCTGTGTTTTTCCTACTGTCAAAATGTCTTCAGTGACACAACACAATTACCAGCATACAGTATCCCCACCCAGCTTCCATCTGACTAGAGGTCTAATCAGCCAGGGTATTGACAACACCTATGTCGGTGCGTTGGGCCATTGACTCTGTTGACTTTTCAGTGACACATAGGAGTAACTTAATAGTAATTTGAGCATCATTGCTGAAATAAAGAAATAGCGTGTCTAACAAATTGAACATGTTCTGTGATCAGTGTTTGGCTGTCTGTCCAAAAAGATTTTTAACAAAATCACAAAAACGTCTCTTCTTCATCTACAGTGTAGGGAACCTTGCTAAAGTTTTTTTTTAATTCAGTTTAAAAATGCAATGCTGAAATGCTAATACATGCTTTTATTAGGAGTCACAGACATAACAGCAGTTTTCTTTTTACCTTTAAGAAAATAGCTAATTCAGAATAATATAAAAAAAAGTGATTACATTACCCCTCTGCTCGTTACACTGAATTATGATTTTAAATTCCTTTTAATTTCCTTTTATACAGCCTTACATATAGCACCCTCACATATCAGCTTTGATTTTTAATGTTTTATGGTATTGTCATCAACATTTTGATTCCTGCGTAACATTATTTTTTAATCCTGTTTTGTGATGCACTTTGGGCTGGATTTCTGCATAAAAGGTTACATACAAATAAAGGGTTTTTTATTGTTTCTCATAACATTAGTAATACAATTTCTGTAGTTGCCTTATATTACATATTATTTATTCTGTTGCTGTAGCCTACACATCGTATTAGCTGTATTATGTTGGCAGTTGTATTCTGCCTTACCTTCAGAAATTGGATGACTTTTCCTCACGGCTAACCTGGGTCACCAAATGGAACTGCTGTATTTCCTTTTCCTTTTGGCTTGATAAATGGTAGTACAGGAACACTTTCACTAGAGAAAAACAACTTTTCTGCCATATTGGAAACTCAGTGTGTGCTCAAGTCAAGAGAGGGTGATGTCTATTATAACTGGAGAATTTCATCTCTGCTTCTACTCTATATGTACAGCAGGGTGAATGATTATCAAAGTAATCACTTACTTTATTTAAATTATACTTTGTCACACAACTCATTATTGTAACACTGAATGTCACATCACCACCTAACTCTGTACCTGGGGTAATTCTTTACAGTTACACTTACTCCTTCTGTCATGGAGAAATACAGTACCGATCACCAGAGTAACTCCTGAAGGAGTCCTGCTGCAGTCCAGCAGCAGAGCTGGGGAGTTAAAGGGTTGAAGTGTTCTCCCTCCGTCGGCAGTAGCTCATTATTTATCCATGAAGGACTGTTAACCACACTGAACTGGAATCAGATCTATTCAGGACAATGCTTTTAATTAGATCTGTGAGTGTGTCTGCATGTACACTACAGTATGTGTTTGTGTGCATAGAAAGTGTGCGCTTGTCAGTGGACAGCAGCAACCTTGAAACCCGGGAATCCCATGTGAAACGTGACGGTGCGCTTCGTGTGTTTATCACCTAAGACTAATTGATTAATGTGTTTCACTGCTGATGTCGTCTAGAAAACAAATGGCCTTCCCCACACTCTCTCTCTCACACACACACACACACACACACTCACACACACGCACACATCGCTGAACTTTATGTAATTAACGCCTGAATGGACCATGTTTTTCAGATGCGCCAGTGCTGATGTGGAAAATAAGAGGGGATTAATGCAGCCCTCTGTTAATTCCACAGCTTGCTTCAGCACAAGAGGCTGACCCGATATAGACAGTGAATCCTATGTAGTTAATAGGGTAATTAATACTTAAGTCTTCTTAACACTGTACCATTTTCTATGGAACCGTAACGCAACACCTTGTGCCCATGAGCAGTGTCCAGGGATTTTGGAACAAATCTCCTCTTAACCATCCAATTAAAGACCTCATCAACACTCATATATACTATATTTGGCTGTTAGGTGTAGTTAAGTGTTCTTTAAAAAAAGAGCTATACAAATTATGTTTATTATTAGTAGTAATATTACTATAATTATTATGCAAAACAGGGTTATCACTTTACATTTACATTTATTCATTTGGCAGACAATTTTGTCCAAAGCGACTTACAAATGAGGTACAATCCAAGCCACCATGGACCCAGAAGAAGCTTCCCTGAATAAGTGCTGCAACACTCAGTTTCATGTTCCCCCTGACACAAGTGCCACAAGGTTGCAGGTCCATTAAGACATAAGTGCATACATTTTTTTTTTCTTTTTTTGGAAGAGAGATGGATAGAAGCATATATAAGCATATTAGGTGATTAGTGCTCTCAGAAGAGACTTTTCAGAAGGTTTTCAAGCAATTTTTGAAGACAGAAAGGGATTCTGATGACCGAGGTAGCTCGTTTCACCACCGAGGGACAACACAGGAGAAGAGTTTGATTGAGATTTCCTGCCTCGCAGTGACAGAAGGTCTAGTTGTCTTCATTTGCAGATCGTAGTGAACTAGCAGGCCCATAAACCTGAATGAGGGAGTTCAGGTTGGTGTCGTGCTAGTGGCCACTCTACAGGAGAGCATTGCTCACTTGAATTTAATGCGAGCAGCAACAGGAAGCCACTGGAGGGTAATGAAAAGTAGAGTGACATGAGCAGTTTTTGGCTGGTTGAAGATGTGCCGCTGCACCTCATCACTGCAGTAACTGTGTACATTTTCAGCAGTGAAGTTTTAATAAGTTTTAATTGAAAATGAATTACAGCTCAAACATATTTCATATTAATACCATCACATCATATTTTCTAGTCTCATATCCAGTCAGTCTGGAGACACATCTGCAACATGTCAAGGACTTGCATGAAGAAAAAGGAGCTAAAAGTCTCCCTGTTGACTGAGAAAGGATCAGAGGCATGTATGACAAAGGAAATGGGGAGTGGAGAAAAGAGAGGAAGAGTGCGAGTGAGAGAGGGAAGGTGAAATGGAGAGAGAGAGAGTATGGTGTGATTTCCTGTGCGACAGAGCCCCACAGCAGACATGGAGGGAATAGCAGGTAACCAGGCTATGAAGAGAGGCTTAGAGAAAGTGTGATACATTTTAGTTTTGTCACATTGCTCGATCCAATGTGGCCCCTGAAAAGACATTTTTTGTGAAAGTAGTTTTGTCTTCAGCTCCTTGTTTAAGGTCTTTTATATTAAAAATAGCAGGCAACTGTTTTGGCCTACAAGAGAGTTTAATGACTGATGTTACCTGCTGGGATTCCTCTGAGACTTTGCTGGGACCAGCAGGTGCCAAGCTGGGCAAACACACTCTGCACAAAATTATGAATCACTGCCAAACATAAACAAACTTCCTATCAACGGGATTAAAGCCACTGGGATCGGGGGGAAAAAAACACAATTTCACTATTGTCTTCTAAAAGAAGCAGAGAAGGATGCTTGGTAATAAAGCTAAGCCTTTGGTAATGCTTTAAATCCTACTTGATTTAAACTGATAGGAGCTCTCTCGGTGACTATCTCTTTGGCTATTTTACATTCTTTTTATTTCTTTCTATGCAGTGCAAAGTGGATATTGCTCATATAATATACAAACGCAGAATGTCTATTTAAAAGTATTCATGAATATTGTATTGAGTATTGTTCTGTTTATAATCCCCACAGGTGAGTGATTAAATATTCATTGCTGCATAGTAACTGCATCATATAAAACTCATAGATATGTTTAAAGATGTTGTGGGTGGGCATCAAATCAACAACTGTGCCCTATTTATATTTTAGATATTTTATATTTTGTATTTATTTTATATTATTTTATATTTAATACTATTTCATTTAGACCTGCCTTAATGCAATATGGTGCACTAATTTAATAACTCAACAGGCTCCAAGGATCTTTATTAGTCCTAATCATTCAAACAACAAATAAACCAATCAATATATAAGGGAGTAATTAAATGGTATTCATGATTTGATAATCAAGTTATCTAATATGTGTGTTGGAATGTCAAAAAAGTTCAACTTGAATTCAACAAATACAGTACATTAAAATTCTTTTTTAATGTATTGCTGCTATGATTAAACTGTACCTTCAATGCAAACGCTTCCTCAGTAATCAATTAACCATGAAGAGCTGCAGCATGAAAGACCATAACGATCTGCTTTTCATTGCTGGTAGCAGGTGAAGAGGGTAAGCAGGGACTCTCTGTAGCAAGTCCATGACATCTCATACTGGTGATTTATTTATTTTTATTCATCTTATATTTTATATATTCTACTGCTGCTTGAGAAGTACTGCCACATTTATACATTTTTCCAAACTAAAATAAATAAAAGTCATTTCACACAAGCAATTTTTGGTGGGTTTTTTTGGTGCATTTTCACAACTTTCCTTACAGAAAACCAGTATATTCAGCAAATGAGCATAAAAAGGTTTGTTTACTTGGAGGTAACAACAGACAGGTAAGTGTCATTCAGCCTCACCGGACTGACAACACTGACAGACTCAGCAACAGACAAAACAGAGTAAATGACATCACTATTACAGTATACAGTCACAATTCCAACATATCTTACACATTAATCCCATTACAATGATTTGAATTGGTTAATTTCTACACTCTTAGAAGAGCTTTGTTGTAAACTTTCACAACTCAGGAGTGTTATTGCACAGATTTATCATATTACACACCAAATTATATTGTTGATTTCCCCTATCTGCTTTAGCAGTAACAACTTGGTTGTGGATGAAGCTCAAACTAGTCAGAACCAGCTAAATCTGTTGAAGGTAACATCTAAATTGGTACAGTTTAGAATAAAAGTCAACCACAATGACAACGGACTTCAGTGACATGATAAGTCAGGACTATAAAAGCGCTGAAAGGTCAGTGTGGTCAACAAAATGGCCACAACATTCACGGACTGTTCGACATACTCAGTATCTGGGGAACAAGAGCATTTTCAACCTTTAAATATGACACATCCAGGGAAAAGCCTATGAGACAAGTGTGACCACTCTCAATTGTGTGCCTCTTCTAAATGTGATGACTACACACAACGATGCGATACAATAGTAAGTGGCATAGCCGGGTCCAAATAATCAGCTGAATGAATGCATTTTTCAGAAACCATTATTCAGATGTGGCGATGCGCACACAACAAACGTACCCCACAACAAACGGAGGCATCTGGAGGAGGGAAAAAAAGTTTCTTTCACTGAGCTGGCATGATAAGAGCGTCTGTATTTCCACTCCCTTTATCACTTCCCGTCCCAGACAATGGATTGAATTTCAAAAGCCAATAAACAAGGGAGATGTCCATTCTGCATGGCAGTTATCACAAGCCAGCGTCCCACTCTCATTTGCTCTCCCTCACTCCCTCCCTCCTTCTTTTCCTTCCCTTTTTTTCTGAAATGAGTAGGAAAAGAGAGATGAAAATTAAAAGTGGGGAGGGAGAGTTGAGAGAGAAGAAAAGGAGCAGTGGAGATGAGACGCCTTCATGCTCTGGCTCTCCTTTCATTGGACTGATAAAGGAAAGCATCAAGGCCAGGGGTGGATGTGTTTTTTTCTGTTAACTGAATGAGGCTTTTGAGGGTGATAGTGAGGAGCCGCTCCCCTGAGAGATGTTTGGAGGAACGGGGAGTGGTGAGCCAACATAATAAATATTCTTATCTGTTATTGTCATTGTAATGGGACAGGGCAGAGGGAGGGAGGATGCGACAGCGGATAGCTCTGTCGGTGCCAAGGGACCTGACTGTGTTGACATGCAGAGGAGAGAAAATCAAAGGAGAGACGGAAAGTGAGAGGGGAAGGAGAGAGCAAGAAAGATTTTAAGCCAGAGGGAGTTTGCGTGTAATTATTAATGGGTCGTCCTGGTGGGAAAGAGGATATAAACAAGGTGACAATGAGTCTTTTCTCCTGCAGCCTATTGCTTTACTGTATCACTCACTGCCAGGTGTTCTCAACAGGAGGGAGGGAGCACAGTTAAGTTTGGAGGCATATTATAAATGGGCAATTATGTCAACTTTCTAATAGCATCACTTTAATTGAGGAAACATCAGCTTTACAACTGCGTGAAGGCATACCCAGCAAACATTCAGACACTGAATGACCATTGTTTGAAAGTCCAATCAAGACGTCCCGTTATGGTTCAAAAGTGGAAGTTGTACCAATGTCCGGGACCTTGTTATCACAGCGTTGAAATATGTTATCAGGAATGGGCCTGTTCAGCTATTCTGCTAAAGTTTATATACACAGTGTGCATTCGGCAGCTTTATACATCATGTATGTCCAGATTAACCAACATCCTGCCTGACCCAGACGTCTGTTATACATCTTAACAATGTGTCACTTTCAAGATAATCCTGATAATAAATGAAAAATACATAAATGATAATCCTGGTAATAATATAAAACAGACACACAGCAAACACATTAAGTATTTTAGTTAATACAAGACATATGCACAATTTTTAAAAGAAACACACTTCAATATTGACGTGCAAAAGTATTTTATTAGGAAAAACAACACAGAAAAAAATGATCATCAAAAGTACAGCTTCTTGTAGATAATGTAACAATTTGAATTCTTAACTCTTTTAATTCTATCTAATTCACTTTTTTCAAGTCTCTATCCATAGACTGTGTTTCCATTGAGGCACTGAAGTAGGCTAATGCTAATGCTCATGCTAACTCCAGGATATAAATAGCTTGACAGTCCTCATCAGAACTCTGTGAGGCAAACCGAGGCTTTAAATCACTGAACTCTTCATCAACATGAGCGTTATAGAACATACACGCCAATATAAAAGCAAACTTACCCAACTTGTTTCATGTGCATGTTGCTGTTTTTGGCATCTGACCAAAATCATTTTTGGCCAGGGACACAACGTCGCTGTCCGAACAATGTTTGCTGGGTAACTGTGCGTTTAGACAGAACAGCGAATTTTAGTGGTGGCGTGATTGCATACAAAGTAAGCAGAAAGACAATTTACATTACACAGACAAGTCTGAAAATGTTTCAACTTCAGCAAAAAATTTGTGCCAATCCCGGGCCTTCATGAAACTGCTCCATAAATGTACAAAGATGAGAGTTAAAAGGAGAACAACTGGTGGTAACTAACAGAAAGAACTGGAGTTTCTGTTGAGATCTGAGTTGAGATGTTGAATGGTTTGACAGACATTATACATATACATAGACAGACATTACACACTCCCTTTGCATTCCCTTGAATTAACTATGGTTACTAATTTACCGGTTAGCAACCAAGCAACACTATCACCATACACGAACGTCAGTATTGGATGATTCTGCAAAACCCCAGGTTTGTTTTTACGTTCAATGCCAATGCTTCTGAAAATTGTACTTTCTACAGTAACTGCACATGGCAACGACATTGTGGTTAATGTTAGGGAAAGATTGTGGTTATGGTTCCATTGACATTTGTGGAAATATCCTTATTTGCTTTCTTGCTGAGAGTTAGATGAAAAGATCAATACCACTCTCATATTTACCAAAATGTTGAGATATTCCTGATAAAAAGGCACAAATGCTATGCATACACCACCCCAACCTCCACCCCCTACAAGGGGCACACTACCTCCTGAAATCTTCCAATGTGGACGTGATGACATGAGCAGGTTTATTTTTTGTTCAAACTTTGGAAAGTTTACCACTGTTTTCACAGACCCGGAGTGCCCCTGAAACTTCACAGATCACCAAACACACATCACGAAAAGACTCAAAGAGATTTATTCTGAGGAGTAATAAAGAGGCAGTAGATGAGTCAGGGGGCTTATGTAGAGAGCACCCATCCATCTGCAGACCCTGACAAATGTTGTTCAATTCCTCCTCCCTGGGAAAGACCCTTTTGATGGCCCCCTAATGGAGCGTCATTTTGCACATGTCTTCTCCCCTTCATATATTATCATCCAATATATTGATTCATCATCTGTACACACCACGCTCCGAGACTCCCCTCTCCCTCCCCCTTTTAAATGGTCAGCTGTGGACAGTTAATGTGAGTTATCATGGTAGGGTTCCACCTATAGGCTCAACAGACTATGGTCTCCAATGCCCAGTGGACAATTACAGTGTCCAGTGTGCAACAATGTATTTTGAGCTAAATGGACTTGCTGTAACATATCACTTTAGCCTTGGGACTTATATATACATTCTCTTAACAAGTTCTTGATGTATGTGATGTATATTCCATTTAAAGCATGCCCTAACTCTCTTCTTTATAGACAAGACGTCACACAGAGCTTTTAAAACATGAAATAGCCTGTGTTCTGCAGGTCTCACAGCCTAATACACTGACATGTCAAAGCTCCTCTCAGGGACTGCCTTGCTTTCACTTGCTCGTTTTCCTTAAAGAGGGGGGAAAAAATCACTGTACAGAGAAGCAAGACTGTGTGTGTCTGTGTATATGTTCACTGACTGTGTGTGTTTGCATCTGTAAGGCAGGGAAAGAGAGCATGGTTGCTTCATTCTGTGTGTGTTTGGATGTGCTTTCATGCGTTCATGTTGCTTTAACATTTGTATTACAAAAATCCTCCTGCGTTATTGATTTTGTGGTGAAGCCTCACAAAGAATAAACACAAACTCACGCACACACGCTTGCACGCAAACACACAAGCAAACATGGACATATAGTGCTCTCTGTCTTATTGTGATTTCCTTGTATATTAGGCAAGCTGCCTGCCAGGCCGCATGCTCAGTCTGATCAATTATTTAGGCTACCTTGAGCTCTCTGGGTTTTCCCAGGATTTATTAGGTCCAGCTGCTGGAAGTTTGGCACAATGAAAAACATGATGCATGGAGAGAGAGACAAATACCACTGAGACTCATCAGCCATGCGCCACTTAATGCCAAGCAGGGAACGTGAGAAGTGTAAGATCTGATTTTCAATGCAGCGAATGGGATGATATCTTTGCTTCTCAAAGGACAGCACACTGCAGGAGGAAAGTTTGGCGAGTTGCATACATGCTTCTGTTGTGGATGATGGTGAAAACGACACGATAACAAACTGTGTCTGAGATATGTTGCTTTTAACTGGAAAGAATGAGATGTGGGAAAAAGACTGTGTGTGTTTTTGTTTGCTTGAGCACAGTATCCACTGTGCGCAGTGTATGTGTGCACACACTACTTAGCATTTGTGTTTGTGTTTGTTGTGTTTATGTGTGTGCATGCGTGTGTGTGTGCGTGTGTGTGTGTGTGCGTGTGTGTCTGTGTGTGTGTGTGTGAGTGTGTGTGTGTGTGTGTGTGTGTGCGTGTGTGTGTGTGTGTGTTTTCTCCCACACAGTGGCAGCCTGCAGCAGTAATGAATGGGGCCTGGGGATAGCTGAGAGGATGGGAGGTGGCAGATCATAAATAATCATTTATCCCACCGTTTCCCCTGCTTCGCTGCCTGACAGACCACTGGGTACAGGCTGGGTACAGGCTGGGAGCAGCCAGCAGCGCGAGCCGAGACGCAGCTGCACCGGCCACAACGCACATGTGGCCTCAATGCTCTGGGGCAGGTTTTCTTCACAGCAGGTCTATCTCACTGATAAACCGGCAAAATAAGCAAAAAGAGGAAACTATAAAATTGTGAAGACACAGGATGACTTGTGATTTGTGGAAAAGAAAAACAGAAAGAGGACATTTACAATGAAGAGCAGAGCAGACAACCCACCCGATGAGAAAGGCTGAACTATGCCGTAAACCAAGACAGAGGGGTATGAAGTAATGAAAAGGTAAATGAAAATCAAAAGGTGGCCTGTATTGTTATGTGTGTTATTTATCTTAAAATCAATAGCCACCTTACCCATTAACTTTTAATGTGTACTTCCAATTGGAGCCTGAAATTAAACAGTGCTGGAGGAAATCAACAGCACCTAATGGCAGAGCCCTGGGGGAAATTCACTCATAAACACAGGTTCGCCATTCCTGCAGAGGAGGAGTATTGGCTTGTGAGTGGCAAAAATTCATTCTGAACACAGCGGTGATAAACTGAAGATCTATGATGCACTTAAGACCATTGTCAAAAAGCTTAGTGCTATTAGTCAAGCACCATGAAGCATTCACAATCATTCACAGAAGTGTAGCCTATTGAAGTGCAAAGGCTTGTGTATCACAGCAGCATGATGCTGATGAAAGGAGATACAGAAAAAGAGATATTGTACTCTCCCAGTATCCACAAGTCCCAGTGTTCCAAACTTTGTATTGCATTTACATTTGATGAAGGGAGTCTTCTTAGTGAGCGAAGATATGGGAATGAAACAGAATTTTCAAGAAAAGTATATTATTCAGGTTGGTACAGGGCTAGTTGGACACAGAGAAGTTTTTTGGAAATGCAGTTTTAAGTCAGTAGATCAAGGCTTGATCTTCTCTTCTTTGTTTCCTTTTTTTTATATTCGGTCTGTCTTCGTCTTCATCTGTAAGTCTGTCTGGCTACATGCAGGCATATGTGTGAGCTCTAACTAACACAAACTACCATGACTGAGCTCAAAATTCAAAGAGCAGCATTAATCAGCACTCCAACACCTCGGTCTTTTCCGGCCAAGCAGAGTAAATCAGGAAGAAGTTGGACCGAGAGAAAAGTGGAAATGGCTTTGATTTAATTTATGGATTCCGCTTTCATGTCGCCACACGCCTGACTAAGTGTCAAAGTGGCATTTATGATGTATGAAATTAAATTACGGAGGAACACCACCACACACAAAGCACAACACACCTGCGATGTGTTCTCACCTCAGCGGTTTCACTGAAAAGGCCCTTCATTTCTCTGTGCGTAATAAGTCTCTCTCCATTTATCTCTTTTTTTTATCCTATTTCTTCACTGTCTACAGAACATAACAAGACAGCAAATCAAATCTTTATTAGGCTTGTAATCAAACAGTCATATTTTAGGGCCTTCATTTGATATGGATCAACATTATCTTCAGATTGTTTCAATGAGAGGTATTATGGGCAAGTATCAAAATCTGAGAGATTTATAGTTGATGTGTTGAAATGATGCAAAAGCACTCCTTATGTTCAACAGCTGTCTAGACATCACTATCAAGAGAGTTTTATTATTAGTACAGCCACAGCCACCTTAAAACACTTTGAGGTTCCTCATTGGTGCATTAGGAAACTGTACACTTTCACTTTGAATATCTACAATAATACAAAAAATTGTTATACAATAATCTGACCGAGGAAGAATGAATATCATTTCAGTTCTCTTACCAGTGACCAGTGCAACAGCGGTGAAAGGGAAGGCAACATGCAGTAAAGACTAGAACTTCTACAAAAATAATGATGTGACACTTTATGGATCCCAACTGAGAGATTTTCTTTATGCTCTCTCCTTCCAGGTGCTTCAGAGCAGGGGGTCAGCTACAGTTCAGTGCCAATACAGCTGGTAAATACTCAGTGGGTTGTTCTTTTGCTTTGTTACACTGTAAGTATACCAAATGCACAGTTTGCAGGGTGAAAGTATTAGGGTTAGTCTGTCGCTAAACTGTAAGTCATTAGCATTACTTTTGATTGATAATTTGTGTAGTGCTACTGATTGTTGCAGATGGGTTGTAATGCTATAACTCTACATTTATCATGTTTCATGGGAGTGTGAGTTTTCCTGTTTGGCTGGTTAAACTTTGAACTGGGGTTTTTTGGCCACACTAGTGGTGATGCTCTATGGATGTCAATTGGTCAGTCCACCACTTTAGTCCAGTATGAAATATCTATCATCTATCATCTAATATCTAATATTGAATATATTTCCATGTTTGGTGATTGACAAAGTTAATATTTGGTTTGATATTATTAGTGAACTGTTCTTCTAAGTGGAGGATGAATTCTAAGGTGATCCTGACTTTTACTCTAGTGCTACCAAATCAAAGTTTCCCCTTTATAACATCTACAAGATGGATTGCACAAAATTTCTTACAAACATTCATGGTTTCCAGACAATGAATCCTAATGACTTTAGTTATTCCCTGATTTTTCTTATGGCACCACCGTGAGAGTATGAATGTCTCAACAAAGTGGAATAGATTGCCCTGTTATTTTGTTCAGACACTCATTTCCCCCTCAGGATGAATTGTAATAACTTTCAAATACTACTAAACAATCAAATACCTGCAAAATTAATACCATTCCCATCAGTCTCAGCTTTACTTGCTGTTTTTAGTGCTAATTAGCAGATGTTAGTATGCTACTATGGGTAATATGACAAACATTATAGCTGCTCAAAGCTAGCTAGCTCAAAGTGCTGCTGCACCTAAGTAGCTACAGCTTCACATGGCTGTAGACTCTTGTCATTTCGTCACATGTCAGAAGTTTATCTTTCTACCACAACAGTTCATTCTCTATGTGTCCACTGCTAGAAATATATTTCTAAGTGATGCACATCAGCGCTGGTGGGCGTCACTCATAAATACATTTATGAAATTTTCCATGCTGCGCGGGTTGCAGAGTTGGTGGTCATAAAACCACCAGCTGTTACACTGCCCTCAGTTATGACGTTGCAGAGGTATGTGTTGCCATCACTCTACAACCCTTTTAGTGATTTTAAACAGCAAATTACATTAATGTTATTCTGTTACTGCACGTTCTACCTGATACATTATTGTCTCTTTTTCCAGTGCTCATATCCACAACAACCAAACATCTGCATCCATCTTCTTTGTTTATGTTGGCCTGAAGCACTTGAATGCACGGCCAGTCATAATTATGACTTCCAAAGTCACGAGTTTATGAGGAGCCCATGAAGGCAAGACCTGCCTTTCATATGCTGAGCTGACAGTGACATACTGCTCCTGCTGGGCATAAATTGTAATAGAGTCACCCTAACAAATTAAATGTTATGCTGCCTTCAGTTGACGATAGGAAATAACAGTTTTACAAGATATGGGGGAAATATGAGAACAATCTGGATTTTTTACTAGCTCAAAAAAAATTCCAAATAATTAAATATTCAAAGCTGTGAGTACTGTATCTGTGGTTTGGTTGCCATGGACTAATGTAGGTCAAGTTTCCAAGTCCAAGACTGCATTTACGAAGTTATTAGATGTGTAGATATGACCATTTTTAGATATTAAATTTTATTGATTCTCTTAAAATTCTAAAAAAAAAGTCCTTAGAGGTCAACAACTTGACCCAAGCCTAAAGGGGCTATGTACTGGCCCTCTTGTCCATTAATAGTGAGGTGGTTTGAATTCTGACTTAAAATCACCATTTGAAATTAAATGTTGCACTGTAAATATAAAGTACAAAGTGTCCAGAAGTATTTTCCCCAATCAATGCAGCCACACAGGAAAGTGGACAGCTACGCGCATAAAATGTTAGTAAAGTGCAAGCTGTTACACAGCTGGTATGGGCACCGCATTGATAAAAAATTAAGCGTATTTGTTCTTAAGGTCAAAAAACACCATGGAAACCTGCCAGTGTAGACAGCCTGTTACACATCTGCACACACACAGTAATTACATCCATAACTTCAAATAAAATTTGCTGAAAAGCATTTGTAGAGAACAAAAATTGTTTCATTAATGACTTTACTTCACTTGTTTCTGTCAAATAAACTAATTGACCATTGTTGGTTCATTTTGTGTACATTTGGAAAGACTGATTCAAGGAACTGGTGATTGTGAAGAAAGATATAATCTAATAGGCCTATGTTGTTTCTTGCTTTAATATGCTGTTTTTCTTCTGGATACACAAGGCCAGAGTAAGCAGTGAAGTGTCATACACAAGAAGAAAGATTTTCAGAGAAGCTGTTACGGATTTTATGACCGCATACAAGTCATATTTTACAGTTTAACATATATTTTATGGTTTAACATATTTCATTCTTTCATTCTTTTGCATTTGATGTTTAATCTACCATCTAGTGAAAGGTATTTTTTGCATTGTATTATAGCTAAAACACAAAAATGCTTTAAATTTTCTGACCACATGTAGCATTATTGTTATTGTACATTTACAAACACATTCAGAAATGTTGTTCAGATCAGCCTACATATCAACTAAAGACATACATTGGTGGGGGTTTTTTCTGCAAAACATTTTTAACAAAAACAGTATTAGATGACATAACAATGAGTATGTGGATTTACATTTTAGATTTTTTTTAACATAAAAAAGAAAAATTGTAGTAAGAAGAACTCAAATTGTACACATCAAAGAGAAAAAGGAATAAAACCAAAAGAAAAAAGAACCAAAGTACAAAACCCCAAGAACCCAAACACACCAACATTCACACACCCCACCCTGGCTCATTAGAGTGAAGAGTACAAATACACATATCAAAATTTAATAAATCAGCCCATAGTCCAACAGGACATGCAAGTCTGTAAAGTATGATAAAAAAAAAAGGTTGCCATTTTTGAAAAAACTTATCAGTATATCCTTTCATTGTATGTTTAATTTTCTCAAGTTTGAGAAAGAACACAGTATCTTTGAGCCACTGTGAAACGGAGGGAGGGTTAGGAGATTTCCACTGTAGGAGCAGACGATGTCTGGCTAGTGAAGATATGAAATTAATAATTTCTTTTTGCACAGAATTTAATCCACCTGACTCATCTGGGGTCCCAAAGATGGCAATCAATGGACAGGGCTGTAGATGTATTCTCATTACAGCAGACATAATATTACAATAACAGGACCAAAAATTATGTAACCGTGGACAGAAGAAAAAACATATGGGTCTGTTGAAGAAATTCACTCAAGTCCTTGTTCAAAGTTTGCTGTGGTAGAAGTGATTTAATCCAGACAGATGAAATCAAGGGGCTGGAACAGGGGTGTGTGTGTTGCATTCAGACAGGATCAAAAAGGTCAAATCAGCAGGGGTCAAAGGCAGGAAAGACACACAGTTGGCATCTTGTTGATCAAAGGGTTGTTCCCAGACGTCACTTGATTATCAAGTCTCTACCCAAATGTGTATTTCTTCTTCAGGTCAAATGACAATGTAGGTTCAAACATCTATCGCATCTCAGTGCAAGACAAGCACAAGATGGGACAGTACCTAGCCCACCTACAACTTTCTTCAGCCACTCCTCACTAAGTTGAAGTCCCAGTTATCCCTCCCAAGCAGCCCTTGTTTTAGAGTTGGACTGATCACAAAGGTCCAGAATGTGGTTATAGATCTCTGAAACTTCATTTGCGTCTTGAAAGTAAAAAAAAAACCATCCCATGATTGTTAAAGAGGTGAAAAGGGAAAATTACAAAAACATTCAGAAACAAAGGGCCAAATCCACAAAAGGATTGCGTGGCTTTTGCAGACACTAAACCTGTGCAAATGAGACAAAAAGACAGCATGTAATTCACCAAGAACTCATAAAGGGTGAAATGCATCGCAAACTGCGCTGCCAAGAAAATCGCGTCATGGTGTGCCTGTGCCATTTGCATGTATGTAAATTAGGTAATGTCCATACGCAAAATTGACCCCTTTCCCCCTTTCTATGCAAATAAGCATCATTGCAAAAATTCACAAAGACCAGCACTAATTGCCACATGCAATGAGGATGGAGTTTTTAGCGTCATCAGATATCAGATAGTTGGTGTTAAATGCGTGCACACTCCTCTCTCTCTCTCTCTCTCTCTCTCTCTTCAAATCTTCAGGCTTGTGAGGCTTGAATGATATTGAATTGATATTGAATGATATCAAGGGCGAAATCTTCAGTCAGACACTCGGGGGATCAAGTGGGTATGGGGTTTTAGGCTTATCTCGGACTTTCAGCTACTTAAAAAAAAAAAATGTCCTGACAGCTCTGATGGAGCTCAGGATTTATCCATAAGGGCTGCTTTATTACATACTGTTTCACTGTATAAACCTGGAATCTGTGTGTAACAGCTGACCTGTGTAGATGTGTAGCAAAACACAGAACATTAATTACAGTCAGATCCTGACCGATCTTGTGTTAATGACGTTACCGTGTGTGCCGTGTGCGTAAATGCGCACAGCCTCTTTCTAAGTTTGGGGATGCACTCATCTTATAGCCAGCTGTGACACACAGCCAGCTGTGAGCAACAAACAGAACATCAGTACTGATGTTTCTGTGAAATCCCAGATACATTCAGTGACACCTGAACAACATTATTGTAAGATTCAAACATTAATCCAACACATTTCAGACCTGCCTGAGTCACATTAGTAGCTGTATTCTGACATTTCAGCAGATTATGTTATAGACACAAAATACTAGAGAAGTAAAAGAAGCAAAATACATTAAAGTTGGTTCGTGATTGTGGAGGGTTCTGTGTGCACACACCTTTGTTAATTAAAGACATGCAATTTGAGAATTTTGCTTTCTCTGCAGTTTTCATTATGGACTATACTGTGTGCTGAAATGTGGAGAAAATCCTGGAAACCACTCAGCTCGCTCAAACAGACACAAAACAAGGGCAAATTGCACTCAGCTGCAAAACTTTAGGGGCATGTTTGTGCTGGCATATCATTAGCACAAAATCATTTGTGAATAGGTCCTTAAAACGGGGCAGATTGCAGGTGCAAATACTGCGCAATTCACGGTGCTATTTGCGGGCACAATCCATTCTTTGTGAATTTGAAGTAGAAATGTCTAACTTTGAAGTACCTAAACAACAGTTGGCAACAGCAGGCAATCCATATAGTGATGACAAACTGGTAAAGCTGTTAAAAATACCATCTGAGTACAAATCAAGATAACATTGTATACCTTTACAATGCCATACTGAAAAAGTGGAATCCAAATATGATGATGATTGTTACATAATGGACCTAGAGGAGATGCAGCTACAAATTTGAAGTGTTATACATTGAAATCTTGGTTGGAAGTGAGGAATATATAAGGGCAGCGGATGAAGGACAGCAGGACTGGGCTTCTAGTTTGCACCAAACTAAATAAGGAAATCAACCCAACAATGTACTTTATGAATGTGTGTAGCCCAGTAATAGATTTGAAAGTTCAGTAGGGCAAGACCACCACTGAACTTACATCTTTGGAGTAATGAGTAATGTTTAGGTAAGAATAAGGGAATCGATTGAAACAAGTAACGAAATTTAGGCAAAAATTCATTTTAACGATCTTCCCAGTCAAAGAAAGACGCAGATTATTCCATCTCTGAAAACCAGATTTCACTGTGGTTATAAGTGGGGTAAAGTTGGCAGACAAAAGACCTGAGAATGTACATGTCACACTGATACCAAGATACTTGAATCCAGAATGAGAGACATTAAAAAGGCAAGTCAGCTTGCTGAAGTTGCAAACCTGCTGTGATAATGGGGTAATATTCACTCTTTTGAAGAAAAAGAACCGAAAGTAACCAGAACAGACAGAATACACAGACAACAAGATGCAGATCAGTCACAGACAGCAACAAGTCATCCACATACAATGATAATTGATATTCAACACTGTTACAAATACGACCTTTAACAAAAGTGGAGGATTGTAATGAGATGGCCAGTGGTTCAATAGCCAAAGTGAAGAGAGATAGCGATAGAGAGCAGCCTTTATGTGTACCATGTTCTAGTGCAAAGTATGCTGAACGAATATCACTTGTTTGAACACTAGTTTGTGGTGATGTGTATAGTAATCTCACTCAATTTATCCCCAAAATCATATTTCTTTAATACTGTGAATAGGTACCCCAACTCTACCCTATCAAATGCCTTCTCAGCATCTAATGAGGTAAATCTCAGGTAAATTATCAGAATATGATGAATGAATTATATTTAAAAGAGTACAAGTGTTAAAAAATAAATGACATCCCTTAATTAAACCATTCTGTTCCTCAGAAATAATACTAGGCAAAACCCTCTCTAAACGGAGAAAGATAGTTTTGGCCAGAACTTTTACATCAGCATTCAGTAGACATTTTTCAAAAGAAGAGCTATTGAAGCTTGTGTCAGTGTTGGAGGTAACAAACCATTCCAAAGATTCATTAAACATCAACAGAAGTAAAGGTGCCAACTTATCAATAAATTTCTTTAAAAACTCTATTGGAAATCCATCAGGACCTGGGGCTTTATTAGATTGCATTGCTTTAATTGAAAAACGTAATTCTTCAAGGGAAAGTGGGGCATCCAATTCTTTTGCATGGTCAGAATCAACGGTAGGATTTCCAAGATTAGCCAGGAACTGATTCATTCTGGTTGTATCTGTAAGAAATTCTGATTTTTACAGGGAATAAGAAAATTATTTAAATGTGGCATTCATTTCCACAGGATCTTTAACAGTTATGTTAGAATCATTATTAATTTGAGGTATAAAACATGAGGTGAACTGATGTTTCAACTGGTGTGCCAGTAATCAATTTTCTTTGTTACCATGTTCATAATAAGTACGAGTTTGTAATAGCAGTCGCTGAGCACTCCTGGGAGAAATAAGATCGAACTCCGTCTAAAGATAAAGACGCTTCTTAAATAGTTCTGGAGAAGGATCAGATGTGCATTCTTGATCAAGGCTATTAATAGCAGATGTAAGTTCTATAAGCCTGGTATTTCATTTTTTTATTACAATCTGAGGAATATGAAATAATTTGTCCTCTATCAATCATCAATAGAATTTGAAACAAAATCACAAGTTTTAGCTGCCAACAATAAGGAGTTGAATCTCCAAAGGAGGGAAATAGATTATTGTGTAGATAACTGAATATCTAGAAATAATAGTGAATGGTCAGATATTAGAATGCTTGATCAGTCAGGGGAATACACAAGTTTAGACCATTATCTATGAAGAAATAATCTATTCTTGAATATGACTGATGTACCTCAGAAAAGGAAAGAGAACTTTTTGGCTGAGGGATTATGAAGTCTCCAAGGGTCAACCAACAATTCTGGGTCATGAAATCAGAAAAAGATTTAAACATAGCTGACTGGGATATAGTGTGGGGACTAGAATGATCTAACATTGGGTCAAACACAATTCAGATCACCTCCTAAAATTTCACAAATGGGTATTTTAATGAGGTATATTACTAAGTAATCTATTAGAAAATTCAACATCATCAAAGTTAGGTGCATAGACATTTACCAGCAACACCTTTGTTTGCATTAATGTACAACTGCAATTATAGGATATCTGCCATTTTTACCAGCAATAACATCAGGATAAAAAACAGAATTCTTTCATTGATTAAAATAGCAACCCCTCTAGCTTTAGAATTAAAAGTGGACCGGTAGACCTATCCAAGAAGATTAGAGCCTATGATGATCTTTAAGTCTAAGATGAGTCTCCTGCAAAAACACTGTGTTAAAGTTAAGCCGTTTCAGATGACAAAAAACCTTGGATCTTTTACTTTGATTACCCATACAGTGTATGTTCCAACTGAGAAAACGAATAGGGGTTCCCCCCACCAACACACACATACCCCCATACACACACACACACACACAAACACACCAAAAAAGTCTCCAAAAGGGAGACAGCAGTGTAAGAAAAGGGAAAACAATTGTTGCCACATAACCATGGCACCAGCTTGGGGAGTAAACTGAGCTAAACCGAAAAGATAACTCCCACAGACTCCAAAATGTGTAGTAATAGGCACAACTAATACTAAAATACCTCATATTGGCTTAGACATAAATATAATAGAATGTAATATTAGGATGTGTATGACATGAACAATTCAAAAAGATGTAAAATATGAACACCTGGGTTATTATATCTTATTATATCTTTGGAGGCATAATATTAGTGCGAAATAAGGCATTATCACACATCAGTTTCAATTTACCCTGCTTGTAGAGATAAAAATACATAGCACATAGGAGCAACTAATAAACAAGAGTAAACAAATAATTAAATGTAAATATACATAAAATGTAAACAAGTATTTAAATATAAATTGAAGGCATGAAGGCATGACATTATTGCAACGTATTGTGTAGAAACATCACCCAATCTTCATCTTCTTAACGTAGGCTTTGGCGTCCTCTGCCAAATCAAGGCCTTTTTCGACACTTTTATAGCTGATCCGGAGATGTGTAGGGTAGAAAAGACCATAGCAAGCCCCCTCCACACCACCCAGCTGTTTCCTGACTTTGTTGAAGGCCACCCGGGCCCAGGCCATCTTGGCAGGATGGTCAGGAAAAACAGAGATCCTCACATCCCCAGTATTGATCTGTCGAACATCTCTTGCACGCCATAAAACATCTGCATAGTTGTTGTAGTAATGGAACCTGGTGATGATGGATCGCAGTCACTCACCAGGGCTCGGCTTTGGCTGGGCAGTTTTGTGCGCAGAGGCTCTTTGTCCAGCTTGAACATGTCCTTAAGCAGGGTGGTGACAGCAGTGGTATTGACAACCGTCTCCTCAGGAACCCCCACTATTCTTATGTTGTTGCAGCGCAATCTGGGTTCAAGGTCCTCATACTTAAATTCCAAGTTAGAAAACTCAGCAGCTAAATGCTCAACAATGTCATCTGTACAGGCAGAAGGCGACTCCTCTGTTCCCCCCATAGTTCCTTTGACTGTGGCCAACTCAGCATCCGGAGAAGCTTTATCATTCACGAGTTGTGTTTTCACTGATTGTAGGTGAGCTCTGATTGTGGACAAATCATCCCCCAATGTCGCTCAGAGTTTTAAAAATCTCTGCAATGTCCTGTCTCAAGGAGGTTAATAATTCTAGCTTCAAGAACCCTGCGTCGATAATGTCCTGCCTTTGGCAAGGTAGAGCCATGGAGCGAAGTCGAGGTACTTGTAGCCATGGTCATTACCTGCGGACTAGTCCTCTGTTGTTGGGCCGGAACACCAGATCTGGCATTTTTACTGGCCATAATAACTCATCCAAAAGATCAAATAGCCAGCACAAAACTTGCTGGAATACCTTTCCTCAAAAATTTTTCAAAAAAGCACTGATGAATAACAATTTTAATCGAAATCTGCGGGAGACTTTAAACACACGTCCTACTCCATAGGATTCTCAGCAGCACCCCCCCTACATTACTGTTTTATATAATATCTAAATATAATTTCTGCATTAAATGATTTTTACAGTTCCAACAGGTAACAGTTGACTTCTAAACCTCTACATATGGTTAAAGACAGTTTGACCTAGCATTTTAGATTTCATGCTGTACTTAGCTGTGACCAGAGGCATTAATCTTTGGCTAAAAATCCTCCTGGCCCTTCCAGTCTGAATAATGAGGCCACGTCTAATCCCCCACCTGCTAATGCCTCCCCTCGTTTCCTTTGCGCTTGGACTCTTCCCTCCCGAATTTACCTTCCTTAATCTTGTGTCTGCCTCTTCTCACATAGTGGCCACCTTTTTTACTGGGCTGAAAATCTGCTGAGTAACTTCTCCCCTCCTCCTCCTCCTTCCTCCACACCCCCGCCCCTCACCCTCCACACTCCCCCACTGGGCACCTACAGAAAGTGATGGGAGGAAGAAGGGAGGAGAAAGTGAAGGGGGGTTGCTGCTGCTGCTGCTGACGTTACGCGGCTCACAGGACTTGCCCGTAAATGAACTCATTTTTCATCCTGCCTCTCTCCCTCCTCCCCCTCCTGTTAATGACTGGCACTTTCCTCATATGGAGCGCCGGCCCTCTGAAGAGCCTGGCGAGTGACAGAGCACCATTCATCTCCTCATGACGGAGGACGGGGGGGTAGGGTGAAAGCGGGAGGTAGGGCTGGCAGACAGACATGGGGACAGATGCAGGGGAAGAAAGAGACAGAGACAGGTTGCAAGCAAGGCTAGATTAAGGAACACTTCTAACAGTGGAAGCAGGTAAGAGATAAAAGAGTGTTAGAAAGATGAACTGGCTACCACAGATGGGACAGGCACATGTCCTTCGTCTCTTTCTGATGTGCCAAACAGCTCAAATGCCAGATGAACCATTAAGTAAACCAATAATCAGCATGTTTTGATATTGGTTTTTTTACCACTTTCTATCTTTGATCAATACAATAGTCATCCAGCCTTTACCCATCTAATGAAAGTTTTTATGCTTGTTGTTCTAAACACAATGCAAGAATCTTTCTGAGAGAAATCATCCAGGGCACAGGGGGAAGCATTTTTTGTTTACAGAAAGAGCAATGGCAGCTTGTCTGGAATAAATGTGATGCTGCTATTGGGTGAAAAACTTTATTTCATGATGTCAAGCGTCAAGCATGACATGATTGCGTTACCGCGGTAACTGCGGCAGCTCTGGCAAAAGATAAAAATAAAAGACTGCTAACTACAGAAAGAAATTAAACTTGTTATCCCAACTACTCAGACGAAGGCAAGCATGCCAAAAATGAAATCAATAATCTCCAATCGATTTAAGTCAGAATTGTTTCAGTGATTTAAAAAAATGTGGCAATATTTTCAGGTGAATTGAAGTTGATGATCATGATTGTGTCAAAACCACAGCCTACTAGAACTCCTTTTTGTTACTCTAAAGCACTAAATACAGTCAACAGTCACTGTTGCTGTATATTCAGGAATTCAGTAAAGATGAGACTGTAGACTGGTGCTCACTAATTAACGTGATAGTTTAATCTGTACACAAACATCAATATAAAAACAACAATTTGTAGCTTTACAGGGAGTTACTGTTTCAGCTGGGTGCAGTGACCTCCAGGAGTCTTGGTCCCAATGAGGTTGCCAGGCAACCAGTGGAGTATTTGGTGGACTGATAAACTCTTGTTTAAATACAGTAATATTGTCTATCAAACGTGTTTGGTATTTTGGCATAGATAAGAGCTGAAAATAAAAGCTGAATAAAAGCTGAAAATATTTGGATAAAATAGTTTTCTTAAAAAAGCCCAAAAAACACTGGACTTGAAGCACGTTACAGACTCAAGGAAAATACATGGAAAACATTTGCAGTGATAGATCAACCAATGTCTAAAGTTGTTACTCTATTATACTGCAATACTCTACATGTACACTTACTGTGAGCCCAGTTTAAATGAAACAGTTACTGCAGAATGATAATTGCCTTTTGAAAAGTGGGTCTGTTGTTGATTTGTCATAAACTGTGTCAACCTCTCTGAACCCTCCAAGTTTTCCATTGTAAAATGACACTTCCACTGTAGGTCAAAACAGAGATACAGTAACACTTCAGTAAACACTTCAGGTGTTTCTGAACACTGACCGACTTAACTGAACTGTCTTCACAAAGATATCTCTGCTGGGGTAAAAATACATTGTTGAAATAAAGGGTTACTCCTGTTCCAACAGAAAAATCAGTTTACATATGGTTTTCATTTTGTAATTTTTGTTTTTGCTGGTAACAAAATGCAACCAATATATTCACTATAAACTGGGAGAAACTTTTGGTTCTTAAATTTCAAGATTTTTTTTTATATATATATATATATATATATATATAAGGTTACTAGTGAGGAATCTGAACAGTTAGACCCACATAAGCCCCAAGCCCACATAGCAAATATCAAATTACCATAAACACTTGGAAGATGTCTGTCTCTGGTAGACTAGAAAATCATCCCAAGCCTTTGATTAAGAGCACTGTGCAGATCAAATACACCCTCTCATTACATATAATTAAATAAAGCATAAATATGCATGAGTCAGTGATGAGTATCTCCATCTCTTGATCACTTTTAGGGGTCGACCTTTTGCTCTTTCGCAGACTGCGGAACGCTGTGTCAAGGCAGGTGTTTTCCAAAATAGAACAACTGTGATTAAAAATTCAAGCATGCGGTGGAGAAAAACACGCCCCACTGTTCAACACAAATCTAATTGTGCTGCCTGTTTCCTCTACTATCATATTACCTGTTGGTGGGATGACAGATCGCTGAGCCTAAACAATGCTATTAGGATAGGATGTTTGTGACTGAGATCCCAGGTTCAGTTTTGCAAGTAAACAACATTATTGTGATACTGGAGAGCGTGATTAATTATGATTATACAATTATGATAATAAAACAGGCAATGCTATGCCAATGCCTCAGTGAACTTCTGGTATCTTGAATCCATAATCATAAATGATAAAAAAAAGAAAACATTATCTGAGAAAAACTGCCTTTTTAATGAAATCTGGGGCATGTACAGTTATGTGACCTAAAAATCATCTTCAGATCTGTGCTTTACTTGCACTGAAGCTTAATAAAAGTGACTGATGGATATGTAGCTTGTTGAACAGGAATGTTTTATGGTCAAAATAGATCACTAACAACCACCAGTCATACAGCAAAGACTGATATGTGGCTGGGGATCTTTGCAATATTACAGGAAGGAAATGAATGGAACCAAGATAAACAGAAACACAATGAAGAGACAACCATCATGAAATTCAACTGCATCCATGTTTGAAAGAAAAATGAATATAGAGTGAATTGCATTTAATCTGTGCCAAACAGATCATGCATTTCTGTGTTCATATACTGTATGTGCAAGCACATGCGATGTGATATAATGAAAGAATGGAATACACATAATCTACACACATAATCTACTATGAGTTTATTAATGTTTATATGTGCATATGTGCATGTGTGCATGGTGTGAAAAGCAGTTTGTTTTTGGATTTTTTTTTTCTTGCCTGCTGTGTGTGGCAGATGGAGTCAGGCTCAAAGTGACACAGCTATAAAGCAACACCTGGTGGAGATGGGCTGGTCACCGCTACATCTGTGGCCATCAGGACTGAGTGTGTGTGTGCGTGTGTGCACACGTGTGCATGTGTGTGTGTGTCCTACGGCCAGCAAAAGTGTTGGCACGCTGTGGCCAGTGTGGGTGATGGTGCCAACCTGAATCCTCTGTGAGATGCGCCAAAAAAGCAGGAAAACACATCAGCTTGAAGATGCAAAAGAAGAAAAAAGATTCTGACAGCTGTGGAAATATTTGCTGTCTCGATTGCCAAATTTTGCTCTTTAAAAGTTTTTCATTTCCTCTTATTTTTGTCTCTGTACTATGTCCCTAGAAATTCCAGGCATTGTATTAAATTGTTGTATGTAACTGGTATCCAATTAAGTAAAAGCTCTCAGATGTACTCAGACATAGTACAGTAATGTGTAAAGAAGGCTTTTCATAAGAACCTGTAGTGTTCTTGTTAAAATAGGAGGTGAATTTGGATAACTGAGATGTGAAAAAGCTAAAATATTTGAACTTTTGCAATGGCTTCCTCACCTATTGCAGTAATCACACTGAGAAGAAATGTCTGGTTTGCCATCTAGTGTCTGCCATATTAATTTTTTATGTTGTCTTTGGTTGAAACAGAGCCTTTCAGCTAACAGCAAGGCTAATCTAGGCAATAGAGAAAGAAATATCAGAGTGTAGAAGGTTTCTATAATGGTGGAAATGTATTTATTTTTCAACATCAAGCAATAGATTGTATTTTACAGCATTCACAGCATGGCAAGTTAGGGAAATGTGTTAAGTGTGGGCTTATGGGTAGAGAGAGAGAGAGAGGGAGAATATACAATAAAGTCGATGAAAATATACACATGCAAATGTCACTAAACTATAAATTACACGCAATGAAAATACTACAGGTGGGTGTAAAGGAAGGTGCATCCATGTGACTGTGTTACAAAAATTTCAAATTACAAGAAAATTACTATAGAGCATGAATTGAAAAAAAGTATAAACTGTATTAAGGGGTACATCAGACTGCTAGTAGGAGATGTGATAAAAGAGCAATGATAACATGAACTGTATTCATGTCATAAAGTGTTTCACTCAGTCAGATACAGTAAGATAGTTTCTTTACCTTGCTAGAATACTTATGCCTACTTTGACTCACTGGTTTTCATCTTCTAAAAGACTTCAGCATGTCCAGCCTGTTCTCACTCCTGACTCGTCACATATTGAAAGCTTGGTCAGGACCCCATGGCGTCATTTTTTAATGCACTGGGTACCCCTCTTGCGTAATTTTTTAACATGCAGGGTAGTCCAATAGACTTCTGCTGAATTCCCACAACGTCTGAATGTGTAATGTCTTAGCTGCCCTGTTGTGTCTGTATTTTATTTCTGTTAGAGTTGGCATCTGCTCCAGAAAGTTGCTAAAAAACTTTATTCACTTTCTTTCCTGAAATAATCTACCTGAAATAAACACGTGTGCTCATACTATATAACATATAGTATGATATATAACAATTCAAATCTTTGACAAAAACATCAACACACATATGAATTGCTGAGTAAAGTTCCTCAGAGTTTGCACAAGAAGTTAGTCCAGCTTCCCGTCTGTCACCCACACCGTGTTTCCTTACCTGCCTCTGCCCATCTTGCTCCACAGTTAGCCATTCGGAGCCCTTCCCTGTTCCAGCAGCCCACAGCCCAGCCAGTCAGAAGTCATTACACCCGCTATTAACTCCTGCTCAGCTTCATTAGGCATGCAAATTGAGGAGGGACAAAGACTTGAAAAACTTTACTCTGTCTGACGCCCTCCTCCTCCCTTTTTTTCCCTCTCTTTCTCTCTCATGTTCCCTGCTGCGAAACTCCCACCTGTGTTCAATTAAGCCTGAATTTGTATCGAATAGGCTGATGTGAGGATTTGTGTCATGTCTCCAAATATGAAGACTCTAATCAGCAAACTGCACACAAACTCCACAGACCCAGTGACATGACGTAAACAACATACAGTACATAAATACATTTTAATGCTTCTCACAATAGATACTTTTATTGTGCTGATGCCATTTCATCAGTTGTGGTATAGCAACCCTCTTTTCCACAATTTGTTAAATTCTAAACTACGAATAATTTTAAATGGTTGTTGAAACTTTTGTCAAAAGGCAAACACTAGAATTAACCTTGTCAAATATTCATAAAGATCCATCTTTTTTAACTCAAACTGTGGTAATAAAATTTCAGTGGGTTATTACGTAAGATCATGCAGGCCTGAGAAAGAACATGGAGATCCACAGTGTATTAATGTACTGGCTTGACATAATTTTAAGTGGAGGAGGTTTCTCTTTTAACACACAATGACCTCCATCCCTCTTTAGTAACCCTCTCTTTGTACCTGCTGTCTAAAGCCACCAACATCAGAGGCAAGGCCAACATGGGTCAGGGCCAATCCCTTGCTCTGGCGGAGCATAAATGTATTACCAGCGGGCTGAATTACCAAGGGATAACACAGTGTGTCGCACCGTGCCACTGTGCATCACACAACAGGTTCAAACAGGTGGAAAATGTATTCAGAGGAGAGGAATAAAATCACCTTCTGTCAGTTTGCACAAGAAACACACCTTTAACATAATCAGGATTCAACTGTATTTCCTACTGGGAGACTAACTTTGACCAATGGTTTGAAGATTAGAGATGAAGGTTATGATTAGTCTCATAGCTCAAGTAATAAGAAGTATTGTATTAATGAGAGATAATTAGTGATACTAATTAATTAGATTTGAGAATGAGGTCAACAATTTAGACGACTGTTAGTGAATCTTTCTTGTTCTTGCTTCACAATACAATCCTTTATGCATTAAGACATGGTGATATTGGGCCAATGAATCCATTACATTTGTCATCTGTGCAGCAGCAGCATTAAGAGGTATGACTGTTCAGCAGTCAGCTCAGCTATGGAGCTTATAGAGCAGATATTCTGTAGTAAACAGTGCCTTCCACTGATTCATAAAAGAACTACACTGACACGACTGTCATCTAAAACTGAAGTAACTGCAGGTAAATGTTACCAAGATCATCAGTGTGCTGTATAGTCTTGTTTTTTTCTGCTCAAACTTTGCTGTTGGTTGACTTGTAAATCTATAAACCTCAAGTTTCATGAGTGAAACATCTAAGGAGAGATAATATGTGTAAAAATAAAAACATGGAGAGAAACTGATCAGTTACTTGATTAAAAAGTTTTAACAGAACTTTCTACTCAACGCACACAAGTATAAAAACATAAATTCATGCATAATTTTGAGATGTCCTTTCCCACAGCTCCATGGTGACGAAGCATGTCTCAGTGAAAATCTTGCCAGTGCTAAATGGTGCCGTGACGCGGACGGCCTGGAGGCCAAGGGCCAGCCGGAGGACAGGTGGCAAGCTAATCATGTGGAAAATGAGAGCCTGGAAGGCAAGTGTAGAGGTGGGGACGGGGGCTGATGAGGGGTGTCCACCTTGTGCTCACAGGTCCTGGCCCGACTGGGAACAAGACCAGCACCGTGGTCCTCCATTCTGCCAGCGAGCCCCCTTTCCACCCAACGATCCCACAACTCTATTATCCATTCAGTGTGTCTGCCTACTGAAGGCCAACCTGTTGCTCGACTAGCCCTTTCTTATCCTCATTAAACAAATTCACAAGGCACTAACTCATTAAGTCATTATAATGAAATAAAGAGGATGAATGATATTCTAACCACCTGTCTGGTCAGTGCACTGATACCGTATTCTCCTTTCGTCCATTACATAAAACAAATAAACAAGTCATTATACAAAGCCCACACAGTATACAGTGGCAGACTGATCAACTTCATTGATGCTTAACCCTCACAATTCAGCTAATTGCTTCTGACCTGTTTTTGGTTAGAGCTTTGTCACTGTCTAATAGAGAGCTTTTATAGGAATATGTGATTTCCTAAGTTTCATAAGTTACATAGTCTCACTTTAAACCTATTTTGTAACGGCAGCTCATAACATGAATTGATTGAACTTTTCAGTGTGCATTACTGCCAGGTTTGAAAGATTAAAACAGTTGTGGATTTCAGTTAAATAAAGAAATATCTTTTAATATTCAAAAGAATTCAAATGACTCCCTGTAATGCAAAAGACCTGCTACTACTGCTGATACCACTGAGAATCAACATTACACTGTGCATAGTGTGGTTGCCATTGTTTTGGAACACCGAAACAACAAAGGTAAAACCAATGTCAGTTTGTATAAATCTGTGGGTTACTCATAGCCGTTAAGTAGTGATGGATGACATCACAAGAATGAGATCAGGTAGAATGATGACCTGTGTCGATTTCAACATATTGCATTGCAGAAATATAGTGATTATTTTTCTATAGGCAAAAACATGGCTTTGCTATTCACCTGTGTCCCACACAGTACCTAATTTGTACATGTAGAAAGTGAAGAGAAAGACATTAGAAATAGGACAGGGGCTTCAAGCCACTGCTTCAGACATGCAAATGACACCAGTGGTGGAATGTAACAAAGTACATTTACTCAAGTACTGTACTTAAGTATAGCTTTGAGGTACTTGTAGTTTACTTGAGTAGTTCCATTTTATGCTAATTTGCACTTCTACTCTAGTACATGTCAGTGGGAAATTTGTAGTAGTTACTCCACTACTGCTATTTTACAGCTATAGTTACAAACTACTTTTCTGATCAGTATTTTTTGAGGTAGCAATTAATTTGACTAGCCAACAGTATGTTAAGGCCAAGTTGTTAACATTAGATATATCTTGAGAACATTAAAATGCTGCTTATGTGTACATGCCAATGAATGAGTAATTCCACTGACATACAGTACACAGTATATATATTATATTTATAACACTGAATGGGGCAATTTTGCATAATGAGTACTTTTATTTTTGATACTTTAAGTACATTTTGCTGCCAATATTGCTACTTTTACTTAAGTAAAACATCACAGTGCTTCTTCCACCACTGAATGACACATATTTGTTTTCACTTATAAACCTGCAATGTGGTGGCTTTCACAAAACACATCAATTTTACAAGCAGGCAGTCCTTGACTGTATTGTCTCCCTGAAAAAAAGGGGGAGCCTTGAAATTGAGATGGGTGGGTAAAAAACCACCCATGCAGAGCAGTGTAAATAAATTGGATGTAACTCATCTTGCACCACCAAGCAAAAGTGAAGACTTAGGCCATGTTCAGACCAACATTAGCCCTGCGTGGAAAAATCACAACCTTCTCATTCATTTGAATGTGGGAAGTTCATCAATGTAGCAGGCATACCAACACAGTAAGCTCCAGCAAAACAACGTAGGGTTGTCAGGCAAAAATTTGAACCGGACTCAACTTTTGCTGCGATGTGATGTCATCCGACAAGGCACCGAATTGGCCAATCATATACATGCAAGTGCACATTCCTGATGGATTAGTTTGTACTGTTTAGCCCGCAATCATCTTAACTTCCAAGAGTTGTAAAATCTTGTCTGTGTAGTGCAGTGTTTTGGTGTCTGAAAAGCCTTTAAACACATTGATCCATTTCTCCAACTATACTTCCTGGATCGTATTTCATTGTCTCACCAGTATCTTACAGGGGACATATTATGCGTTTCCTTCTTTTCTGTCATATATATAGTGTTACAATGTCGAATGTTCATATTAAACATGGCCAAAGTTTCAAATTATGAGGTAAACGTACAGTACATAAAAGTAATCCCTGTGAGCAAAAAGGTCAGGCTTCAGACTGCTCTGAATGCTTGGTTTCCAACGGTTTTTTCTACTTTTGGCATGAGTTGACGTCATCTCGTGATGGAGTTCTTTATAGGTCATCTGCTTCAGGCACAGCGCGCATGGTGCAGGGAGATTCTATAAAGTCATTTGTCAACAGCAGAATAACATTTTACCAGCTAAGTTACTTTTGTTATTTCCTGACAGCAGACGTTTTCCATTTTAGCGCATTTCCCACATGTAACTTACACTGTTATGTGACACAATAACAATAACAACATTTACCAAACAGAGACGTCCTGCTGTAATCTTTGTTGCTGCAGATGTTTATGCTGTCCACTCTCATATTCTGGATCAGATTTGTGCTCGAACATGTATGGATGGATTTGAAAAGTTAACATTAGGAGTAAAGAAGAAGAAAAAGAAGTGAAATCCTGCTACAATAGTTTGTTTATGTAGCCTCCAGAGCCGGCAGAAGTCGGCAATGATGCAGCTTCCAGAAGCTAAACAATCAGAGCAGAGTTGGCTCATTGGGAAGGGGGCCTTAAAGAGACAGGACATACAGCCTGTTTCAGACAGAGACTGAACTGCGGGGCTGCATAAAAGGCCAGTATAAGATAAATAAGGATTTTTTTGAACTGTGAATCATGCAAGGCTACTCTAGTTTTGCAGCCCCCTGCATTTTTTTAATGCAGGGCTGTTTTCAGTCTGAAATGCTTACTCCAGTGGCTCACAAATGACTGCCATGTCACCTTACCACTATCATGTGACCTCAGCCTTTTTCATGTGACATCACAGTATGAACAAATCACAGAGGTTTTAAGGCCTGGGATGAGTCGCGAAATGTCTTCAGCTCTACGACAACAGTCCTGTGGATAGGTTAATTTGGATTTGACATTGTGTTACCTTGAAGAATGGGATGAATTCACACATTAAGCCTACCAGAATACTCTGTGCCTTTCTGAGAGGCATACATTGGTAAACATTTGCTGGGCACAATGGGTCTTCTTTCTCATCCTTTCTCTTTTGTTTTGACCAACAAGTTGGTATACTCAATCTCCTGATTAATTGTTTGAACAATTTTTTTGGTTTTACCTCTACCACTAAGGGCTGACTGTGGTGATTCTGTGAGTGGAAGGTAATTTGGTAGACTACAACAGCTAATCTCTTCTTTGAATATATGGTGATGATAATCATGTGGTTTGGTAACAATTTCACAGGAAATGGAATAAAATTAAGAATCAGTATGATTTTGCAAAACAGAGATGGGAGACTTAATAGTTTATATTTAATATATTGATCCTAATCCTTTGAAAAATGACATGGGTATTGCATGGATCAATACTTTTGATATCAATCTGCCCATCACTACCAGCAAGCTCACACAAGCCAACTGCACACTTCCTGGCCAGCATGAAAGGACAGGAGCCAAAGAAAACAAATAACTGAAGGAAGTAGAGCATTTACAAATAAGTAGGGCAAGCACTCAAAAATGTCCTTTTTGAATGGTTATAGCTAATGTTATTAGTAACATTGTCAAGATAAAAATGTCCTTTTCCTGCCACGATAAGTCAAGATTTCTGCCTTGAAAATGATTTGTTGTTTTAGCATCTTAGCCATATCTTGGCCAAAAGAATGTGATGGACTAAAGGCTTTATGATGGGAGTGGTTGGTTGATGCAGCTTTAAGCCAGCATTAATAGATTTTTTGGTGTGATAACAAATATTTGTATTTTTATACATCCAGCAAACATGGAGTGACATTAGCAATCATTTGGAGTGATTGCTGATGTTTCTGGCCATCTGGCAAATGTAAGTCCAAAATTCACTCTTCTTTCAGCTCTGTTTTGGACTCCACCAACTGATGAAATATCTGTTAGCAGCTAAATACTTCAATATGCTCACTAGCTAGTTGCTAGCTTTGGCTATCTGCTGTGTGGTGCTGGACAGGTCGCGTACAGCGGGTTTATCAGAGCTTTTTTGCTGCATCCTGCTGCTGCTGGAAATGAGGCGGGCCAGAATAATAAGCTATATAAAAGACATATAAATGTTAAGGGGAGTCTTCAGTAATTATTTGAGGCTCACAATGTGACCCCTTTCACATTGCACATTTTTTCCATTGTCATAAAATTAGGAAAAATATTGATTAGTGTAGCAAAGTTAACAAACCATATATACCAGTACAGATTATACCATGGATGACTAAATTTGAGATTGTGGATTGGTTGGATTTTGAATGGCTTTGTATAGTTTATAATGCAAATATAATGATGATAACATTATGTTGATAATGTTTATTCAAATAATCCCAAAATTTCTGAATGTAATTCATGTCTAATGCAAAAACTAATACAGACAAACAAGCCAAGGCAAATGTCTTGCGTTTCCTTTAAAACTCTCCTATGTCAACGGTACATGAATGCATAGCAAAAGTGTGAGGAGGCTTTGAAGAAACGGTGACAGCGAGTCATGGTGTTAGAGCCAGAAAAGCCAGAAAACCTGCATAGAGCGTAGGGCCACAACAATGTCTGTCTCCTGGGTTACACCTTCTTTGAGAAAATAAGAAGGGCTGCAGGGCAGGAAAAACAGGTCAATATCACAGTGTTTTTCAGGAAGGAATATTGCTCTATGCGTGTTTGAATAACATCCTGAGGGGAGTTATTGATCAACACTACAGCATGAAAGAGAAAGGTCCCTCAATGACTTCAAATTGTTCCTAAATTGCTGTCAAATGAATGCCACTCACATTAGGTTAGCAGATTTTTTAGAGGGGAAGAGAAGGCCTCAGGTGAAACTGTATGGTTGCATTTGCAAATAATTTTTTTGTATTTGTCTTAATGTGCATAGGGGTATTCAGAACCCAGACTAAAAAAATCTAGTCCAAGCCGGCTTAAAACTGAGAAATACTTACTCTTATCAGCTGCATGCACACAGTTCAACTCTTTACAAAAATAAAACTTCACTTAATTTCTATCATTTGTATGATGACTAATTTTGTCAAAACTGACATGATGGGTGACAACAGAAGCTCTATCTCATCTGCTCACAACAGGAAAAAATAACAATCCACAACTAACGCTGGTGTGATGACAAACAAATAGTAATTTAGATGTAGCTTTGCCCCTGAATTGGAAAAAGCAGAGTAAAATGAAATCCTTTAACTGAGGGGTTCTTTTTCAGTGCAGGACCCAAATTAGAAATTTAGTCTCTCATCCAAGGATACAGACTCATTAATATTTATTGGTACTTTTACTTTGTGGGAACGCACTAAAAGTAGAGCTGTGACCCATTTTGGATCTGCTCCACAGTTTAAGAATACATATTATGCTCCATTGAGACAAAATATACTAGTATAAAAATAGGAAATAAACTGTAAAAGAAAAAATGAAGTATCTCAATGACATTAAATCTCTGTTAGTGGACACCAGCAGAATCTGAAAGTCAGACGAGATGTGGGGAGACAGGGATGGATAAACCGAAAGGGAAGACGTTATCAAACTTGCCAGAAGGGGAATCAACTCCCCTGTCCCTATCCATATGTTACTATGGTGATGTTCCATGACATCCATCCTGACTCAGACGCCTGCCAGCCGGAGGTTCTAGCACTGTTCCCCCGCATGTCCATCTGGACCACTACTACCAGTGGCAGCTGGAGAACAGGGCAAGATGAAGAGAGTAAAAGTAAAGGCTGCCAAATATGAAAAGAATAGCCTGCACTGGTTAGAGTTCAACAGTAGCAATACTGCGATCATATCAGGAGCTACAGTATGTGATTGTTATGAAGAATGTAAGGTGTTCTTTTTGAAATGAGGTTTAATGGCGGATTCATTCATCCCAGCTAGAATATAGTTTTTGGCTGCACTCTAAGCAGCTCCCTGTCTGTTAAAGATAGATCAGTAGGCAAGATAAGGAGAAGAATAACAGAGGAAACAGAGGAAGAAAGAGAAAAGCTATTTTGTCCCTGTCGTCCTATTAATTTGAGGAGAACTAGGAAATGCCAGCAGGATTAAATGTGTTACTCCCACGGCTTTTTCCCCTCTTCTTATTCTTTCTCTCTCCGAGTTCAAATTAAAGAATGGCGTGGAGGGGGGGATTGGGTGGGGCAGCGAAGAGGGTGGAAAAAGAGAAGAAAGGTGTTAATTGCTTGCCAATCGATAATTCTATAATTACTTTGTGACAAATGGCTGGCTTGCGGTGCTAGGGTAGGTTCAGAGGAGGGTGGGGAGGAGGCTGCAGTGGGTGGGGATGTTAAAAGGGATTGGCCATGATCAGGAGCGGAAATATTTGCTTTTGTGCCTACAAGCCTGGCTGCCCCAGGGATTTGTGACAGGGAATTTATGTCAGGTTTAAACGTGAAGCTGAGCCTCCCTGGGGGGTGGGGGGTTGGAGGGGGTAGAGGGGGGGCATTGCCAGGTGGAGAGCATGTACACACACTAAGATACACATCCACATAATGACACTCATCCTACACAAAGTATTTTTTGCCTCAGCATACCTTACTTGATATTTCTTCTCAGGTTGAATGAGTTACAAAATCCCTTTATTCTGCAGTACACGAGACAATAGCCACAAGGGGCATGAAAGCATATTAAAGACAGGCTGGCAGATTATCATTTTTGCACCATTAAATTGTCAGAACAATTCAAGAGAAAAGCGGGCTGTAAAAGGAAACCTGGAGCGAATGGTTTGAATTTGGCTAGAAGACTTTGAGTCTACCACTGCCTGTCACAGTTCACTATCTTCCAATCACAGTTTCATCATGCCAGCCAAGCGTGAAGTGATGGGAGACTCTTCTAGCCGTAGGGGGAGCTTTAGGCAGACAGCAGGTGGGCTATCTGGAGACCTGCACAGGTCAGGGCACCATGACACCTGGCGCCCCCTAGCTGTTATGGCTGGGCAGGGGAGGGTCAGAGGGGCCAACGGGAGATTGATGGCCCGCCTTCACTCACGTCAAATCACCTGTCAGCACGCCCCTGGCACTGAATCCATTTTGTTCCAAGCCACCATTAACCTTGGACCACTTGGATTCATTCTCCCTCTCCATGGACCAGGCCCTCACAACCTTTGTCTACTACAGCTGCCAAACTAGTTACTGGCCTCAACTTTTATCATGTTCACCGAGCTTCCATCAACATGGCCAAATTTTAAAAAGTAAGCAAGGAAATAGTTGACAATGACTTTTGCTTTCCCACAAAAACAGGACAGCATGTGATTATAGGTAAACAACAAGATGACGAACAGCATCAGAAATGTGTTATCCTTTTTGGCTTTATTGACCCACAGTATTTAGTGAGCCTTAAAAAGTCCACTGTCAATCTTGTTATTGATGTGATCTGCCTCAAGGCTGCTTATCCCTTCTCTACCTACCCACTGTTAATCCGCCACACTTTGTACACACTTTTGGATAAATGTACTGTATTGTCATTGTTATGTCCTGTTGTGCAGGATGACATCATGCTGGATTTGATATTGTATGTATGATCCATCTATATATGAAGCATGGTTATGAGCAGATGTTTGATCATTTCACAAGCCTATAAAAGGGCGATTGGGCTGCCAGTGGCCGCTGTAATATTGATTGATGGTGGGCAGGTGGGGGCCACAGTGCTGCCCTCACACAGACTGTTTATTTATACAGTCTGCCGTCTGCCCACCTTACCCACCACAGGGCTACATTCACTGAATTTACAGTCATCAAGAGAGAAAAAAATATGCTAATGATGCCACATAGCCCTGAGGAGAAACAAAAACATTTTCAATCCAATCTTTCCACAGTTGTATCAGTTATATCAAGCTGAATCTCGTGCACATTCACCACCAATATGGAGCATACAGTATCTCAGCACTCCACAGTACCAATCCATTATTTGCTACTCTGTCCCCTGGGGCATACATAAATTGGATCCAATAATGAGAGACAGTAATGATTGTCTTTGCATATTTGGTCTTGATTTTCAATTATATATCGCTGATATTATTGTTCTGGTTCCAGTGCGTTGTGGTATTAAATTGAACTTCTCCGTAGAAATGGAATCTGTGTCATATTGAACATGCAAAGGAAGCATTGTTTTAAGGCAAGGTTTTATTATGGCCAACCATAGATTGTGATATCTGTGCGACCACTGACATTTGCATTTTCTACAAGAGGCCACTATGGCCTCTGCTGCTTTTCTTGATCAGATTCTGAATGTACTCAATGCCCTGTAAAATCATGATAAAAAGTCAAAAGTCGTGTAATGCAAAAATAAGGAGTGTATATTCAATTGCTGTGACACACACAGAGACAGAAAAAATGAGAGAGGGGGAGATAGTCCTCTCCACACCATTAAGACTGCTGAATAGTGAAGTGCTTGTTCCATTCCAATTTTCTAAGCTTTGAAGGAGTCAGTGGTCGGATGTGGGCTGCCTCACAGAGCGTGTCTTCTGTTCCACTGAGCACACAGTAGCTTAGGGATCAGCCTGTGTCCCTGACAGGAGTGTGTGCCACTGAGTGTTGGCCTGTCCACTGAACAGAGCTGCGAGCCTCAGATCAGTGGCATTGGCTGGCCTACGGGTTGTTCTTTATGGCTGTGTCGCTGAGTGGCTGGCTTTCCGCTGTGCACACGGCAGCCCTCCAGATGGATGCTGGGACAGCGGAGGCCACAGGGCTGAAAATCCCATCAAGCTGCAGTTCCAGGCCCTTGCACTGAGAAGATGAAGCGCACCGGCACGCCAGGGGACACGGGCCAAACCCTTCTACACCTCCATCACCCCCCAACCCCAATCCCTTCATGCCCCTCTTTCCTTCCTCTCTTCATCCCTCTCCTCCCCTTTTTTCTACTTTTTACAGGGGAAGACTGCAAGCCCAACCAGCCAGAATATGGAGTGTGGCCCTCGGGGTCTGTGGCCCTCACTTGTTAAATAAAGGAGCTGACTGGCTGATTGATAGACCCTCACCAGTCCCTGCACCTCACATGTTTCCCGGTTCGCTGCCTTATATACGAATCCTTTGTTGGCCAGGCCTGCGTTAGCGTTTGTTAAATGCAGTGTTTGATGGATGGCACCAATTTTCCTCCAAAACCCAGATGAGCCACCTAAGCACCTTTCCCCCTCCCCTGGTTTCTCCCCAGGTAAACCCCATGAGCATGAGGGGACAGGAGTGTTCTAAAACGGTATCAATCAAACAACCTTGTGCACGGTTGCAGCCACAACGCAATGTTTCAATTATGCATCTGCTCCTCGGTGCCTGACATTTCGTTCAACCTCTTACACCCCCCCCCCCCCCAAGGAACAGAGGAAGTGCTCTCCCTGTTGTCCTCCTAACTTGCTCACCACAGTCTTTAATTTTACGATTTAATTGTGTCTGCATATCTGTCACCATTTTAGACTCAAGATTCAAGAGACCTTAATTGTCATTGTCTCAAACAACAAATTTGCAATTACAGGTGCAAAGTCAGCAAAGGCGTTAGAAATAAACAAAAAAGAAAGAAGCACAAGTATATACCAAGAGAAAAAAAAAACACATTTAACAAATAGCAGTAAAAACATGAGGTCGTAAGTTATAAAAACAAATATGTAAGTGGACTTAGACACTGTACTATACTATCACAACATCCTATAATATCCAGTGCCAAAGTTAACAAATGCTTCTACCAGTCAGCACCGACTATCTCTGTCTCTGTAATGCCAGAGGCATGCTCCTGGCTTGGTTGGGTTCATTTGTTACCTAGCGAGGACAGACATATTCCTGTCAGACAAGCCATGGCAGCACCAGATGCAAGGTCATTCTAGTTACGGAGTGAAAATCTTGGGTTAAGGACAAAGATTCTCACTTCACACAAGACGGCCATGGGGTTTTATTTCCCCTGTGGTTATCTACAATAAATGCTCATACTTAGCTCCAAAGAGCCAGAAATCTTTTCTAATAACACTGAAGCTTATTCATCATTGTTTGTCTGCCTCTCATTTTGGCTTATATTGACTATAGTGAATATCTAGAATTATTATTATATTATTATCACAAACAAGTGATCACACTTATATGTATGTAAAAAAAAAAAAAAGGTGTTTGTAAAGTGTTTGTTCACATTAGGAAAAAACAAATTTGCTATCTTGCTTATGTGTATTCAATGTAATGTCAAATGTTTTCACTTGAACATATGCCACCTATAATCCCTTTTTACACTTATACTTGATCATGCAAACCATTCATTGTGAGTAGTGTCAGATATTTCCAATAACTGATGATGTTAACCATTAGTCCAGTTAGGAAAGTAAGTGGGAAATTGCAAATGATGCATCTATTTTTGACATATTTGAGTCAGCAGTGTTTTTAAGGTTGTTCTTCGGAGCACCTCTTTGTTCTCTCTTCATAATGCATATGCCTTAAAGGGGAGGACAGACAGCAGACAGGCCCATAGAAGGAGGATATGGGAAGTTACAGTACTTGAGACACACTGGCTCCTAACCACAACAACTGGTGTCTCTCCTCTGCAGATGGACACGCAGGTGGGCTCACAGGTGGGGAAGGAAGGGGGAAGTACTCTGCCAGTTTTGTGTCCTGCTTGGTGTGTGTGTGTGTGTGTGTGTGTATGTGTGTGTGTCTTGTGCATATAACATCTGGACCATGGTCCACTGACATGTCAGAGAAAGAATTCATCAATGAAGCTACACTGCACCCTCCTGGACGTCTGTAGCACCACGTGAACAACCACAGCTTGTCTTCAGTTAGTTTCCAGTATCTGTGAAAATTTAAATATCAGTTCTTGGACAAATCTACCTATGAATTTTCATATTTATTTTAATAAACACTGAAACATTTTTACCTTTTATGTATCTCTTATAGTGTGATACTGTCGTGTGTCTCCACAGTTAAATGTGCATTTTCTCCTTTTTTAAGCCGACAAATTCATCAAATAGTGGAATTAATAATGCGTGTGCCTTCACACACTGAACTAGGTGCTAATATAATTAATCAACTATTGTTTGGGCATAAAGTGATCTTTATAATTCTATTCTGTTTTCCAACTCTCCATCTACAGATCTCCCATTTCCTCCTAAAGCTCCTACATAAATTATTTGTCCAGTCTATGAAAAGATGGGTAGAACCAAACAATATGATTGCAGAAAGCAAACTGACAAATATTATTGATCCCAGCAACACACAGACAGCTAATCAATAAATGTATGTCCTCCCCGCACAGGCTGCAAGTCAAGATCAATTTTGAAGAAAGATGAGGCATTGGCAAATAAAGTGAAGTAGTTCTGAAGCATATCCCGCTGCTGTGTAATGGAATAAATTCCCCAAACATATGAAAGATCGACTATAGCTGTAAGAAATGGTCCTGCCAGGTCAATTGAACTCAAAAAGAACAATCACGCTTAATGCGATGTAATTCTAATATCTACTGTTATTATCGCCTACGTAGTCAGTTTATATTTTTTATTCTTGGTGTCTAGTCTTACACTTTTATATCAGTTGCTCTCTGGCCTCACATCATGAACCACCAGATGATTTATTGATCTCAACGCAGCCTCCAAATAACCTGCACAATTGTTTCATCACCTTGTCATTACTGCCCTGTGATGAGCTAGGCATCAAAAAGTTGGAAAAGTCCCTCAAGGGTGTATCTTTCAATACTGATTTGATAGGCACATTAGTTTTCATATGATGCAGACTCATGAAAGGTTACAGGTTGTTATTGGCTCACTGATTGCACGGTCAGCTTACTGACCTGAATTTCATATCCTTGTTTTTTGGGTTTTTCTTGTTTTTATTTTTTGGTGTGTGTAAAAAGACAGTCAGGTATTATTGACCGCTTTTAGAGCAGTGAATTTACAATTCAGTTGTCTGGAAATGGTAGCTGTGGTGACAATGCAGTAATTGAGCTTTATGTGCCATGTGACATTTATTTTTAAAACAATGATTACTGTGTTTAATGCAAACTAAGCAGAACAGAAATGCTAAGAAACAGACAAAAGTCAAACCAGATTTCTTTTAATACATTCATACAAAACGACATACAAAATATACATACTTGCTGAAATGAATGCTGCCCTTTAGTCACATGCAAATGGTGCCATTCTTCAGTTATAATAACTCGAGGGAAGCAGCACACACAGGGTCAAAAGAGCCAAAAGCAAAGAAACATTCAGTCCAAGATACAGCCTCTCAGTCTTGTCATAGAGCATGACCCTCTGAGACAGGAATAACCTTAGAGGTTAGCCTGGCCAAGATGCTGAGTGAGAACTGCTATAAATAGGTAATGTTGTTATGATGAAACTATGTCAAAAGGCACAAACAAAATCCACTGAGGTCAACATGTAAGCCACATGTCAAAGCAAACAGTCAGCATGCAACTCCCTAACAGGTGAGACAGCATTAAAACAAATTGAAAAATTGGAACATTGCACCATTAGTGGACGTCGCCTGATCCTTACTTCACAAGGACGCAATATTTATCCATTGCAGCTTCAAAAACAATCAAAATGCATATAAACATATTTTTAAAAATGCTAACACAGGAACCACAGGAACTTAAAAGTGAAAATAATTTGATGCAATAAAATAAACATTCATTTTCATGTTAAAATTAAAGGGAGGGATTCAGAATCCTTTTTTGTTTCAAAAATGTGTAAAGATTTAAAGAAAAAATATGAGCTCATTGGCTTCACTGCACCACAATCAAACTCACCAATTTCACGACAAAATAAACAAACAAAAAACATGTCATAATGGTATAATTTTTAAATTTGTAACCCAGGTATAGCTAGACCATGTTACCAATAATTTTCTTTACTGAATTTACTTTGTGAGATGTCACTCAAAGAAATATGCTTGCTGCCTTTCCCAGAGTTTGATGAGAAGATCAATATCAGTTTCATCTCAAGATAACAAGATACATGATATAGTTCGTGTACTTTGATCTACAACTGTGGAAAAAGTGTTTTCAGTGGGTTTTTTTGTGCAGCATGGAACATTTTTTTTTAAAAATGTTATGGTTAAAGATGTTAACAGGAGATGAAATTCTGTGGCATTTGTAGTACACTCTGTCCCTAAAGGGTTAACTCACCAATAACATTAAATAATAATCAACAACAATAAGAAATGTATAGCATAGCAACATATCAAATACATTATGTGGTAGTAACACATGGCACGTTGAGATATCACTGCAGTTAAATAATATTCACATTAACAAAACACATGATGACAAAATACACTGTACAATTTAATTTGAGAATTAAATGCTGCTAAATTAACTGCATTTATAGACTTCCATATTGCATATCAAGTAGATATAAAGAAACAAAAACATTAGGTTATTATGTTTCAGAAATCAAAAATTTTAAAAAATCCTCCTTAAGAGATGCTCCATATTTTGGATGTGGTCATTAGACATTACAGTATCGTTAGTTATTTAGCTGCATTTGGAGTCAGCAAAGCACAATGAAAATAGTTGTCAGACACTTCGAACACTCTACAGCCTGAGAGAGCTGTTACCTGAGGGTGAGCATAAAATATTTAGTGCCCAATAAAATCCATCTTCTTCTAGGCTAAGAGTAGTTACATGACACTGTGTTTCACAAATGAGAGCACATGGACTATGTAATGATTAAACTTCCAGCATTCATCCTGATAAGTGAAGCATAAAACCTGACTTCCTGAAAAGCAACTCGGAGGAGAGAGGAAGAGTCATCAGTGTCAAAGGAAAAGTAGGACAGATCAGTTTAACTGAGAACTGATTGATATATACATACTATATATAGAGAGGGTTTTATGTAGCCTACTGTCCGCCTTATGACAATAATGACACCACTTTTATCATCCTCCCATGTTACAATCTGTTTGGCTTAAATTTAGGTTTGCTGTAGCACTTTATATATATACATTTTTATACACATTTTCTATATACTTTATAGCATTTATGCCTTATTCAATTCACAGTTTGCCTATTCCCTTTTTTAAAAATAATTCATATATGACTTCATACATGACATTACATAGCTATCTTTCCATTAAACCACAAAAGATGCAAAGGAAATACAACACCAATTAGTTTAAATGAAATGACAATTTAAAAAATTAAGATGAAGTTTTAAGCATTTTTAAACAACAATTTCACATTTGTTATGCAAAGCGGTGCTAAATTTTAAATCTGCTTTAAAAGCCTCAATATTTTGTTGCAAAAAAGCTCCACAAAAAACAGCCATTTCCAATGTCTCGTCTGTCAAGCATAAAAGCTTGTCTCACAAGCAGATTGGAGCCTGTTCAGCTTTACAATCTCTTCTTGCTACACCCAAACAAAGTAAGCAATTTCATCCAGGTCTACAGGATAGTCTGTGAGGTGCAGTGGCTCCTTGATATCAAATCTCTCCCCCTTGTAGCTTCTCCAATGGCCAGCTGGAAGGTAGATATCACGCTCTTGCTTTCCAGGCTCTAAAACAGGTGCTACCATGAGGTCATCCCCAATCAGGAACTGGGAGTCTATTTTATAGGCTGTCTCATCACCTGTGGCAATCCACCACAGGGGCCGTATGATTGGGTCACCAGTGTCCAGCACCTCACCAGCCAGCTCCAGGACCCGTGGCGCTACAATGCTCTGATGGAGAGCTGTGTATTTCCGTGCAATTTCAACCACCTCGTTGTCATATTCCCATGGTGGAATAGAAAACTGCATAGAGGGCATGAAAGCTGACAGCTCCAGCCAGCGGATATAGAGTTCTCGATCAGGCAATGCACGATCTCCATCTGTGCGGTTCAGATAGGCATTCCCTCCGATCATGTCAGGCAGAATAAACTGATAGCCGAGAATGCTGATGGTGAGCACTGTGGGAATAAGAGATTTGAGCCCCAACTCATACCCCCACACAGAGTCCCTGTCAATAGGTCTGAAGAAGCAGGAGATGTTCTGAGATTGGTAGCCACTACGCAGCTCAGCTCTATCATTGTAGGGGATGGCCATCTCTGTGTAACGTCTTGTGAAAAAACTTGGGTCCCGAATGGGATATCTGGTACTAAATTTCCATGGTAAGTAGTTGGTCTCACCTGCGTCAAATTTAAAAGATGACACCCCATACTTTGAGCGCAGGGAACGTAGCTGGGAGGAAAACCAATCACGAGCTTCTGGATTTGTGAAGTCCAAAATGCCGCCAATGCCATTCCACCAGCGCACCAAGGCTGGCAGCCGGCCTGTAGGCTCCCGGACAAACAGCCCCCTCTTTACACAGGTATGGAAGTTTTCTGAGTCATAGTTAACAAAAGGGTGAATCCAAAGTGACATGAGAAATCCATCTGATTTCAGCTTTTGGAACATGGCTGAGGCATTGGGGAACTTTGTTATGTCAAACTCAAATTCCCCATAGCGACTAGTGTAGCGGTCATCTAGTTCCAGGTGGCTGCAGTTAAAATTATACTTTCGTATGTTGGCAGCATACGTCAAAAGTTTCTCTTGATCAATATCAGTCTTATGTAGCGCCCAAGTGGACCAAATAGGATGGCGAAACATGGCTTTGGCGGGCACTTTGTTTGGTTTGTTGAAGTATCTGCGGACCATGTACTTGTGTATGGATGTCACATCCAAGCCCACACATACTCTGTAGCTAAGTTCAGCACACGGAGCCTCCCCTGGGTCTGGCTTGAAGGGACTGTCATTGTATCGCGCCTGGAAGTACATAGTCCTCTCTGTGTCATTCCAGCCCAGGTGGAAGGGCACAGAATTATTGATCTTGATGGCGGTAGCATTGGATGAAAGCCAATAACTCTCCAAAATTCCACCAAATTCATTGCGGTTTGAGTAGATATCACTAGTAACAAAAGGTTTGGGAGCCTGTTGGCCAGAGATGGAAATAGGCCAGTGCTGAATTGCTGACACTGCACCACCATACCAGTGTGCAAACTTGTATGTCATGGCATGCTCAACAGGAATGTCAGGAACCAGTTCCTCCCAACGCACACGATAGCATTGTACTGTGTCTTTGGGTCTCACCGTCTCAATAAAGAAATTCAGTTTTCTGTCAGTGGTGCGTCCACAGCTCAAAATCTCCCCTTCTTTAGAGCAAGAATCCAAATCCAATGTCCCTGACCTGCCAAGATTCAAACATAATTACATTCTGCTATCACTCTCAAGACACTACTCACATTTCTGTTTTGTTTCAGTTAAATAATAGTAGATCAAGACATGTTTAAAATGAGCACTTGTGTTCAACATGAGTTGAATTATTAAAAACAAAACCTTTATTTTATTGCACATTGGAGATGGTGACATTTTTATTTCCACATTTTACATTAAATGTATGATGTTTCTGAAATACGTATACATACAGATAAATCAGGTAGCAATTACAAGAAATAGCAAGAAATACCAACCTGAAATCCATTCTGAAAACAATAGACCCTCCTTTGTTGCGGATAATGTAGCCATCTTTATTCAGATCCAACAGCTGAGTCTTAAGCAGCTCAGCTTTGCGTAGAGAGGCTATGTAATAACACCATGCAGTCACTGCTGCAATCACCAGCACAAGGCCGATTACTCCAGCTCCGACTAAGGGTCGAGTGTCCTTGGTGTGTTTCTGCTTGGGGATAACATCTGTAATTGTGCCTCCAGCTCCTCCTGGTACAACTTGGTACATGACTTGTGCTGTTCACTGGGCAAATACTTGAGCTGATGTTCTACATAAAAATATTTTCCAGGGAATCTCTTCTGTTGCACTCTGGCCCCGTCGTTATGTCTGTTTGCCTGCCTGAGAGAGATAACAAACTTTCAAAATTCTGTGTCCAGCTCTTCTTATATTACAGTGACACTTCTTTTAATGATTTTAGTTAATACAATAAGTTTCTTTGTTGCTGGAGCTTTTGTATGTTGTTTACCAATTGTGGTTAGTCAGAATAAATTGGCCTTAAACTCACTTAAGTATCAGAGACAAGAAAACAGCCCCAGTCAGAGAATTCAAGATGTCAATGTCTCACTGTCAATATTGTTTCCTTGTCAGTTCAAAGCCTCCATTACATTTCTAGCATTTTCTTACGTGCTCTGCATTGCTGCACAAAGTGATTTCACAGCAGTTAGAGGTATTATGCTGTCAGGATGTAAACTTTAAAGATGTGTTTGAGACTTAACAAAACAAATCTACTGCCAATTACCCATAAGAGGATAAAATGGACTTTCACAGAAGCAATTCTAACATATGAGTTCGACTGAAAGAATACTCATTTGTATGTAAGGAAGAAGAGAAGCAGAAAAGGGGATTTTGGCCTTAGAGCTCTGCCAATGTGAGGGGGAAGAGGGAAGCATACTAAACTTTGTGCTCCATCAAGCAAGACTAACCAAAGCTGGAAGTAACCTGTTTCACTCTAGCCAAAAAACAGACATTTTGACAACCCTGGCAAGGAATCAAACAGAAACAGAAAGACACGTATCCATATCTATTGCACTCAGAGATTACTGCGTCCCTCCGAGCAGGAACGCAAAAGGAACTTAATCTTATGGGTAATTAACTGGTTGATGTTAGTTATTGTGGCTTTAGCTGATCAGAATAGATTAGATTAGAATGCACAGCAGACCGAAGGGAGTTCAGTCCTCTCCAGCTTCCCTGTTTGATGACTGGCCCTAACTGCAATTGACCCTCATGGTCTGCCCAAGCAGCAGCGGTCGATAATAAAAAATGATTGCTATTAATTAGCAATCTAATTGACTAATTCTGTGTTCAACTACCCTTAGTATAGATTTCCCCCAACAACGAATGATAACATCAGCCCATCATTAATTAACAGAGAACTAACTGTTGGTTCCTTGGAGATGCACTCCAGTTGCTGGACTCAGGTAGGGAAATTAACGAGGAAAGTCAGGAGAAGATTTAGGCTACTGTATATCGGGTCTATTCTAAATATTGGGTCATTTTTTATTTTTTCTTATGGAAAAGTGCAAGATACAGGGATGGAGGAACATAACCAATAACCATCTATTACTTTATTATTACAGTTATCACAATAAAGGGCTGCAAGTAACTATGATTATTTTCATTATCAATTTACTTGATGTTTATTTTCTTTATTAATTGATGACACATTAATTCTAAAATGTTATTTCTGCTACAGTTTTCCAGAGCTTAAAGTGATGTCTGAAAATTGCTTCTCTTGTTCAACCAACAGCCCAAAAATATTCATAAATTCATTATCATGAATGACTCAGAAAACCAGCAAATATTCACATTTGGAACCAGTACAGAAGCTGAAGGCAAAGACTTTTTTGAATTTTTGCATTAAAAAATGATTTAACCAATTATCAAAAATGTTGCTGATTGATTTTCAGACCACTCAGTTAGGTTTCAGCACAATTCCTTCACACACACAGATTAAAACGTGGAAGTTTTTTGCTTTTCACGCATATAGTGGCATTTCTAAACAGAAAAAAGCTCTTACTCAACCATGTTTTTGTCATTGAGAGAGTGTGAAAAGGGCAGAACATTTTCAGACTAAGGCATTTCTTTGTTTATGTGTGATCAGAGGGGCTTAATATCTGCCATTTCAGCCGATTCACTATCTATTCTGACATGGTGAAAAATAAACACAGAAATGCTGATACAGTCAGAACAGAAGTCTGAGAAAGGCTCACTACCTCAAAAGTGTGCGCGCGTGCGTGTGTATGTGTGTGTGTGCGTGCGTGCGTAGCGCATGGCAACGTGCTGATAATGGCTAAATGTAAGTATGTAGGCGAACAGTAACGCTGCACAGTCACGATCTTTACATTTGGTGTGGCTATTTCGGATAGAGACTGTGTTAAGATGTTACACTTTTACGTAAATTTTGTTTATTACAGACTGACGCACAATTAATGCACACAAACACATATTTACAAGAAATTAACCGTGCAGAAAATTTCTAAAGTCTCTACAACTTCTAGGCTACATATAATCCGATGTATAGACACGTCGTTGTTGTGCGCCCTGGTGGGTGGTACGAGAAAGTTAACGGAGTGGAAATAACATGGAATACGTGTGCAAAACCGCCTATAATTATTGCTTATGCTTATTCCATTTTCTTTTCAGATGTTAGTTCATTAAAAAAAAAGTTTCTCCCTACCTCTCAGCAGATCCCACCACAACTTGTTTGTCACAGTTTACAGAAAAAAAACGGCATCAAGGCATGTTGTTGCGTATCCGCCTTGTCTACGCCCATCACAGCCTGGGAAATGTAGTCCAGTAGGAGTAGTACTCTTTATTTTCTTATTCTGCACAGATTACAGTTTGACATAACACATCACACTGGTTGATTAACTTTACATAACACACTGGTGGTATACTGGGGTGGAAATATGCCAAAAACTAGATTTTTAAGAACTGAAAAAATAGAAAGAAATAGCAGAAAAAAAGGTATTTCTATGGGGACTTGTATATGCAATATGGTGTTTATAATGACCTTTGTTTGCACTGGTGGTATATTCTGTCTGCCATATGGTATCTTGATAATAATGACTACAATAAGTCTGTAATACCCCTGAGTAAAGTTTCATTGTTTGCAGTACTGTTTCTGTTTAACTCTCCCTACAGGTAATAAAGAATTCATATATCACATGTGGAAAATTACCTCTCTAATAGTAGAATAAAAAATTTATGTCACAGACAGATACACATTTGGGCCAAAGTGCCTCATTTGATTTGATCACCACAAGCCCCTTAATGGAAGATTTCTTGCTGCTGATTTAGTACTGAATTGTAAAAGTGTCCATGCTGTATGTAGGGAGATAGTAGTGGTGAGAGTGCAGCCTACAGTTATATTATTCATTCATACAGCTTCTCTCACTGGGTTAATTATTAGAGAATTAAACAATAGTGTGGTTAATGAGCCCTCATTTTGCTGGGAAACCCCTCAATCCCCAGATCCACTGCAGGTCCTCAGTTCCCCACTTCAGAAGACAGTGCTCTAATAGTCCTAACGAAGGCATTCAGACACAAACTCTGGGTGTATGATGTAGTGTCCAGCTTGGTAGGGCTTCACCACATGGAAACAGCTGTAGCATGCGCTGTTGAGAAATCATGGGAGTAAAAGTGGTTACTATTTATGGCACACAAAGACATCTTTTCCAGTCATCTGTTCTGTTCTGTCATGTGTTTGAGTGATTCATATAGACAAGATTTTTTTATACGAGGAAGTTCAATATGCACCTATAATCCAGAATGCTGTTAGAACAAGACCTTCTGTACTGTGCTCGTGGAAGATGGTGTTGAGCTGCAGGAGGGTTGCTGGTTTGGGGTCTTGTCTGAAGCTGAGCGCCTGCATGTTGCCTGTCAAAAATAATTATTATCGCAATAGCAGTGTAGGACTTATAGAATCGCTCACTTCTTATTTTTAGGACAACATTTCCTTTATCTCTGTATCAGCAGAGTAACTTGTAAAGTCAGCCTGATTGAATTTTCCCTTTGTCCTGGTGATTAAATAAAGTTCAAAGGCCACAAGAAGAAGTCAGAGGTCAGTCTCTCACCTGAGCTGCTGTGCTGAAAGTAGATGGACATTCCTGTGATTATCCATTCTAATGCAGATAAAAAAAACAGGATTAGTATTTCTTTAGAATTATCTTTGAGCCATAGATTGATCTGATTGATTGTCACCTTGGTGGATTCTTCAATGCTGCATGGAGCTGAGTGCCAGTGCCAGCAGGAGGCTCAGTGAGCTGTAGTTTGTGCAGTCCATCAGCAGAGGGCAGAGCTTGTGCTGTGGATGTGTTGACAGGGGGCATGTGCTGTACTTTGCTTGTGTCCACAGTGTTTAAAGAGTTGTCAGTCTTAACTGGACAATGGAAAGACAAATGTCTGACAGGGGGGAAGAGAGGACGGCCAATGTCCACTGTATGGGATGAACTGTAGCTGGGTTGAGGACTCCGGGGAAACAGAAAGTCCTGGGAAGGCAAGAGGACAAGCATTAATAGAAATACAAGAGGAAGAAGTAGAAGATAAGAAGAATAAAAAACTGGATATCACTGTTACAGATCATCTCTGCTCCTCACTGTTAGCTAGACTGAACATTCCTGTTTATTTGTAATGTACACTGTCAAATGACATATAATATGGCAAATCTTCACAGACACATCATTTTAATGTGTAGCTAATATTCTTATTTTTATCTTCTTATTCTTTATCCTCATTCAATACACCTCATCCAAGATTATTTCTCTCTTATTTCTCTGTCATTACAACTTCATTGTACTGCAAGAATGTAAAAAAGCATTACGTATTCAAAATACCATCAAAATTCCTCCTAGAAGGGTTTTTTTAATCTTAATGATCTGTATTACTACCGTTGCATACACCATTACCATTATCATTGATACATTAAGTGAGGCAGTATTGCTCAAACTGTAAATTGTATTTTGGCTTCTTTTTCAATGCGTTATGGTCACCTCTGTTGTACAGTCATTAGGCTTTTTTTTCTTTACAGTAGGGTGACTGTACAGTATAAAACTCCTTTCAGCTCTGTTTACTCCATGTCTGGATAAATAAATAGGCATGGAGGAAATACTGAATAATAGATGGGATACAGCTTTCACCAAGCACAGGGAAATGTAAACAACCAACTGCCAATTAGTGTAAGACACTTTAGACGACTAAATGAAAAGCAATAAAGAGAATGTCAATAATAAGTGACTCAAGTCTGACCTTAAATGCACCACTTTGAAATGTTTATTTTTATTTGTTAAATCATTTTTCACTATTTGTTAAATGACACAGATTGAAGGACAACCACTTTCATGAATTGGAGACTATTTTTTACTTAAGAAATTCTACATCTTTTCCTTTTTGAGCCTGTATGATAATTACTCTGACCTTAAAATCCTTCAGTTCATGTATGTGGTACAGCAGGCTTTGCATCTTACCGGCCGTGGCTGGGGGTTGTTCCTGCGGTGTGCAGACGAGGGTCGAAGTTGTGCCCGTTTTGCTCTGCCAGGAGAGGCGAACTGCTCTTTGTACATAGTGATGTAGAGCTGGGGAGCCATCTTCGCTTTAAGTGCACTTATTTTCCACTGCTTCTCTGCAGTCTGCCTGAAAGTTATGAACATCTTTCTCCTCCCCTGTCACCTGCTGGCTCCTCCCTTTCAATCATGTGTACCTGTTCTTCTTTTATTTTCACATTTTCCTTTTATGGAAATTTTACCCAGTATATGTGGTTTGGTTTTTTCTGCTCAAAATTGTCACTGCCTTGAGCATGCAACCAATTTTGCTGACATAATTTACTGGTTCTGTGTGTTCATGTGTCCTGTTACAGTATTTCTACACACATCAGTAGCCATAAATCCTGCATAGATCTTAGTCGATGACCAAACAGACAGTGAAAACTTTTTGTTTAACCTGCAGCTATTGTGGTGAATCTAGCATGTTGGAAATAGAGACAGGTTAAGAGCATCCTTGCTGAACCAGAACAACTCTTTGTGCTACCTGAGCACTCAGCCACTAATCCTCCTAAACCCCCTGCAGAGACACACATACCTGGGGTCACTATCCATGACCTACTTCCCTCCCAGGGGCCTTTTACAAACTAGCCAGCACTGATCTCAAACACTATGCACAACCCCCATCTGTTTAGCCTCCTTGTAGTTAAAACAGACTCAGTCTTATCAGATCTTACAGAACTGGAACAAACCACTGAAGGGATGGGATTTTGCCTCATCTCCCACCACCATCCAGGGTCACCTCTATTCACTGTCAGCATTCCACATGAGCATCAATAATTTACCAAACGCTGTAGGGTGCCTTTGTGTCTCAACCGATTGCACTGAGTAGTCTGTGACAGGAACTGGCTGTTCATCTCTTTGCAATGACTGGTCCTTGTTTGACAGTCATGTTAAGCCCAGTCAAATCCATGTCAACAGATGCAAAGCAGAGGACAGGGAGAATCATAGTAATGATGTGGCAGGAACGTCCTTCAATGGTGCTCAAATCAAATCCAAGCTGCGGTTTGTGTTCCCTTCTTCAGTATACTTTGAAGCAAGACACATCCCCAAACTCGTCCTTTATTTATTTTGTTTACATGTCCTCCAAACAACAAAGTCCAGTCTGTTCCAGTAAGAGATGATTTACAATACAGTGGATTTATGAATAATGAAAGGTACAAACATCTTTAAAACAATATACATTTCAAAGCAAATGCACTGTTTATAAGTTGTGCATATGATCAGTCTTCTTCTCATATTGCTTTCATGTGCTGCACAGCCAGTGAAGCAGAAGTCTAACATGTGCAAGGCAGACTTCAAAGGCCTTGTCATAGAATCAGTATTCAGAATTTTATTTACTGGTGCTTGGATTTCACTGCCGCTTTCAGCTTTGTGTAGAGATAGCCAAAATTCTGTAAAAGAGAACAGACAGAATCTTCAAGAAAACAAGCCTGATATATCAAGTGTTGTCTACCTGCTGTGTGTGTCTGTGCTTTGCTCAAGAATGACAGCATACAAGGCAATATGCTATGCCAGGAAGTAATGCAACACTACATTAACAAACCTGGATTGTGTAGTAAACGATGCCCAAATACGCAGCAATGCAGCCACCCAGGAAAAGATCAAAAGCTGCAGGTTTCACTCTGAAAGGAAACAGTGTCAGTGTCCATATGTCTTTTTGAAATTAACACACACATACAAAAGGGCAAATGAAAACAGATATTTACCTGTACATCACTATCGGTTGGTTCATTTGATCAAAAAAGGTAATATCAGGGTCCCTGTGTGGAAAAGTGTTAAATGTAGTTAATCAATAGCGAAAATATACAGGTCCAGCAGAAGTGAGTGCTGGTAAGATACTATATGTGTTTAATACTTCTACCACTAAATGTTACCTTTTGTCCTGTCGGAAGGTGTGTCTGTGGACTTGCTGTAAGTAGCGTTTGAACTCATGTTCCAGTGAGTTGACAAGCAGGATGTGACTGGGCTCCTTATCCAGCAGCTGGGTGGCTCGAGGGACTGACGTCAGGAAGGCCATCAGACTTGACATACGACTGTCCTGGAAGTCCTGTATCAAGGATTTGGACATGGATTCACAGAAAGAAAAAAATTGGGAATCATCTGTAGTATCACATAGAAATAAAAGTCACTGTCCAGCTGTCCTGATTTTTCAAATGAATCTGATTCTAGTTAACAATAAACGACCAAAACTAGAATTCAGATCACTATTATGATTACTAGTAGAAACTAATCTTTTAAAAACTTTGCCATAACGTGGTAACTATGTGATGAACTTTCTCTACTGTAAACCATTTACACTCCTGAAATATATTTTAAATAATTGGCAGTTGTTTTTTGAAATAAATCTCCAAGCAAATCAAATTCACAAGACACAAACACCATGTAATGCCTATAAATTAACACCAGAGGTCAGCACTAATCTTTACCAAGTGACTAAAGATAACCAGGATCTTACCATTTGGCCCCTGAAAACCTGCACATCTTTTGGTGAACCCTTGTGGGAGATAACACAGAGTAATCACACATTAACATGCTATAAAAGAACAAAAGAACAAATGATAAAAACACAGTGTCTGTATTCAGGTATATGTATTCAGTTTCCATGCACCTTGTCTGAGAGATTGAACATATACCGAGCCAGTGCTTCTGCTATGAGGATGCCATTACGCTTAAGTTTCCTGAAGTCCACTTGTGACCTGTGAGGAGATATTCACATGAAAATAATCAGGAAACTAAGGCAACTTGGATCTATCTCCTCAAATTATGTTTCTATATTCTCTCAGGATGAATGAGGCCTTTAAATAATTAAAATATCTACCCACATGGTGTCTAGTACAGAGCCACGGAGCTCAGATTTGGGGTCTTCCAGATGAGACAATGTGAAGCCTGGGATCCTGCGCAGGCTGTAGCGTTCATGCTCCCAGGCTACTGTGGACTCCACAAGATTGATCTTCTTATGGACCAACCCAATCTTCACCCAGGGAAATCTGGAGGAAACCACCTGGGGAAGATCCCGAAAATGTAAGTGCAAAAGGTCATGCAGATTGATAAAATATATCCATATTTTTCACCTATACGTGAAGTTGTTTACCTCCTCCAGATGTTGAATGAAGGAGTGCATGGGAGTGTCAGATTTAGGAGGGCGGGACACATGCATGTACAGCTCATCGCCATTGGCCAGTGTATCCAAACACAAAACGAATGCCACATTGTCATGGAGCAAGCTGGACTCTGGTGAGAAAAAGTTTGGATAAAATAAATTAACAAACGGGACCGCTCATGTTCAGTTAGGCCTATGATAGTGTAGACTACTTTCTACATGTTTCAACACAACATAAGCCTCAAAACTCACCAGCATGGTCCAGATTTTCTTCAATCCATCTCTTTGTGCCAAGGAAGTTGTGTTTTCCTCCTCCAGTTAGGGAGAACATTAAATGATATCTAAAACACCAAAAAGAAAACTGAAAATCAATCAAGCATTTTAATCAATAATGGACTTATTACCTGCCAACCAGATAGGAGCCATTTTTTCAGATAACGAGATAGTCACGACATGGTTTATGTTAGTTTATCAAATCAGACTTTTATAGTGTACAGCTCACTTGAGAACACAACACAGTTTTTAGCACAGTTTGGGGTGTTTTTTCTGCCCGGCACCATGCATAATAAAAATGTGTGTTTGCATAGCATTAAGTGGTTACATTATGGTGAGCACTTTAGGCAAAATATTCATAGAATAACATGTTTTGTCCACTACTGTATGGGGGACCTGTAACTCACGGTGGTCTGGTACTTGGGCTACTATAAAGCTTCTGGAAGAGACGTGCCAACTCTAGTAGGATGGTGACCCCGCTGCCGTTAGAGTCTGCTCCATAAGACAACCACTGCATTACACACAAATGCAAACATACACATTAACACTGAATCAACATGAACATGAGGAAATGGGAATGTGTTAAGTAGGGTAGAGCTTTGGAAACTGTCACAGACACATTACAATGAAGTGTTTTCTCATTTTTATGACTCACTGGTGCCAGCCCATAGGAATCATAGTGGGCAGTGATGACAATAGTGGGTGCATCCTCCCCTGCTCCAGGAAGCACTCCCTGTAATACACATCACCAGATATAATGCGTAATAGACAGTTAAGGCCCAAGTCAAAATAATCAGGTTGGACTGAAATTTTGAGAATGTCATTATAGGGTTTTTACTTCTCTTTACTGCATAAAAAGTCTTGAGTTTTCACACTCACCTCCAGTGTGACTATAGCGTTGTCCGTGATGGCCTTAATAGGGGCATTGTTGCTCACTAAGATCTGAAAGGCTGTAGCTGTGACCATACTTCGAAGGACTGCCGAAAAATAAAAATAAAAACATCATAAAAGGTTGAATAAAAAAGACATGCTGCATTATTTTTTCAGTTTTTATATCTGCTTTTTCATTATAATCTCTTCAGCCTTTTGTATCCATTGTGCAAATTTGGCCCTAGATTTTTTTTCTATAATCTTTGACCATATTTGTTATCAAATATACCTTCCTTACATATCCATATCCATCTTTTTTTATCTATTCTTTTTAACATAACTGTCTCTTTCATTCAAATCGTCATGCCACCCACTATGAATTGTCCATCCATCCACAGTAGCACACAACACATCCATTTATCCTCTTGTATCTCTCACCTCGGATAAATATTGAGGAGGTCCGGGTGGCTGCAGCCTGCTTGACCTCCTCATACATGTAGAGCAGTTGTTCATCCTCAGGCACCACATACACAGGCATGAGGGTCTCTTTCAGCAAGGCCTCGCTCTCACTTACCATGAAGGACTGGGAGAGAAAAAGAGATTGTTGAAACAACTGTGTGAGGAGAAGCAATTGTCTAGGTAAAATTATTTTATATGGTACAAATCACTGAAGTAGAACAGGAAAGATTTCTATGACAGTAATCCTGCAAGCAGTTAACTGATTCCTTGGAGCACTGATATAATATTATATGATTAGTGTCTGATAAAAGATGTTGTAATTCTTTTCTTTGTTCCTTCATAGCTTACCCCAGAGCACAATGAATGTTTTGGGATAAATCTGTTACCTGCACTGTATCATGAGGGACGCTGGAGATATTTCTGGGCAACAGGATCAGTATGGCAGCAGCATTTTGTCTCTGGGCCTCGAGGTATTTTTCTGTGGTGAAGTCCGGCACCTTCATGATGACACAGCGGCGGGTCAGCACCGGCTCGTCGGCTGAGCGTGCCTCTGCCACCACAATGGCCCCACGGCAACCTCAGCATCCAAAAAAATGACATGGGAAAAATGACAACAATTTTCAGCCGAGGCTTCATAATGAAAGTCTCAAGAGGTCACAAGAACATATAAACTTCATTACCATTAAAAGGATTATACAAATGTGATAAGCATGTGGTGTCAGTGTTATCTTAAGTGTAATATGTATTATTCAGAAAATCCAACCGTCTTCAGTCACTGATCCAACTTAAGTAGGCCAATGTGACAGTACCCAAGACTTTTTGGTGTTTCTTCTGACACAAAGCTAATTATCCCATCCTTGGTTTTAAGACTATGATTTGTTCTACACATTTTTAAATGATATACTCCATGAAAATTCCAATAATATCTGAGCTGAGTTGGAACTGAGAGTCTAACTTTCTCAGAATTAAAATATGTCCAACTGTGCAGCAGAACAGCTCATGGGGAAAATCTATCACTGAACTCACCATGCTTTTGTTGTACCAGGTTGAACTGTTGCATCCTGTAGGCAGTGAACTCATAGGAGGATACAGCAGAAAGAGCAGAGCCATGCAGAGACTGGACAGAGAGCAGCAGCAGCAGAACAGCAGCAAAGCTCAGGTCCCTCAGAAACATGATGTCACGTCCTGCCTGGATTTTGTTATACTGTCAGTCTATAAAGGAAGGTTGATGTTAGGCTTCATACACCAGACTAGGTAGGTAGACTACCAGGAATAGAGCAGTAAAGATGATGATGTTCACCCAAATTATATATGTTAGAATAGCTTATTACATCATCTCTCATTTTTGCAGACCCTATTACAGATATCCTTTGGAAATAGAAACATTAAGAATTGGTGACTGAAGATCTGCCATCCTTGTTCTAGATACAGTTGTACCATAATCTCAACCAACTGTCCAGAAGGAGACTCAAACACTTTACAATAAAACATTTCTATAACTATAAAGTCCACTATGATCAACCTGCATCATTCTGAGGTATGAAAAAGTTCCTCACCTGTTTCCTGTTTTCCTGCAGTCCTGTCTCATGAGCTTTTTTACTACGTGTTTCTCAACTTCAATGCTACTCCTTGCAGCGTGGACACAAACTAGCTCCTGGGACTTGAGTCGTAAGCCACCATTCACCATCTGCTCCCGAAGGATCAACTCAAGGCTAATCACAAACACCCAACCCCCCACCCTTCACACTCACTATTCCTCTATCTATCTATCCATTCCTGCATGGCCACTTCAGTAGCTAATAACACATCCCCAGCAGAGATTCTGTGTGGGAGTCAGGCAAACTGTTTCATACAGCAGCTATTTCTTTCATCTACCACAGGGACAACAGTTGGAAGCAGTCTGAAAAAGTGTTGGACTGGGAGCGCTTGAGAAAAACAAGAGGATGATGTTGAAACTGAAGACATAATGTGACAAATATTTTTCCAGGCTTCAGTATTTCTGGTTGATGTTAAACAGCAATTTTGTATTTTATAAAAGAAATTTTGCCTTCCAATCAACTGTAGTGATAATCTGTGTTAATGTAAGTTTCCTCTCGGTTTTCAGGTTTTCTCTCAAAGACATACATTTGAATTAGGAACTCTGAACTGCACACACTGTAGGCATGAATACGTTTACTGACTCATGATCCATCCGTGATAAAGGCTCCATGCACCCACTGACCCCAAGAAATGAGAGGATACAGAACATGGAGAGACGGATAAATACGGTAATGGGAGGAAAATATTGTTTAAAAATAAATGGCAGTTTTATGACACCGAGCAAAAAAAGGTACAATCATAGACACACATGGGAACGTCACATTTCAGATATCTAATATTTATTTTTTGATATTTCGGCACTATACACAGAACTTTTAACACTGTTAAAATCTAAATGGGACCGATCACAATCATCATAATAAGCATCTGACCAACAAAAACCATCTGTCTGTATATGAATTATTTCCCATACTTGAAAAATAAGTTAAAACACACAACTGCAAATAAATATCTTTTGTTACAATGCATTACTTTTGGACTTTTAACTCAAGAGGTTAGTGAAGCTAAACGACATTGGCCAGATGTAGTACACTCAATAGAAGATGACTGTGTGAATCCATTAGAATGATGCATATGGTAGAGAAAAAAAATCCAGCACCATAGTCACTCACACAGTCAGTCCCTAAATGTAAATGTTAGCTGTACACAGCTACTGGTCCAACTCTCTCCCCAGCAAACAGCTGTCCTGACCACTTTATCTTACACAAACGTCTGTACTCCTACTCATGTCTTTTTTCAACATAATGCAAATAATTTTATCATCTACACACATGGCACCTCATTTGCAAAATAAATGCAGATTTTTTTATGTTTGTGTGCTTTTGTAACTCAAATGCTATAGAAACATTCAGGCTGTATCATGGATATTAGTGATGAGGAAAAAGGAGCTTTTCTTTCTTACAGATTCACAGATTTGTATGGATGGTTTACTTATCTAACAACAGTTTGACATTTATAATTAACATTGTGTTTTCTCTTTCCCAATAGGTTTTTAGTTTGGTTTACTCTCTACACACAGTACCATTAATTCGTTCATTTAACGAGAGCAAAAACATGTCTTCTCCTCTTGACTGCACATATGCTTGCTGATCTGGCACCTTTCCAAATAATAAAAAACCTCTAAGAAATGGGGTCCTTTTGGAGTCATAGATTACACACTGTTCCTATTCAGTGAATCACAAAAACATGTTGTTTCTGTATAGATTTCCATAAAAATGTAAACGTTGTAAATGTACTAATAAAATCAGCAGAATAACAGTTGAAGAATGAATGCAAGGTTTCCCAAAACACTGCAATATATCTACAAAGATCGTCAAAATAACATTCTACATTATATATGCACACTGTATTTCAAAAATATCTTCACATCCTAATTACAAATCCCTTTGTACTTGAGTCAACAGAATGATCTGAATGTTACACAGAGAATAACTTACACCACAGTGTAAAGTGCACACATACGAGCTAAATCAAGAGAAATTTGTTTTTCCAAGTGTCAAAATGTGCTCTCATCGCTCTCAAAAAACTCTAATTGTTTAAGTGTTTCTGGGAAACCCACCACTGATCTTCTACTGTCATTTGTGTCAGAGCAGATACATCACGCATGAGTGTGAAAATAATTGATGTCTGTGAAGCTCCACAGATGTCTTTAGAGTGATGTAAACATGACCAATAAATCTTATGAATTCAGTACTTCTAAAACAGCAAGAACTACTTCCTTGTCAACATCATGGAAAACATCCATTAGTATAAAGCCTCGACAATACACAGCTGTGTCAGGTGCTACATATACAGGCCCCAAATTAGGTATGCGTAAATATATAACCATACAAAACAAATACACTTAATAAAAAAACTTAAAGAAATGAAAACATGTTTTACTTCCCTTGATATGAAAAAAATCCTATTTCATTCCCATCCAGGCAATATGGAATCACTTTAATGACATTCTTCAGAATCCATACCAGGTACGACCATTTATATTATATTCATTCACTATTCTGTAACCACATTCACTGGTAGTGACGTCCTTTGTGATCCACTCATGTCTGGGGCTTATGTGGACAAACACAAAGGAGGTACACACTACCCCATGAGCTGTTCTGCCACTATTTCTAAATAATTGTTTCTCTACATCTTCTGACATTACAGTAGGTGAACCTAAATATTGCTAATTTTATGTTGGTTTTTTTTAAAGCACACCTCACATAATGTCTCATCAGCACAAGGATGTGTTTAGGGGTCAATAAAAACTGGAAAAATTTTCTGCACAGGCTGATCATTAGAACACAGTGTTAACAGGCAACATGCAAAACAATTTGTTTTCAGTTTCTTTTAACCGAATATTAAACAATAAGCAGTACAACCTTGGTGTAACAGACAGATATTACAAAAAAAAAAACTGGAATTGACTACCTTAGTGTCGTGACTGTACGTGCTAGTGTTTTATCAGCAGCTTGATGGTTTAGCACTACTATCCTGGACATAATTTCAGACACACACTCATACACACTCACACACATCATTTTCATGTTTGACACGTATATACACAGGAAGACAAAGCAGACTGGCTGAAAGAAAGGAGAGAAGACAAAAGACAATGGCCACTAAGAAACTTCCAATCTCCTAAGCTTCTTGTCCATTGAATCTGACCATCAGTGTTACACCAGCAGTAGAGCAATAGACTCCTTGAATGGTGTACTGCAGCAGTAATCACACTTTGTCACCATTTTTGTTGAGTTCCTGTCATGCCATTTTGTTGGTTCTGTTCTTCTGCGATGTCGCACGATCCTTCATGGTCCTTGTAAACCAAAATATCCACAACCATGGGATGGAATTCAAGCGAAGGAGAAGCAAAAGTAACATGTTTTCCTTGGAGGTAATGTTTAGGCCATCAGTCGAGCCCCCGCTGAACCAACAACGCAGAAGTAAGATGCACAGATCCTACCATAGGAGGAACGTGCACAAGATGCTGTACATTGACTCTTTCCTCAAGACTTGACCTGTTTCCATCGCTTACTGTAACATTTACAAACCCTTGTTTTCCTTTTGTGCCAGCCGATAGTTTTTCAACTCCTTCTTACTGCCACTCTAGTAGGAAGTTGGCTTCAGTGCAGGTGGCAGACAGGAGATTTTTTTTTTTTTTTTGAAGGGGTGGGGGGGGTGGTGGTGCTACTGGATTTGACAGGCTGTGGAGGGAGCAGCCTGGCAGCACATGCAGGTGGGGTTGACTGCTTTCGGGGGGATCAGATCCAAGTCTTCGTCATCCGGGATCTCATCAAGCCGGTACCCATCCTTCAGGAGTTGGATGTTCAGGTCCTGGTTGATCTGCTGTAGAAGCAAAAGAGGAGACAGAGTATCAGCAGAGCTTCAGGAAGTTTTTGCAAAATCCTAAAGCCAGGAATGAGCTTGTTAATGAAATTAGCTAGAATTCTGATTCTAAAAACATTCATCATATATGTTCAAAAACACAGTGAGAGCCTAATTAATTATGTTTTTACATAAACAGAAAAGCAACAGAGTACAATCGGGTCTTTGGTGATAATGGAATGAGGCAAGAAAAACAAAAAAACATTCCAAGAGGACAAAAATAACAAGGAACAACCTCTTTGGATGACAATTATAGCTAAATCATTACAGATGACAGTGATTATAAAAACTTGGGTATTACAATGGTGCAATGGGTGCACATGTACCTGGTGGAACCGATGTGACGATGGGATTGGGTGATCAGGTAGTGATGTTTGTGGTTTCACCAAATGACACTGTATCAACTACAATATAATGTGTGTATAGATACCTGGTCCCTCAGACATCTCACCTCGGCTGAGGAGTATCCTGATGACGAGTATCTGGACATGTCAAAGTCATCGTCACTGTAAAAAATAGAGACATCAGCAGTTAGATACAAGCACCTCAAAAGATGAGGGTTGAAACAATAGTAATACACTGTAAAATTGCTCATATTATTTAAAAGTTGTATGTCATATTTGATTTGGTAGACAGGGTCATTTGTGAACATAAAGTGGTGACATTTCTAAGGTAAACAGATTTAACATTTAAGCTTGTAAAAACGATCTGCTGCAGTCTCTTGATTCCTAAATAATTAATCAGCCTTTCATGCAGCCTACGTACATAGAACAGAGTAGCACTGTGCAATGTGTGTGCACGTGAAGCTAAATGTGGACAATAAACAAATGGGTGTCCTGTGTGGCTGTGAGTCAGAAATCCTGTCACAGAACGATATGATGCAATCCATGATGTAAGGTTGACTGGTTACCAGAGGGCTCATTTCACACGGGAGAGTCTCCCTCATGTAGCACAAAGGGCACAAAGGGTGGGACTCATCTGTGTCAAATGCAGACCTGCTGTTACAGCGTGGAAGCAAGCGCTCCCTCTGAGCCGCTTTTCCCCGTCCAAATCCTCACCCCGCTATCCGCTAATCCTGTGCCCTGGTAGAAGCTTTGCCCCTTTTTAGGATCCCGTCTGTTAAGAACTCTCTCAAGTTGCTCGATGGATTAATGTACCATCATGACAGAGTAAGTTAGCCAATTTCTGCTTTTCCCCTCCTTTTAGGCAGGCTCGTCTGTTTCTGAAATGTTTGTTCTTTTAACTGTGGTATCTTTTAGTGTTGTAGAAGCTGATGAGAAGAAACTGCACATACCTGTCAGTGTCCAGTGCTACAAGGGGCTTCTCATCTGGGCTCTGGTCCAAGGAGGAGTAGCCTTTGTTTGGTACCACCAACCTGAAAAAGATAACAGCTTTATATTATACTAGCTACATCGTAGTCTATGATGTGCATCTCCTAAGAAATGGGACTGCAAGAGCTGCTTGTGCTTTCTCCAACAGGTTTCTGATGCCGCTACAGATATTTGAGAGTAAGGATAACATGAAGCAAGTCAGAGGAAATGCAGTTTATTTATTACCCAGGTTAGCACTGACTGTGATCACTGGATTACATGCTGCATTATTTCCTGTGAATCCCTCATGCATGTGAAGACCGTTTGAATCCCATGCGGGAATGTCTTGAATAATTTTCACAAAGTAGCATAGTATATTCTTACATAAATATTTCAAATCATGGAGGGTGTGTACTTGATAATTGTTCTGAGTATGGTATTCTCCTTAAAGGCCACAAAAAGAGAAAAAAAATGGGGCAAATCTGTGGCCTTCAGACTGCAGGCGTTGCCAGATTATCTTTCTGCTTCAGAGACTCGGGGTTCAGACCAGTTGGTAGCCTTTCATATATTTCCACTAATCCAGCAGGCAGTGGGATTAGACAGATGAGCCAGTTGTCAATACTGTGAGGTTGTACTGGGTTTTTGCTTAGTGCTTTGACTCCATTATCACCATCCACACTCATGGAACACAACAAATTCTCCTTCTCCAAGAAGCCTTGTTGCGCACTGTTTGTGTTATAAAGTCTGATGGCGTCCACAGAAGGCTAGCAGTAAATAAAGCTTTCAGTAGCGGCTTTGCTGTCCTCATGTTTTGCATTTCAGTTGGTTGTGGTGTTTTGCATTGAATGGAAAGCAGAAGATACAAAAACATATTGCTTGTGATGCTAATTAATGCAAAGTGTAACATTTGTAGTTGAGTTGGTCAACATAACAGAGAAACAAACAGGCGGTTTAGGCTGTTACCTTGTCCTGGCATTCTTCTTAGGTTGTTGATTGACAGGACTGCCCACAGTGCCATTCTTCACTGATCCCTTCCTGGCAAGGTCCCTCTGTTTCTCTGGGCAACCACAGGATGTGAGGTCATCAGTAAAAGCATCAATAAACCTCAACTTCATGACTATCAATGTCAATGACTATCAAATATGTCTAAACAAAAAACAGTATAGGAAACTATCCATATTAAAGTCATGATCACATGACTTCAATATGGTTTCTACCCTGCATGCTGCCAGTGGCTGTAGTTGCTAAAATCCGAATCAACACAGAAATTTAGTCTTTATTGGCACATTAGTGTATTCACAGATATCATGAAAATATGGATTTCAAGAAGTTCCAGTTAAAAACATTTGGGGTTGCCAATCTTTCAAATTTTAGTTTCAAAACAGGTTTTGGAGGATGGAACATTTATGTTTTGGTGAGTTTCAGGAGCAATATTTTTCAGCCAGCTATTTTGGAACAGAGCCCTTAGGACTAAATAAAAATGAGGAATACTGAGTGCAACAAAGGCGTTCACAGTGTTGTGGCAGTACAATAACAGAGGCAGCTCAGAAATGTTCCAACACCTCTGATAGAAGAGATATTGGGAGGCTGGGGAATATAATTCAACTGTCATACAATACTTCTACTGAATATCTTTTGGTTCTGTATATAAACTGATGTTGAACAGAATGTTTTGTACTTATTTTGACCTCTTATGATGGAGTTTAGCAAACCTGCACACTGTGGTATCTATGGAAGGCCTGCAGTGACAAATGACACTAATGTTTAATATGATTTACATTGTGCAAAGGTTCTCCATTTTTTTGCTGCTGTTATCTCATCAAATCTTAAGTCTGGCATTCTGTCACATGCTCATTTTCAGTGTGATGGTTGTGATACCTATTTGGACTTGCAGTGGTGAGGGCTTATAGTTCATAGCCACAGTCTCTCCCTTGGTGTCAGCATCTGCCTCGGAGGTGGAGGATGCTGCTGGATCCTAGAAAAAGAAAAGAGACAACCAAGCATGTTAGCTTTGATTCAAACCAGTAAATCAAAAACAATAAGTGATATTTTATTTTAGTATAATCTCATTCCATAAAAATGAGATGTGCAGTATATACCATAGTCCCTGTTTCTTCACAATCCTAGTTGTGTCACTGCTAATAAACCTGGACTCAAACTTATTTTCTAGTAATACAATTCCAGTCAACTTGTGCTATACTCCCTTTGGCAACCTGAAATTGAACACAGTCCTGGGGGCACAATCAACTCAGCACCGTAAGTGCCTGTGATTTATCACCAGGCTAACAGTAAACGTTGCCTAAGAAAATCAGTTCCCTTTATATCATGCTTGTGTCAAATACCCCAGCGAGATTTCCCTTGCCTGTTGACTACTATTTTGCTGCATCAATAGGCTTGAGTGTTCTTCCTATGTCGCTGGCTCCGTCTCTTTTATGTGCGAGCAGTGATGGCATGGGGAGGAGGCCGTGGGAGAACAGAGGGGGTTGCTGTTGGAGCCAAGGTTTCCCCAGATTGAGAGAGGGGAGCTGGGTTGCGCTTGGCCTGCTCTGCTGACAGAGCTCCACATTATGTTCATCCTACAGGCCTCCCCTTGTTGCATTCTGTAGGACTCCACAGGCCACATGGACGAAGGCTACCAGGCAGTCGGCTCTCAATAACCCTATATTCTCCTCAGAGAAAAAGCTGCTATTTTTAAAGGATCCTCTAAGTACTTAAATGACTGGAGCTAAAACTTACAGTTAAGTTCCATTTATGTTCAGACTGCAGCTGTATACTGCAGTAAAGTACAGTACTGAAGTGTCTAAATATTTCAGTCATGTAAAATGATTTTATAGTCAAAATGTTGTGTGTCACATAACAGGCGTAGGCATGTTGGCAACTGATAAAAAACACTGAAAACACTGAAGTGTCTTTGAAGATTGCGTGAGGGGATTACTAAATAAATTGATCTAGACACAGATACACACGAATCTATTTCATCAAATATATTTCATGGTATTATTGTGAAATACTACAGGAATTTAGGCCAAATCCATGAGTTCATCAATCTCACAGGGCCTGATGAAAAATTCATGAGTATTTAGCAGGGACAGTGAGAAGCTTGTTTTGCATATCGATTTTCATGTAACACTTTTAAAAACATGCTGCCAATACTCAGTCTTGTAAAACAGCATAGATATGCACTATTTTATTTGCACATGTAATCACTGTGAAGTAGGGCGGGGCAATATATCAATATTTTGATATGTGATATAGCGTAAGTGTTGTCTATTCCTGGTTTTAAAGGCTGCATTACAGTAAAGTGATGTCATTTTCTTAACTTGCCAGACTGTTCTAGCTGTTCTATTATTGTCTTTATATCCACATTATATTAGTCATTATATTAGTCATTACATCCGTATGACTGATGATTTTTTATCAAAAATCTCATTGTGTATATATTTTGTGACAGCACCAATAGTCATCCCTACAATATTGTTGCAATGTCGATACCGAGGTATTTGGTCAAAAATATTGTGATATCTCCCAGCCCTGCTGAAAAGGTAAAGGGTAAAAATAGAAAGACAGGCTGAGGGTTTTTCTTCTTTGACTGCAGTCCAAAATGGCTAAGCGTACCTTTACTGGATACAACAGTCTCATCCTCATCTGGTCATGAGGCATTATTCACTTAGCTGGAATAATTAATGCGAGCTGCAACACTGAATACAGTGGCAAAGCACAGCAAACAGATGAGGTATTCCCACCATAACAAGCACAAACATGAGCTCTTTCTGTTCTGTGGCAGGCCCCTCCCTGGCATCATTAGGCTTACCCGCAGGATTTTTTTCATTCTTGTTTTTCACACTTTCCTTCCACCACTGAAAGACTCTGTGATGAGACAGGGTCATATCGTCTGTCAAATACATCCCTTTGAAATGTTATGCAGAACTGTCTGTGAATTATGAAAGGGATCGAGAATTAAGCTGTTTGTGACAGAATTCCCTGACACTTCTTGAGTATAAGACAGCATAATTACTGATAGCAAATAGCAGGTACCCCACAATAAACACGTTATATGTATAATATAGCAGCTTAAAGTATAACAGTCTAATGTTTGGCGTGAAGAAATGCAACTTAAAGTTCCTAAACCTGGAAACGATTTTAAAATGAAGTCCTTGTAGCCCTATGGTTTATTATCATTACCTTATTTTTGGGTACTATGCTCTGGCACTTAAAACATACATTAAGAGCATATACTTGCCTGTAAGACCATGTGCTGAGTGTTGACAGTCACTAACAAATGATTAAAACCTGACCTATGGCACTTGGGGTGCCACATAGATTTTTATGTATTAAAAGTAAAAACACAGTCTGTTGCCCTGACCTTCAACCTGCATTCACATACACATACTGTACACTCACTCATAGGCCCACACACATACAACATCATATAAATGAAATGACCTCTCTGTGTATCAGTTTCATCAGCCTGTCCTCCTGTTAGCGACTCCTTTACTGCCTCCGATGATGAAGAGCCACAAGGTTGCTGACACAGCACAGACACCAAGTGATTGGTAGGATTATACATCATGGCCTCCCACTGGCCAATAGCAGTGAAGATGGATGCATCAGGTGACCGTTAAAACACTTGCGAGCAATACTTATACGTGACAGTGGCAACTGGGCTATATTACAGTCTCAATGTGTTGCAAAGCAATCTGTCATGATTAGATTTTGACTGCAGCAATCATTTTCTGATCACTCGTCCATGTGCTAAGTAATGAGATGCTCTGTAAAAGTAGTTGTTGAGATACAATGTTTCTTTCAGAAAATTAACTGCTAATTAAAATTTAATTTTCAAGTATACATATTTCATAATCTTAAGCTTGATCTTAAGCTTTCATTGATGATAGGCTATAAGTCAATAATTTATATCACTCAAAATTCTTTAAAGCTGGTGTGATTCGTGTGAAATTGATTCCCGACAAGGAGGCAGGTGCCAAGTTGATTCATGCGGTTTAGGAATTACAATGAAGTTATTAGCATTAAAATGCACAACCATGTGTGCCACAGCAACTGCGATTCTGATATAATCAGATATGGTTTAAATGTTAAGTGTGTCAAATAAGATAAGATAACGAGAAGATACCCACAGTGCTGTTGGACTCAAGCAGACTAATTACATGAAGTGGTAAAAAATAAACTATGCGTTTTTTTTCCAAGAGTTTTAGGCTTCGTGCTGACAACAGACACACTGCAGCCACTTGCCTCTCAAAGCCAAGTATCTCTGATATTGGATACAACTCCACAGAAATCTCACTGGATGACACATGAGAAGAGACTGATCAAATCTTTATGGAGGAGAGGCAATTGCTGCTGCATAATAAAGCAGAATTTCTGTTCCGGAGAACGCATTTTCTTCTGTGATTTCTGCTGGAGTTAAGCCCCAAGGTAGTATGGCTGGAGAAGCATGGGTGTGATATGAACAGTAAAACTTGGAGCTCTGCTTTTGCCTAAACTCCCCTAAGGCAAATACTTAAAAAGGGACAGCCGTTTGAGACTACTTTGTTTGAAGTGTGGAGGGTCTATGGTAATGATAAACTGCATTGCTGAAATAGAAGATTAGCAAAACATTAAATGTAGGGAATAAGAGCAGCAGATTTGTTCATTTTTGGTGACCATGACATATAATTTCAGATCTTGTACAGTGTGCTCAGTAGGCCTGTATAATAATGGCATTCAAACACTGACAGATATACCCTTAAGTTATAAAGAATAAGGCACAGAAAACACTGATGACTTCCTAGTATTGGAGTATATCAATTCTAATTTTCTAGCATGTGAAACTTGTCATATGACATTTCATGGAAGGAAGGATATTCTGTTACAGTGGGCCTGCCTGAGCCTGAGTGATCATTGCTGCAGCCTGCAGTATGAGCTTTGGACACAGGGCTCCTACTCACGCTACCATTTGGGCTTGCAGTGCATCCCGAAACACCCAAATAACCCAAATAACACGTCACCAAATGACGAAATGTAAAAGCTGTGAGCTATGCCTGCTACTGATGTAAACAAGCGCATACTGACGTGGATTTATTTTATGTATGTTTCAGTTAAGTGCGTAGTTGAATTGCTATGATCCAGTAAGATGAAAGTTTATATAATATTCAATAATTAAATGCCTCGTTCGTGTAATCATTCAGTGGGGGGAGATTTAGCCGCTATTATTTTATCCGCAGATAATCAATATAACGCATCTCATAGATTCAGTTTGTGCCAAAGCTGTCGGTTGCTGTCGGTCAGCTCACACGCTGATTGTAGCACAGCTGTCACGATGAACCACCCAGACGAAATAAAAAAAAACCCGTTGCCTTCAATAGAAATGATTTGCATATGTGTTTTTGTCTTTCTTACCAAAGGCTGTGTCTCTCCGTTGACTGGAGGTACTTGGAACCTGTCGATTTCTTCCATCATTTTGGCAAAGCGTTAGTGGAAACGATGCAGCAGTGAAGATAAACGGCGACTTTTGTCTAAGTGTCCCGGTTTATGATGCTCCGTTGACGGGATCCTTCGTTATTATTCAGCATTGTAGCAGTTCGTTTTCCTCCATCCTGACAGAGGTGACTCGACACTGCAAAACAGCAGCACCGCCCCACTTCCGGGTTTATAGAATATTCATGACAAATCTGTCCAATCACAGAGAAGATCATATTGAAACGCGAATTGAAGCAAATCCGTGTCTGTAAATATATAATACAGACATTTAGACAAGTCCTTACTTGTTTTCAAATTATGAATGAAAACTGCATTTTGCAATTGAAATAATCATTAATTGCCTTCCAAGCTTTCGTATATTTGTGTCACTCCACAATTGACTGCGTTCACCCCGTCGCCCTTACTCAAAAACATAGGAAGAACCCCATTATGAGGGTTAAACCCTGTTTCAAAAGTTAAATCTGGCAAGTAGCTTTCAGACTCTTAACTGATACAATATAAATACCATATAATTCACTAAAAAACGACGGAAACTCGACGGGTGGGCTCCACCTGAAGGGTACTATCTTGACTTCATTACTATCTTAACCCTCTTTGAGTGACCAACCTGGACGGCTGGTTGTCTTGGTAACCTATATACAGCAGCAGGCAGCTGCTGGAAAGCGAGTCTTCTTTTGTTTGTTGTTGTTCACTATTTAAAAGTTTCCGTAATACTTTATGTCGAAAAAAACATATTATCTTAAGTTAAATACCTAAACTATTGGTAAGCTAAGTACCTAAACTATTGACTCTTTTCGCAATGCCTGGGCCAAACAGTAACGCTGCAGCATCTGTGAGAAAGGTAACGTTAGCTAAATGTCTACGTAGTTAGCAAAGTGATAGCTCTATGTCTCAATAACTGAATAATGTTAGCTAAGTAAAAGTTGTGCTATCGACTTTAAGAAAGCAAACAGTGTTTCTCCACAATGCTCAAGCTAACCATTTAGTTGTCATCTGTTTTCACACAGGGCTCAAATGTCCAGAAGGCACCTGGTGCAAAGCCAACCAAAGCTGCAAGCAAGAAAAAGGTGGGTACTGTCTGAGTCACGACAAGCCTATTACACAACTCCATAAACTGACAACAGTTATGTATTTTGGCATCTGTCTGGCTATAGATGGGAGAACTATGAGAAACACACATGCTATTACAACATAATGTGATTTTTAAATTTAACCAAGACATGAAAAACTTCTCCATGTAACGTGACAGGATGAGGAAGAGGGTGTGGAGAATGGTGATGGATGGGACGAGTGGTCTCATGGAAAAGCACTCATTAAACCTGCAGACCAACTGGAGCTCACTGAGGCTGTAAGAGAACAGAGATGTTCATTGCTCAAGTTCAAGACAGCTAAATGAGGCTTAGACTTTGTTGCTGTTGCTTAATTCCTTTTTCCAACTTGAATTGTTCATTATTGTCTTTTGGTCACTGTTTTTGCAACCAGTACCTCTGCCAAATGAATGTGTAGCATGTGCTTTTAGCTCTCCACTTTATCTATAATATCACTAGGAGCTGAAAGAGGAAATCACAAGGATCCTGACTGCAAACAACCCACATGCCCCCCAAAACATTGTCCGCTACAGCTTCAAGGTAAAGAAGTTACAACCAAGCTTATAACTTCACATCACTGGCTGTAGGTACAGGCATCACTGCCATACTGAAGCCAATTCATATTGTAGAATGAGAAAGGCAGATGGTCTTGTGTACCTGTCAGCCCCTCACATTTTAAACACAATGGTTACCTTTAACCAATGTTCCTGTGCTAATTATAAAGATTTCTTGGATACCGTGTGAATTAATACACATTTTCTTCTTTCCTAACCACAACCAAACAAAACAAACAGGTTTCTCTGCTTGCCATTCCTTACCTCATTGCCTGTTGTGTTTCCCAGGAACGTTCCTACAAGCCTATCAGTGTTGTGGATCAGATGGCTGTTCACTTTGTCTTGGAGGGCAGTCTCCTGCATCAAGACTCAGATGAGGCTCGAAGACTGAGGGCCAAGGAGGGTCTCCCTGAGGGTAGTTACTGAAACATGTTACGATAATATTCTGTGTTTACAGAGCTCAGTAATGCTTTTGTTTGATATTCAAACCCAAAATTGTTATGTCATTCATAACAACTGCACAGTGTGACAGTTCCACTGTGTGTTTTCGTAGCATGTCTTTGTTATACTGGTTCTTGTCCTTTGGTGTAGTGCATAGCTGGTACCACAAGGTGTCACTTACAACATATGCCATCACATTCAAGAAATGCCCTGCATTCAAAATAAAACGATGAATGTTTTTACAAACTGTAACAACTGTGCTTATAAGTGATGTCCTCATTTGTCAAATTATGATTTGATGTTTCTGATGTGTCCAGAGACTCCAACAGTCAACGCTGGAGCAGAGCCTGATGAGGAGAAACCAGAAACCCCGGTAAAATATGTTTGTTGCATTGTCCAAGGTCAATTGGTCAAGAGCATGATCTGAACAACAAAACTTCTCTCTGTCGGTTTTCCATAGGCTACACCTGTAGAGGATGGAGGGGAGGTGGAGGAAGCTGGGGAAGAAGACAGACCAGACAGCGTTGCCTCCAAAACAGACAAGAAGGAGCCAAAAGTTACTAACCAGTTCAACTTCAGTGAGAGGGCCTCCCAAACCCTCAATAACCCACTGAGGGTAGGAAGGAGCAGCCAGTCACCTAGTAGAGGGGCACCTTATGTCTTATGACACACATACAGTATTTTACATAATGGCTGAGATATCTAACTTTCACAAAAGGGAAGTTTTGATATTGAAGTGCATATAATAAAATATTCATAGCCTAGTGCCCCAAGAGTTTCAGCTGAGTCATTTTTATTTTCCTGCAGGAGAGAAGTTGCCAGACAGAACCTCCTCCACGCAGCATTTTCTCTGCCACAGCTAATCAGGTTTGTGAATTCCCTGACTAGTTTAAAAGAAATGTTTAGGCCAGACTTGTTTCTACACTGTTGAGCATCAGTGGATATTTGTGCTTATATGGGTTGAATGTAATAACTCCACTTTCTCTTTACAGTGGGAGATCTATGATGCGTATGTGGAGGAGCTGCAGAAACAAGAAAAAAACAAAGAGAAGCTGAAAGCTGTACCACCAAAGAAAGATGGTGACAGAAGTAAGAAGAAGATGATGATGATGGAAACTCAGGTAATTTGCCTGCTCACCAACTTTCCTGACTATATTTATACATACGTATCTAATATATGCATCCTTGTACATTTATATCTGATATTAAGGTTTCTGCCTCTGTCCTGTATATTTATTATATATACAACTATTAATCTATATAGTATTAACAGATCTGTATACATTGTTTTGCTGTGACATTCAATTTCAGTGTGTAACGCTTCAAGCTGTCATGTGTTTGATTTTCCGATTGGACATGCATCATAGATTAGAAACACACCACATGTACAATACAATCCATTGCTCATGGCTGTCGAATGATAATTGTTACCTTGAACTCTTGAACTATTACTCGACCATTATAATCACAGTAGTGTTGTATTGTATTCTACAATATTTTGATGAGAAGTGAAAATTTGTTAAGAATATAGCCGTGTTTACAGTGCGTTCTTTCAGTATTTCCAGCCCAAATTATGCCATGTTTCCTTTATAGAGCGACGACATCACCAAAGTGGCCAAGGCAACCAAGATCTTTGAACGAATGGTCAATCAGAATACATTTGATGACATAGCTCAAGGTACATTCTATTAAACATGTCAAGTGACAGTATAATAAACCACAATAATACTGATACTTTAAACTGTCACACTTCTCTTCTCTTCTCTTCTCTTCTCTTCTCTTCTCTTCTCTTCTCTTCTCTCCTCTCCTCTCCTCTCCTCTCCTCTCCTCTCTGCCCTACTTTCAGATTTCAAATACTTTGAGGATGCCTCTGATGAGTTCAGGGACCAGGAGGGCACCCTGCTTCCTTTGTGGAAGTTCCAGTATGACAAAGCCAAAAGACTGTCTGTCACTGCCCTCTGCTGGTATGTTTGCTTAACAACTCTAAAACTAAATGTGATGGTGCACCTCTACCTCTATTGCATACCTCATTGTGACATTGTGTCCCCCTTGTTGTTACAAGAAAGGAGGATGACCGATGTATGCATCTTTCCTCAACAGGAATCAGAAATATCAGGACCTTTTTGCTGTGGGAATGGGATCCTGTAAGTATACAGGAAAATTCAGGATTCATAAGTCAGCAGTTATGTAAATATCTGATTGCATGCCATCATTTATCTAATTAAATCAGATTTTTAATTATCACTCTCTAGAAGGCATAGTTCTAGTAGTATTTGACCTGATCTCTTTTGTGTCCTCCCATCCACTCTCCCTTATCCTTTGTCCCTCTCCTGGCTAGATGACTTCAGTAAACAGGGGCATGGCATGCTTGTCTTCTACTCATTGAAGAATTCTGCCTTCCCAGAGTATATCTACCCCACCAATTCTAGCATCCTGTGCCTCGACATCCATGAGCAGCATTCCTACCTGGTGGTGGTAGGTTTCTACAACGGCTGTGTGGCTGTCTACAACTTGAAGGAGGAGGGACTGGAGCCTGTGTATAAGAGTACTGCTAAGACTGGCAAGCACACTGACCCTGTCTGGCAGGTGAGGAAGGGTGAAGAGGCAGAGGTAGATAGGGTGATTGGAGTTCAGGGTGTGTGTGTGTTGTTCATTCAATTCCAGCGACTCCACCCTTGCACTGTCTTCTCTAAATTTGTGTGTTCTCATGGTAGGTTTGCCATTTTTAGAGCTATCCCAAACCAGTTAGTTTTGAGTGAAAGTGGACTTCAATGCTGCACTCAACAAATAATTTCATGTGCTGGAGAATAAAGGAAACACTGTATTAATTGAACTTCTTTGTCAGATAATGTTAGATAATATTTTGATCAAACACATAACACAACTCAAACACATACACCAACCATTTTCTTCTCTTTTCAGTGATTTATTTAGTATTTTGTTGTTTTTCATTCAGGTACGCTGGCAGAATGATGACATGGACAACAATCACAATTTCTATTCTGTGTCATCTGATGGCCGAGTTGTGTCTTGGACACTTGTCAAGGTTAGCCAAGAAAATCTACTCCTATATACAGTATATTTATTTAAAGATATTCTCTCTTTGACTCTCATCTGCTTTTATCTCAACAGAATACACATTCCAACTTTCAAGATGCTTGCTAATCAAATACTTTATGTATGAACTGTGTATGTGTGTATATATCTACTACTGCATCACAGTGCGCTTGCATGCTTGCAGAATGAACTGGTCTTTACAGACATTATCAGACTGTCACTGAATGGTGCTGTTTTCGAAGGACTAGAAGGTACACAGCAGCCCAGCATCGGTAAGGTCTCTCTCACTTGGTGTTGTGTCATCATGTGTATGTATATAAGACTATATGCATGTGCTACACTTTAAATATTATGTTATATCTCTTCAGATTTTCATTTGTCCAGTACATCGGGCCAGTGTCTGTAACAACGTGTGGCTAATTTAAGTGCTTGATACCTCTTGTCTGCAGCATGTGGTACATCGTTTGACTTCCATAAACAGATCGACTATCTCTTCCTAGTTGGCACTGAGGAGGGAAAAATACACAAGGTATGTATCAAGTATTCCACTGTCCTAGATTTGGCTGGATGACATAGGTCACATCTAAAATTACATCAAGTGTGTTGCTGACGTGACCCACATAGGCAGTCAAATCTCCAGTGGGGAGGGTAAAACGGCATTATTTGTGATACAATAACAGAAATATTTAATTAATTAATTAATTAATTAATTATTAAGGTTAGTTAATTAGATAATTAATTAGCTAATTTGACATAGTACCAGTGATATGATATACACAGATATATAGCAATAGACAAATATAGGACAATCATCTATAATAATACATTAAAATATGTGTGCAACTTGTTCACCTAATTTAAGTATGTTAAAGGACTGTGTCGATGGTTTCCCTTAAAAGGAAGTTTTGGTATTTTTCAACCTGGACCCTATTTTCCCATTATTTTGTGTCTGAGTGATTAATGGGGACAACAATTTTTTAAACTGGTCCAGTATCGAGCAAGAGTTCTTCAGCCGGCAGCCGCGATGTGTACGTCCACTAAAAGTGCTTGTTTTTACCACTGACAGGCTCAGATTGTTATTATAAGTGTCTGACAACATTATGAAAAGGACCATACAGAGTAATAAAATGTTTTTCTTTATCTTTCTCTTGTCTGTTTGTTATTGTGTCTAACCAAGTCTCATTCTTGAGTTGTTGTCAAAATCAGTTAAATATTCAGCCATGACTTTGAAAATCTTTTAGATAATACTAAGCTACGCTATCTGTACTCCAACACAACAAACTCCTCCAAGCACTCTCTCCAACTCTGTTATGGCTGAATATTTAGTAGATTTCTACAAGATCAAGATTTCAGAACAAGACTCCTAGAGCGAGACTTGGTTAGACACGATAACAAAAAGACCGGATCAAGATAAAGAAAGACATTTTATTTCTTTCTATGGTCCTTTCCATAATGTTGTCAGACACTTATAATAATCTGAGCCTGTCAGTGGTAAAAACAAGAACATTTAGTGGATGTACATTGACAGGGCGCTATTGTCCCAAAGGCTTACATTGCAGCCCGTTTCGTGGCTGCTGGCTAAAGAGCTCTCGCTCAATACTGGACCAATTTCAAAAATTGTTGTCCTCATTAGTCACTTAGACACAAAAAGGGTCCAGGTTGAAAAATATGAAAGGTTCCCTTTTAGTGCAGATTTTGTGTATTTTACATTATTATATACATTTTAGGTCTTTTCAGCAGATACTTGAAACTAAGTACTCTATGTATTCTGTGTATTACATACACCACCACTACTATACTACATTTACTGCAGCTAGTATACAAAAAATTACTTAACTTTTCATTCATTCAGACACAAGTGTCTTAATTAGGTATCTTTCTCATTCCCTCTGCCTGAATCCTCTCAGTAGCAGTATTGTTCATCTGTTTTGTTGACTATAATTTGATGTTTCAGTTCTATTTTGACTATCTTTTGCACTATTTGGTCTTGAAATCAATCTTTATGTTAGACATGATTTTGTTGTGCAAAATTGGCTTGACAGGTCACATCTGGCCTGATTGACAATGCCAATAAAGTCTTCCAAAACCTCAATAACGAAGAGTGACGACAGATAATATACATATGGAAATTTAAACATATTTTAAAATCTCCCTCTGCAATTTTGACAATGATTAATTGTATGCATTGTTAAGTTTATTTGAATGACTTTTGATGCAAAAATGCTGCTGATGTTGTTCAGTTGTTGTTGTCTCTCTGTACTACCCCTTAATGACTTTAGGATTATCTTGGGGCTGTCTCCCAGTAATCTGCCCTGAAAAATACAAGCTCATTTTGTCTGTGGTGCACTTACAGATATCCTGCTGGGCTTGCACCCCAGAGGGTACACAAGCTAGAAAGTTTCCATTAATAGTGCTCCATTAATAGTGCGTGTGTGTGTGTGTGTGTGGCTGTGTCTGTGTCTGTGTGTGTGTGTGTGTGTGTGCGTGCGCATGTGCGTGTTTGATTGTCCATATGTGCATGTCCATGTGGTCCGCTGGGAGCCCCTCAGTCTTGACATTACGCGTTTAATGAGTCTCCTTAAGCGGAGGCTCTCCCTGTCCTCATCAGGCAGCTGGGTGTTTTTGGCTGGCCTCCCACCTTCTCTATGCTTTTCTTCTTCATGTTCTTGTTACTGTTAGCCACAAAGACACTCATAAAAGTCTAATTCGTTTGCAGTTACTGTGCCCCCATCATATTGATTTAATTACATAAAAGTGTTTAAATAGCTCACTGGCTAATGCACACATCACTGAAATTGGCTGATCTTTATAAAAGTAAACCTAGTAATGGAGGGAAGTCTATCTCCCGTGGCCATAAAAATAATAAGGAATAATAATGAATTTATGTTCATTCCTGGCTGGTAGTGATGTATAATCTTTTTATCATTATCAACAATTGACCCTGAAGACCCACCAAAGAGACCAAAAGCAACAATAGCTGTAACCTGCAAACAAGTATTGTCTGTGTAGGTCCAACATCTGTGTTACTGAACTTCGCTGTCGCCCCAAAAACAATTAAAGTCATATAAAAGAGATAAACCATCGCATTGGGTGACCTTTTACTACAATAAAAAGATAAAACAACCATATTATTCTGATAAGGATTTCTTAACACCGTGGTGCATAAGCAGTGTTTTTTTTCTTTTCATTAATTATGATTAGGAGTGTATGGTGTATCAGTTAAGACTTGCTTGGTGATGCTCTGTTGCATCTTAAAATCAACAGTGCTTCATGACTTGACATGCTCATTAGTTTCTGTTTACTTGACTTTTGTGTTGTCAGTGATATCAGTGTTACAGTTTGTTCTTGCATCAGACAGAAATTACACATACTACCTTAAGTTTCCTAACGTAGAATTTTTGAGCTTTGTGACAGGAATACACACAGTGGAGAAAGGACTAACATGTTTACTCTCTATGGCTTAGATACATGCTGAGTGTAAGAGAACACACACTTTGGCTGCACTCCTGTGAAATCACCGTACTCACGTAGCTCTAATGTAGGCAGACACACCCCCATTGTGTGTATGGTGAAATATGCTGTCTGTCACCTCAAGGTTCAGTGACACACAATCCCCGTGGAGAGGAGGACTGATTAAAAATCTTTCACCTACGTAGCTGCAGGTCAGCAATCAACTGTCAGCGCTCAGTAATGCAACAGCTGTCCCCACAAGCCATAAAGCTTGTTTAGTCCTGGATTGTCCAGTTAATTTATCCCTGCAATCTAACACAGCAATACAAACCGTGGAAATTTAAAGGGCAATTCAACATTGAACCACAGAGGACTTTATTACTCTCTTTGTCTTGGAACTATCAAGCATGTTGTGCTTCTGGCCGGTTGTCAATGGCAACTTACATGTGCCAAGATACTTAAAGCATCCTTTATTTTTAAAGTTCTCCTCAGATTTTCTTAGAAAACAAAATCAGTTGAACAAACTTAAATCATGTCCTTGTCATTCTTTTACATTTTTTCATAAGCAACACTACAACTCAACCTGTGAAAACAGTTGTATATTCTTTTCTGTGGTGCTGTAAGAAAAGTCCCAGTGATGTCACCAGGGTTATCTCTGCTTGGGGACTGCTACTTCATTTATGACACATTCAAGGGGCTAAAAGTCAGGACATCTCAGCCTCTGCTGCTTCAGTGTTCACAATTCCTTTTTCCCCCAACCTTATGGAAGTGCAATTAAATCACTGAAATACCCTGAAAGAGTTTTTCAGTGCACATATATCCTTACCAACAAAAATGAGGAATAACACATACGTTTCTAAACAATCCAATAATCTTTCAATTAGTGTTTCAGACATGGTTCAATTCAGTTGCCACAAGCAAGTAATGAAAGGATTGAGTCACTGAAGACTATCTTTAAAATATTAAGAGAAAGCTTGAGTTTACACCATCTACTTTGGACCAAATTAATACTTTTCTATCATTCCCCAGTGCTCCAAGACTTACTCTAGCCAGTTCCTGGAGACCTATGATGCCCACAGTATGGCAGTGGATGCAGTAAAGTGGAACCACTTCCACCCGAAGGTTTTCATCTCTTGCAGTTCAGACTGGACTGTCAAGATCTGGGACCATACCATCAAGTAAGACAACTGATAGAGTGAAAGAGGGAATACTTGCAGCTAGAAATTACATCTTCATATTAGATACTATATATTTTACCACAGCTGTAAAAATGATTGTTCAAGTTTATCCGTATTTTAGCTAGTTTTTCATCTACAGAAACCTTCTTTTTTATTTCCATCTCTGTGCATTTATTGCATTTCTACATTGGTGTTTGTCTATGGACTTTTTGTATCTAGAAGTCTATAGACAAAAAACTGTGGCTTTTGGGTGAGTTCAGTAATAACACTTCACCACCGTCACAGAGTCCAGGGTTTAATCTCCAACAGCGCTGCCTCTGACTTAACTGGCAGTGTTGATCAGTGGGAAGATGGTGAGGGATCACGCATTTGTTGCTGTACTTGTGAGTCCTACTGGTTGGCTTGGGTACCTTTGCAGAGGAGGGTGAGATCTCTGTCTCTATGAGTGTTACAGTCTCCCTGTGAAGCTCCTCCCTGGTGGGTGACAGGAAGAAGCTTATGACTCCATGTGTGTTGACCTTGACATATGACTGGCTGTATACTCCCTGGGGCGACGGTGGGAGTTCAGCAGTGACAACAACTGCAGTGCACGGGAAATTTTCCATTTCAAATTGGGTGAAAAGGGGGATGTATAAAAGATGTATAAAAATACATAGAAAAAAGTGATCTGAGTCCATTGGCTAATTGTTAATTCCAGGATATCCAGCAATTTTCAGTTTTTATTGTTATATCAGTTTATCAACAGTTTAGTGGACTGTTTGTTGATGTTATATTACCTTGGTAATATATATACCTAATGCTCTGTGTATAAATGTGTTTGTACATTCAGTGAAGAAGGGACAAGGTAATGAAAATTCTCATAATCTTTGCACAATAATATAGTATATTTATCTTCATTACTTTCTTATTCTCATCATGGACCCAGTATGACTTTCCTGGCTTATTTGACTAACTCACATGCCTCCCACTTCTTGTCAGCACAGCCAGCTTGACTGAATAATGATAGTAATCATCCACCCATTATGAGAGGCAGCGTTTTCAGGAATGATCCATAACATCTTATAGATACAGGACATATTGTTTCTCAGAGATGGTCTGGCTGGATCAAACAACTTTTCACAAACTCTTTACCATACTGTTCTGAAGCGTGAAAGCCTACACTAGTAACTGCTTCTTTTGTTTGATGGCTGTGGCTGCTATAGCCTGTAAAACTGTCATACGTTGTTAGCCAGTGTTGAATGAACTGAAGGGCTTTTAGTAATAGAAGAGAGTTGCATCAAGTCTATTAATCACAGAAAAGGTTAGCTTGACGAATCTGCACCTCTGCCTAGTGATAACTTGGACACAATTTATGAATTCCAATTGCTCTGACTCTGGATTTACAGTATGTGCAGTGTCATTCTGCTATAAAAACCCTCTCCTGAAAGACCCTGGGCCAGATTTATCAGCCTTTTGCATCTAATTTCAGATATATTCTATACCTACCAGTGGGCATGTTATTTATCAAACAGGCTCACCAGCATGGAAGCAGAGTTTGTCTGTCATCTGAGGCACATCTTCCACAAAATCAATAAGGGAGGCCGGTGCGAATAATGGCAAGAGTTGGTTGATTGTGCATTCTGGTATATTTACTAAGGTTCATACAGTTTTGTGCTGAAAATACGCCACATCTTGTGCAAATGTGTGAATATATTGTATTCAAGGGAGGTTGTGGTGGGTAGGTATGAAATTTAACCCACCAATATTCTTTAAAAATCTCAGTGGTTGGAGTGTGAGCACACCTCAAAAAATATATACTAAATATACTGAAATAGTTCCAAAACGATAAATAATACATAAATGAATGTTATAAATTAATACAATATGTGTCCAATCCAAACAGAGGGGGGAAGGAGAGTTACCTTATAAGCTCACAGAATGTGCCCAGAAGACTGAAGGCTGTCTTAGTTAGTTGCTGATTGCATAATTAGTTGTTGCTCTAGTAAATGAATAATAATTATTATTATTATAAATAATTACCCACAGAGTATTAGTGCAAATCGCTTTCATATTTGTAAGTCTGGCCTACTGTGTTATCAAAGTTACAACCTATCAAAAGAAATAGTTTTGCTTACTCTGTCTCTCTCTCTCACACACACATAAACACAAACTCCCTCCTTAATATTTGAAGAAGACCTGTATGTGTCTGATAGAAATATTTCATTTCTTTATCTAGCTTTCAGTGGTGTTTGACAAGTTAATAATATGAAGAGACAGTGTGCAGGAGCCCTTTGTTTCATCTCGTATTTTCTCTGCCAGGCTCTAATGAGGCATCAGTGTCTGGACATTTTTTAACTGATGAACATGGACGACAGTCTAAAGATGGTTCTCCACCACTGGAAATTTATAGGAAGAAATCACAAATGTACCAATGCCAAGAACATAGAAATGAAGTGTACTGTTTTTTATTTCTATAATGCAGAATCAAACAAAAGATAGACTGATTGTGCAAACAGTCTCAGTTATACTCTAGACCCAGCCTATTCAATTGGCGGCCCACGGGCCACATCCGGCACAGAGGCAACCTCCAAGTGGCCCAGCAAGGTTGAATTAATTAGACTATTTTAATACGAATTTAATATTTTAATTGTAATATTATTTTTAAAAAATATTTGTTAATATCAATGTTATTGTGTAGTCAGGAAACAAAACCAGCTTGAGAAATATATTCCACCTGTTACTACTGGATCTGAGCCAGCCAGAGATGTGAGTCACGCATGCGCGAGTGGGTCCGCTAGGTACAGCAACACCACTTGGACAAACCACATACACCCGCACGACTCAATTACTAAAAGTGCTTGTTCTGGCCACTGACGGGCCAGATTGTTATTATGATAGATTTCAAAATGAGACTTTTTTAAAAAGAAATGGGCTGCTGAAAATGTGCCCATCTACATTTCCTGTTTTAAAATTCTTGCCCAATTTGTAATTGAATAGCCCTGCTCTAGACTCTAGACTCTAGACTCTAGACCCTATTTAAAACACCAACTTTATCTGATGAGTAAGAGTTCTTGTTTGGTCCGGATGACATTGAATTTCGGAAGCACATAGAATTTCATGCAGTATAATGAACAACTAGAGATTTACTGTCTGACCTTGTGTCTGTGTTTTTCCAGCACTCCCATGTTCACCTTTGACCTGAATGCAGCTGTTGGTGATGTTGCCTGGTCTCCATACTCCTCCACTGTATTTGCTGCTGTCACTACAGATGGAACAGTAAGAGTCATTTATTTTAAACCTATATTTTCTAACACACAGCTTGACTTTGTAGTTTAGCAGTTAGAACTTTATTTGCTTATTATGGCCTTTTGAAAGGTCTAGTGAAGGCTTCAGTGCACGATCTACTGAGATTTATAAAACATCTGACATTATGGATTGTACATTGAAGTGATTTGCCTTATTAGTGGTTTTACTTGGTTTTCATATCTTAATGTCTACATGTGTACTTATTGATAGATGTCTACATCATGACATTTGAAATATAAGATATTTTCATGGCTCCAGGTGATACAGGCTGATTTATATGAGGATTTATTGAGTGCTTTGTGTGAAGGCTGTGATTATTACCACCACACATCTGCTGTGTACCTTTGATAACATAAGGGTGACATTTACCTGACAGAACACATGAAATGACAAACAGCTGCACCATCTACCACCTGCTTCCTACTTCATTATCACCCCTATAATATAGTTATGGACTCAGCTGACTAAACCCTTGCCATGGTCATGGGATAAACCTCAGATTAATGCAGAATAGCCTCAGGCAGTTTGTTCAAACACAGTCTCTTGTAACAAAGGCAGCTTCCTGCCCTGCCAGTGGTTATTGATTCTAGCCAAAAGTAATTTCAGTGGATGCCGTGTTGCTTATCTCTACATATTTTCTTAGTATGGCTGCAAGCTGTCCCCATCTGTTTGTCTTCGCACCAGTCTGTGCCACGCTATAAAAGTCCACGGTGTTGTGTCTGTCACATTTCCTGTCCAGTGTGCCAAATGAAGTCGAGTGAGAGTGACAGAGAGGAAATGAGAGCTGAGCAATATGAGAGACACCTTATGTGATAGTGTGTGTATGTGTTTCCTGTCCTCTCCAATGCCAGTCTTCAGTCACCACAGGCAGAATACATTCTGTAGTTTACCCACCATTATGCAAATTATTACACAGTCAAACATCAGTCTTGATAAGACATGGAAGCAAGGAAACATCAGATTTCACAGCAAATTCACATCTATAAATCAAATTTCCCATTTTTATAGTGTATAAGCACTTTGTTAAATTGTAAATATCTTCTAAAGAAATAAAATTAAATTAAATGACTTTGTTAGAAAGCATATTAGGTCTCATGTGTATTGTAATTTATTTTCTGAAACTGGATCAAAAGCAGTTTTCAGCAGCTATTAAAAATCTCATTAAAAGCTCATCAGTTGGCATACATTCCACAAGCACAATATCCTCTCTTTTCAAATTAGCAGGAAGGACAAGAATATTAAATTGGAGTGGATCAAGGTCAGTGTGGCTGGTCCATTTTTTCTTAAAGAAGACCAGGTCAAAACATAGTATGTGGCTGGACCATTTATGAAATGCTAGAGGGCTTTTAAATTTGAAACAATGGATACAGGAAGTGGCGAAACTCAGCCAACTGATGAAGTTCCGCCAACCGATGGTGTAACTTAATCAGTTGACTGTCTGATGAAGTTCGACTGACTTCATCACTCATCATTAATCAGCATAATCTTCCCCCAGGACAGCAGATTCTCTGCAGTACATTTGTCGTTTTCTGTGACAAGTTTCTGATAGAGATTGTGTGACTCAGCATGAGTTGTGCGCTCCTTGACATGTATTTACTGCTGCTGCTGCCACACTGCAAAATGTCAAAGGCACAATATTTTACGTGTGTGTGTGTGTGTGTGTGTGTGTGTGTGTGTGTACATGTGTTCATAAGTATAATGACCTGCCTGGCAGGCTGAGGTGTAAGAATGACACAGAGTTGTGCAGTGCATACAAATATCTTTCCATTCTCTCTGTCCTTGTCTCTCCATCTGAGATGACAGGAACTAAAGTGTCAGGAGCAAATAATAAATCCAGGCTTATTCCCTGGTGATTAGTCTCCAAATCTATATGTGCTCTTTGTACAGCTTGTCTTCACCTGCTGCGCTTGGACTGCCACATATTTCAGTTAGTATGCCTTTTTCAGCTTATGAGAGATTTTAAGGACTGACACTTAACCAACCTAAATTGATGAAATACATTTTTGCATTTGTAACTCACTTTGCTGGGAGAAATTGTATTCATAATTTTTTGACAATGCTCTTTGCACAACTGATATCATATCCTCCCTAACAGTTTGCAGTGGATTAAATACATTTGTTGATATATTAAACTTAAAACTCTAATTAATTTATTTTGATACATTATAGGCAATTATTTTATACATTAAAACGTCTCTCTGCCCTATGTTGTTGCACAATTTGCAGATGTTCTCATGGCGTACCGAAATCAGTCATGACTAATAGGGCTTATATATCAACAATAAAAACACTGTAGCTAATGGCTATAGTAATGGAGGTTACCGAAAGTCTTACCCTGATAGAATATGATGATTAGTTTCAAGGGATGGCTGTGATGCTTTGTGTGTAGCTGGTACAGACAGCGTGAACCCTAGAGGCCCGGGCACAGTCATCTTTCTGATAAAAGGAGTGGGCTGCGCTTTGCAGTGGGCTCATTTGTTGTCGAAAGATCATCCAAATGCACTTAGGCACAAAGAAGAATATCTGTGATCTGGTTTCTTCTGGATAAAGATGCCTATGATTGTGTATTGGGGCTGCTAGTACACACACACAAATACATACACACATATGGACAGAAGTGCACACTCATTGAATTACTGGGAATACCCTCTGCCGGTTACTGCAGTTACAGCAAGCACACCTGCACTAAACTGATATAACAGCCTACATGAGTCTCATGTTTCACCTGCAAGACTCGTATTTTAATGCTGTTCATCGTTTGTCATGTGAAAATGTCAAAAGAAATAAAAAGTTTGCGTCCTGGTATTTAGTTCAGTTATAAAATCAAAATGCACCGGAGAGCATCTCTCCTGCCAGCTGCTGACAGCGCTGTCAGCCGAAGAATCGATCAAACTGGAGGTAGAGGAGGAGACAGCAGAGACACTGGTATGTGTCTGTATAAACAGGAGTTTAGCCGACTTCTCTGCATTCAACACCAGAGCTGAGAGCTTGGAGCAGGAAACAGTCGCTCTGCGTCGCGCTGATGTCCTCTGTTTCCATCACAGTTATGCATTTAGGTCATTTACAGACAAGACTGTAAAAGTTTGCAGCTTGTCAAGTTGTCACGCATATCCAGCGGGATAAGGCCAGTAAATTTGAGTAAAATACAGACTTCACTTAACTCATGCAAATGCACCACATGAAACACAGACGTGGGGGGAGAGGGGGTCATTTCTCAGTCACATGAGGTCCCCATGTAATACTTGTCCCGTGCAAACAGAGCTATGAGTGGAAGCGCTGTAAAGGCCCCCTGATGACGTAATAAAAAACTGTTAACACCAATTCATTTTGGAAGAGCAATGGCCAATGGGGAAACTCCAACACACGGCCGGCCGACCAGTGGTGTAACTGCATCACTCACTCACTCACTCACTCACTCACTCACCCACCCACTCCCTCACTCACTCACTCACTCACTCACTCACTCACTCATGGACAACCATATGTGTGGGGCTGGCCTTGCTGTTGCGGTCCAGCCAAAAATGTGGAAAAGAAAAGACTGATAAACACATTAAGTGGTGTGATCACTCATCTTTTTCAGGTTCATGTTTTTGACCTCAACGTCAACAAATACGAGGCTATCTGCCAGCAGCCAGTGGTGTCCAAAAAGAAGACCAAGCTGACTCACGTTGAGTTTAATCCCATTTATCCTATCATCATAGTGGGCGATGACCGAGGCTATGTCACCAGCCTCAAACTCTCCCCTAACCTCCGGAAGAAACCCAAGGTAAGACTCTAATCAAGTTCCCAGAGATAGACTTTATCTTTCAATTACATTACAATCATTTGATTTTATTTACTCCAGAGTTACTTTCATTTTAAGCCTGCCTGTGAGTGAGGAGTAGATAAACCTATTTTTCCAAATGCAACTGCCTTGCCATTCCATGCCATTCTTGCTACTTTGTCTTTAATTAGGCTCTATTGGCACATACAAATAGAGTTTGTACACATTAGGTACCAAATCTTCAACCACTTTGGAGTAGTGTCTTCTTCATTCCACTTTTACAGCCTGTTGTGTTCTTTCACCCTACTTATCCTTTTATCCTTAAACAATCTGTTGATGTTCCACATCAATGAAAGCCAATCGGATGATTCATTCTTTACTCAGTCCTGACATCAAGCTAATTTCACTAAATAACAATGGAATGAAGGCCACAGTTCTCCCCCTCTTCTCAGCAGCTCATTATCAGCATCACTAATCGCCTGTATTTCTCTATCCCTTTCTCATTTAGGCCAGTTAACAATTAGCCACAGAGAAGTCAAGTGTTCTTTGTAATTAAATAAGCTTGTTGGAAAATATCACTAGAAGGAGAAGCAGAACAGAAATTATTATTTATTGGAAATTTTTGCTGAAAATCAATTTGGAAATTAAGATAAAATGGAGTGTTCGGTGGCCCACTGGTTTAAGATGCCTGCCGCATAACTGTTGCCACTGATGACATGATGGTTAATGAGCTGTGGAGTAATCACCGGCCTTACTAAACACAAGAGGAAACCAAATGGCACAGTGAGTCACAACACTTTAATGAGGGCCCATTTACAGTCAGCTTTGCTCTGCAGCCTCTCCAGTTGTCCTTTAGGTTGCTCATGTCAGTGCATGTAAACTAGAAGAAATTATAATAACTGGAGTAACACGTATTTATAGTCACTGCACATCTTTGTGCATTATACATGTCATCGCTGGACCTGGGTGCCCCACACATAAACTGTTCTCCTTCAACCACACACATAAACACAGTTTGTATGAGTTCAGCATGACCACAAATACACAAACCCAGTGCCACCTCATTAACGACCTCAGACTGTATCCCGAGAGCATACATTTGGGAAATAATTGCACAGTTCATCACCACTGACAGTGCTCAGAGCATTTTGTAACCCAATGTGGCAAATAAGCATCAGGCAAAAACACTCACTGCAAATATTATCAATAATATGTTCTATAAAATTGGCACAGCATCCCACTAAAACCAGCACAATTGCCATGGTGGCACATTAACATACCCAAAACACTGGCACAGTGGTCTAGTAATCCAAACTGAATAACTGTGACAATACAAGCCAACGTCTTGGCTTTCTTATTCTCACTAAACCAGTCCACTTGGCCTCTCTTGTCTTGTGGTGCTTTTCAAATAGTTTTTAATTGATTATTTTGATCTTCCAGGGTCAGAGAGGTAAGGAGTTGTAGCTCATGCATGAAAAAGAAAATCACTGGAGATTGTACCACGCTGAAGTGTGCTCTATAATGCCGTGAGCGCTGTCCATTGTGCTGATCTGAGCAGTTATTTCCCAGTTGTAAGCCTGAGGGCTACATTCAGTAATGAGGTGATGATACGTCTATGTTCTGTTGTGCTGCACACATTGGATTGTGTACGCCTTAAGGTATGTAGTGTTGTTGTGGAGGGTCAGTGTTTAACCAAGTGTCTAAATCCCATAGTGCTCACCAGTGCCACTCTTTATGTGTTTGGAAGTCTGAGGTTTTGGTAACTAAAAGTGCACATAATAGCGTACTTTAGACATGTGTACTTAGTGTACTTTGGCCACTAGCAGTAAATGATCCCTGTCTGTTTCTGTATACTGTTCTCTTCAACTGTGTGCAACATGAATGTGTTAGTCTCATTGGTCATTGACCTCACTCTTTATTGCCACAAATCAATGCAATTTAAAAGCAGCATTATGCATTATTTTGTGATAGTCTATTTATCACTATTGCCTCCCAGAAACTAACTTCTATCATAGCATTTACATTTGAGCACCAGAAAACAAGGAGCAACAATATTCTGAGCCTTAAAACACAACCAAGGCTTCTTATCTGTATGCATTACTTTAATACAGAGGAAGTTCATAGACAGAGCAGGTCTAGGATTTTACTGCTGCAGTAAGCAAACTAGCAGGGTAAAATAGGAATTTAGAACCCAGGTTGACATGTTGAGATATAACAAATTTATATGATTTTGATTAACTTTGAAGTTTTTATTCATTTTAAGTGCAGGTTTGTGTCTAGTCAGCCTTTCTCTCTGCTGTGTAGGAGGCTTTATTGAGCCATTCATCATCACAGAGATATTATGTTGCATCGGGATTTGGTGCTCACTCGTCTGTCTGGATCAGCCCCCTCGCTGTATCCATTTCAGACTTCAAATTAGTTTAGCCAAAATATAAATATAGATGTAAATAGAAGGTGAGTGTTATATAAGCAGACTGCAGCACTTGAAACTTTTTTGATATTCAAAGGAGGAGTTAGCATGTCACCCCTCATTTGTACAAAAGTGTTGCGGCACCCTTTTCATATCAGTCACTAAGTCCCAATTCCATACTAATACTATAAACACTACATTATTCACATGTACTAATGTTAATAGTGCACTGGTTTGGTAGTTACTATGATTTATTGGATTTTATTGTTTTGCACTATCAAGATGTGATAAAAGGTGCACAGACAGACATCAAACTAAATTCAATACACTATAAGTGTTTTGTTGTAACTGAGCAGACCGTCTAGTTTTTTGTCGCTGTGTATTTACATTGTTTATTGCATTGTGGGATAAATAGTGTCCATCAACACCGCACTCAAAACTACAAAGCCTGTTAGTATGCAGGCTGACATTTTAAACATTTTTATCCTTCATGTTGACCTTTTTCGCAAGACATGATATGTGATATCATAGCAGGAACAGCCCACATGTAACTAATAATACAAATGATGGCTGCATTATATTTTGTTGTTTCAGTTCCACCATGGCTTTGGTGTGTCGTTAATGTTATTAGTTACACCTGTGCTTTTTTCTTTTTTTTCAGTGGTATAAGCTGTAATGCAGGTTGCCTCCTAAATTCCCAAAAGTCAAATGTGTTATTTCCTGATTAAAATGGTTAAATCAAGTGAACTTTCAAGATTGTATCAGGCTTCTTCAATCAAAGTCCAATTCAGTCTGAGGAAATCCTGTAACAATATTGAGTGAGCCTTGATAAGGAGAGCCCTGTTAAATATCCACTCGCAGAAGCAGAGTGAACTCCTGCAGCTACACAAGACTTAAATCTTAAGCCATAATATGGCTCTTAAGCAGCTGTGCTTTTCTACGCACAGGAGTATTTAACATTCGCACACCACAACTTTGGAAGATCCCTTTGTATATACTGTTTGCAATGCTGCTATTTAGGCAGCAGCTTGATGTCTTCAAGGCACATTTCCCAATATGGTGGAAAGAAACGATTATATAATGCAGTAATATAACCGTTCTGCTACTGTTGTCCTTGCATCCATTTCAAATTCTGTCTGATTGAGTTGTGTTCTCCTCATGTTAACTGCCTGCCTGCTGGGTTTGTGGTCTCTTTCAGTGCTTGGTAAGCATAAGGTCAAGTAAATTCTGATTTCTGTATGTCTGTGTGTGTATAGGGGAAGAAGGGTCAGGAGCTGCCTAAGGGTCCAGAAGTGGAAGTAGCCAAGATGGAGAAGCTACTCAGTCTGCTGAGGGAACCAGAGCAAAACACAGTTTAAAGCAGCCACCATGGCTTCTCTCACCAACACAGCAAAATGGTACAATCTTTTACTCTTATTCATAAAAGTCACACTTCTTTTGCTCAGTTTGTGCATCAGTAACAATGTCGACATGACAAGAAAACAATTTGTATATGTTTATTAAAAATGTTTTCCTCTGCTCTCTTTTAGCTGTTAATAAATCATTCATGTTCAATTAATAATGCATTTATTATACTGCAGTATTTGATACATATTAGACAGGCAACATTAGAATTGGCTGACCTCTTCAGAAGAAGTCTGCAGGGATTTATTATACCCATTCCATGTGGATTGTACAAGTTGATTAAGTTAAAAAGTGAAGGGGGGGAAGAGTTACTGAAAGTGAACAAGGAGATAAATTAGCATAATAGATTGAGCATTTATGGACCATATCCCAGCGACTTATCTTGGCTGGCACACGCAGTCATCCTGGGCAGCCATCCAGAGATGAGCTAGAAGCCTTTTAATATCCCATCTACGTGGAGAACTTTGCTTTGAGTCATGGCGGTGTGTGTCTTTATTTGGCCTTTTTCTCCGCTCCTCTCTGTCATAATGATCTTGTCCTTCAGTAAAGTACCACCCATTGCTCCGTTGCTCTACTGGAATCAAATGCTTCCACAGTGTCTAGGGCTCTCTTTCTTTTTCTCTTTGCCACAGAGAGCTTCTCTGCCCTTCATGTCTTCCCACGAACACATGCAGCACTCTCTCCCGTAAGTGTGATTCATTATTTCATCTCAACAAGTTTAGCAAGAGAGGGCTTTTAAATCACATCATTTTTACAGACAATGCGTAACAAATGACCGCGTTAGTAATGAGAATACAGCTGCAACAGTTACGTCATCACTGCAGTAATTGGAAGCATACTCCAGGGTTAACCAAAGAGCTGTTTGTTCTACGGCTAGTCAGATGTCTTTATGTTTATATGTTGCACTTTTGTAGATTGTTGTAGCCACATGAATCTCATTTGGGTTGGGTGGAAGAATAGTCAAGTGGCTTCCTGTAATGTATTATCAGTATGTGATGTACCAGGAGTTATTTGTTATTATGTTTTTTTTAGATTGTTTATAGAGCCATTAGGTGTAGCATATTTGTGTATATAGCAATATAGCATATTTTAAATTATTCTGATGATCTAAGGGTGCTTTCACACCTGTAGTTGTGACTCAACCTCATTTTATGAACAGTAGCAACCAGATAGAGGCCAAAAACAGGCGTCTTTTACTGTAATATTACGGGTTAAATAGTTACTGTGTGATGTGTCACTTACTTTTAAATAAGGAACCGCCAAATCACAGATTAGGACACAAGCTCAAGACACCTCTGCTTTAACTCCTGTTCACTTTCTGATTTATCAGGGAAAATCCCCACTCTTATGTACTGATGAGCATTCACATTTCCACAGTTACCAAATGATTTGCATGTACATGGCTTATACAAAAATGGTTATAAGTTTGCTTTTTTGAGAGTTCACGGCCAGAAGATTTAGATTAGAAGATTTGATAGTAGTTTATCTTTTGAATTCATGCTAAAATCATTTGTACCATCAGGAAATCCTGTGGTTCACACCACAAACGCACTGCAACAGAGTTTGCTTGGAAGCAGACCAAGACCCTCCTTTGCAGGCAGTCTTGGTCTGGCGTGCATTGCTGTCTGTCACCTTATCCTCTTCATACAACCAGTTGGGAGCACAGTGGCTTCACACAGTTATACTGACATCAGCTAAATGCCTGAAAGGTACTCTAAAGTTTAAAATACACATCATAAATCTTTGAACACTACAGCATGCCTTGTTGAGTCTGAAGTTGAAGAACCAGCGGTACAATTTAAATGTTTAGGTACTAATGTGTGGTGAAAACCTGACCGCTTCTTTGCAATCTGTAGGATTCCATACAATAAATCCCTTCTGCATGAGTCCTCTCACCAGTCCAGAGTGATTGGGCCATCACGGACAGCCACAAACAGATGTCAGTATCGAAGAGGACACAAATCTCAACTAAGCCTCTCTTGTCCTTATGTAACACCCTCAGCAAGGCGTTATGCCTCACAGATCGCTGGTATTTATGAGTGACAGTGACACACACTCGACACAGGCTCAAGTCCCTGTTTTCTGCGATAGACTGGCTTTCTCTGTTTTCAGAAGAGAGTATGAAATGAAAGGATATATTTAGAAACATCCAACAACAGGCTATCCACTCTTTGTGTACTGAACATTCCATTCTCTCTGTTTCTGTGTAACCTGCATCCATCCATGTGCCCATGTCCTTTTCCTCAGGCTGTGTGTGCGCCTCAAATGTATACATTCACATCAGCACTCCTCCATGCGCTTTGCCAAAAACCAAGGACAAGATCTGACAAGTGATGGCTGCTTATAAATAGTTTGCTCACTCCGCCACAATTCATCCTTGCTATCTTTGTGAGGCACAGCCATTTCTGACATCACACCCAATGGCTCTGCCATCCAATAGGCAGCTGACTTTAAAAGCTATGAAGGACAAGCCTGATTATTGCTTGCAGTCAGTTCCTCAGTCCCCTCTTCTGTGGGGGAGTGCACCTTGGCCATCACTCGTCACTACATTTGACTCATCGCTCTGCAGTCAGGTCAACAGGTACTTGTGCTCGTTCATCTGCTGGATTCCTCCTTCACTCGGAGCCAGCACCGGCAGGCTCTCTGGGCTGGAAGGGACCCTGCAGGCTCGGTAAAGGATAAGACACAGGAGAAGGAGGAGGATGGCAACAAATGTGTTGCAGGCTATGGCCACCAATGCAGCTGTGGACAGTCCTGTCGTACTCCCTTCAGATTCCATAATGAAGACTGGACTGCAGTGTCCAGTGTCTGTCAGCTTATATTTTAAATTTCAAACTTGCAATGCGGAACCTTTGTCTCCCCTTTCTGTTAGAGTGAATAGTAGTTACCTGGAAGTAGCTACAGCTCTAAGAGTACATGTGTGAGCTGCTACTGTTGCAGCTGTAAAACAGTGGATAAATTGTTTTGAGCGTCACAATCCAAGCAAAATGACTTGTTTTACTATCAGAATTTTATCCATTCAGTCTGATAACATTTGGAAAGTCTAGAAGAGCTGCACGATTAAATTATTTTATCCCATTTTATCCTTCAGGTTAGCAGAGGGCTAAACCAGAAGTTTGCCAGCTCAGCCGGCGGAAGTCTCTGGTGCACATGCATTAGGGGGCGCCCCTCAGCTCTGGCACACCAGTCATTGCTGGGTGACGTAAAACACATCACTTACGGTGGCCCAGTGCACGAAAGTCACCACAGACCGGATTAAAAACTCTGGTATACTATAAAATACAGAGAGATTTACCTGGCAGTGATTTACCAGCATTGTGTGAACTCGTTCGGCAAGGGCTTGAATGTAGTGGACATTCATTTATACGTAAAAGTCCCGCACTCCAGCTTTAAGTAGGTTCCATGATGTATTTAGTCCATTAATAGGGACTGAGTGAGACTGAGCATCACCTATGTCTTGAGCTGTATTTCTAGAATCAAGAATTAATCTTGAATCCATAGGTTTATGATGACTTATGTGATGGACTTTATGGATTGTAATTCCATTTTATAGTTAAATGCCTTTTGCAAAAAAATCAATATGTATTGTGAGTGTTAAAGGGGGAGTGTTCCTTGGCACCGTGCACATTGCGTTTTGCTGAATATTTAGATTAGACAACAGCAGAAAAGTCTGCCTGTTTCTTTCACCGCCGAGAAGAATGTCTATTCCTCAAAGCTCTGTTTTTGTTTTTAGCTTCTTTAGGGTGACATGCCACCTTTCCACCATACAGATGAGTCTCGCAGCATTTTCTGGCAATGTTGATTTCATAGCAGTGTGCGCTATCAAAACACTGCTTTCGATTCCAGTGGGTGTCTGCCAGTGTCTGTAAGAGAGGAACAAACAGAACAATTAGGAATAATTTAACACAAATGGAGTCTGAGATGGGACATAAGAACAAGCTGCGTGTCAGCCAGTTAACATATCATTCTTCATAACGCAACGCATCAACATTCATCAGATGCACAGTGAGAGAAAAGCACCATTGGTCTTTCACATGACTGCCTCTTAGCTGGTGATGAAAAATCGATTTGAGGAAATCTTTCAGTGCATATATTTTTGGTGTTCTGTGTCAAACAGAAATTGACCAAATAAAAAAAAGTTAACAGATATATATTATTAATTTCATTTTCTGTTGGTTTTAAATTTTGGGGCATAGTTATTACATACAGTGTACAGAGACAATGAATGAGGAGGGACAATAGATGTAACACAGGTCCCCAGCTGGACTCGTAACAGGGGACATTGCAGCTAACGATCAGCTGACTCTTAAACACGAAGTCATGAGGGCGCCCCATTAAATTTACATGTTTATGAGTGCATGAACCCCATCTTTGCAAAACTGCATTTTTCTGAGTAAAGGGTATTTTTTGTGTGTCTGCGCCTATGTACTGTTTCAATATCTCACCCTGCACCAGTGTAAAAGTACAAGCAAAGTAGCGGGTGTCATAGGAAATAAACAGTGACTGCAATTTGTGCCTTAAGTACAGACTGCTTTAAAATTGCACAAGCACCTTTTATGTTCTTATTGTAGCAGTAAGGACAGTAGAGCAGAGTATAGATCAGGGGAGGCCAACCATATGCCGTGCTGATCCAACCGTCTGCAGGTTTTCATTCCAACCGATCACCACAGCAGATGACAATACTAATGAGTTCTTTCCCCTCTACTTGAAGATGTACTAATCAGTGGGTGGAGTCTTTGGTTGCATCATCACTGGTATAGATGAACAGCGGATTCTTAGCTGCATCTGTCATCTATATGCTGCTTGTGGACTATATGATGGTTGACTGACTGTACGGTCATATGAAGACAGAGATAAAGTATGCGCTCCATCTGCAGCATGTAATGTGCATATTTAAATGACCAGATCCACTGTGTTAAATTTGACACAACTACCTCTTGCTGCTGCAAAATAACCACATAACATTCATATTAGATTGCTGTATTTTCACAGACAAGTGACAGACAAGAATATTGCTTTCCTTTTAAAAGATGCTGATCTGGACGACATCAACTGACTAACTGTCAGTATGTTGGGGGAATGCATTGCTTTTAAAGTGATGATATCAACAGCATGATTGTTACTAGCCTTGAATAAGTTCCTTATACGATACGATGACAATATGACAATAGATTCCTCCTTATCCACTTTCCATGTGTGCCTGGTGCACCGCATGCCTTTAACTACATCTCAAAAGTGTGACTGCACCTTGTTCTGTGCTCATTAATTCATCAAAATAAGCCCAAATTCTACATCAAATCAGATGCTGCCAGGGTTTGTTTTTACATGCACCATGCCACTCAGTATTTGATGAGCTCACCTTTCTTCACAAAATCCTTCAAATTAACATCTGTAGCACAGGCGGGCCATATGCTAATATGGATTCACAATATCAGGATCTAGACTGAAAATGAAATGCTATTATTTTGCCATTTGGTAAATTAGCATATCCATAAATTTACATTGGAATAGCACTCATAATGTGAATAACAATTAACTTATGCCACAGTGAGTGAGCCAGAGAGTGCTTTTCAATTCTCATCATTTTCAATTCATTAAAAAAAAAAAAAACCCACATTAAAGATGCAAACAACATCAGAAAAAATACTTGCTTAGCAACTTGTGACCAGTTGGATTGAAGATAGAAAGGACAAAATATTTCTTATTCTGACAATGGCAACATTGATGGCGTAATACTGTAATAATGTGAATGTTTCATATTCTATTGAAGAAATTATCGGGTTAGATTAATGGAATGATCTGAGATGTTACTGTGATGTGCATTCTCACCAATGGAATTTGGAGTAACTGATTGTTAAAATAATATGGCTTCATAAAGATATAAAAATGACTATAAAGGAGATCTGCAGCACAGCACAGAGTAGGAAATTTTGTTTGTGACAAATATATTGGTGAGTTTTTAATGACCTTAAATATCTTTGGCGCTTAAGAAGGGCGGCCCTAGTTCTCAACTGAGGATTGCTCTGCATTCTAAAATAGGTGGTAAATAGTGCAGTCACTTGCTGTGAGAAAACACTCTATCCTCTCTACAAACCCTGTGAACCACAAGGATATAACCCCAGGTGAATTACTCACTTGACTCACTTAAATCTCTCTCTTCCTATCAGTCAGTCTTTAATCCGTTTGTTTCTTTCCTTATCTGGGTTACACGCTGTCATACGCTCACAAAAAGGTTTACCAAACTGTTGGTAAACCCTGCTAGAAAGCTTTACTTAAAAAAACAACATCCACATGCAAATGATAGCATAATCACACACATGCCTTTTATCAATCAGTCTGATCTGCTAATAAGATTCCCCAACCCTCTGGGAATTCATCCCATACCTTCACATGGTGTAATGGAAAAGCTGGTTGCCCACAAAGTGTGACAGGTGGATTTGATAAAGTCACAGAACGTTTGATCTGGCTGTGGTGCAGCCTTCAACCCTCAGGTGGAAAGGAGCCTCCGTTCTTTCACTCTTACGAGATTAAGGAGGATTTTTATTCATGACAAAACTTCCCCTGAGAGTCTGAAGATGTAGCAGTCACAACAAGAGATTCCCCTTGTGCATCATTCACTGTCTAATTATGTCACATTTTAAGAGGCTCAGTTATCCCTCTAATAACAATGAACAGTCAGATAAATTTGGTTTATCATACTGTTCATATTATCACATGTCAGAGCAGAGTCGTAGATTTATACTAGTTGTTCACTTACCTCACAGACTCAGCCAGCAGTTTGTCCTCTGAATCAATATCCGGCTGTACAGTCTCCGTTGTGGTAGTTCTGTTCACATGGATATAAGTTCCTTCTTCAGCTGTCTGCCATGCTCTTTCCCCTTTCCTCTCATCTGTGCCTCTGTCTCCCTCTCTTCCTCTCCTTCCCCATCTGCTCCACTGCACTACACACACAGCTGAAGACAAGGCAGGACTGCACACTGCTTGTGAGAGAGATCTCCAATAGCAGAGAGAGAGAGAGAAGTAGAGGAGGGGCTGTGTTAGTAGATGTCAGCAGTGATATCAAGCGTATGGGAGAAGGGGAATGGTTTGGATGTAATTACACAGGGTTCCTGCTGCAGACAGGAGCGGGGGGGGGGGACTGGAGGTTGTTACGGAGAACAAGCAAAGCTGCCTGTCAGCCAAAACAATGACTACCGCCTTGCATCGCAGTACAGAGTATGGCCAAATAAATTATTTCAGCTGTTCAGCACAGGACTGGGAACAGAGGGAGGCATACTGCGCTGTTATGAGAGGAGCCTCAATTAAGGCTCAATCAAGGGAATTGTTTTTCTGCTTCTCGCAAATAGTGCAAATGATACATGCAGGAAAAGGCAAGTGTGTGTTTCCTGAAATTGGAACTTTTCCCTGGCGGTCCAAGTATGATGATTGGTTCTGTTTTGTTCTTCCATTTTGATGATTATTCTATTTTCTCCACTCCCACCATGCCTCCGTTGGTCCTGTTAATGATGCATGTTAATGATGAATGGATAGCCTTATGGGGGTAATTTGCAGACATTTTTAACATGTTGTGCGAGATTTCAGATATTAATGAAGTGGCATTACTGCAAGCTTGCAAGTTAGAAATAACTTAGATCATATTATAAACTTTCTGATGTCAGGACATGCAGTAAGCCTTTCTTTTAACTCCTCTGATCGATACTCTGATATGAGGCCTGCTTCAGATCTAACTGAGCTGCAGAGTCATCACAGTGTCAGGGTTTCCAGTAAGTAAGTAACACCATACACTTACAATTTGATCTTGACACATTCAAGACTGAAAAGCAGCTGACAAAGCAGAGAGTGCAACAATTAGTATTGCAGCATGTGTGGAATGTACAGTACAGGAGATGATTTTCTGTTGCTAATGAAAGCTCTGGGATGTTTTCATCTGAGGTTTCTGAGGTTTTAGATTTATGGTTCCTCCCTGTCTGTCACAATGATCCCTCTCATGGGATCTTATTTCGTACAAGTTATTTGGAGGGAGAAAAAAATGACAGAACAGTGTTTTCTCTGTGTGAGGCCATAAACCTGTATCTGGCTAGTGTGGAAGACGTTGAAAGTTTGGTTTATTTTAAATATCAATGAAATGTCACATAAGAAGTTTCCGAACAGAAATGATATATTTAATTCAGTCCTCTCAGAGAAAATAATAGGATTAGTGATGTTTCAGGCACAGGTGAAATAAGGAAGAATCTCACTTTACTGTTTTCTGTGAATGACTTTGCTAATTTACAGAGCATTGTGGCATCATGACTTGCTGAAAGAGAGACAAAAGATTAATATATTGAGGCGTAACCCACTATGGTTGTTTTTTTCATTTCCTAAGAATCCTCCATGGGTTGTTGTTATGTGTTCAGACTGTCTGTAGAATTTTCCTACTATTTTTGTTCCTCTATTAGTGAAGGAACTGATGGAGAGCTGTGTAACCCAAAGTGAAGATATTGTGAGGAGACAGGGATTTCTTATGCGGGAACATTTATTGAAGCTCGATCAAGGAGAACAGAGTTACAGTACAAGTGAAAACACTGTGCAGTGCCACTCAGTTCTGCAGTCTACATCTGGACAAGAGTATTTAAACTCTTCACCAAATCCTTACCCTTACTACCTGTCCAAATTAGGTTATTCTTTACTCATCTATGCCTCTATTGGGTATTGAACTATAAACAAGTCACTATGCTGACTAAAAGTTAACTGAAGTCACATAGTCTATACACAGGTCACATGCTATCCATTCTACGAGGAGACCAGTCTGACCGTCTGCACAAAGCACGGCATGTCTCCACCCAACTTTGGTTGCCAGAGGACACAGTCAGCCTTATCAAGACAGCTGCTTATGCCAGCCAACCTCAGTAGACAGAGAGATGTACTGCTCTGTAAGAGACAGGTCATGACCTAGTGACGAGATTGAAAATATACAATCTGCCTATTGAAACCCATGGTTGCTGACTGCTTAGAGGAACACCTTGGAACATTTTGCTTGTGGCCCCTCTACAGGCCAGAAATATTATTACTGGCAGGTGCAGAACAGTTTCATAGTGCAACTTTGAATTGACTCTGGAAAACAACTCTGTTGGCTAACAGGCTTCACAGGAAAAATCAAGAATCTGAGGCTTCCCTGTAGTGCTGTGGGAGCACAGCAAAGATAGAAGTACTGTTAAACATGACTTCAATAGCAATATCTTTCAATTATATTGAAAACAAAACTGTGATTAAAGCTGGAGTGCGGGACTTATGTCTCCCTCTTCTGGCAGTGAGAGTAAAGGTGGGCGCTACAAAGATGTAACTAGGAGGAGGGGAGGACATTTCTCTTCACTTGATAACGTTAAAAGTAAAGTTAGATCTTGCTGTCGGCCTCCCGACTCATTTTGAGAAAGATGAGAAAAAGAGAGAGAGCTGAGAGCACCAGGGGGAGAGAGAGAGAGAGAGAGCAGCTGTGTTCGAGTGAGCTAGAGAGTGAATGAAGAGAGGTAGCGGTGGTGGCAAGAAAGCCGGTGAATCAGATCAATAAAACGTTATTTTCTGATTGTTTTACAGCAGTTACGTTCTAGAGCAAAAACACGCCCACACACCTCCGCTCAACCCTGTGATGGGTTGACCATAACGCCTGATTTGGTCTGAATACGGCCTAACAGCCATGCAGCACGCATTCATGCACACCCCCAATTACAGGCACACAGAGAGGGCCGGTAAAAACGGATATGTTTTGATGGTCCACTGGCCCAAAAACATATTTTTTGAAGGCCCACTGGGATTTGTCCCAGTATGCCTTATGGCCAGAACATACTGGTCATAATCTACTGTTGCAGCTATAAAATGGTGGATAAATTGTTTTAAGCATGACACAACCCCCACGAAATGACTTGTTTCACCAACAGAATTTGATCCATTCAGTCCAGTAACGTTTGGAGCCACACCATTAACGGACATGGAATTTCACATCCAACATGAGACTTAAAAACTCGTTATATTGTGAAATACAGAGAGATTTAACTGGCAGTGATAGGCTTGATCAGTATTGTTTGAACTCATTTGGCAAGGGCTTGAATGTAACAGACATTCGTTTATGTGTAAAAGTTCTGCATTGCAGGTTTAATGACATAATGTAACCCAAAAGACACACACTAGTGTTAAAATAAGCATGATTTAGACTGATGTTACAGTTAAGGCTATTTTTCTGGGGACGCTGTCACCCCGTCTCTCCCATTCTCACACATACACAGTCACAAATAGCTCAAAATGCCTGGATTTGAGTTTGAAGTCAGTTATCACTAAGAGAGAGAAGCTGATGCAAAACAGATTGGCACCTTGGCTGTGCGTAGGCAGGACATACTGTAACTCTCTTTCAGCTCCCATAACATGTTCACGGCACACTGACATATTCTTAAGAGTAGCTCCTCCCAGAGCGAAAGAGGCAAGAGGACCAGGAAAAGAAAGAGGATAGCTGTGCATACCTGTAACAGCCACACATAAGATTTCTAACACTTTCATCTGTCATCTGTTGCCATAAGTATAAATTCCACACACCTGTGGAATGATTATTAAAATCACCAAAAATAGAACTGAAAATATGTGAGAGGGAAGCCTTTCTTTACTTGTTTCACTCCCGGATTTAGACTGCTGCTCAAACTTTAGATTGGTAATACTGCAGAAAATAGTATCAGCAGGGGGTTTGTTTTTAGGGAGATCAACTTAAATTGCACCAACTTCTTTGACAAACTTTGGCTTGGATATGATGGGTATCCAGAGACTTCAAGTACTTCACAGTGAATTCAGACCTGCAGAGGAAAGTTTTTTTTTATCCAGTCTGCTGCAGTCCTCATATGACACCATTTGACCAGTGAGTTTATGACTTTCTTTGAGTCGAGATGTCACTTATAGCTCAGCAGCAGGTCTGAGACTGCAAATGGAATTCAGATGAAAACTTGGAGAAACTCAATGTTGACCTGCATACAAATGGAGTTTTAGCAAAAGTTCAGTCAGGAAGACTATTTTTTGTATGCATAGGCCTGTAGTTATATTTCTCATTTTATACTGCCATCTCACGCATGCTCACTCATAATTTCCCTTGATGTCATTGACTGGGGCTGTCAATATAGCTATCAGCTGTTCACATTAGCTGTTCACATTTATCTATATATCTACATTTATATATATGTTTCTCTTTCTGCCTTTAGTGCGTTCATGCTGCTGTTATATGCTTATCTGTCATTGTGCAGGTCATGTATGGCGAGTTAACAATTCGCTTTGCTGCTTATTCTCGGGCTGTCATCTTATTTTATGTCAGAATCAAAAACGGAACTGATCGATGCTGACTTATCTGAATCGGCTTCTACCTCATTGGCAACTCGGTGCAGTGCTCGGATTGCTACTCGTCAAGGGGAATCAGGTTCAGAAATTCTGGAGATGTCAAAAGCTCAGGGTATTACTCCGGCACCTGGTCTGGAGCTCTTGCAGCTTCATGACTTGGCTAATGAAGTGGTTTGCAAAACACCAGCTGAGGATGAGCCCCCATGCAACCTCTGGCCCTACAGCAGCACCTGGTCGCAAACGCACAAAGAAAACACATCATCTAGCTCCTCAAGCCAAGTGTAAGAATGTCTCTGCCAGCTCTGCTCTTCCTGATCAACCAAATGCTGCCCTTCATCCATAAGATAATGCCCTCACATCAACTCTCCAGTCTCTAGTAAATGGTATTCATGCAATTGATGCTTGCCTCCGGTGTCTGGAGAATGCCCAAACCTCATCATCTTCCTCTGCAGTGTTTACTGCCTCTCAAATCCCATTGATTTATATGCCGGCACCTGCACCTCAGCCATCCATTTTCACCGTAAATGCCCCAGACATGCTACAGCATTCCCTGGCCTCTGCTATCTCTGCTTCTATGCTAGATAGGCCTTATGTTCCCTTTGGAGCCAACATCTCTCCTCGCTTGAGGTCGAAAATTTAGTTTAATGGTAGATGTTTTGATCCATCTTTCCCCAGCCTATTCTCCAATCCAGCCATTAAACTGTTACTTAAAGGCACTTCAAAAGTTTCCCCTTCTAGCATTGATAATAGACTCCCTATTACTCTTTCCATCTTGCATAAAATGTTTTGTCACTCTTGAGACATGGTCATTTATCTCCCTATGTCGACTCTCTCTTGGATTGTTCTGTTTTATTAGCTTTTCATGGGTTTTTAAGGAGTGATGAAATTACCACTTCTTCAAATTCATTTGATCCAGCTAAAGATGTTGCCTTTGCAGATTTAACTTTGCACCCAGATTTCTTTAGTCTTTTCGTTAAACACTCTAAAGCTGGAAGTGATTCTCAGTTCTGTTCTTTTAAATCAATGTGTAAATATTTTTTTAAAAAAATAAGCCTTTCTCTAACCCTGGTGCCCCTCTCTTTCTGACCCCAGATAACAATCCCATATGCAAATCTTGGTTTAGCTTTCATTTAGAGCAGATTCTTCTGAGATGTAACATACCTCTAAAGCATTAATCAGGTCATCCGTTTAGAATAGGTGCAGAAACGTCTGCAGCCATGCAAGGTCTATCAACAGCTTCCCTTCAACAACTGGGACGATGGTCATCTTCTGCCTATGATTCCCATGTGCGTCACTGCAATCATTAAAGCTCAAAGATCTCTAAAGCCTCAACAGCTTATGGTAAGCAATTGCATATAACTGGTGGTTGGTGGTTTTGTGTTTTGTCTCGTCTATTATTTAGCTGCATCCTCTAATTACTCATTTTCAGGTCAATGCTGATCTTTTTTGGCCAGGTCCAATCATTGCTGAATTTCAGGTCATCAATGTCTTATTACCGCTGAAGCCTAATCATTTTAAGTCATTCCTGAGCGCTAGCCGTTGCTGGCTAAGCTCAAAATTGTTAGCTGTTCAAGTCATTGCTGGCTGTGTTTTGTTTCTGTCTATTCCTTTATGGTACACTTTCCATATTTATAATCATTCATCCATCCATTTTCTTTACCACTTATCCTCTAGAGGGTCGCGGTGGATCAGGGAAACAGGTCGCCAGTCAATCACAGGGCTAACATATAGTATAAAGACAGACAACTATTCACACCTACAGGCAATTTAGAGTCACCAATTAACCTAACCTGCATGTTTTTGGTCTGTGGGAGGAAGCCAGAGTATCCGGAGAGAACTCATGCAGGCACAAGGAGAACATGCAAATTCCACTCTCTGGGCCCAGCCATTCAGTGGGTTTGAACCCAGAACCCTCTCGCTGTGAGGCGACAGTCCCAACCACTGCACCACCATGCATTTATAATCACTCAAGCTCTAAATTTTACTGTGTCATGCTCATAATTACATTTATAATAGTAGATTAGTAGATTATGCCAGATAAGGCCCCTCAATTAAAAATCTCCCTGTAGAGTCTAAATGCCAAAGACTTTCCTGACCAAAACTTAATTACCACTACATCATCTGTTATAATAAACAATTATCTTTACCTCATTCACTGTCTCTCCTGGTTGAAATAAATGTATTCCAGGCCTCAGCAAGATTTACCGATTTTTAACTGTGACCTTCTCCTAATTGAAACATGGCAAATAGTTTCACAATCAAAAGATGCTATAGCTTAAATGGCTGCAAAACATTTTGCAACTAAATTAATAACCTCCTTCATGAGCTTTATATTACCAAGGGTTGTATCAAAGTGTAACTGAATCAGTGTTAAATTGTTTATCGTTATATAAAAGAGCTGTCAAAAAATAGTTTAAAGTTATGAACTCGAGATGCTTATCAAACCACTGTCTTGAATAAATTATTTCTTTATTGAATATATTCTGAATAGATGAAACATAATGAGGAGCTGAACTCGCTGCTGTGGCTGCTCACCATCAACTACTTAGTTACTTTTTTTAAATATACACGAAGTGCATAATGATGTGTCCCTATCATCTGTGAAACCAACACTAAAATATAACTTTCACCTGTGTAGGAAATTCTACACCATTTTTGTCTGAGCTGACCAAAACTTGAGTCACATAAACTGAACTCTAACAATTTTGTTTTTGTGCTTGTTTCAAAAGCTACTTGTTATTTCAGACAGCTGTGATTCATTTCCTTTGAACCGTTGCTTGATACGGAATTTCATTATGGCAAAATTCCTCATGCAAATCCCGCAGATTTATTCAGGGATTTTAGAACACATAAGCCATGTGTCATATCATATCTAAACTCGAATGAATCAGCATCAAGGTCTGTCAGAGCTGTAATCCACAGCCTGACTAAATGTGAACCTGTAATTAAACCACCTCACTACAGAACAATTGTTGATTAATATACATTTAACAGGCATCAGTGACTGCTGCAAAGAGAACTTGAATGAAACACACCTACACATGTTAAGTTAAGCATAACTTGGAAATAAAGTACCCAAAAATCTTTTTAGAAAGGATGCCGTTTTGAATTTATAAAAGTCTTGGTAGATCACATGTAAAACAATGTGCTTAATTTCATCCTGTGCTATCTTCAGTGTAAAGTGTAATTCAGTCAGTGAGGTAGAAGGCAGGGGTGTGTTGTTGACTTGGCAGCAGGAATACATGCTCAGTCTGTCTCACACACTCACAGCGTGTTATAAATAGCGATGCCATTACTACATACATTATTAACAATTACTACATACTGTACATTATTAACCATCATCACATTGTCATTAAGAGATATCATTTGTTCACAGATGTAATTTGTGATGACAAAGATTGAATATCCATACTTTTCTAATGCTCATTGGCCACACAGTCATGACCCAGATTATTACAATGAGGTTTCTATCACATGCGTGTTTTCAAAGGTCATTCAATACAGGGGACAAATTGCAGCAGACAGCCAGAAAAGGACATTTCTTTATAGGTTACTGTCTATGATACACTGATTTCTAAATATAGTAGACTGCAACTACAATAGGGTGAATAGGTATAATGCATTATTCAAGGTCATAAAAATATCACAATAAAGGAAAAGCTACACTTTGCCAAAGCATCTACAGAGAATATATGCAAACACTGAAGCAAATTTCTTATTTAAAGTCCCCCTCCTCTCAAAAATATGTTTTTCTACTTGTTCCTACAGTTTGATGTTTGAGCTTCTCTGTGCAGAATGATGTATATGTGGAGTTTGACACTTAATGGTTGTTTTCACATTCATCTGCTGACAGTGGAAAGTTTCTGGATTTTTTAGATGTACAGATTTTGTAGATGCCATTTAAAGATTTTAAACATAGTAATCATATATTATTTTGTGGAAAAACCATATCAGACACTCATTGTTCCAAGCAGAGTATTTTTATACGTCTAAATAAATGAGTGGAGGGGATCTTTAAACGCCAAATACACTGAATATAGAAACAATCAATAATAATAGAAAAACTTGTTTTCTATAATTTAATGTTTATTTGTATAGGGACATATATATAGCAGGAAACAATGCCATATACCACAGCATTATAGCCAAAGCTAGTTAACAATCTCTGTCCCTAGATGGGCTTTTAAAATACACAAAACTCAACAAATAAAAACATACAACAGCACAAGACACAAACAATTATACAATAACATTACCACAAAGCTCCATGACAATAACCAGGTCCTTTATGACTACTGTTTCAAAACTGTTTCAACTTGAGTTTAAAATGATCCCTGTCATGATCCCTGTGGGTAAGAAGCTCCACATATTGGTCCCCTGAACAGAAAAAGACAGCAGCTTATCACTGGATGCTCAGTACATGCATTTTTATAATCACTATGAAGTAATTTATTCCTCCTGATTTGAGGAATAGGCTTAAGAGAGAAGGATCAGTCAGTGTTGTCACGTCAAGTGTTCAAACGTAGCTGCCACTGGAAGACATCTGGAGACAAGCATACAGACTATGCTGTTTTATTTGACTCTGCAAAGTGTTGGAAATAGTAACAAATCAAAAAACGGTTGAAATGCAGGTTTTGACTTTAAGAATTTTATTCATTTCAACCCAGCTGACGTCTCAGACTGTTTGAGTTTCATACCCCTGAGATAGTGTCTTGTCCTATTTTTATAATCCTAAATTGAAGCAAACTTTTTGCAAATAAGTATTGGGGCTCTAATAGCATCATATTATAGTTAGAAATCTCCTAAATTCATATTATTAAAAATATTTTAAAACATAAAAGTTGATTATGTTTGTCACAACCATTTTTACAGTAGCATTTCATGAGCACAGCAGCACACCATGACTAATGAAATTATTCTACATAAGCCAACACGCTCATCGGATTTCACTTAACAACCATCCAGCGAAACTGTTATTAGCATCTATAATAATCAGTAGCGGGCCCCATTTTGATAGGACAAAGATATGGGTCGACATATGCGATATTGGTGTAGACGTTGGTGTCAAAATATTGTGTCAACACCTTTATGAAGAAAGTGAAAAGCACGTAATGTGCAGACAGCTACAAGTACATGACGACAGTTTCTCAAATGACTGTCAAACTGCATAAACAAAACAACAGCTTGTATCAGTATTCAAGCTTCCTTTTGGTTCCCGTGTGTCACAATACAATTCTACTGTAATGGCTGTGGTGTAGAATCCAATAGAAATCTCAAAGTTTATTAAAAACAGTATTTCCTTGTTAAAAGTAGAATAAATCCTAAAAGTGAATCTTGAGGGACCTTTAGTATCTTGTGTATCAGGTACCTGAATGCATGTTTATGTTTCCCTGTCCGCTCTGCATCATTCCCACAGTTATCTCTTTCATTTATTCAAACTGGATCAAACTGCAGCTCCCTGGTAGGAATGTGTCATGGGATATGTTCGCATGGAGTCTCTATGTGGCGCTAATGGAGGCAGCTGGTTTGAGAGGCCTATTTGTGAGCACTTCATGTGAGTCACAGAGTGCTCTCCAAGCACATTAGCTGTCGTGCAGCCAGCAACACAACAGCACAGCTTCAGGTGAGCTGACGCTGTGAAGGCAAGCTGGAAAAGACTACAATTCATCACTCTGGTGCAGAGCAATAAAAGCTAGAATGTAATGTAATGTAATGTAGCATGAAAAAAAAAACTAAATGAAAACTTCATTCATTCGTTTCATTTGTGTGAAATACAACACAAACAAGCCTCATTACTCAGTACAGAAATCAGCTTCCTGTCAGAGAGTCTACCTTGATCCCTTGATAATTTTACTAAGTGCTTTCAAGTCGCCTAATCCCTGCACTCATTTCATTTTTCATCTCTTGTTCTCTCAAGTTTTGCTTTGGTGTGACATCAAAGAGGTGGCACTACAAACACGCTGTATTTCTCTTTCAAGTAATGGGAGTTAATGGTGCAAGATTACTGCCAAAACTGATTTGTCCAAGTGCATTAGAATAATGGCTGAAACCTGGCAGCAGGCCTGTTATATCAGATGCTTGACTACAAATCAAATATGAGGACACAGACAGTACAACATTTTATTGTGTTTTGTGTACAGCATGCACAGTATGTGTCATTTGTATGACCGCCAGGGTCCATGAAGGACGTTGTTAACGCACAGAGAGCTGTGGAAAGCTTTAAAGTGTTGTTGTTCAATAGCGACAATGAAAAAACTGAGATGAGTTCTGATATTAGATTGAAACTGACAAACGGGATCGAGACCCTCCTCCTTGAACTGAATCTGAATCATCACTTTATCTTCTCCCACTTTTTAGGCCACTTTTGAATCAACTCACAACTGAGTCACTTCTGCTTGAACATACGACAGATGGGGCAACCTGCATCAAGGAGGGGAAATCTGCTATATTTAGTTGCTGGTATACTATTACATATCAAACTACAAAAAACTTCTCGGCGCTGCAGATTGTCGTTCGGGGTTCAAGGAGGTTTCCAGGGGAACTAATGTGAAAAAGAATCATTTCAAATATGCTTAGTCTGTTTCTGCAAATAATTCTAGTAACCGTAATAAAAATAATAACAAATCAAAATTGCATGAAAGTCTCATTGTAAATATGCTGTAATTGAGAGTGTAAATGATTAAAAACAGTAGAGGGGGTGTATGTTGATCTATCGCATAAACACATAACATGATCTTCTCATATGTGTTTACTTTTAGGTAATAGCTTTGATGCCAAATTCAGCACAGTCTGGAGCCACGCCATGTCAGTCAGCGCGGCACGAGTCAGATAACATGACAGCAGGAATCATTCTGTCATTAACAAGGAAGAAATTATCTAACAAGCGAAATATTTCCTGCAGTTACCAAGATTAGGTCTGAGTGAGTGTTAAATATGTTGCTAGAAATGAAAGTAGAGGACAACATGAATGATAGACAAGTTTGTTTATACAGTAATTCTTCATGTACAGCAGGAAAATTTCCAAAAATGTGTTTGAAACTAATTAACAATTTTTCTGTTGTCATCAAAGAACATTGAAATCTTGATAAATTTCTTTTGTCACAGATGAGAAATAAGTGTTTTTTTAATACGTATAAATTTATATTTAATAAAATAAGTTTTGTTAGCACAGGCAGACACAATATCATAATCACAAATAAAAATGTTGTAGCACAGACATCTACATCTAATATTTCTAACAAAGTTTAAGAATATTAGGCAAATGACAGTAAATAAAAGTGGTTGTTTTGTTTGTTTCTTTTTTTAAAATTCACTCCTGCAGAATAAGTTATGGATAAAATATGTATTCTGATAAAGCTATAAACAGTTTATTATATGTTTAGCAGCATTTAATTGAGCAAAAAAACAACAGTGAAAATACATTTTTTCACATCTGGGTCACAGCAAAAACAAAAAATAGCTCTGAACTGTGGATTTCCCTACACATTTGTTGAAGCTGCCAGTTTAACTCTGAATCACTAAAATTAATGACTGAAATGTATATGGATTCAACAGATCATATAGTCCTTGATTGTCCGCATGGAGAACAGGAAATATGAGAAGTCCGGATGCACAAATTGAATCGCACAACTGTAAACATGAGTAAAGTCAGAGTCCTTTAAGATGGTTTGAAGCAGCCGTCTGAGCCCATCCAGAGATAAGCTCATGTCATCATGTCCTCTGAGAAATTTGTCTCATTTGTCTTCTCCCCCCTCTCTCCACTTCTACAGTGCTAAAACTCCATCTGGACCACAAAGAGAAACATATGTATGTAACACAAATATCATTTGCAGTTTACTGTCAATAGAAACAGAATGTTTGAGGTCATTTGTCCAACATAATTGTAAGTTAATTATAATTATAAAGTCTTCATAAGCATGTTAGTGTGTATGCCACCCTTTAACCCTCTCTTTTGCTCTCTTTTCCACCTCTGCGCTGCATTTTATTCCAAATTACTTTATTTCACTAGGATAATCTACTCAATATCAATGCTGCTTTCCAGGGAGTCCTGGGTACATACAGTATATTGCATAAAAATTAATAATAATAATAGTACATGTAACATTGGCAAATTTAGCACAAAATTGCTGCTTTGCTTTGCAGCACAAGGAAAGATTGTTTAATGGCAGAAAACAGGAGGAACTATCAACTCTTCTCAAAATAAGGATTATTGGGAAATTACTTAAAACACTTTTATCCTCTTAAGAAAAATACCAAAGAGGCGCAACCCTGTTCACAACAGGAAAGAATCAGCTTTGTAGCAAAAGGTTCTACTTCTGAGAGATAATACCATTGGGATGAGAGAGAAGGTTACAGAAAAGGTTGGTGGTTCGATCCCCAGATAAATCTGTGAGAGAAAGAAGAAAGAAAGCCTTACGGTGGTAAAATGCACGATGCAGGTGATGGCAACGATGAGGAGGCCGATGATGATGGAGGCAATAGCAACATAGAGGGCGTTCTTGCCAAGCCGCCGGGAGCCATCGTAGTCACCGTCATAATAGCTGTTCCTAGACTGGAAGAAGAAACCACTGTAAAACTTTTAAAATAACCAAATTTTGGAAACTTTAAAGTATCATCTGAATCTTTCTAACAGTTGTGGCAGCAAACACTAACTGGTTTTGTCACATGGTTTAATGGTTAAATTGTGTGTTCTTTTGAATATTATTAAAACTACAGACAGTCTGGTAACAGAATACACTGCTAACAGTCTAGTCTGTGGTTTGGCCACTAACTTAATGTTTATATCATCAGTGTGCAACATGGAAATCCTGTTTCATTTTCCAAAAAGGAAGCACAAGTAGGTTTGTTTGATGGGCAGAGCAGCTGTGTGTGACTGGGTTACATCGTAGTGTCCAACATGTTCACTCATAGCACAACATGTCAGAACACTTTGTAACTATAAACCCTCTGAAAACACAAGAAATGTTTATTCTTGCTGACATTTTCTACCTAAAGATACACACTGTTACATTGTGACATATCAGCTTATCCAAAATAAACAGTCCATGCTTACCATGATAGAGAAGACCAGGGCCACGATGTTGACAGGGTGCGCAGGACAAAAGCAGGTGAATATAGTCAAACAAAGGTAGCTACGGAGTGGAGGTGGAGGTTCCTGTTCCTCTATAGAACTATGGTCAAAAGATGTGCTCCCACTCAGGGAGCTTTTCCCTTGCGAATTGAACACTCCTAGAGCCATTATACCCGCCAGCAATTTAACACAGTCACAGAGGAAGACAAAACACCCAAATTAGAGAAGGTGAAAAGTCACAAAAGCAATGGAGGAGTTTAAATCCAACTTTAACCAGAAAAGATTTAAAGCCAGAGGTTTAAAAGTCTGATGTGTTGTGTGTTGGTAGTCCTTTGTAAGCCATAAAAAATTGACTTTGTAGGGAGAGAGGGAGCATGAGAGAGGTGAGAGAGGGGAGAGGATCACTAACCCCACTGGCCTTCATCCAGGACCCTGCCCTGAGATGAAGTGTGAGAGATCAGACTCTGTTTACCACTGCTGGCACCTCACAGAAGTACATAACATGCTGATACATGAAAATCATCACCCTCAACAGTGTGATGTGATGTTTGAGTGCTGTTAACACAGTTCACTACAAAGAGTATACAAGAGTCAGAGACTCTGCTGCATCGTGCACCGCTCTTTCTTTGTTGTACGTCATCGTTTAATTATCATAGTTCCAAACAGATGAAAACGCAACTTAAACTATGAGGCTGCATGTGACAAACATGTCCTCCCTGAACATTTACTGCGTCTTTACATCCCTTTTGTTTGTTGATTTTCACTTTTTAAACCTGGCATTTAATTATCACCATCTCTCTTTAGGCAGTATTTCACAAAACACAGGATCATACTTGAACATGTGGTTTGAACTTTGTTTGAGGTGAGAGAGCTCTGATGAGAAGGCAACTGTACCTTTTAGACTTAATTTGTATTTTTGGACCCCAGTGGCATGGATTATTTCAGGGCAGAGACAAAAACCAAAACCAAGGGCGCACCCCTGGTCTTAGAGGTGCAGGCACCAGAGACACAGGAGCTGTGAACAGACAGGGCAGCATAGACGAAACACTGGTTGAAGGCACAGAAGATATCTGTCACAAGTGTCTTTTGTTGTGTGGAAATGTTATGGAGTCATAGCATCTTTCAAATGATCCTGCTGGCAAATTTTTGTTTGTAGAGTAGGTATTTATGGCACAATTTCTTCTATTTCCATGGTGCATGGAAGATGAAGATCTTAAAGGCCCTAAAAATCAGTTTTCAAATCTTAATTATTTCCATATAACATTAAATATTCATTGCTAAATGTGCAACAATCAAAGTTTAAGTTTAAGTAAGGTATCATCTAATATGAGTTTAACCCTCAAAAACTAATCCTATCTGCATCATCAGGACTGTGTCGTGTGGTGTTATCAGAACTGATAAACAGTGCTGGCGGCAAATACCAACAACGGTCGATACAATTTGTTTTAAATGATACATTCGATTCCTGATTGGTGCACAGAAATGTGTGACATCACATCTTTCCAACTGCCCGTTTCAAACCAGTGAAAGGGCTCAGACAAAAACACAAATACAGAAATCTGTAGGATATTTGTGAAATAACCAAAACTGTTTGAACTTCAACAGAAAAGTTAGTCTTCATGTTGGACACCATTGCTTTAGTAAGAAGCTGATTGAGAAAGAATGTTTTCAGGGTCTTGTGGACCACAAGCCTAAACACACTGGTTTCACAATAAAGTTCTTCCTTATACTTTTTTAAAGTTTTTTGTTTGAAGAAAATAACTAGTGTATGTCATGCTGCAACACAGCTTTTTTATGTTACAACTAACAGAAAATCAGAAATGTTAAATGCCACTGCTCAGTATGGTAAAAAAAAAAAAAAAAGAAAAGAAACCACAGTCAAATGCTTTAGAATAATTTATTAGGATTTTAAAATTGAAATTATCAGAAAAAAACAAGGAAAAAAGAAAAGCATTGCTGTAAAGCTTGGCGGGGGACATCCCAAATCTTTAACTTTAACCGAGCTCATGTAGAGCTACAAGCTCCATTCAAAGCATTGGCCCTTTTCCTTACATCAACACAACAAAAGACATCATTAAAATCAATATACAAGGGGAGCAAGATCTCAAAACAGAAAAATATAGTTTCTTTTTTTTTTTCTGAAAATAAGCCGCAGAATTATCCACACGTCGTCTGCTATTACCAATAATAGTACTATTTTCATTTGTAAGGTAAAAAATAACTTATTGCTTTATTGTAAGTTAAAAAGTTACAGTGTTGGTGTCCAGCAGTAGTTTTATGTCATGTCCCAGATGGTCTGACAGAGGAACTACTGGCTGGATCAGGAAGTCCTCTGCTTCAAGTGTCTCGCTGTGCTGAACGTCAAACAGGCTGCAGCAAGAAGGCTGAACAAACAGGCTACTTGTTTTTGCACTTGTTGAATTTGTTCAAGCTTTTTGACTTTTCCTGCCAGCCAGTGTTGTCTGCACTGAGGTCCTGTATCAGAACCGACTGGGAGCAGACCCTGTTCCATTTCTGGTTCCCTGCCCAAACCCCCCTCTGTTCACCACTACAGAGCAGCAACTGTATATAAACAATAACATGTCGGATCCAGAGAAGCACAAATTCATTCAAACTAAATATGAAATGGGAGGGAGGCAGGGGAGAAGAGCAGATGAGCCAAAATGGAACAGGGCGATCTTTTCAGTACCAAAAAAAAAAAAAAAAAAGGCAATCGAAATGCTCCTTCGTTTGCCAAAAAGTAGTTCCATTTTACACCTTGATGTATGCGCACAAACACTCACTCACACACACTCAGACGCAATCACATGCACCTTCAATAGTGATCAGAGGACAGAACATGGTCGTGATGTTTTCTACAATTGCTTCTCTGAGAATGTCCTTCATTTTTTTTTCACGGCGGAGAACACCGCATAAAAAGAATTTTTAAAAAAGAAAACAATAAACAAAAAACATTAAGAAGTGAATTGCGCAAAAAAATATATATAATATTTTCAAAAAAGAGGAAGTCAAGTCAACCCCCGACCCCGTGAACCCCTGATCTCTCCTGTTTAAGGTTGTAATTCTTCCTTAGTCCACCATCTTAATCTTAAGTAGTTTTCATGTGAAGATACAAGAAATGTGGTTCATCGTGGTGTTAAAATGAAAAAGTCATAGTTGCTTTTTCAAGAAGCAAAGCGAACAAAGTGATGACTTTTCAAACAAAAACTGTTATTTTAACCGAACGAATATGCCAGACAAACTCCTGGAAGTTTATTTCTCAACAGCTATCGTCGACAGCGCCGCACTGAACCAGCGCTGGAGCGGACTGGCCAACAACGTACACATAAACCATACGTGTACTAATAAAAGAAGTGAGATGACCACACATAGCAGTAGATGACATCCAGTCAGATCGCTGTTAACCCTTTCCAAACCAACCAATGACATGCCAGCCGGTTCAGTAATCCCACCCCCAACCCCAACGTCTATGTACAATATCTTACAGGAAGACATAAAAACATTGCTTTAAAACCAATTACAGAATAAAATACCTCACAGATTATCATTATTATGTCAATATTAATAACAATATTACAAAGGTTTGTTTTTAAAGACTACCAAAATATACATTTTTGTTGTTGTTGTTGTTGTTTCATGTTTCCGTGACGCTTAAAAAAGGGACTTGCTGTTGGATTTGTTCTTCCTTTGTTAAAAATGCCTCTCGGACAAAGACCCATCTTATTTTTCTCCCTCTGTTCACATCGGTAACAGCTTTCAAGGATTTCACGATGAAACAACGTATCACATTGAAATAAAATAATAATAATAAAAAAAAACTAAAAATAAGTCCTCTGTGCCTTTGTCAAAGATGACAAATTTTTCCTCAGAGATTTTTTTGTTTTTTTGTTTTTTGTTTTTTTGCAGTTTTCTTTTCTCAGCTTCAAAAAAAAAATAACGGATATCAGGGGGAGAGGGGTCTAATTATTAGGCTATATGAGGACAAAAGAGGAGAGAGACGGGGAAGTTATGTTGAAGTGAGATTAGTACAGCAAAACAGAGTTCAGGTTTTAAAAAGATATTCAGTCGGTGGGTGGAGCCACAGGGAGCCAAGAGAGCTTGGTAGAGCCTGTGGCCCTGCCAATCAGGTTGTGCCATCAGTGGGCAGCCAGCATTTTGATTGGCTCATCAGCAGAGGAGAAGCCCTCCCATCTTCTTTGACCTGAGTCTTCTCAGTGGTAGCCGTTAGTGAACGCAGTAGCAATCAGAGGACCCTGAGGACACAAAGACTAGAATGAACACATGTGCTATTAGCTTTGTGAATAAATATGTGCAGTCATGCATGTATTCAAATGTGTGTGTGTGTGTGTGTGTGTGTGTGTGTGGGAGTCGACAAGGGGGTGAGAGACCTACCCCTAGACCGTGGCCGAACCCTGTGCTGGGGGCGGGGCTAGCGGCACTGATGTAGCTGCTGACTCCTGAGTCCTGATTGGCTGCAGCATACAAGTCAGCCATTGGTCCGGGGCTGCTGGTGCCCAGGAAACCAGCTGTGCGTGAAGGGGTGGAGCCTACCAGACAGAGGAGACAAGTCAAGCTTAAACACTAGAGGGCTTTACACACACATGTCTAAAAATACACTTTTATTTGTCAAAGCAGGCCATTGTAGACACACTTTACCTAAGGCAAGAATACAAGTATATGCATATGCACAAGTAGGCTACACACATTCTCTGTCTCAGCATGTCTTACATACACAAACACACACACGTACCTCTAACTACTGCTGCTGCTGCGGCTGCTGCCATTGGTCCATATGCAGTCAGGGGAATGGCTGAGGGTAACAAACAGACTAAATTACTGCACTTGTCATTGTGGATGGCTATAGTATCAAATCATGAGTAACAATCCACAGCTCCACATCTGTTGAACTGACATCTGCTCAAACATCTGTCCTCTGATTTACATACATCTGATGGAAACCCAACTACCCCGATTAAACATCAGAACAACTGATTTTTGTCTCTTTAAATGTGAAGCAAAATAATACTGTTGCAAAAAAACAAGGAGGATGACGTCTCCATTTAAAGATGCAAGTACAACTCGGAGCCTCTAGATGGCAGTGTGAAGACAGAGCTGCAGTAGCTGTTTGTTGATAAGGATCCACGGCCAGAAAGCTTATTGTTAGTTAAAAGATCATTTATAAAGTCACAGAATCACACACCTTTCTAAGGATGCAATTTCACAACAGCTGAAAACAAAACAACTGACTGGATTAATGGCAGAAAACAACAAAGCTTTTTCCTATCTGACAGACAAGACAGAGCAGCACAGCACAACAGCAGCACCGTGCAGCACTGAGTTATTCAGATCATCAGGGGAAAAGCCAGAAATATACACAAATCTATTATATTGTAATGTATTCCCTTGCATGCTGCTCAGAGTAATCTCAGTCAGCGGCTCCTCTGGCAGCAGCACAGCATCTCTCCCTCACCTCTAGCGCCGTGCGCACACAGGCAGGAGTCAGTTACTATGGTTACAGGGACGCTCCGTGTCTATGTCACTCTGAAACTTTCTCGCAATTCCCAATAATAGGTTTTTAGGATAGTAGTGAGGCAATTTCATTCATTCAAATTGTTTGTACTTTGTTGTAGTTGTTAGACTTTGAAGATGCCTTGTGAGTATTGAGAATAGCAACCCTCACGTTTAACATTGTTTAACCAGGTTTAATTATACAAATCATATTGTGGTATGTTGTAAGGCTATTTCATTTATAAAAATGGTTTGTCCTTGTTTGACCTTGAAGATGGTCTAGTAGCCTGCAACCTACTGACATTTTAGGCTACATGTTTTTATAAATATAATTTTAAATATGAAATACCCATTCTTCTGAAAATCACTTCCTGTTCTGATCCACCCAATTATAAACTGTTCTTGATGTATTCCTGGTTTTCATAGCACCCTCAATCTAACTAATCTAGACTAGAGCAGGTGGCTGTTTCTTGACTTAATCCAAAAGATTAGGTGGTGTAGAAATGCAGGAAATTTGTTTTAAATTACTTTTTTTTTTCTTGGGGAGGACCCCAGACCCCCCCTATCATTTATGTATTTTTCCAAGTTTGTTCCCTCATTTCAAAACATGACCAGGCACCCATGGTGAGGAGCAAAGATCTTTCTTATTCTATGTTTTGAAGAAAAAATATGTAATATCTGAAGTGTGTATCAAAAATGCTACCCAATAAACACAAATTAGCAGAAAGAAAATTTTATGAAAAAGGTTTTGATTCTTAAGGCCAGAGAGGTCGAGTAGACCACAAATAATGCTAATTTTATTATGAACAAAAACAAGTACTTACCCCCCCATGTGACATGTAACTTAAATGAATAGAACATGCTTATTCACTTTCTTACAGAGAGTTAGATGAGAAGATTGATTCCTGTCTCATACCTGTTTGCTTCATAAGAAATTACAGCCAGCAGCTGGTGAGCTTAGATTAGCATATGTGTCGTATGTGCCAGTAATCGCCCGTAAAACCTGAATGTGTCGTGTTTGCACATTGGTTTTTGTACAAAACAAGATATTTACAATTAGTAAGCTTTAGAAGTGATGGTAGGCTTGTTTTATTACATTTGGACAGAGCCAGGCTAGCTGTTTCTCCCTGTTTCCACTCTTTGTGCTAAGCTAAGCTAACTAGCTGATGGCAGTAGCTTCATGTTTAGAGTACAGACATGAGAGTGACATCAATCTTCTCACCTAAATCTTGACAAGAAATCAAATATGAGTATTTCCCAAAATGTCAAACTATTACTCTAATAAGCCTACAATTAAACTAAATACAACATTAAATGTAAAAGAGGAGCATAAAAGGACCATGAACATGCAGCCTTAGACCTGTGAAGCCAAACTGATCCGTGATCAGCGTAGCTTTTGTTCTACAGTGCATCTATGAAGGTTCTCAGTCAGTTTTTCTGCTGTAAAATAGCTTTTTTTTTCCTCATAGGGGCCTGTGGAGGAGTGAGGAACCACTGACCTGCCAGCTCAGGGGGGTGGGATGATGTCAGGAGGGGGGTCCTCTCTAAATGGAATTCTAGAAACAGAGAAGGTCAAGAGAGAGCGCTTTGTAAATACAGTCACCATCCACCGGCCAGACTACAAAGCCACACACACATACAGACATTTAGCCACAGCAGGGCGCTGATATGGACGCACAAGCACAGAAAGTAAAGTTTGAGGAGTAAATATCTATTGTAGGGACAGGCAGGAAGGCGGGAGCAGAGGAAAAGGAGGGGCGATACAGCCGAGTGAAAGAAGGTTACGTAAGTAGATCAAATAAACAGAGAAGAATATAAGAAGAAAACAAGCAAATAATACAAACAAAAGGAAAAAAACATCAACCAATGAGATTTGAGACATGTAGAGATATTTTGCAGGAGGAAAGAGGGTTTTAAAAGGACATAAAGTAACAATTTAAAAATCACACTCTTAAATTTACAAGCAGCCAGAGACTCTGCTGGAGGTAAGTTTGTATTAAGTGTGTGTGTGTGTGTGTGTGTGTGCGTGTGTGTGTGTGTGTGTGTGTAGAGAGAGAGAGAGAGATCCACATGGCCTTTGTAGTTCCAACACATTTCATGACCTCAGTGCTCACAGCTGAATCAACTTCATGTCTCAGCCTGTATCCTTTAGCCTTTCTTCTCTCCTTGTTGGCGAAGCTGTACAAAGTGACATTAGGTGTTAGATGTTAACAGACCTACCTGGGAACTGGTAGGTGTAACCAGGAGCAATACCAGAGTAACTGCGGCTGGTGTAGGTAGTAGTCTGGAAACCTGGGTAGCCTGTCAGGAAAAACATAAACATTCATCAACGCAATTGATTTGGCTGCAAAAAAGATATAAGGACGATCTATGCGACATATCTTCTACTAGTCAACATATGAATCATGAATGAATACATAGACATCAAAATCATCACCACAAACCAGTTTGATCAGTTAGTGTTTTGTACAGCTACCTCTTTAGCATACACTGTGTAGAGCAGTAACAGAAAATCAGTTTTCACCTGAAGAAAATTAAACTAGCAGTAATATTTTATTGTTTTTCATCATAAAGCTTTTATAGCCATTGATCCAGCCAGGATTAGTTTTGGAACTACCTCAAAGTCAATCTGATTATTGCCAAAAGCTAATACAAAATCGTCAAATAATAATGTATACAGTGTGGCATACTGGCAATTTAGCTGTAAAGGCTCAAATTTTCTTTAGTCGCTGTAAAGTTTGTATACAAGTGACGCTCTGGAGGAAAGTGTCAACATGTGGACCATTTTAGTCTGATTCCTTCACATATGTGCTGACCAATGATGTAATAGTCCAGGTAGTTCACCATAGTTTCCTGTGGTGAGAGTCAGGGTCACCAAAAGTTGAATTATGGACTAATCAGTCCCGATTAGTGTGATCCACACCCACACAGCCAGCCATCACTGAGACTATTATGGGAGCCACAGGACACATTATTGTGATGTAAATGTCCAGTAGATGGCGCCAAAGCACCACAAATGACACACATCTCAGTTTGTTTTCTCAATGAGAATTTTACTCTAGTGTGTGGAGATGTATCGCCCCTCAGTCTGTGACCTCTAAATTTCAGATACATCATACGTGTATTTTTACTCACAGCAGATAAATGTGAATAATATAAAAGAAATTAGATGCAAATTTTAGTTCAAGTCAAGTTCTTCAACATTTCATGGGTGAAGGCAAAGAATATCACAAGAGCTACATCTGGTGCAGACAAATATTTATCACAAATGAAAAGGTGGAAGTGTTCATGTGTGTCCAGCAAGTTGCTTTCCAGAAAAAAATTGGTATTATTATTTAGCCACGTTAAAATGGCCATCAAACCTTTCTGATGCCGTATGTAAGCAGGACTATATTTGAATTCCAATAATTTGGAAAATGCAAAAAATGCTCATGTTTCAACTGTAACTAAATAATACGTGTAAATATACTTTTCATTTATATGGTTAAATAAATGATTAATTGTGACTTTAAATATATATTAAATACTGATAAAGCTGCCCTTTAAATGTCAGTGTTTACATTGTGTTAGGAAACTTTAGCTTCTCTTCTGCTCTCCACCACAACTCCCTATAACCTTCAAGAAGACTTATGTATGATTGACTTGTTTGCTTTTGTTATGTACATATATATACATTGTACTATATATATTGTACTGTATAGTATGGTAAAGTATATGTGCTTTCTGAATCTTACCTAGCATGCCAATGCCCAGCATGAAGGCGTCCATCCCATAGGGCATCACTCTGGAACGGCCTCTGGCTGAGCCTGTTGGCATCATCACTTCCTTGGGTTGTGCTTTCTTACACTCAACCTAAAACGTAGGAAATAAAAATAAAGCTATACAACATAATTCATAAACTAATTTCACAACACAATGCAATTCAAGCCCAAATCTTTATACAGTAGTTTGAGAGGTATGACATAAACTGAATATTTACTCTTAAAATTAATATGTTCTTAAATCAAAACCTCCAACATGTTGAACTGTGTTTCAGCTCACATGCGTACCATTTTGTTGTTGATCTCATGGAAGTGGATCTCGCACACTTTCTCCACCACGTCTTCATTCTCAAATGTAACAAAGCCAAAGCCTGGAAGACACACAAACATTATTCCAACACTTGAATGTGTAGCGGAGACACCAGTTCTCAGCAATAAGTCTGATACAAAATGTTGTAAAAACCCAGAATTTTATTTCGGAGGAGTTCTCTACGATGTGAAATACAAGCAGAATATTTTTACAGACCACCTTCAATATCCCAGGAACTTAAAAAAACTCTACAGGTCTAAATGCAAGCAGATATAATAAGACTGGGAAATCAGATTGATTAAATAGACAAGAGGAATAGACAAGTGACTGCAGTCCAAGTTCCAACCTCTTCCTCAGCCTTCTTCACCAGTCATTTCTAACACAAGTGGCTACCGTCATGAGACAAACCTTGCATGGCTCGCCTGTCAATCAGCTGTTGGCAATATGGAGGAGCTGGGATGGGTGTGGTTCAGTTCATCAAAAATGGACCCCAGATTAACCGTCTTCTACCACACCCAAATTTTTTCAACCACGCTCAATTACCTTCCTTCCTTTCCTTCCCCACCACCTTCTCCCTTCTTTCTTCACTTGTCTCGTTAAGTTACATCCTCCCCTATAACCAATCTGACCCGGTATCGTGACCCTCAGCGGGCGCTGCACTTCTGACTCGCCGAGAAAGGACAGAGATAAGTGAAACAGGGGGAGGCGAGAGTGGAGGAAAGACAAAAGAATGTGATTGGAGAAAAAAAATCATCCATTTTTTTCCATGGAGGTTCACCTCTCTGCACGCAAGTGACTCTATCACGCTGTTTCTCCTTTCTGTTATGAGGACGTGTTTCTAGATGTCCCATTTAGTGTGTCAATACAAATTAACATAATGTGAGTGTGTGTGTGTGTGTGTGTGTAACTTGCTATACGTACCTCTGTGTCTGTTGGTTGTTTTGTCAAACATAAGCATGGCATCATCAACCTGTGAGAACAAAGCGAAGAATAGATGAGCTTCGAAATATTAACACACACACACACACACACACACACAGACACACAGACACACACACATCATTACACAGCATGGGGTGCAATTGTCCCTCTTTAGCATTGGAGTAAGAGGGGGAAACAGATGGAGAGGGTGGAGGGGAGAGAGGGAGGGGTGACAGGTGACAAAGGAGAAAAGAAAAAGGAAGAATGAGGGGCAGAGAAAGGAAGAGAGCGATGGGCAAGTGAGGGAGGGGGGGGGGGGGGGGTGGAGGGGGTGCTGTACAAAAATAAAATGAAATACAATCTATCAATGTGAAAAAGAGTGAATGTTCCCTGTTCATGAGGCACTGGAGGAAATTCTTTCCCATTCTCTGCTGTATCTCTCTGTCTTTCTCTTGAGTTCTCACAAACTCTGTCCTGCTCTCTCTCTCTCCTTCTTTTTTTTCCCCCTTTCATTCGTTCAACCCTTGCTGTCTTTCTTTCCCTCTCCACAAAGTTTACTATTCCCATGGAGACCTTGTAAAGAATTTCAATTAGAAGAACTTGCCCCCACCACCACCACCACCCCCCACCACCCCCGACCCAACTCATTTCAATGAATAGAATGGAGAGAAAGGAGGAAAAGAGAGGGAGAGAAAGTATGTGACAGAAAAGGAGAAACAGTGACGACTAATGGGGTGATAATTTTAAAGTTTTGATGGAGGATAAAAAATGTGTCAGTGAACATTTCAGATCAGAGAGAGAGAAAGAGAGAACAAAGTGAACTAGGGGCTTTGTCAAAACGCTCACCTTTTATTCTCCTTCTCCCTCCACTTTCCCTTTTTGCACTCACTCCACTGCCCTATTCATATTCCTCCTCCTCCTCCTCCTCCTCCTCCACCTCCTCCCCCCTCTTCACCCTCTTTCCTCCCTCCCTCCCTCCCTCTCTCACTTGTCCTTCACTGGCAGGAAAAGTTAGCAGCTTCTGCTCAAGCTCTGGCAGCATGAAGAGACAGACAGGGAAGCCAAGGCTGGGATCGCTTGTGGAAATAACTCTGGTCGTTAAGTGACAACCGAGAAAGAAAGAAAAAAAAAAAAAAGCCTTGCGACAACATCCCAAAAAATCTGCAACACAGCTCTTCTACATCACAGTCACGTGGAGACACATGTGGAGTATGACTACAAGGCTATTTTCATTAGGCAGCGGCACTGAAACTCAAACCAGTGTAACATGAGTGGCAGAGGCCTCTGGATGACCAGGCCAATTCGATTTCTAACCTTTACCTCAGATGAAAAACACACCCGCCACTTCAAGTCCGATTGAGAGGTCTGTGTTCGTGTGTGTGTGCTTACAAAAGTGAAACAGTGCATTTTCATTCCTAAATGTGGCCATGATGGAAATGCAGAGGATCAAGGTTGCTTCTACAACCTCCCTGACCCTTTTAGCTCTCATCCCTCTCAACATATAGCACCCACACACAGTGAGAGAGAGAGAGGGAGAGAGAGCACCCCCTCCTCTCTCTGTCCTTCATTCAGTTTTTATTCCCCCCCCCCCCCTCCCTCCCCACCTCTCCCCTCCTCTCCCCTCATGCCTTCCACCCTTCCGGTCTTCCAAACTCAATGACACAGCAGAGAGCCAGGGAACAGGACAGTAAGTAGACAGCTGCAAGCCAACATGTTATCATAAGAGTAGAGTTACATGCACAGCTAGCCCCCCCTGTTAGCATTAGCATTTATTCTGGAAGGATGACCGGATGGTAAGCGCTGCCAGCCCTGAGGAGACCTTGTAGCTGAAATTTTTGAGCACATGTAGCCCCGTGCTAAATATGCTCAGTATAATTGTCTTCAATGAGAACACAATGGTGTGCCGACTTGGAAAGGATTCTGTCACGTGTGCGGGCTTATGCTGTGGTCGCACACCAGCCCCTTGCCCTTGCCAAAACCAATAAGAAGACGATCTCCGATGTCCACTGCCCAGGGTGCTGTAAGACAATCTGATTGGATAGCTGTGGGGGTCTGAGATTGGCTTAGCGGTGGCTCAGTCGCTAACTACTCAGCATGCATGCGGGGAGTGAAGAAAAGTTAAGGTCATATTCTCATGAAGTTCTGACATTCTCAGATGTACCGAGATGAGGGTCAGCTGTGATCCTGAGCAGCTTCAGGGTGCAGAATTAAAAATATCTTTTTTTTGTGTGTCAAGTGTGCTGCTATTTGTCTGAAGAACAAGTGTTTGCTGACAAGTCCATTATGCTTTTTTTTTCTTTACAAGATTATGAAAGGTGGCATTCACATTTTTCCCTGCTGTCTCCTCACATCTCCCTCTTTCATTCTCTCTCTCTCTCTCTCTGGCCATCTCTCTAAACAGGCCAGCAGACAAAGTGTTCAGTCAAGCCTCCTAATCGCCAGCTCATATGGGTGAGTGGAGTCCCAACTTTTCCCGTCTGCCCTGTCCATGCTGCATTTTTCATCTTATCCACTCCTTCCTCTGCTTACCGCTCCAGCCTATTCTGTCATTTTATTTTAGGAGAGTTTGAAAAAAGGGGGGGTTTTAATGGTTTTTCATATTATGGTACTTTCAGGAATGCAGAGAGGCAGGATAAAAGGCATGAAAACAGGGATTTCCTTTGGGATTAAACATAATTGACTGTACAGTATGACCGAAATGCCTGAAATGCTAATTATCAAATTACCCAACTGCATGCCTGATTTCCAGTTTAAAACACATTTCTCACATCAAACAGCCTCTACAGTTCTTCAGCCTTGGCAAAAAAAGGAAGGAGGGTGTTCTTAACTCTGCACCAGGTTGAGTGGGATTACAAGACCTTCACCTCAGGATTCTGACTCATTTCTCAGACAAACATGGCGGCTGCAGTCTTACAGGCCTGGGGACATTAAGCAACGGGGGCTCAGATTTGTTCAGTTAGGAAACCACACACAAACACACATGCCTCGGTTTGGTCCACGACACCTGACGTCTCAACTGAGCAGACCAGTCTGATGAAGTTTGCGTAGGTGTACTTTCAGAAGTGCACTTCAAAAAAACAAACTTCAGCGCGTATCAAAGAGGTGCAGAAAATGCATAGTGCATTCTGTGTTTTCTTTCTGAGGCGGTGCCACAGTATGAAAATAAACAGGACACTGAGTCCTACTCCATCCCAACCTGCACCTTGTAACCAGGCTCAGATAATAAACAAGAAATACCTCCCGCTCAGCAGGAATGCACTGTGGGATTGGCGCTATCCATGATACAGCTTTGGTCTCACGTGTCCAAACAGTCCAAATATTCCCTCATCCTGCGGAGGGAGTGCTGTCTTAGATATGAGTGTCTGTAATCACCAGGGAGAACTGATTCGGCACACAGCTGCAAACAGCCATTTAAAAAAGGAAAAAAAAAAAAAAACAGAGTCAGGAAGCGTGACACGTGTCACAACATCCACCTTACAACGAGTTAAAATGTTGTGATGGCCACACTTGTAATCCAGATCGACCAGGATGAACCGGCACAGAATTAGAAGACTTCATTGCAATTTAAACCGGCACCCAAAATATGGTAATACCCCCAAACATGAGTCAAAGGCCAACTGAGAGAAAACAATGCCCGACACGAGGCAGAAGGAGGTTTGTGCTGTTAATTTCTTCCAACCCATTAGGCCTACATCATGAGGTGATGTTCATTTTTAGACTCTGTCCTGCGTGTGAGTCTCACTGTCTGTATCTGTACAAATGTATGCAAGCTCGCCTCTGTTTGCGATGTCACACTTTTATATGCACACACACCCTTCTTTCCATTAATGCAAATACACATTCACACTTCGCACACATTTTTTTTTTTTTTTTTTAAAAGGAAACACACACACACACACACACAAAAACACTGGATTACAGCGGGACAATGGGCAAAAGCAGGTCACCACGGCAACAAGCTGAGAGGGACTGGAGCAGGGTGTTTGTGTGTGATGGGAGGGGAGTCTGAGGTACTGATTTTGGGTAAGGTGGGGTTGGAGAAGGGTGGGGGGATGGGGGGGGGGGGTGGTGTTACAGGAGCAGCTGTTGCATTTGATTAGTTAATAATGAAGAGCCTGAACTCTCCTCAAACACACTCCCCAAACCCACTAAAGTGTAGTTAGCTAAAAAGTAACCCAACATTTTACGCATGAAGGATACTTTGGTGCATTTATGGCCCATCAGATTGGTGTTTTTCCCCCTTTCATAGTCACTTTTCTTCCTCACTGTCTCAACATTCCTCCTTTTCTCTGCCCTTCAACCCTTCCGAGTTCCCCTCCCTCTCGCTCTATGGGGGGTTGCTTCTTCCCTTTCAGTCCCCCGCCATCTCCCTCTTCTCGTCCCCTCCTCTGGCTGCTTTTTTTTTTTTTCTCCCTCCCTCTCCCCGGCCACTCATCTGTCTCCACAGCATGTGTTTGCTTTTCACCAAATTTCATTCAAAGGAGCTGAGCAGTTTGAATGTTGAAGCCAAAAACAAATCAGAAAAAAAGAGCAAAACTGCTAACAAGAGATAAACTAACAAACAACTTCATACTGTAGCTGGCAGAGCAGAACCATCACTGACCACACAGCTTTTTGTCTTTCTTTTCCATCAGTCCTCACTTTCACTTTCAACATCTGCCTTTTTTTCCCTCACAGTTTCTCTGAAATTAGGCTCTCTTTGCACCTTTTGTCTTGCTATACTCAAATGAAAAGGGAAAAGGGATTAAAACGCTCTGTAATTTATAAATTTAAAAAGAAAAGGTTAAAGATGGATAGGGCCAACAGATGAATATAATCTATCAAAGGTGAACAGTCCATTTAGAGAATCTAAAAGACAGGAGCTCCTCATGGCTACAAATAGATACCAGATTTGTCTCTGTGTGTAGTTTACCTTTCCAAACTGGTCGAAGTATTGCTTCACATCTTCGATGGTGGTATTGACTGACAGTCCGCCAACAAAGATCTTCTTTGTCCTGGTCACCAGCTAGCAACAGAGGAGAGGAAGAAGCATCGTTTACCACTAATCACATTAGGCAGGGGGTAGATGGTGGTGATAAAGAGACTTTGTGTTTGTTGGTGTTTATCTAATCGCAGAGGTTTCTGAAAGCTCTTCTGAGCATTCAACCTAATTCAGTTGAGTTTAAGGTCTGCAACATTTAGGGCACAGAGGTGTGCATGTGTGTACAGGTGAGTACTGTCTGTGAGAATGCGTTCAAGTGTGTGCCAGGATACAAAGTGTGCATGCGTGTGTGTGTGTGCGTGCGTGCGTGTGTGTAAGAAGTTGGCTACTGATGGTCAGGGGGTTGGTGGGGTCAGAGTACAGGGTCAGGGTGTCAGGATGGACAAGTGGATTGCCGCTCCTCTTTGGTCACGTGCCCGACTCTAATCCCAGCCAACCAGGTCTGAGTGATTAGGGGTGACACATGACATCATCACTACTCTTCCTTGGTGTTAACCCCTTCAGGGTTCACTCACCTTGGGCTGGGCCCGGCGTGGAAAAGCCACCTTTGGGTCGATCTGTGGGGGAGACATGAGTTGAGACACGAGTTAAGATAAGCGTTTACAAACTGGTAAAAGTAGAGAAAAAACATCTCAAGCGTTCCTAATGTGAATGTGATCGTGTAGGTCGGCACCACTGTATTACAGATATTAACATAATTCTGTTAGGAGGATGCAACTGTGAATTTAACCGTTGTGTTTTGTTGACGTCTTTACTTCCTCATTGTTTGGTGTCCCACAGATCCCATTTCTGTGTGTGTAAAAATAACAATAGTAATTGCAAAACAATTTTTTTTCTTCTTTTCTTCTAACCTTATTGAAACCCAATATGTACAAAGTACTTATATATCATATGGGCTATACATAAATATAATTTAGTTTGCCAAAAGGCCATTCACAAACATAGAAATGTACAGTATGTTAACCTACATAGTGAAGTCTATTTCCCTTTGTCAGGGAAAGTGCTGCATAAAAAGTACAGTTGACTAGAGCAGCAACGATTAGTCGATTAATCAATTAGTCAATCGAAAGAAAATTAATCGGCAACCATTTTGATAATCGAATAAACAATTAAGTAATTTTTTAAGCAAAAATGCCAAACATTTGCTGGTTCTAGCTTCTCAAATGTGAAGATTTGCTTCTTTTCTCAGTTTTATATAATTATAAATTGAATATCTTTGGGTTATAGATTGTCTGTCAGATGAAACAAGGCATTTGAAGACGTCACTGCAGGCTGTGGAAAATTACAACAGGCATTTTTCATTATCATTTTATAGACTAAATGATTGATCGAGAAAATAATCATCAGATTAATCAACAATAAAATAATTGTTAGTTGCAGCCCTACTGTAAACCACTCACAGGTGTAGAGCATGTGAAAATCTGGTGTATTCAACTATGTTTTACAGTTGGGGTCTAGGAGATCTCAACCAGAAGTGATAAATAATTTTCTGTAGCAAACATCTGAAACATGTCAGCAATTCATGTTTATAAGAAATTCTTATAAAATTAGGAAAAGTCATTAAGTATAAAGAACATCAAGTATGTTTTTGAACTGTTACTGTGAAGAGGGTCCAGGGTTTCTTGGAATCCCAAATGAATATTAAGGTTAAAAAAAAGAGAAAATGAAATGTCATGTCTCTTCTGAGACTGCAAGGTAGACCTCCTCTTAACCAGAGCACCCACCGCTCGAATGCATCTGACCTGCTCAAGTTCCTTTGAGCAAAAACACCAACTCTCTACTACTCCAGATATGTTTTTCAGTATGTGACCCTGCTTTAGTTGAGTGAATTTCCCTCCAGGGATCAATGAATTATCACACTGTTAACTAACCAGAATGAGTTAAAACACTGAGCCTCTAAGTCTGAACCCATCTGAAGGCCAAAACGTCCAGAAATAGAACGTATGCTAATCAGTGAGTATGTATAGTAGACCCTTGTTGATGCAAGCCCCCAAAAGTCCAAACACACCACCCAAACAAACAGGCGCTGGGAACAAAACACACAGAAAGACGTGAATACGTACAGTCTCTGAATTGCGTGAATTATTTTTACTTGTGTGTCGAGACACAACTAGATGCATCTTAACCACAAACTAGACAGGGCGGTCTGGAATCCAAAATGAGTGTGTAATATTCTGAATACATTTCCGATGGATATATATTTTTTAAATCTCACAAATCCAGGCAACCTCCATTTTGGATTAGCCAGATTTGACTGTATCCATATTTCTCCCCAGTGGAATGTCTCAGCAGTGGTCAAGGTTACAGATAAAATTAGAAGCAAATGAGTTTTGAATGAGCTGGCCTTTAATAATGCTAAATATGCAAAGCCTGGCCTGGCATTTTAAATTTGTGTGGAATCTCGTGTTACTCTCACTCAAGCCAACAAGAGAGATGATTTTAGGTCACAGGACCTTGTAGTGTATTATGGTCTTAGAGTTCCATCTTTGTTCTAATAATTGGATGTGTGAAGAAAAACCCCTTGTGTCTCACACAGCCGCTATCAGAGGTATTGAATTGATATTGGCAACTAAAAGCAGCCTATCAAACCGCCAGAAATAAGTACTTATAATGAGAACAATGCACACAATACAAGGGAGGGCTTTCATTCAATATTCAAACAATCCTTTCATCTCTTCCTTCCGATAATTCCCTGTTTCTGATGACAAATCTACAGACAAAAATATCCTTCGAGGACCTTTAAGTGCCTAAGATTTACCACTGTTTCGAGAGCACAGCGCTGTGTAACTAAGATGCAGCTGCAGCGTCCTTGGGAGAGATTGCAGAAGGCCTTTGCACCTTGAAGTGGGACAAAAACGAAAAGAGTCATGTCACCTCCAGCTGGTCTGAACACAAAGACAAAGGTGACAAGGACACGCAAAGCCACCGTCGGCTCACTGCAACAGCAGTGCAACAACAGAACGCACTCACAAACAATGACAACACAGCATTCCTCGCAGGGTCTGTGCTTAGTGGGCCAAATTTAACATTATAGATGTCATGCAGTATGATTACCAACACAAGGGATGTATGTGCCAACTATATGATCTTGCTGTTATGATTTAACAGAAAGGATGAGAAAAAAAACACAAATAAATAACAATACAGATATCTATTTCTATATGTTACAAGTCTCCACTGTTACTGTACCCCTAAAATGAAATGTTTTAATACTATAAATGTATTTTATGGTCAAAATATACAATATGCAAACACACAAGGCAGTGACCTCTAAAGCACAACGCTGAGACAGAATCACACTGGAAGCCTGGAAAGCAGGCAGTAATATACTTAGTCATCATTAAATACTGTGTTGTGCTATGTACGTATTTTTATCATAATAAAACTTCTTGATTACAAAACATATAGGTGTAAACTGCTCGGGAAATACAGGCAACATGGCCGGCGTGTTTTCCGACCTGAAACTGCTGAGAGGTAAGAGCCTCTCCTGTTCAGGTCAGCCCACCTGCCTTCAAGTGTTTTTACAAGACTACAGGACAGGAGCTGCCCCGAGGCAATTATGTAGCACAGACAGATATTAAAAAGAAAAACACCACAGTGTAAATAGCACAGAAAAACCTTATGGTTGACAAATTTATATTTTTTCATGGGATATTTAATCATTTACTTCACGTGTTGACAAAACACCAATATTTCATAGCTTTTAATTGATCAGGAGCTCTTAGAAATAGCCTAAGATACAGAAGGTTACCAACTAGACTAGGTTAGGCCTAATGCAATATCTGTAGTAGTGCTACTACGGCTACAGTCATGCCATGCTGTTAAAAAATCATTCCACTTCAGCGAAATAACAGAATATATCTAACATGTAATTTCTACATCTGGCTGTACTCAAGAGGAAGGCTGTAATAAATGAAAACTAAAGCATCTATCAGACTGGTGGATTAGCCTCGAGGAAGACAGATAGGCCACAAAGCAAAAGTAAAATGACTTAGCCAGGTCACTGTTTGCAACACTCAGAAATAGCTCTTCGAGAGGCTTGACATTGGAGAAGTGGCTCGACAATGTAGCGGTCTCAATCAGGCCGGTTGAAATGTAGCTAATCGTGAATAATGTTAACAAACCTTTCAAGGAAGAAAAAAGGTTTTCTTCCTAAACTGACAGAGTTATGACTGAGTGTTCATGAAATGGTCTGACTAACATCCTGCTTCATGACATCCAACCTCCGCTCAATCTAAGTAGCATAGTGACGGCAGAGCCTAGAATATGATTTTAGTGGTTTAGCTTTTTAAGACTAGACTAATCTACGACCAATAGTCACCTCACGTGGCCCAGCGCGTCCACCAGTGTAACAAACTGGAAAACAAAAATAAAAAATTCAACGTCAAGTCAATACACAAAATGTTGCGTGCAACAACAACAACAAAAAAAAAACAGCTTCCACCCTGTACCCTAATAGATAGAAAGATAAATAGAGAGCAGGAGAGAGGGAAGGAGTGAAAAAGAAAAAGCACAGGGAGAAAGAGGAGGCATTCATTTGGAAAACAGGAGTCAGCCCATGAGAAAGTGGGCCTGTCCAGTGTAGCGGTGCAGCGGGGCCGTCCCAGCAGGCAGCCCCTCTGATTTCATTAATTAACAGGACAAAGAGTACAAAACAGATGGGCCCGTAGAGGAACTGGGGCTCCCGTGCTACCCCCACAGGCACACATACATACACTCACAAGCACCCACATAATGTAGCACAAACATAAACACCAACACATGTATACAATGTCACACACATGTAATTTAATAGGCGAGAATACACACACACACACATATATATTAATACACCTCTTCCACTACTGACGACAACTGTATTTCCGTACACATACTTTACAACCATGCTCACTGTATCACAGTTACATATAGAAACATCCGAGCTCGGACACACCAGTCAACCTGCCAAGACATTCTTGTAACAAAATGGCCAACGCACATATTGATAGGAGGCACCACAGGCTGCCCCATTATAGCAATATAATCAATATAAGCTAAACAAAAAGCTATGAACACGAGAGGAGATAAAAGGAGTTGGCATGTCAATGCATGCACAGCGAGAGAGAGAGACTTGGTTTGGGCTCAGGCCAGCAGGGTCATTCTGCACAGCTGAACAATGGCACAGTAATTAGTTAACGAAGCTCACTAATGAGGACCCCCCCCACACACACAACCCCAACCCTACCCCTACCCCTGTAACCCTGCTATAGAGAGCCTCGCCTCTCCAGGCCGGGTGTGTGTGGTAGTAGTGGTGGTGTGGGGCCCAAAGAGCGCCCTGGATCCACCTTCAGAGCAGGTCCAGGCTTTATCCCTTGGATCTAAGGCCGCGTATGGACCTCGGAAGCCCAATCCAGTTTGTTTCCTTCAATCCGATTAGTTGCTTTTCAGATCTATACTAATTACAGCACAGAAGCTGGGCCTCCCTTTCTCTCTCGCTCTCTCTCTCTTCACTTCCACCTTCTCCATCCCCCTCTCCAGTCTTGTCCACGTCAGCATTAACAGCTAATCTCCAGTCAGGAGCTAGGAGCTAGCGCTAGCACCTCAACTCCCCACTAACCAGGTGTTAGACCAGTAGCAGGCTGCGGTGCCAGTGGTCCACAGAGGCTGGCACTAACATATGTTGTTACAGTGCATGGCTATAGATGAAAGCAGCTATATTAGCACCATGCAGACTATTACCTTCACAAACAGACATTCGTGCCAAAAGTAGCAATTACCACCTACTGTACCACACTCTGAAAAGGGCATTCCTGTTTACTTGGTGTAAAAAGTCTAAAAAGCAAACAAAGGATCATTTGATTACTACATACTTCATGTTCCTTATTTTGCACCATTCCCTTCTCTAAAAGATATTTTCATTCTGAGTAATATTTCAGCATTCTCTTCATTTTGCATTGGGCCTTTAAAATATAAAAATTGCTAAATTACAACACATAAAGTGGGTAAGACAAGTACGGTCCACTGCGCTATGAAGATGGCTAAAGAGTGTTTATTTATCTGAACTAAAAAGTGCACAATAATCCATCATATATTTGCCTGAATTAGTCAAGCAAAGAAATCTGTAAATCCAAATCACATATCACACAAATGACCATTTTTCTCATCTGAAAACTCTTGCAAGTCCACATTTAATAATAACACGCCGGAATCCAAAATAATTCGGGCCTAATCCAAGCGTATAAGAAGTGGCAGCGTTTCACAGAGTATCTGATCTCGCCTTTTCTCTTTTCCGTAACTGGTTCCAGTGAAGTATTTCTCCGAGAAAACAAATACCAGTTGTGCCCTTCTTCTGTGTCCAGAGAAATACAACGGCACACTACTGCCCTCAGGCCATACTCTGCCCCGGCAGGAAATCTAACCTCCAACCAAAACAACAACTTCAACAGACCTCACTCTAAAAACAATACATAACCTCTCATTTGTTGTATTTTCATTGTTTAGGTACACAGGTATTGACAGTAGTTAAAACCAGTACTTGGCCTGTGTCTTTCCTTTTCTAAGGTTGAATAAGACCAGACTGGATGGAACAGGACTGTAAATGTTTAATAACACATGTAACCAGTTTTAACCACAGTGCTATGGACCTTGCACCAGTTAATGTGGTTCACTTCTCACCCTATGTGTCCTTACACAGCACCCTGTTGCACTGTTACATCTCTTTCATTCAAATTCCTCGTCTTTCTCCTTCCGGCTTTGTGCTTTGTAGCGTCTCACACACACCAAAGGCCCGGCTTAAAAATGAAAAAAAAAAAAATCAGAGCATCGAATATTCTTCCTCATTCCAGGGAGGAATGTCTTTCTCACATCTCATGCTGATCAAACAATAGTTATCCTTCTCTAACTGTGGAAGGAGAGAGGGGGATGTCCAGGAGTCAGGCAGACACACAATGTGTACAGAAAATATAGAAATTAATATAAAGAGAGAAAATCATTTTTAAAAGGACAGGTGTGAAGAAAAAGCTACGTAAGTTTTTTTTTAAATACTCTTTTCTGATCCACAGTTGACCTAAAGCTGCTTTGAACAACAAAATTAACTCTTTTAAGGTTTTATTCATAAATACTTAGAACGTAACTACTACCTTATACAATGGTTGAGGCAAAGAACGAGTTGTTTTGTTTTGTATTCTGTTATTTTGGATCAATTATATTTTATATAGCGTTATACTATACACAATAAAAAACCCAGCCTAAAGTCATTATCGACTTTAACTATACAGCAAATCTGAGATTTGCAAACGAATGAAAACAAAAATCTGGCCTCCTATTTCCAAAATGGAACGACAAAATGGCAACCATACCCTCGCTCAAAACGCGTGGTTGGATAAATGCTACTACAAACATGCTTCCTCCGCAGACTGCTGCCACAACAACCTGAGATCCTAAAGCTGCATTTGGGCCGTTAACATTATTATTGTTTAGCCTTACGCCGTATTTCGGTTTATAATAGGGCAACGCCTAACCCCACCAGTGGCCTGCCAAGTGGAGCTTCCAAAAGCCTCCCCCTCCAAACCAAGTGTTCACATCACACATACACACACACACACACACACACACACACACACACTTGGTCTAGCTTTCAAGGACTCAGGCAGCATCTAGTTTTAAGAGGTAATATGACTCATGAAGTAACACTTTACAGTTGCTTAGAAGTTATTTCCAAGCTAACTGAAAAATTTGACACAGATTACCAGCAGCAACACTTTTTTTGTAATCACTCACAACAGAGTAAAGCTCCAACTTTTCAATTCAAACTTTCTAAATATTAATCATCTCACCAAAAAACACAGATAATATCTCAATTTTGCGTACACATAAACTAAGTATAAAGGTCTGAGCTGACAAGCATTACTGTATGTGTGTTAGGGCTCTGCTACCCAACCGAGCAGAGTGTCTTAAGTTAATGCAAAATAGCCAAGAAGTTGTTATGGAGACATAAATCCCATCAGGCTGTGCAGTTCCTGCACTGTCTCCTGTGGCTGGCGTCACCCCCAGCAACAGGCTTGCTCCAACAACTAACCAACTCTACCTTTCTCCACCCCTGGGCTCTGCTGCCTTTCTGTGCCACCGATTTTCACTCTCAAATGATCCTATTGTGTGTGTGTGTGTGTGTGTGTGTGTGTGTGTGTGTGTGAGAGTGTGTGTGTGTGGTTAGGGAAGGCCACAAGCTGACGAAAGAAAGACACACCCAGTCCCCATTCCTACAACAAATCTACATGACCAAGACAGCAATATTCACACCTTCATAGATATTTAAATCTGAGTCAGCAGCTCTGTGACACCACATCTACAAACCACAGGGATTTACGTACTTTTCATGACAAGGCGCCTTCTATAAGTATCCAGCATTTAGCTAAACACAAGCATATTATGTGTTCTTATCTCTATTTGGTAAACGATTTGTCCCATTCACCCACATTTGAATTTTCATGTGTCAGAAGTGTAGGAGGGGAAATTACAGAGAAACCCCTGATCAGAGTAGACGTTCAAACACAAATCTCAACAAACCTCAGTGTCTACATCAATATTTAAATTTAGACTCATGTGGACCTCACAGAGCTTCCCCTGACATCAGTTTGGGAACCAACTGTTTCCTTTCCACAAACTTTTTTTTTAATCTCTCTCTCTGAGAATCGACAGAGTTGCCACTAGAAAACTGTGCTGTTATATATGAAAAAAAACAACTTGTGAGCTCTCTGCATAAACCCTGTGAGGGTTTTGCAGGGGCTCCTACCCCATTCAGGTCCCCAGGTAACCATGGCAATGAAGACCAAGAAAGAACGCTTTCATGTTGGCGCCCTGAACCGGGATTTGGAGGGGGAAATGAGCAGAGAGAGAGAGAGAGAGAGGGAGAGAGAGAGAAGGAGGAGGAGGAGGCTGCTCCAAAACGCACTCCTCAACTTTACAAGCCATACGGTGGGAGGCAAAATGCACCGAAGGGGGAAAAAAACATACTACACAAAATCCTAATTGGAAAAGTTACCCAAGACAACTTTACTGGCACCATCCAACTCTTCAAAAAGGGCAAAACTCACCGTTTTGGAATCCAACTCGTGTCTGTTTTGCGCCAAAACCTTTTCCACACCAGCTTGCTCTGCGTATGTTACAAACCCGAACCCCCTGCAAAAGATTAAAAAAAAATAGCAGCAATTCAAGTCACAAAATCAAAATGCAAACTCACGGCGGCTTAACAGTGTCATGGAAAGGCGTGGAATCGCATGGGGGCATCCAGTGATAGGACGGGGAAGCGCACACGCCTCCTTCTTACCTCGACCTCTTGGTAACGGGATCCCGCATCACCATACACTCCTTCACCTCGCCAAATTTGCAGAAGTACTCCTTCAATCCCTCTGCAGAGACAGCGAGGGAATATTATTAAACAGCTACATCCAGGGATGCTATTTTGACTTGCTCTAACAGGCCCTGGTGAGGTGATGGGCTGGCAGTGGCTGAAGAGAGACAATGGGGTCGGGACGGACCACGTTGTGTTTGTGTCCCTCCAGCCCTCAGAGATAGTAGCCTATGGCTATCTGGCCATTCAGCATAATAGCCCATTAGGCCCTGCAGACCACAAACAAAGCTACACTTGGTGACGATTGCTGTTTTGACACAGCAGCAGCAGCAGCAGGATAATAACACAGGCCATCGCAACAGGAATAAACTGTATTCGTACACCAGCCTGCGCTCATGGGTCTTAAAATAAATGAATGGATTCAGCGGAGTGTAGCTGAGAGCAACAATAAGGAAAACAACCCACGAGCGTGGGCATCAATATGGTCTGAACTTCTGGTTTTGGCGATGAATAATCGACCGCTTTTACTAGAAATGCCCTTCCACTGTTATTAGTGTAATAAGTGCACAAGAAAAGACAGACAAGTCGTTGTATGTGCACGCATTTCCAGTGTTAATCTCCCTGCGTCTCGGCAAATCTAAATCCTAAGAGCTGATCCTTATTGAATAGGAGGCTTTGATTTAACTATTTGCAGTGTTTCTCCTTAACTTCGGGAAGCCTCTCATGCAATATGGGTGCTATAATGTAGCCACGTAAAGAGGAAAACAGGAGGCTTTCATTCAGACTTATTAAAGTAGCGTGCGGGACAGCTCACCTTGTGTTGTCTGCCAACTCAGACCCCCGATGAACATTTTGCTGAATGAGAGAAATACAAGCTGTAAGTCACACAGAATAACACGCGTCTTTTCGAGCACAACACATGCATTATGGAGGGGGAAAACCGGAGCTATTATGTATAATATAGCATCAATAAAGTAAGAAGAAAGCATCGGCCATGTTGCGAAGTCACCAATCGGCCAGTCGGGCCGTTATAATCCCCTAGAGGAGGAGGAAAAAAAGGAGAGGATTTTCCAGATGATGGAGGAGAAGTTGCAATGTGGCCTTTTGGAGGAAAACCGAGATAAATAAACAAACAAGAGGGGAAAAACAAGCGGGGAGCAGCGGTGCGTCTGTGTCTCCTCCACTGAGTGGATCCATCCCACACACACGCGCGCACACACACACATACACACATGCATGCAGAGAGAGCGAGACACACACACACACATACACACACATACACACACACACACACAGCGTGCTTGTCTTTTGTCTCGGCGCGGCTCTGCTCCCGCACTGAACTCAACTAAAGTCCAAGGTGAACTCAAACCGGGCCGAGAGGCGAGCAAAAGGCAGGCGGGCAGGCTGAGGCTGTTACCAGGGGTCGTGGGGGGAGTTGTCCGTGCTGGAGGACAGGCTGCTCTGGCTCCCTTCCGTATCCATTCTGCTCTCCGCTGGTATATTCCCGCACTGTGAGGCGAGGAGAGGCAGTGAAGCTCCACTGCTGCTGCTGCTCCAGACTCAGGGGCGGGCAGCCGAGGGGAGGGGAGGAGAGGAGAGGGGAGGGGAGAGGGAGGGGGGGGGGGCAGGGGAGGTGGGGGTGGGGTGGTTAGAGGGAGGAGGGGTGAGCGAGGAAACACACACACACACACACAGGCATGCATGCACGCTCAGAGAGAGACTCCGCCTCTACCTCGTTTTCCCGTAGCCTACCCCAGCCTCGGACCTCCCTCCCTCCCTCCTGCACGTTGCCTGCCTTTATTCATGCTGCCAGTGGCGCTCTCTCTGTAGTGTTTCCCCGCCGTTCATGTCATTGGTTGATCACAACAGCATGGCCCATTAAAAGCGTTTTTGAATGTTGAGATCTACAGCAGCTTTTCTCAATACAATACTGTAGCGTTATAATGAAAAAAAGGCAGATCAAAACATAAAACATGTTAGAAGATAATCTATAGGGTATCATACATGGCTAGCATTCACAGGCATCTGTACAACATAGGTTTTTAAGGAGGCTATTGAAAAATACCATGAAATGACGTCTTCCTGCGGTGCAAGGTCAAGCTTTGGGTGAAATGAGGCTTCTGTAATGTGGATATTTTCTTCCAACCTATTTAGCCAATACACAAGATCACTGTAAATAAAAACATCTAATTGGATATGAGGTCATTCTTATAATTTTAGATTGCATGGAGGTCAGTAAGATCCAGTTTTCTGAAAGAGGTCACAGAAATGAATGTTATGTTACATTATGTGTCCCATATGATATTGCAATACTGATGTTAAACGTGATGTAATGCTTATGATCTTATATGATGCAATGTGATTTGGTATTATGTGATGTAATGTAATGTGTTCTTGTATTATTTATTATATGTGATACATTGTAATGTGATATTATATGATGTCACGTGATGGGATTTGACCTTCCATGATGTAATGTGATGTGATTCTCCATGTATTCTCCATCGAAATCAAATTTTAACCTAAACTGTTTTTTTCATCACTTCCTGGTCTCATTCTCATCACACCCCAACAAAACCTCATGCAACCAGCCTTTTTTAGGGCCTCCCTATCCATCAGTCACTCCTGCCTGGTCAAAAACTCATACAACCTTCAGCCCACCTGTGCCTACTGCCCAGCTCTCATCCTAATCCATCACATCAAAAAACAGCTGCGATCAGTCCTCTACATCCAGTTCTTACCCAGTTATATTTCAACTCCATCTAACCTTACTCCAGGCTTTACCAACCCTCATCTAAACCTGGTCTTACCCACTCTAACCCCCTCTCTCGCCCCCATGTGACAGGCAGTACTAACCAGCTAAGTGGCAGATTAGCAGCATTACCTCTAAATTCTAAATCAGCCACTCTCTCGGCCGAGGCAAGCCCTGTCAGCTGAGCAGTTTCGTCACGTACCTCAGCTGCTCTGACAAAAGTGAAACAAGTGAAGTGCTCTTATGTGAAATGCACTTGCTTAACTCATCAGATTGTGGCCTTATTTGATATGCAGAAAAACCAAAAGTTCACAGCATGCACATAATGCAAGCAAAACTATTTCTTAAACCAGTGAGATCATGTAGGTTTTTGGGGCTTTTCTGGGCCAGATAAAATGTAATCTGTGTTGCTGTAATGATATTACAGTAGCAGAAAATGTCCCTGCACATCAAACAATCATTTGTCGGCGCACGTGTAGCAAGTTAGAACTGGGGCCGAATCAGAAATGAGCCCAAAAACGATCACATTCACCGTGCACCTGCCTAAAACTTTTTTGCAAATGATGAGTTAACATTCCCAGCACCACATGATGATCCGTGCATGTGCTGGTGTGCGCTCCGAGACGGGCCGCAGGGTGTTTGTGTGTATGGCAGTGGGGGAAGTCAGTGAGGAGAGGCAGATCAGGGGGAGGGTGTGACTGTGGCCTGGTGGACCATAGCGAGAGAACAGTATGTAGGACAGGGCCTTGCACTAGCTAACCTATCCTGGCTAGAGCCGCGGTTGGGCGTGCTGAATTTCTGCATGCATGATCAATGGCACTGAATAAAAAAGAGTGAGAAAGACAGCGGCGTGGGGGAGGGGAAGGAACAAGTTAGAGCGATGTTAAAATATATAATAAAGCAGGAACACTCGGCTTTACTTCTATTTAGAATATTAAAGTGAGTAACTTTTTTTGTAAGTGATTATTAATTCAAGCACAACAAATACATGAGATTTTGAGGAATTTCTTGTTTTTAAAACTTTGGCTAACTTGTTTCAAGGGCTCAGTTTTTCAGCTTTTTAAGTCTGGTGAGGTATGCATGAAAGCAAAATTTACATTGTTTTGTGTGTGGGGGTGTAAAAGGTTTTCACTATGCTCATGTTGCACTTTTTATTTCTGCCTTTTCTCTATCCCATCTCCCTCCCTCGGTTGTCACTCCGCCACCTTGAAACACTGCAATAGTTTGTCCAAACCAGGCCTTCAACCCTTTTGTTTCCTTGACCACAGCTGACCCAGAGTGGGAATCCATTGTCTGTGAGCGACCTTTGACCTGCCAGGGCCTGGGACCTGCTCTCCACCACCCTCGAGGCAGTTTGAAAGAGAGCTGAGGAGGAGACTCAAGAGAAAAGAGTTAGAAAGCCAACTTCTGATCACTTGTAAAGCTAGTAGCTGTATGCTTCAGCAGCAGCTTCATAGGCTATCATTTGCATGTAATGCAAAATGTAAACAGGCAACAAGTAGTTCCAGTAAGACCTCGTTGAATTAAATGCAGGCAATGGATAATGAAAAAGGATACAAATGGAATGTTTGTTGTCGGATAAAAGACAAACAGAACAAGCAAAAGAGTCTTTTAAGGCGGAAGCCAGGAGGCCATTTTAAAGCACTCCATTTGCTGTGGGTGTTTTTTCCACCTGGCAGGTGGCAAGCCAAAGAAATCATTACATGAGAGAGGAGAGGGGAGGAAACAAGCACACCTGTGGTTTGAGCCAGGAGCCCCACCTCCGTTCTCCGATCACAATCCCTCCATCCCCCAGGGGAAGGTGTGGCAAAGGGAGAGAGACAAAGGGAGGAGAGAAAGGGAGAGGAAGGAAGAGATTGTGGGGGAGATTTACCGGCCTCTTCAACAGTTGACTGAGGGCTGAGTTAACCTTTTATTAATCGTGCGCACACAAAACAAGCTGGACTGATGGTGCTTGAAGGCTCCAAGAGGCTTCCAAAGTCGTCTGCGAGCACAAACAGACCACAACCTATTTACCCTGATGACACAGGACTATTTCTGTCTGTCTGTCGGCTGTATGAGTGTAAGCAGCAGCAGAGATCTACGCTCTAATACCACACAGTCAGCACACACACACATACACAACATAGAAGTGACACAAAGGCTTCTGGTTACAAATCAGCAGAGACCTAACACTTAAAGACAGATTGTCAATACTGCACTTGCCACCATGGAAATTGGTATGGGAATCACAGTTTGTTAAAGGACTCTCTATCCATCACTGTTCTACTGAGTGCATTATAAACTCCAAGATAACTAATTATCATATCTGCAAAGCTTTTATTGGCATGGCATTAAATTACAGCATCCGTGAGATTGACTTAGAAATGACACTAAGTTAAAAAAGGAACACTTTGATGTACACTTTTTAGAGCGTACTTTCTTGGTTGACACCAAAAATGTAGTAGTAGTAGTAGTAGTAGTAGTAAAGATGAATGAGCCTTTATGAACTTAAAAGGATATTCATATTTTTATTTTTATGCACCATCCTTCATGTTTGCAACTTAAAGTCCGCCCTGGCCTGTTTCAGGGATGAGATGATATCACTATGCATTAACTGGAAATGACATCATGACACATGCAGATGGAGTCACGACCATCTTGGAGTCCACCGTCGTGTGCCGACCTAAGAGAAAGGATTGTGCAGTGACTCATCGTCTCTTTATCGGAAGATGTGCTGTGGGTAATGTAGTGTTAACACACAATGGATTTCACACCAGAGCCTTGGAGCAGGACGAGAGAGAAAAAAAAGAGAAAGAGGAGAGGATGAGGTGTATATGTAAGAGAGACAGGGGCAGAGAGAGTGGATGAATGGTGATTTTTTCTTTTTAGGGGAGGGGGGTGGTCTAAGAGTTCTGTTGGTGGCAAGAAATCCATACCGCCTCCCTACCTTACAGACACACACACACACACACACACGAACAAGTGGAGTTGCGTCCCTGTATCTCTTTTAATCCTTTTTCCACTCCCCCCTCCATTTCTTTTCACAGGACCTATCAACGCCATTCCTAGCTGCTATTTATAGGAGACCACTGTCCCCCCTGTCCCCATGGCTCAGTGTAGATGTGTGTGTGTGTATGTGTGCGTGTGTGTGTGTGTGTGTGTGTGTGCGTGTGTGTGTGTGTGTGTGTTTCAGGGGAACCTCAATAAACCAGTGCTTCTCACTCCTAATCTCAATGTTGTCTGATTCTCTGAACAGGATATATGGGAGAGCCAGTTACAAAGATAGGTGTGTGTGTGTGTGTGTATGTGTCTATAGTGGGAGGGGTGAATGAGGTTGATTTATCCCACCTGTCCGATTGTTTCCGGTGCGTGCGTGTCGATCCACAACCAACTGCTGAAAATGTATTCCACGAAGGCTTGGGAAAACAAATCATCCCTGGAAAGTTGGAAAGTGTGTGCGTGTGTGTGTGTATTTACTGTTGTGGACACTAATTATATACTTACATACAGTATATTTTGAGATTCATATCATACCAACACGTGGTTCAGAACAGTAGAGCTGCTTTACGTGTGTGCTGCAGTGTGCAGGCCCGACAGCCTGATGAAAGGCTGTGATTATTGATTTATGAGCTCACAGTAATATTGCATCCTGCTTTGTGGTCTAATCAACAGCTGACATATTAGGTCTTCACGTCATACTTTTTCATTTGTTGTTTGAAGGTTTTGATGGTGAATTGTGAGATTATCAAACCATATCTCTATTGATATGTAGGAAAATACACATAATAAACATAACAGACTTCTCCAAAGACAAATGGCTAGTGTAACTAAACTGCACCTTGTAATTAATGTGTTTATAAAGTTAATTTTTACCATTAAAGCTGCACTAATCAATATTTCTGTATTACAGTAACAATGGATCAAATAACTATGTGTACTGTGAAAGCAGCAGTTCATAGTGATAAACTCACAGAGAATTATCTCCAGACTTTGCAGTTCCCCTCAGCTCTACAAGAGCGCTTTAGCTTCTTTTAGCTTATTGTTTTGGTTTTACAAAACTTTAACTTTGGTTGAGTCTCACTGCTCTCATCAGCATCATTGTATACTATCTGCCCAGGACCAAATGGCGGACAAAGTTAGCGGATAGCTGGTGAACATAGTGTAGCATGTGGCAGTTAAGGAACCAGATATTTTTCTCTGGAGTTGTTGGAGAACAAAACGGAGCTAAAAAGAGACTGAATACTGGACTTACATTCGTTGGGTGGCTACAAACATAACTCAGAATGAATACTAATGTTGCTCCATATGTCCTGGATGTGTAAATAGGCAACTGACACATATGCTAACACATTTGCCACATCTTTATAAGGTGATAATATGTCAGTGTTGTGTTTACAGATGAATTCTGCTGTCCCCAAGTGACCCCAAATGCTTTATTACTCTGAAGAAATTTAATTATATCAAACATATTACTGCTTTCTGTTTGCATAGCCTCACAAAAACAAAGATTCCAGATAATAAATTTAGGATTTTTACCAATTTGATTGATAGGGACTCCAACAGATCTTATAATTGGCTATTCATCTCATAGCCCCAATCTGATGTAACCATGCAAAGTTTTACATTGATTTTTCAGTAATTAAATCAACTTGAATCTTAGCTTTACTAAGGTTGTACTCAAGGAACAGACAAAGGTGATAATTAATAATATTTGACAAATACTTTATACAGCTGTATGTGTCAGTGAGAACACCAAGTTGCATGTGGAGACAGAACAGACACAGAAGTTTAATAGAAGGGATTTAGTTGGAGAAATGATGAAAAGGAAAGAAAGGTGCGTGAAGACAAGAGTGAAAGAATAAACTGAATGGGGAAAGGGAAATTGACAAGCAGAAGGTGTGTGTATTCTTATATACTTCAGTGTATGTTTGTGTGTGTGTGTGGGTACAGTATGTGTGTGCAGCTGTGCAGTGACAGAGTGAAGGGAGGAGAGAGCAGAGGGGGTCCATTGTGGATCTTTGTGTGGCTCAGATTGTCCTCTTCTCTGGGAAAGTGGAAACTCAACACTTCTCTCCAGAGGTCTGGTTACCAGGTGAGAGAGGAGGAAAGAAAAGGGGAAAAACAGAGCGAGGGAGGGAGAACTGCATAGGTGTGGAGAGAGAGAAACAGAAAAGAGAGGCAAAAGAAAAGAGCATGAGATTTTGGGCATGAGAGCTGGAAAGAGAGATGGAAACTGAAAGGGGCTGAGAGATCAAGAGATGAACACGGAGATAGGAAGAAACAGCCTGAGAAAGAATAAACAGAGAGAGACTCAGATTTGGTTTAAATCCCACAAGACTCCAAAAATGGATGATCAAAGTGTAACAATCCCGAACAAATTTCAAAATGCATTGCGTGTTAACTTAGCTCATCACATGTGGCCTGTAGATAAAGTAATGATGTGGAATTAAAATGATTTTATCACTGTTGTGTCCCCTCTGTATTGAAACCATAGAATATAAAGGGATCAGACCATGACCCCATCTGAAGCAATTCAACAGCAGATAGCAGATAAGAAAGTCAACATGTCCCATAATAATTCTAAAAACTGCTGCTGTGATCTCTGTTTTTTAACAGTCAAACATGAAACTAAACTGAAACCAGTGGCACACATTTAAAACTATAATATAACCCCTCCTGGTGGCCACTTCTGGGACTTCTTGTCCTCGCACCAAAATCAACTGAACTCTTCCCATGATCACAAATGAAATAAGCATCACACTCACACTCTTATATCTCAAAATGTACATTTATTTGATTATTTCACTTTTTACAAACTATATTTATATATATATATATTATTTATTTTTACAAACACCACCTTTAACCTTGAACACCAAAGTTTACAAAGTACAAAGAGAGATGGAGGATGTACACTATCTAGCTAGAAGAAAGACCACTCAATTTCCAGACAAAGTCCAACTTGATTCTTTTAAGACGTGCTTGATGATGGAATGATTTTTAAAAAACGGCTAATTCATCTAAGATGGGGAAGGAGAAGATTTTACTTTAAAATAAGTAGGCCCAACCTTCTCCTTGGACCAAGACTTCACACTTGTTTTTCATTTCATCACTTTTCTGTACATATCATCACATGCATTATGATATCAGATCATATCAGCTCCTCTCAGAACTAATGAGTATTTCATACTTGCAATTTCCTTTTTTGACAGTTCATTATATGAGTTTATCATCTTTTGTTTGGTTGCAGTTAAAGGTTACAATTCACTGTTACCTCATCTATTTCCAGTTTCCAGTCAGAAAAAACATAAAAATAATGATGCTAATCTCAGAAACGTTTGATCAAACTCTTATACAGTACTCTTGTTGGTGTGTCTGTGTGCGTATGAAAGCGAGAGAGGAGAGGGAGGTGGGGAGGGGATCGCAAGAGTGACCATGTGTGTTTGACAGGAGTGTTTTTGTGGATGGTTTCTCTCTTTCTCCCCCGATATTGTCTGGAGTGGATTGTGGAGGCGGTAGCTCTGAGAACAGCTGCTTCTGACAAACACTGCGTAAACACTATGTGTGTCACTTGGGGATTGAGTGTGTGGGTATATGTGTGTCCGTGCGTGTGTAGAGGGGGTGGTAGGACACTTTTAAAATTGCTAAGAGGAGACTAACCGTCTATCTAACAACCATTTGCTCTGTTTGAGACACATCACATGGCCACTAGAGTGATGTGTCCCCTCTTGGTTTCAAATAGATCTGTCCATAATTAAAACAGATAAATTAACCAATTTTTAACCTCTTTCCAACAGAGGCTTCCTGTTTATTTGTATTTCAGAGCAAAGACTGATATTGACCTCCTGCAATATCAAATACATCTCCTGAAAATGATAGCAATGAATGGCAATTCATCTTTATAAACATATGAGGCAACTCAACTCTGTCTTTAGCTGTTTGTGCATGTATCTGTGTGTGAACTGTACGTATGTTCAGCCATGTGCATGCATGTGTGTATATGTATATCTATAAATGTGAGTACGCGTGTGTGTGCATGCACATGTTTATGTGTGTGTGTTTGCATGCTAACAGGCAGATATCATTGTCCTCCGTTATAAGCATAGTCTGCCTTGTTGTGCATGACCAGTCTGTTCTCCACGAAATAGAAGCTGTCTGAACGGGTCTCATAAGGACACTCCACCATCTGACGGACTGAAAAACAGACATGTGCATGTCAGTAATCCCGACAAACCCAACAACAGACATATCCATGCAATTAGGACCAACTGTATAAAACCTAAAATGATTGTGTTAGTATTACTGATTGAGCACCTGAAATATTCAGATGCTTAGTTAGCTCTGTAGCTCAGTGGGAAAGCCTGTGAGTTTTAGATCTTTGATAAACACTGGAGCCACAAGCGCTAACCCGTGATACAAATGTCTCTCCATAATCACAATGATGATATCATTGACATGTCATGATAAAACCAGTTGTGCTACTGTAGGCAGGCATTTAATAAAATACATAGAGCGATCTCAAATATTTATGAGAACATACTTGTAATCACATAACATGAGTGGTTTTATATGAACTTTTTATGTGACAGCATGAAAGGACAGCTTCAGAAGTCTGTCTTAATACGATTATGTACATTTAAAGAGGTATTAGTGAATGTAATCATCCCTCTTTGTGTTTAGTGTGCTGCAGCAGAAGTATATTTTTCAGGTAGTGACATGTAGGTTTGTTGTTGGGACGAAACACCAGCAATCAACCTACACCGTCTGCCAGGGGGGAGATAGCATAACACAGATAGAATTTGATTTGGATAAGTCAGACTGACAGAGAATCATATTATGTTTGGCTGAACTTTAGGATGCATTTTTGCACAGAAGGGAGGAGAAGAGGAACGATTGCAGCAACTAATAACTCTTTCAACATAAATATGGCATGTGGGTGTTGTATTACGATAGACTTGAAAAAATATGAACCTTTAGTAGAAAATCACCTTCTGTCATAACTATGCACATTTACCACAGCAAGGTGCTTAAAAATCTAATAAGATTGTCAACATCATCTGTTTGGTATTTGGGCTTTGGTATTTCTTCTCCTAGATATTTAACATTTTGAAAAGGTGACACAATCTCTTTCACGCTACAGTGACCAAATCATATTCATGGCATTTTTAGGTCTCACCCATAATGGTTATGGGTTTGGAAAAGCAGACTCACCCAAGCTCTCAGACAGCTGAGGGAACTCATAGATGTGCTCACAAGTATTGCGGCTGTTCGGGATACAGAAGCCAAAGTCAAAGTCGAAGCTCTTCAGCAGGTGATCACGGAAATAGTGCCTCTCGATCATGCGGAAGTTGTTTAGAGGCCGGTTTCCAACGGTGAATTCCACCCTGATTGGATAACATGGAGAAAAGGGAGACGTTGCAACCATTGTCTGTATATACAGTCAATGGTTGCGACAGTAGGTCTGCTCTTGAGTAATGACAAAGTTAATACAGTCCTACTGCACAGGTACACACCATCAGTGAGTGTGTGTTAGCTGACAGAAGACAATGATGTGATTGTTTTCATTGTTTGACAGGTGAGTGTGTTTGTCTTAGTTATGTGTTGGTGACGTGCGAGTCACTCACGTAGCTCCCACAGTCCTCAGTCGCAGGAAGGCTGGGGTGAACTGGTAGCGTACAAATCGGCCCGCGCTGACATCTCCTTCTCTGTTCTCCTCATCTTCCTCTGAGACCCACAACATTGGAGCAAAAACATTTTATATCACTTATACTGAGGACTATTTCTCATCACAACGGCCAGCGCTGGATGTTTCTGAACCTGGTAAACTTCATTTTTAAGCCCTCGAGAGCCAGATCCTTCACAGTCAAAAGATACACATTGATAACAGAGCATACAACACATGCAGAGAAAGCACAAGGAGTGAGCTAAGACACAGTACCTGTGTGTGGTGGCTTGGCAATCTCAAACAGGACAGTGCCAGTCTCCAGGTCTCTGATCTTAAAGCGCACAAAGTCAATGTTATAAATATTGTCCTCGGGTTTACAGAGGTACCCTGCAACAACGACAGACAGATGACAGGAGTTATAAACATTTAAATGATTTCCAGGTCATGGTGATTAATGTTTGCATTGTTAAAGCTCATGCTGTTCTGTTGTGACGTGCACAAAGATAACATGCAAAACAGTGTGATGACAGAATTTTGCTTGTACACAAACATGCAGTTTTGCTTAGATACACATATGCACAAGATACAATAAAACAGACTTAAATGATCACTGGCTTTTGTGTATTTAATTGCAGCAGTCATACAGCAAAAAGAAACATATGAGGCCAATTTACTGTGATGCCCCTGCTGTATTTTGAAAGACAGCAATTGAAATTTGACAATTGAAAATGATGAATTCACGATTTAACAATGTCACAGACTGAAAATTAGATAAGAAAGAAATAAAGTGCTCAATTTATTATCAACAACTTGTCATTTCCTGTCACATATTTTATATCACCTCCAGCTGTAACTGTAGGCTTCACCACTGATGAATTTACTCTTTTTTGTGTGTAAATTCATCAGTCCAGGTTGTGATGTCACAGCAGTGCTAAATCAGGTCATTTACATACGACATTATTGAATAATTTCCCAGTGATTCAATGTGAAGTTATTAGGATCATAGTAAAATATAAAGTGACACCACAGAGAAGCTTTGTCTCTCAAACGCCTCCTATTGTTAAATTCCGGGTTAAGCTGCTTAAAATAGAAACGTTTTTTTCCATGAGTGGCGGATGACGTCCAACATTTTTGTGACGTCAGACATGTATTCTCTCACATAGCTAATTATACTATTGCTTTGTTTATCTTGTTTTGATTTCAAATAACAGCCATGTAAGCCTGAATACCTAGACGTAATTTCCTCTAATTGCATGTATTGTAATATTTATTTTGTTAATGTATCCTGTAGACTGACTCGGTTACATTATGTTCACATTCTCAATTCACCACTGGCAGTAAAATGAGCGTCAGTGAGTCCATTCAGGCTGTAAAAAGCGACTGTGTCAGCCAACAACAAGAGGCACTAGAGAGGGAGCCAAACCTCGCGTAGCCACCCGCAGTCCTAGCACATCCTCCGGCGTGATATGACCACTCTGTGTCCGCAGGTCCTCCTCCGTGACGGGCCTGCTTTCCACCTGGCTCCTCCGGGACTTGAGCCTCTTCAGAACACCTCCGCCGGGCTTGCGGTCCCGCGGAGGAGCCGCAGTACCGTGCCCGCCGCCGGAGACATTTTCAGCAACAGGCGCTGCGTCGCTGCGGGCTTTGGCTCCGCTCATCTTTGACTCTCCTCGGCTCCCCTCTGTTTGGAGAAATATCTTCTGTTTTCTTCTCTGGTAGTAAATGCGAGAAGAAGAAGAAGAAGAAGATGGCGTCGTAGATGTCGAATGTCGAAAGAAGTGTCGGTGAACGGTCAAGCGCTTGTTTTTGTAAGCACATGCTGTACAGTTGCCATGACAACTCGTCCGGTGAGCCAGAGGAGGGTGTGAAGAGGGTCCCCGGGACGACCACCAGGGGGCGATAGACATAGTTCAGATCACTAAGCCCAGCTACTGAAATATGTCCTATTTAATAATGATGATAACAACAACAGCAACAACAACAACAATAATAATAACAATAAAAATAAAAATAAAAAGAAGAAGAGTATTGTTGTTATGTCAAGTTCCCAACGAAGGGGTCGGGCCCCCTCTAAAGTGTCACACGATTAAACTTGTGGTTGACATGATTTTCTGATCTTTTCCCTCATTTTATTTATTTTTTTATTTTATTATTTGTGTGTGTGTGTGTGTGTGTGTGTGTGTGTGTGAAATATTTGGCATCCTCTATCATTGACCAAGTATTTAAATGAAATTATCTGAGAAGTTGAATGAGGAAATCACTTTATTTGAACTTTACAACTCAGACATCTGAAATGTGACAAAAGGGGCCACAACTACTAGTCACTTTTGTCAGAAGTTAAGCGCCAAAAAGGCTGGGAACCTACACATTTTATTAGTGTAAACCTACAGGCCTTTGTGTTTTCATGCAAATCATAATCTGAGAAGTAGTAAACAGCTGTGAGATAACAAAGGAGTGGGCCAAAAAAAATTAAAGTCATTTCCTCTAAAATGTGAAGTAGCCTTTAGCTTGAAATAAAGTAAATATACTAGTGATAGACATCTTAGTCTATTTGTCCGACTTGCTCAAAGGTCACATTTCACTGGTGTTTCCTGCTCAAATGCGCAGGCAACGCAAATTGAAAGACCCAGGTGTTATGCAAATGAGTGTTTACTGCGTAAGAGGTGATGGGCGCTTCCTATTGTTAAGATGCCCCAGGTAGCCTCAGCACTCTCCCTGAAGCAGTGAGAGCTGTGTAAGCTGACCAATTCATTTTCACTCTGGTGAAGAGACTGTGCGCACTGAGCAGAACCCGTTTATCCAGTCCACACTGAGCTGCGTGCTACTGTCAAGCTCCAAGGGATTCGAACTGAACATCCGGTAAGACTTTTCAAAAGAAACATTGGCCTAATTTTACATTTTGTTTTCATTTCATATTACAGATATATGATGATATATGATATAGGGCTAGATGATATGTAGATGTGATTTTTTTTTGGGGGGGAAGGGGGGTGGGGTGTTTTAAGCCAAACCTGAGCATTATGGGTTGACCCTCTCTTATTAAATGAATCACTTAGGCTACTTTTTGGTATAATTGCCATTTCCAGTAGTTTTCAGTCCTGGTCCATAGGCACCAGAGCCCTGATTGTTCATCTCAGTTCCCAGTTGTTGTGATAGTTTAGTAACATAAGTGTCCCTAGGAGTATGATATAGTGAAAAGTAGGCTACAGCAGTTCAAAAAACCAGTATGCAAGACATTTAAGCTATTTTACACACACTTTACCTGCGAGATGTGCAAATACACAACAATAACATATTATTATCGCAACAAATAAAACATAGTGATGTTAAATATTACGTAGACCATTTCACCACTCATCATAATTTCTTTGTCAGTAAACATATTCATCAATTACCTGGGTGGTGAAAGACATTTTCACTGCAACAACTAAATAAAACAGCTTCACAATAAACAATGTTGGTCATTTTTAGTGTAGTTTGAAACAACAGAAAAGTACAAATTGCAGTTTAAACCTTCCCTCGACTCACACTCAGCTTTTCACTTTCATTATTGGACCTGCTTGTGGCCAGGAAACAAGCTCCTGCTCTAACCCAGTGAAACCACTTTATACATAACTGACTCCGTGACTCACTACAGAGACAACATCCTCTCAGTGAAGATCTTATTTAATTATGGCAATGAAAACACAAAACATCAGTTCAGTAGTGCATTTCCGATGCTACACTTTTTGCACAATTATCTGTGCAGCTGAGCTCTTTTTGGTGCGCTTTTGCCCTGAAATAAATCGTCACCTCTTCATGTCTCTATGCATGTGACTTGACCCCGGAGCAGCAGCGTGGCTCCACCTGCGGCGGGCGGAGAATATCTGTCTGTCTGCTGGCCGTAGGAGCGGTCTGACGTCTTGTTGGTGTGAATGAATTGAGAAAAAAACACTCTGACAACAGCTCAGCAGGCGAGACGATCGCGGAAAACTGAGGAACATTTTCTTTTGTAACTTTTTCCCGCTTCCTTCCTTCCTCCACCTGTATGACTGTGTGAAAACAAAAGGTAAAATAACATATATATTTCGATATATAACTGCTCAAGAAATTTTCAAGCGGTGGAAAGTTCGTAAAGCTGATGTTTACAGCAGGTGCACAATTTTTGTGACCAGTCATGAGTTGTACTGTTTTACAAGCTTTGTAAATATTCTCAATATGAGTTTCCGCATCTTACAAAAGCAGCAGATGGTTTTATTCACAAGGCTGACAGCCTGGCTTGAATTAAAGTTACATTTATTTATCCCAGTTTCCGTTGTCCAGTCTGAGAGGACACTGCTGGTTCAACGACTGGGAGTTCACTGTTGACGCGTTTATTAGTAACTTATTAACTAACCATAATCAGATATTGGCGCTAAAATAACGATAATGTCAGTGTTTAATGCGTGTTACAAGCAATTATATCGCGATGTTTGGCTCATAAACAGCTTAGTTCATTAACTTCTCACAGCATCACTTAAAGATTAATGATACAGTAAACATCCAAACGAAAGGAATGGAGTGCAGCCTTGGCAGGATAACAGACGCTGAAGGCAAACAAAGATAAAGAAACTAAATGGCCAGTAAGCCAAGTGCTACAGAATGATTTTCAGTGCAATCCATGAATGTTGCCTAAAAACAACAGGAATCATCATCAATCAGCTGCAGCTTTACCTGCTAGACAGTGTTTGTTTCTCAGGTGTTCATCTGTAAGGAAAAGAAGGGAGAACAGACATGTTGAATTTAACTGGGTGGTGTGCACAGCTTTAGGATCCCATTACACAATATCATGCACACCCAGAGGTGTGTGTTTGAGCAATGCACCAAAAAGTCCATCACGAAACCCTATCTCTTGCACAAAAAAAAAAATACCTAAGTGTTATGGAATCAAAACTGTTTATGCAAACCAGCTAAAGACTGATATTGTGAGAGTGATAGAGTAAGGATTTTGCTGACACATTATTGGGAGCTGCACAGTATTAAACTGTGGGGCGTGGAGTTACCGGTTTGTGCAAAACTCTTACAGGTCAAACCAGATGACATGCTGCATACAATGCCTGTGGTATTTACTGTTACAGATTCGGCAACCTTACTGTTATCTTTTTTTCACATGGTGTGTAAATATGGCCTTTCTTTTGTTGAAGTTATTAGCACTGACCAAAGTGCTCATGTGACGGTCTGAGAACGGTCTAAACTTGTTTACCTCTCAGTGGTCTCAGTTGAGTTGAGAAAGATCTGATGCGATTGTGTCATTTCTGGTGCAGATCATATTGTGGATGTGTGTGATGACTCATCAGAGCTGCTCCAGTCTCTGTTGTTCTCCTCCTTGACTTCACTGTTTCCTGCATAGTTACTTTTCAACTTCAGTGTGGTTAGAAATGACAAAACTGTGAAATTCGTATTGTATAACAGTTATATCACACTTCCCATCTGTAAATGTTAACATCTAGTAATACCATTAGCAATGAAAGTAGCATTAATGTTTTATAAAAGTGTACCATAATAGTAAGAAATGTGAGGATGTGAGCAGAGCAACTTCATAGTTTCTTGTGTTTGTTCAGTATGATTGATTAGCTGCCTCTGCAGTAGTAATGTGCTTTCAAAAATCTGAACCGACCAGACTTTTCAAGGCTTCTTTGTAACAATGTGATCACGGCTTTGTTTCAGCTGAGAGTGATGTTTTTTTCAGTCTAAATATGTATTTTCCTGTATGTAAACCCTTCCTCTCCTCTTCTTCTGTCCTCTTTTAGCAACTCAGTTATGGAGAGCTCCATTGAGGCTTCCCGGACTGAAGGCGCCCCAAAACCCAAACTGGCCCCCAAACCTCGGCTCACTCCCAAGCCCTTCTCTCTGCAGCAGAACACCACCATTCGCTCCATCCATGCTCCAAAGACGGTCACCTCACTTTCTAAAGCAACAACACACCAGACTGGTAAATCTGAGGCTCCAGGTGTCCCCGAAGCCACTCTGACCACCACTGCTCAGAAACCACCTCAACAGCCCGCTACTTCTGATTCCAAACTCGGCTCTGTAAGTGTGCACACCAAAGATCAACCAAAAACAACAGAGGAGAAGAAAACATGTCCGCATGGAGAGGATACTCCTGATTCTAGTGTAGCTCCAGGGAAATCAGATCCAGCTTCACAAAGTGCTCCACCCAAGCAGATATCCAAATCTGAGCCAATCCAGAAAGAAGATGTCACCCAAAGGAACCACAATACCTCCACAGATGTTGTAACTAACTCAGAACAGAAAGACGAAAAAAAGAAGGAAGATGAAACTCAGATGCCTGTTGTCCAAAAGCTTGAAGAATCAGGGGGTGACGATTCTTCCACAACCAATACAAAAAATCGATGGGGCAACAGCAGGAAGCGTCTATCCATGGAGCTTACCTCAAAGTTTGAGTCAGGTGGTCTATCTCTGCCCCCCCAGCCCCATATAACCATCTCTACAACCACCAGCAAAGACGATGCAAACCAGCCAGTGCCCCCCGATCCAAAGCAGAGCCTGACAACATCAGAGCCGCCCAGCAGAGAGAGTGACGAAGGCAAACTGAAGGAGGAATACAGTGGAGGAGGCAGTATAAAACGCAGAATCAGTCTTCTGTTTGACTCGTCGTCCAGGCCAGAGGTCGTTGTGAAGAAAGAGGAGCCAGAAATCATAAATGGTGTAGGAGGTGTGAAGGAGCGAATTAAAAACTGGAGGGTGGAAACAGGTTCTGAAGGTCCGAAGAACGAGAAGAAGCCACAGGTTGTACCCCGAATTCGCCCAAAGAGGTTAGTGAGCTTTTTTCCAGTGTGCTATTTCGTGACTTGACTAGGCATGAATACAATGAAAAGAACATTCTCTTGCAAGTGCAATCAAGCAAAACGTTTATTTTAGGGTTAATGGCACATATTATGGCTTGCTATTACTGGCCAGGGATAGTTTTCTCTTCAATTGCATCTTTTGTGCCAGATCCTGCAGCAGACATATAGTATTTAGACTGCAGCGCCAGTGGAAGCCTTATGTTGCTTTTGTCGCTTGCTTGTCTTGAGTGTGGAAGGTTTCTGCAGTGTTTTCCACAGTGTATCCCAGTTTCTGTGAAAAAATCATGCTGAGAGGAGTGCAAGTCTGGAACTGTGGAGACAGGAAAGTTTGAGTGTCAGCTAAAATGACTTATTTTCTACACATCATTTCAATGTGCACTGTGTTTAGACATTAATAGGGGTGTGGTAAATGAGTCATATTGCTTGCGGTATCAAGATTGTGGCCAGATTTATGCCCACAAATAACTAAATTTGGATAAGAGTGCAAACCAGGCCACCTCAAATAATTTGAGATTGGATGTCAATACTCCAAAATCTAGCACAAACCTCACTATTAAAGGGTCAGTTCACCCATTTTCACAATTACCCCTAGTATCATACCAATCAGGTAGTTTTGTTTTTGTCCAGGTTTTGAGATATCCATCTGCTGCTACTGAAAAATGAGAAAAATGACAGCAACATGTCTTTACAGGAGCAGTGTCCTCACTGTTTTGGAGAAAGGTTTCACTGTCAACAGCTTTCATTCATCAACTGCTTTCTACCAAATAAATAGTCACTATGAAAACAGTTGACAGTGTGCTCTATGGATTATCATGTATTTCTGGAGAAGAAAGTTGCTATTGATTTTTTAAAATGTAAATTTTCAATGATCTGAGCATCACAAACGAAATCCAGTTTCATTTTGGTAAGTTAGAGGTAGAAATCTCATGAATATCTCATAAACTGGCAAATAAAACCAAAACTATCTGATTAAAATCATCACTAGAGATAAGTGACCCTTTAATGTGACCTTGTGTGATCAGATATGTTTGGATCAGGGTCATAAACTCTCAGTTATTAACCTGAACAACTGTGATTCTTATCTCTTTCACAGCTTTGATCCAGTAACTGTTCCATCAGCAGGGAAAACACCCAAAAGGCCTCCTGTCGAACTCCCTGTAACAGGGACATCGTCCGCAGAGGCTGCGGATCCACCCTCAAAGATCTCCCCTGCTGAACAACCTGCAGAGAGCCCACTGGACACATCAAAAGATGCTCCTCCTGAAGTGAAGTCGTCAGAAACATCATCAGAGACATCAGGAGAGTGTGAACAGAGCAAATCAACAGAGGGTGATGTTCAACTACGTGCTCACAGCCCACCTGCAACCCACACTGTCACTGACGAGGGATCCTCAGCTGCAAGCGAAAGTGCTCCGCACGCTCCAAAGGGGGACAACATCAGGCGTCGCTCTGTTCACTTTGGTGTGGTGGAGAGAGATGACGGTGGACCTCCAGTACGCCTGTGTCCAGAGACTGAATCCAAAGCAGAAGATGAGGCTCCTGAGGATGAGGAGGACCTTCCTGGTTCAGTGCCTGCCAATAGAAGAGTAGGAATTCTTCAGAACAAGGACGATGAGGTCCAAAGGCAAGAAGAAGATCGGCTGAAACATTTAGAGTTTGAAAAAAGAAGGAAAGCAGAGGAAAGCTTAAAGGAAAAGGAAAGACTAATGTTAGAGGAGGAGAAGAAACAAAAAGAAGAAGAAGAAGAAGAAAAGGCCAGGCAGATGAGGGAAGAGGAGAAAATAAGAGAAGAGGAAAAGGAAAGAGAAAAGCTGAAAGAGGAAGAAAAGGAGAGACAGAGAATGGAGGAATGGGAGAGAGAAAGGTCAAAAGAAGAGGAGAGGGAAAGGGAAAGGCTGAGAGAGGAGGAGATGGAAAGGGAAAAACAGATGGAGTTGATGTGGCAGAGACAGAGAGAAGAGGAAAGAGAGAGGGCGAAGCAGAAGGAAGAGATACTTAAACAAGACCAGGAGGAGAGAGAGAAGGAGAGACTGAAAGAGGAGGAGAGGAAAGAGGAGAGATTGAGGGAGGAAAAAGAAAAACAGAGGCTGAGAGAGGAGGAGAAATTGATTCATGACAACGAGGAGCACAAATTGGAGGGAAAACTGAGAGAGGAGGAAATTACTGAAGATAAGCAGAGAGAGGAAGATTTGGAAAAAGAGGGGCTGAACAAAACAGAGGAATTGAGGAGAGGAGAGGATGAAGAGAAGAAGAAAGAGGAAGAGTTGGAGTTGATGTGGCAGAGACAGAAAGAGGAAGATGGAGAGAGGGCGAGGCAGAAAGAGGAGAGACTCAGACAAGAGGAGATGGAGAAAGTAAGATTGAGAGAGGAGGAGAGGCGGAAAGAAGAAGAGAGGATGAGGGAGAGACAGAGAGAGGTGGAGGAGGAGGAGAGAATGAGAATGGAGCTTGAGAGGAAAAGGCAGCAAGAAAAAGAAGAGATGGAGAAAATGAGGCAAATAGAAATGGAGAGACAGAGAGAGATGGAGAGAAAGAGACAGATAGAGAAAGAAAGAGCAGAAGAGCTGGAGAGAAAACGTCAAGAAGAATTGGAAAGAAAGCGAGCGGAAGAACTGGAAGAAAAACTAAGAATGGAGAGAGAAAGGGAGGAACTTATGTTGACCAATTTGCAAAAGGAGGAAGACGGGGAACGAGAGATGTCAGTGGACGAGCCAGAGCTAAATTTAATCAGCTTTGACTCTGAACCTCAAACCCCTTCAGGACAAACCTATGAGCTCACAGAGAGTCAAATGGAAGTTGTCTATGATGACTTCTCTGTCAGAAACCCACATCACGAGGTGGATTTTGACGATTTTTCAGTCAAACCAAAGAGATGGGGCTCACGGGCTAAAATAGAGACTAGTCCTGTCCAGACCACCTCTTTGTACTCTCGGGATGAAGAGATGGAAGCGCTGGTGCCCCTGGAAGTCAAAACTCAGGAAAGGAATGTACCAGAGCAGCTGGAAAAACCAGACAGCCCAGGGCCTACACCAGCCCAGGAGAATCCAGAGGAGGAGGAGGAGAAGGAGATGGAGAAGGAGGAAGAGGTGGAGACAAATAGAGATGAAGGGGAAGAAGATGACAAGCAGGAGGTACAGTAAATATAATTTGGATTGCAACTTGATTTTTTATCCATGTTTGATTGATTTTAACACGCACTGTGGTTATACTCTACTTACATCTAATATGTGCAAAACAGCATATGAAAGGCTGAAGTGTCCAATTACGTAGAAATGTTAAGAACAGAGACAGGAGTGTACATGGAAATGTGGTTATTTTACCACTGATTCATATCAGCCCAGCAGCCACACTCCTTACCTGCAGGAACACATTGCCATTCCTGTGGCAAGCATAACAACATCTCGTTATACTCGATCCAGCCTGATAAAGTCATGACTTAAGACTGTATGTTTGCGTGAGTGCGTACATGGCATATGCATGTGTGTGTAGGTGTGACACTGAGTAATGAAACAAGCATGGCCTGACATCCACACCTATGTGCAATGTGTCAGGCGTATGATCTGCCTTTGCCCACAGTGAGAGCTTATTTCTGTCGGTTAACTATATATCAGAGAACAAAGTGTTAGAGAAAGATAAGTGTTGACTTTGGAGGTGTGACAATAAAAAAAAAAAACTGCTATGAGTAAGCCTGGTTCTGAATTTGTGATCTTAAATTACTACCCCTGAAGTTGATATCAAGTTAAGATTGAGTTATTTTTCCGTGTTTTATATATATTTACAGTTATGTGCAAAGGCAGGACTCCAGTACATTCAGTCTCCTAATGTTTGCTGAATCTGCCAGGCCACTCTTTATGAACTCTGTACTCTAAATCTGATGGTGCACTTACTGTAGTGTGTGGTAATGACTAACAGGAAATGAGGTTAGGACTTCCTTTGCAGCTATTGCACCATTTGCTACTTTCATTTTGTTCTTATTTGCGCATAGAGAAAACTTTTTTTTTTTAAGAGAAAAAGTTCAAAAGAAAAAGAGAAGTTGTAAAGTGTGAAAGAGCAATGGATTATTTCACATGGGCATCTTGGATGGGTTACTTTCAGCAGCTGTGGGTGAGTCTTCGTAGATAGAAGTGTTACCTCAGACGTGCTAGTGGTTTTGCAAAGAGAGCCAACTCAGCAGTTTGCACCTTTTTGAGGGTTCCATCTTGTACTTGTTAGATTTATTTCTGATGTTGGATTGCAGTAACCGGCCTTTTTTTAACCACTATTTACTGAATTAATCAATGCAGAATTTTAATACACCAGATGATGAGTACACATGATTACATTTGAAAGTGGTTTCATTCTTTAAAGATAGATGTGCACACCTTCTGCAGCTCCACGCATTCCTGTGAATGAGAAAGTTTGTAGTTCATGTCGAACTCTAGGTTTAAGTCACTTCTGAAGACTTTAGTTAAGCCTGTAACTGGAGAACCTTTAAGTGTTTGTGACTGAAGACTTTGACCACTCCTGTAGGTCGTTATCTTACAAATACACAACTATTAACTTTTTTTGTTGATATGCGTGTGATAAGATACATAGATAACGTAAGGCAGCTTCAAATACAGAACTTATTTTATGTCAGTTTACAGTCAGTTCACCTTGGACCCTTTGAAGCTATATTAGTACTGCAGTCAATAAACAATGTCCGAGCCAACTTCTGGGTGGACCAACAAATAAACATCACTAGTGTACTGCTTTAAAAACTATAGATTGAGTCAGATGGGAGGGTGATAGTCAGTTGCTAATGCTGGGAAATTTTAGTTGTTTAGTTGTTAGAAATAATAGAAAGCAAAGTGATGATTGCAGCTTAGTAATATACCTACAGCTTCCACACAATTTAAATTGCATTGTCAAGTACAATATTTAAGACTTAACTGTGAGAAGAGAGAAGGCAATAAACAGAAACAATTCAAGGTGAACAAAGCAAAGAGTTGTTGATGCACCTAATGAGAGTACATAAGACTGAAAGAACAGCTGAGAGGCTCGTGCCAGTCAAGACAGATCGGTTCACGGCCTGTTTGAACATGCAACATTTTTTGCAGGGTTAATGAAAACACTTAAACCTTGGAGCACTGAACTGTGTGTGTATGTGTGCATCATTGTGATTTTGTTTCTGTGCACGTGCTTTAGGAAACAAACCATATTGTTAGCAATGAGCTACATTGTACATAACCACTCCTACCGTAAAGCTAGTGGTATAGTTGTTTTGGTGGTCATGACTTGTGTGTGTATGGTGGCAGTTTCACCACTGAGTGGCACTGCTGCTCTTAAAAATTGCACTTCCTTATCCTGCACCACAGAATCCAACTACCCTATGTCATATTATGTACCTTACAATGTTATAATATGGCCACCATATGTCATTTGATAAATAAAACATGATAATAGTGATTTGCTAGCCATTTTATGGCTGCAAGAGAAAATCCCACAGCAAAGACACTATTGTGTGTAAAATTAATTAGGCAGAGAAAAGCTTTTCATTTGGACTGGGTTAGAATGAGTAAAATGTTTACTTGGCAAACACAAGCTGAGCAGCCGACCGTGCACCCTCATTCAGGCTACCGACTAAAAGACAGACGGGTGGATGGATTGATGTCATAGTGAGTAGGGCCTAAGTGGTATGTGGTCATCATGTCCTCATTTGGATCTTGCCAACAGGGTACATGTCAGAATGACCATACATGGTGCACCTATTTGCTCTCTTTCTGTCTCTCTACTCAATCTCTCCACCCTGTTTTGAGAGAGCCCGTCACCCCCCGACACACACACACACACTTTCTGGCACACATACACACAAAAGAGGATGGGCTAATCCACAGACAAGAAAGTTCACTTGTCCACTGTCCATTCTTTCAGTCATCTAGTGCTCCCTGTCGCTCCAATTTTCTCTCAACTTTCCAGTAGTCTTCCTGTTTCCTACTATTCTCTCTGCCTTGTCGTCACACAAAGACCTGGTTCATTCAGTAACCTGCATTTACCTAGGGGAAGAGAGCAGCAGAGGGAGGTACAGAAAGCACCTTGGCCAAGCCTGCCGCACCTTCCTCCCCTCGGGATTTTCCATTTCTGAGCACAGACCTCAGCTTTGTTTTGACTCTCTCTGAAATCACTCAGGTCTAGAGGAGATAAAGGGGTTATCCACCTCTCTGTACCTGGCTTTGGATGTTTTGAGTGGCAGATATTTCCCACGCTGCTTTTTTTTTCTTTCTGAATGGAAAATGGAGTCACAATATGAACTGGGATGTTGGTACACAGGCAAACAGGCTTGACTGTGGCTGAGTCAAGTCTCAGCAAAAGAGAAAAAGAGGGTGCTCATGAAAAGAGGTAACCGTTAAAGTTCTTGTCTGCAGGACTGAAAGCTTCTTTGCTATTTTTACTTCAAAGGTAGCGACAAAAGGACTTTTATTGATTGGGACTTCGGTCAATGTCTTTTAAGTGGATGATAACCTCACCGCAATGGATGATGGTGATGATAGGAAAGTCTTTCTTCAGGACGCTGCTTTTTAAGGTGTAACATCCATCACAGTGAATGCTGCAGTGGAATAGTGTTGTCAGCGTGCAAACACATGGCTGGTCAGACTATTTACTTCTTTACTGACAGCAAATAATTGACTGTTCCAGGAAGTTTGTGTAACCTGAACCATAAAAATATGGACAGCGGGGATGGAAGTGAAAGGTGGACTATATCTCATTTTGTATGACATCAGAAGCCTTTTTTCCACAAAGGACAATTTGTGCTCTCTTTACCTTCTGCTTGCTGAAAATGACAACTAAAAGCCAGATCATAGACCCAGCTTTCTGACTCACCCACACAATCCCTTCATCTCTAACAAAGCTGAACTTCAGTTTCTCCGATGACCCAGTTCCCATGGTGACCCTACTACCAGGACGACCAGCTGTGTGAGCCTTTCAACCATGCAGTACTTTGGAGGGAAACTGTCAGCCGCCCAGCTGCAGGTGGCGGGCTGGGTGGGAAGCGTACGACGCTCCTTGCAAGGAGCTCTGCAGCTGGTCTGGGGCAACGCAGAAGAGAAGCAGGAAGAGGAAGATGAAGATAAAGAGGAGGAAGAAAGTGGAGATGGAGAGGGAAGGTTTCAGAGAGCCATGTCGCCACTTCGTAGCTTCGCCAGACGTAGCAGGAGATCCCTGGGCCGTCTCTCCCTCAGAAGCCGGCAGACTCTGCACAGGAGAGCCACTCAAACCTGCTCAGTAAGAGCTGATATAGTAACCCAGAAAATGTCAATGAATGCTCTACGATATTCTGCTCTTATCACATCCAGGTCTAATGAACAGAATGGTTTAATGAAAATCAGATATTATATTAATAACCTTGACTAGCTAGTTTTCATGGACTTTAGGTCAATGGAAATTACCTCTTCAATGCATTAACAGGGAGGTCAGCGGAAATTAGATTCAATGATGAATGTACCAACAGATTTTAAGGCCTGGGTTAACGACTTGAGAGAGGGCTTCAGGTACTTTTCATAGTTTACACCAAAGCTCCATGCAACTCATTCCCTAGCCAAATGTGTACAAGCCCATTTGTTAACAGATAACCATGCAAATGTAAATAGGGAGCGCAGTAGGCATTGGCCTGTCTGTTTCAGGAAGGACGCGGTTATCTGATAAAGTTGTCCAAATGTAGTGTTTTATCAGAGCACATGCATGCCCTTTCCCTCTCTGTCTGTGGTGTGGGTCAGAGATAAAGCAGAGGACTAAAACAAAGTGTGACACAGTTAGACAAGTTTCATCCAACTGTAGCTGTCTATGTGCGGTTTATCTACATCTGCCTGTTGTTGAAGCTGCTCACATTTGCTTTCACTTGAGTCATGACAGTATCTTATCACATTTCACTGAAAATGTGACAAATATCCGTCCGTACAGCCATCCATTTTCATCTGCTTATCTGGGCATTGCCAATACCGGATTTCAACTTCAATTGATAGGAATAATTAATCACTTATTTTTGAACACTACAGTATGAACACTATCCTACCACTACTAATGATATAAATGAATATAATATACATAGTTAATATATTACATAGCATAGCATTTCTTACTACTCTGAAATTGACTGTAAAGATGAAACACAAGAATTATTGTAGATTTTAATGATTAAATTGCCTTCAATGTAACATTTTGTTTAAAAAACTTTGGCACACTACCGAAAAGAGAATAAGAGCAAATACACATATCTGATGTTTATTTCAACACTGCATTTATCACCATCTGGTTTGGAGATTAACTACAATAACTTTGGGTTCCAAACTGTTTTTTAGACATACACATGATAAAGTCCATCTTGTTAGTTTTTAATTGTTAACAGTGGCTGCAGCATACATGTGTGCACATTAATTTGTGTGAATGTGTGTTTGTGTGAACATGCATTGGAGACAAAGACTGAAAGGAAAAAAAAGAACCTGCAGGCTATTTCCACTCTTAATTTGATGATGCATCGCTTCCCTCATTAGATGCGATGTTTTGTTGACAGTCTCGATCTGTTACCCTGGATTAGAGTTGTGGTTAGTTGTGCTTGTGGCATCTTCAGGATGTTATCCTCTCCACTATGTTGTAAACAAGCTATCCTACACATTCCATTGACTGTGACAAAAATGTGATGGTGGTAAACTATAATGAAGCTAACTCTGTCGTGACTTGCACATCCTCCGCCCTCCGGAGTGCATACTGTACTCACACACTCACACATACACAAAGTGTTAACTGTAGCTTAAAGGTGAAGCTTTTAACATATCTGGTACTTATGTTTGCACTTATAGAAGTTGTTGTTGAGTTGCGTTACAGTAGTCCTAGAATGTTCTGTTATTACTAGTAAAATAAGGAATGTAACAGCATTAGATGATAGAGTCTGTGCATATGCAGATTAAAGCTGCATTAACATATATTTTCAAATTGAACGGCTCAAATAACTGTGTGTAGTGTGAAAGGTGTCGCTTGTAGGGACAAACCCACAAAGAATTATCACCAACTCTGCAGTTCCCAACATTTGGGAGCATGTTAGCATCTTTCAGAGCATTGTTTATATATATATATATACATATACATAGCACTATATACATAGTGCTTGTTGCACTGCCCCCAAGGGCTTTTTCATGCTTTAAGGCATAATATTTTAATCCCTGGGTATATTATACATTTTCTCTGTGGCAGAGTCATTTCTGAAACATCAATTTAAGTAAAACAGATTGATTGTTCCAATTTAAATCCACTGATCAGACTGAGATACACTTGCCAATTCATTATTGCATACTTGTTCCACTGGCAACAGGAATTATTTAGAAAATGGATTAAGTTCTTCTTTGGTTTCTTCAGAAGATTTTTTGAATAATATGGAAGGCAGGTGTCAGAGTCACATGATGTGTCAATCTTCTTTTGGAGGAATGTGGAGCAATTCTTCCACTCTGAAGTAGTTCACGCTTTGTGTTGCCTTTGGAGCAGACTTTGTTTTTCTCTGCAACTAAACACAGTCTGTGGTTATATGAAAATCACTATGAGTCTATCCGTCCATGCTGCAATGCTTCCCGATAACAGGCATTGTGCAAATGAAGCTGCTCTATGACTCCTGAGTAATAAATGGCCTTATGAAGTATTTGAGATGTTTATGAAATCATACAGAAGCCAGCAGTGTTTACACAAGTGTTGTTCTGTATCCAGGTGACAATATCAGACAACAGAACAGTGGGATGTGCCCCTTGACAAAATGTGAAGTGAGCTTAAAGGAATGTTTGTGAGGAGGTGCTCAGTAGTTGCTTTTGTGTGTGTGTGTGTGTGTGTGTGTGTGTGTGTGTGTGTGTGTGCACCCATGCATTCCAGCAGGTGGGCGTGACAGCATGAGTGTGTTTTGGGGGTGTCTGTGTACACGGATATAGGTATGTATGCCAGTGTGTGTGTGTGTGTGTGTGTGTGTGTGTGTGTGTGTGTGTGTGAGTGTGTGTGTGCATGTGTGTGCATACACAAGCTCATGGTGTTTATTGAGGACAGCCCAGCCTCTGTGACCAGCTCATTAAAAGATGCATGCTTGGCTGGTCCTTAGTCCTCTCTCCCTCTGTAGTTAGTGATCTTGGCTCGGCACACAGTCCTATTTCTCCCTGCCTCAGCTGCACCGTGTGAAGTTCTAATATGCAGATTTACAGAAAGACCAAAACATCATTTCATTTCACATAATAAAACAGCAGGGCCAACAGAAAAATGAAATGTCAAACACACTAATGTTGTCTTCCTTCATTGTTTACTGTCTTTTTTCTCTTTTTTGTATGATCTGCTTTTTTGCTCATTAACCAATTTAATTGAATGTCTCTCTCTCTGTCTCTAAGACTCAACTTAACAGTTATCGTACAGGCGGTGAAGACAAAGACACTGATGCTTTGATAGACGGTGAGCCAGACCAACAGAATGGGGCCTGTGAACCGACATCTGAATCTGACAGGTAGGTAAGAGGTGGTGGTATAATACAATACAAACTCTACTTACTGTGGACTATAGATTGATATCAGTGGCTCCATTTCATTTATCTTCACTGTTGGACACAGACAGGACTTGACAGGTTCATGTGATCAGTCTTTGTGTCATGTGCTGAAGGTGTGGCTCCACATTGACATACATGATTTGATTCAAACTGAGTACACCTGCAAACAGAGGCCCTATGGCTATCTCACATTGAAGTCTTAAAGTAAATAGCCAGGAGGTGCAGTTTGGAGGGCCAAGTTTAGCTCTGGTTTCTTAGTACAATCAGTGGAGCTTGTAGTGTAACCAATAATAACACACTGTGATTAAGGAACCATAATTGCTAGTCTGCCTTTGAGAGTGTCATATTAATTTCAAATAACTTCAGCTCCATGGGTGATTTGGACTCCAATATTAAACCAAATGAAACATACAATATAAAGATTTCTGTTTCTGAAACTTAACTCCTTTGATAACATAACCAAGTGCAGCTGCACACTAAACTGTGCTATCAAGTACTTTCTAGAGTTGAGCTCCCTGTGCCCCCTTGTGGTTTATAGAGCACAACACAGAAACACAGAAGAGTTGAGGTTGTTCAATTGGATGAAAATAACTCTCAAGATTGAACTGAAAGCATCTCAACAATAACATAAGTCTTCTCATTTTAATATGTGTTCACACATTATTCTAAATAGCTTTCTTTCTCCTAAGTCCAAAGCCTGCCGCTGACCAATTTCCTGAGGTCTCCTCTGAAGATGTTGATATCAGTGATTTTCAAAGAGAACCAGAGCTGTCTCCATTCCCTGAGGTTGGTGACTATTTATTATCAACTTTCCCCATTCATGAATCATGACTGTTGATGTCTGTATCATTCGCTACAGACATTAACATATAGTTTGGTTGTTACTTTGCATATCTATCTCAAAGAAATGTGTGTTCTTGCATGTGTATTGTTGTAGCGTGGTGGCGCATTAATAAGCATCCATGAATACAGTGTCTATTCATTTCTTGCTATACTGCTATACTATATATGTGCGTGTGTCTGTGCACAGAGCACCACTCCTCTCCTCGACACCAGTGCGCAGAAGTCCAAGGCAGATCTGGGTAAGAGGCGAATTCGAACACGTCCGTCACGCTCACTCCATGCAGGATTGACTCAAACGGACGGTCAGGACTGGAAGTTCCGTGACTCGACAGGTTATTATAGCATCCATAATGTTTTTTAATCTACACATAGAGCTGGAGCTCCATGATTCTTTTGTTTCAAAGTAAACAAGCAATATTTCCACCAAACATATCCACTCTAGTCAAAGAGCAGTCTGGGAATCTTGACTGACGGCATGTCTTGATGTGTTAACTATATTTTTCAGTTGAAAAGGAGATACCTTCCAAGCGAAGGGAGTCAGACTCTGAGGAGGAACAGCCTAAACAGAAGATAGTCTGTTCTCCTCCTCCCACCTCTCAGAGAGTCCCCATATTTCCTGGCTTGAACCCTGCAGCCCTAATTGTAAGTTCTCTCGGAGTTTGAGGAGAGTTTAAATACACTATGTTTTTATAATAGATAACAATGTGTAAAAGGGTAGAATTGACACTGAGTAACATGTATTTAACTCGCTTGCCAAGGCTCAGATAAAAAAAAGAACAAGTGGAGGAGGAACTGGAGGAGGAGAAGAAACAGAAGACAAGGGCAGACAAGAAAGGGAAAGTCCAAATGAGGAGTTATCACCATCTCCCTCACAATTGTCCCGCTCTCCTCGCTCTGCTGCACATCTTGCAGGCGCCGCACGAGTGCTGCCGCCCATAGGCGGCACGGATGGAGGGTAAGAACAAAGCATGATGGCACACTCATATCCTGCAAAAGATGAGATCCATGCAAATATGTTTAGAGAAAATTACTGAAATATTGATTCTGTGTGTTATTCAGTGCCATCTCCTCTCCCGCTTGGCTGAAAGAACTGAAGTCTAAGAAGCGTCTCAGTCAACATGAAGGTGAAGCATAGCCCAAGTAAGTATTAGGGCGAGAATTAAAATACTAGAGACATAGAATCTTTACCATATAATACAATTTAAATCTTGCTGTAGAAATGGAGAGTTCTGTTGTCGCCCTGTGATAGACTGGCAGCATGTCCAAGATATTTCCCTGCCTTTCACCCCACACCGTTTCCTCTTTAGCACCTGTGTAGAGCTTTTCTTGGGTTTCACGTGGGAATTGAATCAATATTATTAATATCATGTTGATGAAAATTATTGTCAGGAGGCCAAGCACCTGATGTTATTGTAGTCTTACATTTTATGGTCAATACAACCATCACATTTTCTTATATCAACATAGCTCTTTTTATGCCTCCGTGCTGGTGACAGACATGGCTGGAGGCATTATGTTTTCAGGTTGTCCGTCCATCCCATTCTCGTGAACGCGATATCTCAGTAACACCTTGAGGGAATTTCTTCAAATTTGCCAAAAATATCCACTCGGACTCAAGGATGAACTGATTAGAATTTGGTGGTCAAAGGTCAAGGTCACTGTGACCTCACAAAACATGTTTTTGGCCATAACTCAAGAATTGGTACACTAATTATGACAAAGTTTCACACAAATATCTAATACGATAAAATGATGAAGTGATGACATTTGTACCCAAAAGGTCAAAGGTCAACTTCACTGTGACATCATAATGTTATGCAAAAATACTTTTCTGGCCATTATTCAACACCATAACTCAGGCACAGAAGGGGAGATTGTGACCATATTTCACATTTGGTGAGATACTGAACTGATGACACTAATCTTGGGTGTCCACCTTGAAACTGTGGTGATTGTAAAGATCTTCTGTGCTGCCAGGTTGAAAATGTGTGTGAAGCATCCATGTTTTAGAATTTGTAGCGTTTTTGCAGCAACATCCATATCTGAAGCATCGTCAACTGTCATGGCTACAACTTTATCAGGATCAGCTTTATTGGCCAAACATGTGAACACATACAAGGAAAATATACTTAGTACCTTTTATTAAATTCCTTCAAATTCTTCACTACAAATATTATATGAGTCTGGACAGACATGGATGTAAACTGCAACTTGGTTGGCGTAGGCATACAACTGGGAGGCAATATTTCTAGTTTTTTCTTTTTTCTCATTTCACCAACATTCTTGGTAGTCAGAGACACATTTTAGTTCTTCTTATATAAAGATGATCCAGTGTTCACTTGGAAAAAAACAAACAAATATTTTGTATGACTTTCCTATGGCTTGACAACAGAATCTTTATACACATTAGAGCATTCATAACCCACAAAGTGCATGTCAAAATGTAGATCATAGGACTTCATTCTAGGATCAACCAAAAATGAGCATGGAATTTTTGACAAAACGCAAATACTCTGAATTAAGAGTGATTACATAACTTTCAAGAATGGATTTGAGTGTGAATCATAATGTTGAATAGTTTGCATATAATAGAGAGTGAATGTTTTAAACTTCGCTGAAATTCTGTCAAGAGAAATCATGTTATTAAGTGCAACAATGACTAAACTGACAGCAAAGACACAAACAGGAAGTGGGCCATATATCTGCAGCGTTTTCTCCTATCATGGTTAAAATTGCTCAGTGAGTAAGAAGCCATCAGTGTTAAGTTTATGCTGCTTGATGCACTTTTACTTGCCTGTGGAATTGCTGCTTGTAGCTATATTTTGCTCTCACATTTACTGTTCTGATTATAGCTTAGGGAAAAGGGCACAAGAATGTAACAAGGTTTTGGATTTAAGTGCCACTTGTGCTAAAAATTAATGTATTCATGGTAGAGTATATGCTAGAGTATTTACACAAAAAACAATCCAATACATATGTGATAAATTCTGACTATATTAAATACAGTAGATGTGTTCCGTGGTTTTGAAACATCTCTCTGAACTTACTGTATATTTTGTTCCCTTTAGGAGCCGTTGTGCTGTTGCTCTTGAGCAAGAATCAATCAATCTCAGATATTGCTGCTGACAGACACCTTGCCATGATTGCTCCATTTTGCACTTTGAGTGCCTTATTTTGGACCTTTACTGAGATATGTAGAAGGGGAATTCAGGCTTTCGTTGAACATAGAGGACATCAAGTACTTTTCATCTTGTAAATGGAAAATGGTGCCAAGGCTATGTGCCAAGACTGTGATGTGTTTATGCCAAGTAAATGTTTTATCAACTGTTGTATAGAGGCTCAATGGAGGCTGAATGCCCTAATGTAATGTAGAACAAAGCCATGGATTGTCTTAGTGTTTCATTGCTTTGTTTGGCTGTGTAAGTCCATCATTTACTGACAGGGACTGATGACACTAGGCCTTCAGCTGGGTATCTGCCTTTACACACACTCAAACACACACATATGTACAGGAAATACTGAATATGGATTTCACCTTGTGTGTGTTTAGTATAAATTGTACAAAATGCCTTTTACATTATTTTACCAATCACAGATCGTCTCAAGTAAACCTACCTAGCACTTTAAGAAAATGATAATTATTAATTAAGAATCATTACCCCAAAAAATGGAGTAATGATTCTAATTAACAAAAAACTTAGTTTTGTACTGCTTGGTGAATTTAAGGACAAAGGGAGGATAATTTGTATAGATGCCCTTATTAACAGGGTGAAAGTGGTAGTTTGTAATATAAATGCACCTAATAAGGAAGATCCTGACTTATCAATGAGCTGAACAAAATTTAGGGCACAAAAGAAGGATAAATTATTTTGGCAGGAGATTTTAATCAAGGGATGGACCCTGTTATTGATAAAAGCAAATTTCAGACATTACTGGTACTGAGGGATAGGGCTGCCATACGTACGCTCACAGATGATTTAGGTCTGGTGGATATATGGATATATTTTCTCACTGACATAAATCCTACTCTAGAGTAGATTTCTTTCTCCCATCCAAATCCATTATTGAACAGGTGATAGACTGTAAAACTGGCCCAATAGCACTATCTGATCATGCACCAGTTGAAACTCAAATTGACAGGAAGGAGGGATAGATGGGAATGAACACTATACTTTTAAACTATGAGGTGCTCAGTGAAAAGTTGGCTGAGGACCTGACTATGTTTTTCAAATTAAATGTAGGGATCACAGAGGAGTTGTCTTCGGTATGGCAGGCATCCAAGGCATATATGAAAAGAAAATTAATTGTACAAACATCTAAAAGGAAAAAAGAATGTATGGGCCAAATAACAAAGTTGGAAGCGGAAGTAACCACATTGGAAAAGGTCCTATCAAGACCATATACAGGTGATATATATAAAGATTTGTACAATCAGAAGTTTAAATTAAATAATGTATATAACAAAAAAGCAGAAAATGCATTATTTAGATTAAGAAGAAATTTCTACAATGGGGTCGACAAAGCTGGTAAGCTATTGGCACTACAATTAAAATAATAGGCCATGAATAGCATTATAACTAATTAAGAAGGGGGATGCATTAGTATCATCACCTAAATTCTATGAACATTTATATACGTCACCATCAAGCCATGATCAGCAGAAGCTGAATCAGTTTTTTTCTATACATAAAATTGTAGAAATTATCTCAACAACAAGTAGAATCCTTGGATGCACCAATTACTGAAGACGAAGTTAGATGAGCCATTCCAACTATGACAATGGGAAAGTCTCTAGGTGTGGACAGTTTTCCCATTGAATATTATAAAACATATTGGCTCCTATCTTGACAAAAGTTAATCTGGAAGCATTTAATTTGGAGTCTTTGCCTAATATCTTTAATGACGCACTAATATCATTAATTCTAAAAAAAAAAAAAAAAAGAGAGAGAGAGAGAGAGATGCAGTGGATCCCTTAAATTATAGACCTATAAGCTTAATTAATGTGGACTGTAAAATACTGGCTAAAGTATTAGCTTCATGATTAGAGAAAGTGTTGCCATCTATAATTAATACTGACCAAGTTGGCTTCATCAAAGGAAGGTCCTCAGCTGACAATTTAAGGAGATTACTACATTTAATATGGTAGAACTCCTCAGAGTAGTGTCCCAGTCACTGCCATCTCCCTGGATGCCGAAAAGGCTCTCGACAGGGTAGAATGGAGATTGCTATGTACGGCTCAGTCATTCTTTGGGTTTGGCTCTGTCTTTTCATCATGGATCAGTACTGTGTATAAAAACCCTAAGGCTGCTGTTCCTACAAATGGCATAATTTTCTCATCCTTCAACATTTCACAAGGAACACGCCAAGGTTGCCCCCTCTCTCTGTTGTTATTCACAACTTTCTTGGAACCTTTGACAATCATGATTAGAGCAGATCCAAATATTAGAGGGGTGGAGGGAGCTGGAAAGGAAAATGAGCTGATGCTTTATGCTGATGATATTTTATTACTTATTAGCAACCCCTCCAACTCTCTACCCACATTAATGAACACTATCCAGTTATATTCTGAGTTGCATGATTACAAAATCAACTGCAGTAAATCTGAGGCTATGCCATTGTCAAAATCTTGTGATTCAAATCCAGTGTCTCAGTTAAAGTTTAAATGGTTGCCAGATGGAATGAAGTATCCAGGGCTTAAAGTCAGTCTGAATCTGGATGAAATAATTACCTTAAATTATGACCCACTACTGGGCAAACTAAAAAAATATTCTGGATAAATGGGGAGGACTGGGACTTTGGGGTAAAGTGAATGTAGTCAAAATGGTTGTAGCTCCTCAGTTTAATTATCTCTCTATGCTGCTTCCTTTAAAGATCTCTGATTTGATTCATAAGCAGCACAACAATTTTCTATGGGATAAGAGTATGGGCAGAGACAAAGGAGGACTGGGTTTACCAGATGTGAGGTCGTATAATCTATCTTTCAATACAACCAAACTGGGTAACTATAGAACAAAGCCTGGTTGCACCATATTACCATTCTTTCACAACAAGTGGAAAATCTAAATCCCATACTGTCTTACTCAAGGAGTGTGTGGAGTTAAATCCATAAAGCTTGTAGAATGTGGCATTTAAACCAGTCATAGTCCTCCCTCTGGAATAACCCTAAAATACACATTGGGAAAAGAGTGGTGTACTGGAAAGTAAAGGGAATTTCTGGAAATATTTACAAATGAGACACTGTATTTGTTAGTATATTCAAGAACAGTGAACCACTAAGTAACCCTTTAACTGAATACTTCACGTTACCTCATGATGTTCATAAAACTTCAGTGTTTTACAAAGTGTTCAAACACTCCATGGGTGATTCCTATAATAAGTAATATGGCAAAAGGACCCTGCAACTTATATTGAAGACAATGAATGGTCAGATATTATAACAAATGTAGGAAAAAACATCAAAGAAGCTAGAGGGAAATGTATTCAATATAAAATAGTGCACAGATATTGCTGGACACCAGCTAGACTTCACAAAATGGGAACTGCTGATAACAATCAATGCTGGAAGTGTAAGAGCAAACTGGGCACATATTTGCACATGATCTGTTCCATGGTTCACCCATTCTGGTGTAAAACCTCAGAGATATTGGGGAATTGGTTGGTTTCCACTCTGCCTCTTCACCCACTGTTTTGTCTCCTTGGCGACAAGACAATGATACCTAATATAATGAATAACAAAGTCAATATTTTAAAAGTTGGTCTTATAACAGCTTCAAGACTTATACTGCAAAATTGGAAGAGCCCTTGGTGTCTGGCTGTGAAGGAATGGATTGATGAAATGATTAAGATTTCATCATATGTTGGGAAAAATTAATTGTGGGGGGGGGGGGGACAACAGAGACATGAGTTCCATTTTGGTTGCATGTTAAACTGACTCTACAATAGAATGTAAATACGTTAATTAATGACGGTACATGTTTTGTGTCCATGGTTTTATTTTATGTTGAGGGGATGTTCTGTGTAAATGTCCTGTACTGTATCTGCTCTATGATATGCTGCACTGCTCCAAAAAAATAGATAAAAATTTGAATTATAAAAAAAAGAAAAATTATAAATAATTACCGTCCATACAGTAAATCTAAGCAATAGCATGACCAAGTACCTAACTGTAATAACAGGGTCAAAGGAAATGTTTATTTTTGCTACACAATTGATGTCTGTGTTCTCCTTTAAATAAGATGTAACAAAACTTAAAGATGTACTCCCTAATTTTATAAAAATGCCCAATAGCTGGCCTTGTTACTATATCAACGATGAGCTGGGAGAAAATTTAAGGATGTTTGGATGATATGACAGAATCTGGGATGTGTGTTTTGTAAAATCCCCAAAAAAGTGTTAATCTGCTTGAAATTATTTTAAGTGCCTTTGTTTTTAATGGTAAAAAATAACCTTTGTCATTGCTGTAATCATTGATCATCAATATATGTGTGATAAGAGGAAATTTGGGGAATTTTATTAAAACTTTTTCTATGAAATGCAATTGAGTGTGTTTGTGTGTTTTTTATAGAAAACTTGCACTGCTTATTGCACATAGTAGGTGTCCGTGGAGCATAAAGACACAACATAACATATAGTCTCATTCATGCTTTACAAGCACACTTTCTGCTCCTGTTATAGTTTTTGGTTATGCCAAAGGTAATTTATGTATTTAAGGAAAGACAAGAAAAATCCAAATATGGAAATACAATTGGTGAATGATACAATAAAAAAGCTGGAAGTTGGATGCAGCGATTTGAACGGTGGATGAAGAGAAAGGTAAAGAAACAGGTAGAAGACAGGAGAGTGGAGAGCAAGATAGCTGGGTGGGGCCAATAGTGCTGAGTGAGACTGATCTCTGCTCATTCTCTTGGCTGGCAGTCAGTGTGTGTGCCCACTATAGGATCATGGTCAGGATGGCAGCATGGGCCGAACTGGGCAGCGTTTGCCAGTGTGCCAGGGACAGAGGGCAAGCCTATTGAGAAGCAGTGTGATGGACACAATGGGTGCGACAGACTTGCTGCATCAACAGGCTTTTTGCTGCTGTGGCCAGAAATAAACCATAAATACCCCCCTGGCCTCCACCAACCGCTCGCCAGGCCTCCACACCCACACACCCTCACACTGAGACAGAAAGGAAAGAAAGAGAAAAGAAAAAGGAAAGACGGAGAGCGTGGCTTGTACGTGGTGCAGTGAAGCACAAGCCATCCAGGTAAAAAAAAAAAAGATCATCCCTTTCCCGGACAGGCCTTTCGCTTTTACTCTCTCCCTACTCCCTCTTCTATCTGCATCCAAATGCTTGCTTCTTAAGTTTTTTTTTGTGCACTATTAATATGTTATTCTTACATATACAGCTGACAAAACTAGGATTTGAGTGAAATGAACAAGTAAAAGTTTGCAAATGTTGTGCTGATAGATTTATAGAGAAGTAGAGACATTTTGTCTTAGTAGCTGTTGTACTTGACCATGTTTTGAAGTTAAATGTTTCCACTGATGCACAAATCTATGTTCTTCTATTAATATATTTGATCTTGCCACTTATAGTGGTATTTTTGTGCTTTATAGAGGGAAAATGACAGAACAGCAGGGAACCCCAGACCAGCTGCCTGTCGAGAAGGGCCAAGGAGGAGCTGGAGCCACATATAAGGTATCTAATTGGTGATTTCACACATCACACTGCACAAATAAATGTATGTGTTGAAATTTAAACGAGTCAGAAAATATCATGGAATTTGGACTTCACTGATGGCAGAAATTACACGTCACTGACTCCTCTGTTCCTGTCTTGTAGTTGGCAGTTTTTGAATTCGAGAACTTCCGTGGAAAGAAGGTGGAGTTGTCTGGTGAATGTAAAGATGTGTTGGAGAAGACACAGAGAGTTGGCTCAGTCATCGTTGAGTCAGGACCGTAAGTGTTTCCCTTCATCCAGTCATTCATCAGTGAAACATTTTTTACAGCATCCACATCATATTTACTAGTTTTTTCCCTTGCTTTGTATGAATGTGTTTGCTCCATACTTCAGATGGGTGGGATTTGAGCGTCCAGGTTTTGCAGGAGAGCAGTTTATTTTGGAGAAAGGAGAGTATCCTCGCTGGAGCACCTGGACCAACTGCCTGAGTACCTACAACCTGAGCTCTTTCAGGCCCCTGAAAGTGGTCAGTATTCATGATAACACTTACTAGTCACTCACTACTGACTGTAGACTTACTTGTTTGCAAGGAAGCACCACCATTTCAACTGTCATTGCAATGTTAGCAGATGCAACATTCTGCAAAACAAGTGCAAACATGCTGTTTCTCTCTCCAGGACAGTGCAGATCACAAGCTCCACCTGTTTGAGAATGCAGGCTTTGAAGGCAGAAAGATGGAGATTGTTGATGATGACGTTCCCAGTCTGTGGGCTCATGGTTTCCAGGACCGTGTGGCCAGTGCTAAGGCCATCAATGGAACGTAAGCTGTAACCTCCTCAGTCATTGATATTATAGTAGTTGTCAGCATGGATCACACCCACTGCACTGTAATACCAATTAAAGTCAAACTCCCAATTTGGCATGGTGAAACTTGTAGTTAACAATATAAAGTCCAATAACTATTTTGTTTTTTAAGAGTATCTCATCTCATTGTCATGTAATCTTGTTGACTGTCCTGGAAATGTTATTCAGTGCTCTGTATCTTCTCTCTAAAGGTGGGTGGGATACATGTATCCAGGCTACAGAGGGCGCCAGTATGTGTTTGAGCATGGAGACTTCAAGCACTGGAATGATTGGGGAGCCACTGCACCTCAGATCCAGTCCGTCCGACGTGTGCGGGACATGCAGTGGCACAAGAAGGGGTGCTACATTGCCCCTGCACCTGTTCCTGACCCTACACCTAACCCAGATCCCAGCCCCACTCCCAACCCTACCCCTGACCCTCAACCTGTTCCCAATCCCAAACCCCCAACCCAACCCCAACCTTAATGCCACACCTCCAGCACCTCCTACAGCAACTGGGACAAGCTGAAGGCAGCTGGCCAGTCCCCAGTCTCTCCTCCACACCCACTGTTAGTCTAGGCTATCTGAATATGACATTTTGAACTGGAACTGACCATAATGAAACATGTATCTCTGTTGAAAATAAAGGTTTTGGCCCTGATTTTGGTTATCCGCAAATTATTGCATGTTATTTATTTTGCATAAAGGAATACCAGAAATCAGTTGTACTGAGAGTATAATTATGAATTAATTAAGAAAGCTGATAAGGAGGAACACTGATAGTTCAGACTGGAAAATAGCAGCAAAAAGACTGTGATAATAGTAGTATGGTTGAATCAGCACTCTACTGATTTTATGCATACAGGATAGTAGGCTATACTTGCCATGAGGAGTATTACTCAGCCTGTAAAGAAGTTGTATAATGTCCTCTGTGGCTCTGGAGAAGCTGTCAAGTCTGAGAAAATGGCTCGGACTTGCAGACTTCAAATTTATAAAGGAAAGCCTGCATTATAAACTGGGGTATGGTTTTTCAAAGACATGGGAATTTACTATTCAAACCATTCAAATATCAGCTCTTTAAGGACACTACTGTGGGAGTAATGTTTTAAAGTTGATATCTCAAAAACTAAAAGTGCTTTATGGACAGCTTCCTGATGTGGAAATGCTTAACATATTAAAATATAGTACCTTTAGCACCACCATGTGGTCAGTTATTACGTGTTTTATGTTTTCGCAAATAACTCATGAACTGTGAGGCGTGGCAAAACAGTATTTGCACAGTGTGCTCCTTGGATGAAGCTGATTCGACTGATATAGGCCACGCCCCTGTGGGGCTAGAGAGATTTTCCGCCATTTTAGATTTTTTGGTAAGCACATTTTCTGTTTCTTTTGGCACATATTTCATCTAATCTTCACCTAACTTGGTACATACCATATTTAGTTTACCCCGAACGAAACTTATGAGTTCGTTTTAGGGTATCACTTAACATTTGTCTGTAATTGGTTACCAAACTTTTGAAGGCGTGGCCTGATGCACTTAAAGGGCCATAACTCTTCAATATTATATTGGATTGCAACCACATTTGGAAAAGTTGTACATACAGTCACATTGCACAAGTGTGTAACATTTCATACAATGGTACTCAGAGAGGTGCTAAAGTCACATTATAAAATTATATTTCTGCAATTCTACTGTCCTTTAATAAAATTAAACTTGGTACACAAGTTCTCCATGAGAATCTCCATGACATACTAAGTCATGGCACCAACAGCCCCACCTTGTGGCCATTAGTAAAACACCACCATATCACTTATTAACTGCCATACCTCTTTAATGTAATTCTCCACATTAACCAAATTCAGCAAAGTTGTACAGATTGGGATAATGAACACTTACTTACTTCATTGTTGTTGTTGTTTTTTACCTCATTGTTGGCTGCTATTACATTTTAATTTCACTTTGGGATCAATAAAGTATCTATCTATCTATCTATCTATCTATCTATCTATCTATCTATCTATCTATCAAGGAGATGGTGCAACCCTTTAAAATTTGTGGTAATGTTATTTTCAAAGAACAATTATCCTTTTTTTTTTAAAGACGCTTTCATCAGAGGCTCTCCTCGATATGGTGAAGCACGGGCTGAAACCATTGGTTAAACACACCAACTGGACCCGCCCAGACAGATCTATCTATCCAATCAAACGCAGCTTCATTCACCATGCTCGAGAGGTGGGCAGGGAACGCGCAAAATTTGAAAGTTTACCGGAAATAATGTTTGACCGAGAGGAGAACAGTTGTGCTGCTTTGCTCATCAATGTATCCCTGTAAATTAACAAAAGAGTTGTAACTACCTGCATGGCAGCCTGGTGAGTAAGCTCATACTGTACTCTTTTGTCTCTGTAGATATAACTGAATGTGTGTGGCGTCAACGTTTTTGTTAGCGTACTTAGCAAACAAACGTTAGCCAACGTCAGTTTAGCATGCTAAAGGGACGTATTGTTGACATTTTGTTGTCCCTGTGTTTTTTCTTGGCCTGTTTATAACATCATACAACCGTCGTACTGCACTTAATTGCAAACTTCCTGTCACTTCGACCGAATATGTGTCTTTTCGCTCAGGTTATCTGTTGTTAAGCAGCCATGTTGAAGTTTAAATACGTGAGTCAGGGAAGCCTGAAAATGCTGCCAAGCTCCTCGGACCCCATCACCAGCCGCAGCTCACGACTTAATCAGGTGTTTCAGGTAAGAACACAAAGTATGTAACTGTACACAATGTATGCGTTGTGTAAAAACAGCCATAGTAACTGTCAGTAGCTGACTTCCTCTTTCCTGTGTTTGTGCATTGTTCCCAGGGCCGAGTCAGCCTGTGTGGGCAGCAGGGAGGATGTAATCTGGGTCGGGAAGACTTACTGGAGGCTCTGCTACTACTGTACCAAGAGTGCAGCTCTCCAGAGCTCATGAAGATACACCATGTGGCCAACTTTGTCAACAAGTGTAAGCATACTGTACATTTTACACAATATGTAGGATTTCTTGTTGTTTATTTTTATTTTTGTTCTATTCTGTGCACACAACATCTATTGTCCATCCTGGGAGAGGGATCCCTCCTCTGTTGCTCTTCCTTAGGTGTCTTCCATTTTCCCCCCATTAAAGGTGTTTTGAACAGAGTTTTTCTTTCTTCAAATCAAAGTTCTAAGGACAGATGATGTTGTATTGCTGTACAGATTGTAAAGGCCCCTGAGGCAAGTTTGTGATCTGTGATATAAGGCTATACAAATAAAACTGACTTGACTAGTATTTTTCTAGTCACAACATCAACTGATACAGTCTGCATTGTACAGTATCAGTTGATGTTGTTGGTACAACTTTTCAGACAGATTTCAGTGCAATTGAGTGGCTTTGCTATTGTTGTTGAACATGATACTTTTATTCTGTGTCTAGTTTACTTTTGTCACAGTGTAAAGTACTTCAGTCATTTTGGTTGTCTTGTCTGCTGTACCAATTGTTTGTTCATATGATTTCAGTTTTCTAGTTCCTTCCTTATTATATTTTCAATACAATATTAATGTCAAACAGACATCAAATGCCAGATCTTCATCTTGATAACGGTTGGTGGACTGTGTCAACACTAGGGACAACACCAGTGGCAATAAGTCCAGGAATTTATTCTTCTATCCCTGGCAAAGTCTTATATGTAATATTGTCAATAAATCCCCCAAAACATGTAGCTAATTAGTGTAAATAAGTGCAGATTCCACATTAACGGATATCTACCATAAAAGTAATACTGGACATAGTCTATATTATTCTCAATACCAGCCAGCTAGACTCTTGCAACACATATACCAATGTTTTTTTTTTCTAATATGTCTGTGTATATCTCTCTGAAACAAACGTCTGTGTGTTTGTGTGTGTCTGTGAAACAGTTTCTGAAGTGGTCTCAGAGCTACGGGCTTTGCAGCCTGGGCTTCATGACTTTGAAGTACGTGCAGTGGTGGGTCGTGGTCACTTTGCTGAAGTCCAAGTGGTCCGGGAGAAGGCCACTGGGGATGTTTGTGCACTGAAGGTCATGAACAAGACAGTTTTACGGACCCAAGAAAATGTAAGATTCATATGGTTTTATTAAGTTAAAACATTGTGACAGGATTGTAAAATGTAGAAAATACATTTTAGAGAGTCATTTTACATTTAATTAATTTCATTTAGCCAGTCCTCATTATTTTGTCTGAGGCTGTTTTTCAACCAATACCAAGAGATTAAACCATGAATTTAGCATACTCAGCTGCTGCTGGACTTATAGTTTAGAGATCTGAAATATAAATGTTCATAATTACTTTAGAAACATTTCATACACACATGATAAACTAAATATTTTTTTTGATTAACATGGACGCTGACCAAAAATTGTGCTGTTTGTCACCAAAGAATCATGAATGAGATGAACAAGAGGAAAAGCCCTATTTTCATTAATGTGCGCTGCTTTGCATTTATTCCTTAAGTTACATATCTGTAGGACTGAGAAAAGTGATGTTTTTTATTGTTGCATTGTCCCCCATGCAAGCCCACTGGATGGTGCTGTAGGGCTGAACTCAACAGAACAAAATCTGGGTACATTATTTCACAGCTGTGCTCTCTGGCATGTGACTAATGGAGCAGATTTCAGACAGAATAGTACATGAGTTGCAACAGGAAGCAAGCTGAAGTGAGCAATACAATGAACAACTTGTATTTAAAAGAAATGATTTGTTCATGCCACCTGTGAACATTATTACATAACTTTAAATGAAATCTTGCATATAAAACAAGCAGCAAGAAGAAAAGGAAGGGCACGATCTCTTATTACAAAGTTTTATATGTGCTTAAAAAATAGTAAAAGTTTGGATTGCATTTAAAAGCCATTAAAACTTTAAAGGTAGTACATTCTCAGTGTTTTAGATAGATGAGTTTATGTGGCTGATCACAATAACAATTTGTGCAGCACTGCTGTTGAATGTAATTCATGTATAGCTGCTGATTGCATGTATTCATACATTCTTCTCAGGTGGTTTTTCATGAAGAGGAGCGGAGGATTCTGGCTCTGAACAGCAGTCCCTGGATCCCACAGCTTCTCCACGCTTTCCAGGATAAAGATCATGTCTACCTGGTGAGACTGCAGTTTGTCTTCAACCTCAAGGGCGGATTGAAATTACTATTGAGCATTTAATGCCTCCTTGTTAGAAGAATATTATTCCTCTAACATGTTTACTCCAATTTAATATCTTTCAATGGACGAAATGGGAGTCAGTTTATAAACATGCAAAGGAAATGGCCTAGAAGGTATAGTACTTACTCGGTGTAATATACGCTGAATTGCCTACAGTTACAGGCCCTTGAGCTATCAAGGTGTCCATTTAATTGATGTATACTAACCAAGAGAGACTTTTGATACCACTGTGGTTCCTGGCTCAGCCATTGCTTACAAGCAAGGCTGCAGATTTGTGTCAAAATCTTCAATTGTATTTATTCAACCAAGCTGAAAATGTGTAGCAGCAGTGGCCAAAAGTGGTTGTTTACTCTGAGCCCTCTGCTAGTAGTAATTGTATTATTTTATGTTTGATAGTTACTTTAGTTAAGTTATACCCCTTTACATGTTCTTCATATTCATAATGTACTTATGTTTAGAATTTCTTAACATTTTGGGAAATACGCTTGTTTACCATCAAAGTTAGTCAGGTGAGAGAATATACATTTTATCTATTATTCCAGTACAGAGAAGGTTCAAGACATGTTAATCTAGTTTAACTCCACCATAGCATTTTTGTTTCCATGTAAAGCTGTGTACAAGAAAGCTATGGATTTGTGTGAAGATGCACATTTTTTCATTTTCCTTCACAGCTGAGGTCTCCAGTATGTGACTCATAGAACAGTGGGATCAGTCAGAATAGTACATGAGCTGCTACAGGAAGCGATCTGAAGTGAGCAATGAAAGGAACAACTTGTGTATAGAGGAAATGCTTTGAAGCAGGAGGAAATAGTTAACCTTCGAAAGAGAAAAAAAAAATCTTCCAAGAACTTAAAAAGTTTTTCATGGCATCAGGCTAGCCACTAATACATATAAGAGAAACTTGGGTTTTGTTCAGGTAACTGAAACTGTCCAAAGCTGCCATCCCTGAGCTGGACAGGACTGTTGTTGCTAGATAAATTGCTCCATTGCATTAGCTAACTGCTCCTAAAACTGCAGTCTTTCATGCAAGAAAGCATGTCTGGGGAAAAAGCTGAGGAAACATATATCACTGACAGTTAGTTAGTAGTTAGTATGCTAACCGTTTCACCTATGGGTAAAACACAACCTGGATGTCGGTACTTAATGTGGGTACATAGAATTAATATATTATAGATCTTCTCATTTGACTCTGGTTAAAAAGTTAATCTAATGAGACATATTTCCTAAAATGTTAGTTTTCGTCTAATAGTCTAATCTTTAACCATGAAACACAGTGTCAATTTGCTCCTCACAGAGAGCGTCCAGTGTCACAAAGAATCTAGATTTTCTGATTACCTGTAAGACTGGCTTAGCTTGTCCAAAATAGCCTTTCCTGCCTAACCAAGCCTTATATTTATTTAACTATTTACTGCCCTTTGTTATTATTTCACTCATTCTCCCTTATATCAGTATACCTTGCATCATGCCCTCCTCATGTCTGTCTCCATTCTTCCTCCCCCTCTCTTTTCACTCCCCCCCGTCTCACTCTGCTCCCTAACTGAGCATGGAGGAAAATACAAAGCATCCATCTTTATCCGTGTGTCAGAAAGGCACCCAGTCTCCCTGTTGCTAGGTAACACTGGAGAATGCTCCCGTTCATTCAGACTCGTCGACCATTCATGCACTAGGGGCTCTCATCTGTTATGGCTGTATAGTTGCCATCGTATAGCTCAAATCACCCTGACCAATGCCTTTCATCTCAGGATGCAGACAGCAGAAAAGAGAAAGTCAACATGACCAATTTTGATTTGTATTACCAAACTTTAAGAATGCTGAATCTTTATCTTTTTTTGCCATAGCATGTTGATTTGACTGAAAAAACACATGTCTGCTTGTTGCTTATGGTCACAGACACACTTGATACTCAAGGATTTTGCAGTTATTGTTCGTGTATTTTTAGATTTTGAAGACCAATCGTTTGACTGCAGCATCACAGATAAATCGGCAATAGTATCCGGTGTTACATAACTGAATCTATAATGAGAACTACCCTATACGCTTAAGCTGAATAGGGCTTTGATGTAAGCTCAGACATGTGATCCTACACTTGTTGCTTTTTTTTTCTAAATATAGGCCTATTTATAGGCATTCATAAATGTTTCAACAGCCTGTGATACCTGTTAATTTTAATCATATTCAAACACACATTCATTCAAGTTCCAAGTGTTGGTCACAGTTTTAAGCTGCCAATTCCTGACTGCATACAAATGTGTCTTCAGGCGATGGAGTACTTGCCAGGTGGAGACCTGATGTCCCTGCTAAACCGATATGAGGATCAGTTTGACGAGTCCATGGCTCAGTTCTATTTGTCTGAACTGGTAGAGGCCATTCATGCTGTCCACCAGCTAGGCTACATCCACAGGTGAGAAACCAGCTACTGAATCCAATGTCAGAGCCAGAGGACAGGCCACTCATGGCTTTGAAGAATAACGTAATAACATAATCCTAAACTGCTACTTCTACTCTTAGATCCCCACGAAATAATTCCTTGTTCGTCTTTTGTTTTCCCTGGAGCGCCACATGCACACAATTCAGGAAAATTCTAACTGGACATGAAAAATGTAGCATTGTATTTAACCTAGAGCCCTCCAGTGTGCTGTTATGTAATACAAAACATTGCTGGAGTTTACAAATGTATTCAATTATCATCAGAACAGGAGACATATTACAGTACTCAGGCAACAAACAGCTCTGTAAAAGCAGTATCAAATCTCTTCTAAACTATCCACTTGCAGAGATGTCAAACCAGAGAACGTTCTCATCGATCGGACCGGTCACATTAAGCTGGCAGACTTTGGATCAGCTGCCAGGCTGACTGCTAACAAAACAGTAAGTAGATTATAGAGTTCGCTCTACGACTCAACTTCAGTATTCTTGACAGTGACATCATCATATTTGATTGACGTGTTTTCAGGTGGCAGCTCCCACAGTGCCTGTTGGGACCCAGGACTTCCTCTCCCCTGAGGTCCTGGCAGCCATGAATGGGGGCTTTCACAGCACATATGGGGTAGAGTGTGACTGGTGGTCCCTTGGGGTCATAGCCTATGAGATGATCTATGCCAGGTCTCCTTTTTCTGATGGCACTTCTACAAGGACCATTCACAACATCCTCAATTTCCAGGTACATGGACTGTATGCTCATATCTGATATGTTAAAGGATTCCAGATAAATGTATCTATGCATTTTGTAATAAATCTTTGTCCACGTTTGCCTGCAGCATTTTCTAAAGTTTCCTCAGGAGCCGCGGGCCAGTAAACAGTTTGTAGACCTGGTGCAGAACTTGCTATGTGGAGCCAAAGAGCGACTGGGGTTCCAGGGACTACGCTGTCACTCCTTTTTCGCCAGTGTAGACTGGAACAACTTAAGACAAGGTGAATAGATTTCTCTCCCTTGAGACTTTGTTCTCCTGTTTTTTTTTGTTGTTGTTTTTAGTCAAAATGCTCAATTTGGCTTGAAATGACACAGTGTCGCTGTAATCACGTTACTGGACAGATGATATATGACCAGTTGTCAAATATAAATGTTGTTTATAATATACTTAAGTGTACTGGGTGCGTGTGGTTGCGCATGGACAACAAACAGCAATTGCGTTGCCAGTGGTGTTGTGGGTAGTAAAATAATGAGATTCTGTGTGCCGTTGGCAGTAGGCCAGCTCTTTCCTGAAGGGGAGAAAGGGAGGGAGGCAGAGACTAGAAGCGAGGCAGACTGAGTAAAGATCTGCAACTCATCTGCTTCTCAGTAGACGCAGCACAAATCTTTTATGCTAGCGACACCAGACACACACTCTGTGGTGGAAATACATGTGCGACTGTTGGACGTCATTGTTGCCATCAGATGTGAGACTGCATTGAATGACAAAGAGTTTGACATTTTCACCTGACCAGCTGTGGGAAAATAACACCCATAACACTCACATTAATGGACATTTTCAGTGAAGCATGGTCACATTAAAGAACCGCAGCTCTACGGAGGTTCTGTAATTCATATGTGTAGCTGCAGGGGTGATGAGAGTTTATTTTGCTGCGCAGAACAGCTCATGTCTTCAGATGAATTAACACCTCTTTTTGTAATTCTGAGTCATTTCCTCTGAGCTGTATTGGTGCTATAATATTCATATCAACACCAAATATTAATTAATCTAGTTGTTTGTTAACAATCCACGATTTTTAGTAGACTATGATACAGTGTTTGGAATATAGGAGCTTTTTGTGCGTATGGAAAGAGGAGGATTTATTGATTTTTTCCAAATGATAATTGATTTATTGATTTTTTTTTTTTTCCTTTAAGTAATAAATATCAAATAAAATATAAAAAAATAGAATCACATACATAATGTTTATTGAAAACACAGCTCTATTTTATTAATAATTGGACACAGATAGAGCTTTATGTTTCAGCTTTGGCTCCAGCTGATTAGCCTGGTCTGCTGCAGTGAGGGAGAGCGAGTGAGCATGTGTGTATGAGAGAAGGAGGGAGGGAGGGACAGAGGCAGCATGTGCATCAACGCGCGACTTACCGCACTCTAGGCTTCCACCGCTCTGCTCTGTTCCTCCTCCTTTCCTTTCTCTCCCCTTTCTCCTCGTTGTGTTTTTTTTTCTCCCAATTTTTTTTTTTACTACCTTGTTCGTCATTGCTCCCATTCTCCTTGCCCTCTCTTACTCCCTCCTCTCATCCTTTCTCCTGCAGTTCTCCCGCCTTTCGTTCCTGCGTTGCACGCTGAAGATGACACCTCTAATTTTGAGGAGCCGGAGCAGGCAGCCCCCCGGCCAGCCTCAGCAGCCCAGCGAGGAGCTCTGCCAGCGGGCTTCCAGGGCCAGGATCTGCCCTTTCTAGGCTGGTTCTTCAGCAGAGCGTTAACAACATTGGCCAAAACGGAGTAAGTGCTACCTGTTTACTATGTATTGTTTGGCTTTTTTTCAAAGACTCCCTCTCATTTTCCTGTAGTCAGTGCAGAGACCTCTCGCATACACCTCTCTAACACACCTTTGTTGGTTAGAGACCTCATGCTACCATTGGCTGCTGCTCTGCCATTAGACTCCTCATTACCATGGCAACAAATTCCGGGTAGCCTTGTTTCAGGTGACCTAGTGTGGTGCCCTGGGCAGTTGGTGTTGTGTCCCTGTCATTAGTGTTGTGCCTGTTGGGGCTAAAATGGGTTTGGCCATATGCTGTGTCAGACAAGGAATGAGAGAGGGGAGGGAGGGATCCCCCTGTTCTCTGGTGGTCTCTTCTTCTGATTCCTGTTTTTGTGCTTTGGAATCAGACATAGTTGATCTGATGCATAGATAGATCAAATGAATGGACCAGAGGCTGTGAGCTGGCGTTATCTTGCCATCTGTGCTGATTGGTATGCGGCTGAGTGTGTCAATGAGGTTTGCTGAGAGGTGGAACCCCACACATAGACACACTCCCACCCTCGCTGCTGTTGTGCTCTCTCTGTTACTGTGCAGCATAATGGGCTCCTGACTTTTATAGCATAGGTTTTGGGACTGTAATTATCCCTAATGGTGTTTGGCTTCTTAACCTCTGACAATAATGCAAGAGGATGGGTTTCTTTTCTGTAGCCCCATGGCAGTGTTCTAGTAGGTTAATGGTACTGGAGACTGCGGATCATGACAGCAGCAGCAACAGAAAAGGAAGGAAAAAGTGTTAGCAGATTAGACAGGAAAAAGGATGAGAGCTCAGATTGGGGGAGAGAATCTATTTCTATGGTTACTACCGTGATGTTTTTTTTTTTTTTTTCCTCCCAGTCCCCACCCCCATCTTTACCCGTCTCATCTCCTCCTCTTATTTTCTCCGTCTTCTAATGTTCCTGTCCCTTGCTGTTACACCATCAGTCATCTGTTCATGGTTTTTAACTGAAGCCAGTCATTTTCTTTGCTGCATTTGATTAAGAGGACATCAACACTCCTAGGATGTGTCAAATTTGTGTGTGTGTGTGTGTGTGTGTGTGTGTGTGTGTGTGTGTGTGTGTGTGTGTGTGTGTGTGTGCATATGCGTCTACACAATGTTCATTACAATACAAAAAGGGAGAGAGAAATGAGCCCAGAGCCAGGCATAATGAAATGCTAATAATGTGTTTTGGGGGTTCCTGATATTCTTTTTTTTTCATTCTGTGTGAACTTGTCTGTCTTAGTCCTCATTAGTAAAACTCAACAACAAAATCTCCTTAACAGCTTGCCTGAAATTTAAAGATATCTGAAATGTGTTGTTCCCTAACAACAAGCCTTCAATAACTAAATCTGTCAAATCTGTTTTGAATCATATCATTTATAAAGGGGGATGCCACCCAAAGAGCTCAGGCAGCTAAAAATGTGAAAACGGAAATAAGGAAAGCTAAGCTGAAATATAAAGACAAATTAGAGAAAGAACTTGGCAAGAGTAACTCCTGTTTTGCATGAGAAGGGATCAAGTCAATGGTGGAGAGAAAGGGAAGAAAGCTGTTTTATCTGACAGACCTGATAGAGTGCTGGCAGATGAACTGAATCATTTTTACTTACATTTTGATGAGCATGATTTTAAAAATGAACATCTAGCTTTTAGGGATGATACCAGAGCCCCCTGAGAGCAGTATAATCATTGATGAGGAGAAATGCTGAAATCTCTCATGCACACTAAAGAGTGGAAAAGTCCCGGCCCCGATGGCATTGGAGGCAGGCTACTCAATAACTGTGCCAGGAAATTATGTGGCATTCTTTCTTTTATATTTCAGTGTCCATTTCTTCAGAGAGATGTTCCAAAAATATGGAAAGACTCCTTTGTTGTGCCAATGGCCAAGGTTAGGACTCCCAAATCACCAAATGATTATCATCCTGTGTCCCTTATGTTTCTGACTATGAAGGCTTTTGAGAGGATTGTTAGAAACGAGATCCTTACTATGACTAGAAGGTAGTCAGAACTATGCTAGGTTTCTTTTTTATTGACTTTTCTTCTGCCTTTAATGGCATACAGCCCTTCATTCTTGCACTCAGGCTTGTGAAGAACTTTGCTCCAGATTTTAATAGTATATGCTGGCTTATGAGCTTTTTAACTGACCATTCCCAGAGGGTGAAAGTAAATGGGGCCCTCTCTAGTGTTTGTAAGTCTTCCACTGGTTCACCACAGGGGTGCGTTCTCTCATCCCAACTGTTTGTTTTGTACACCAATGATAGTTTTAGCCAACATGAGTCCAGATATATCATCAAATTTGCAGATGACTCTGTTATAGTGAGTCTTCTCAAAGACGATGAGACTTGCCCCCATCACCTACCCTTATAAATGGTGAAGAGGTAGAGGTGGTTAGCCAGTATAAATATCTGGGGACAATTGTGGATGAGCTTTGAGCCTAATATGAAGGCAGTCTTAAATAAAGGTTACAACTTATTCTTATTCTTTTTTAAGGAAGCTGAGCAGTTTTAAGGTAGACAAATCACTTTTGAAAATATTTTACTCATCTTGTATTGAGTCAGTCTTTACCTTTTGCTTTTATTTGCTGTTTAGGTAACCTAAACCTGACAAATAAGAATATTTTCAGGAAAATTGTGAGGATGAGCTCTAAAATCACTGGCTGTAATTGACTGAATGACCTCTGTCTTGTTCATCAGAAGAGAGTCATTAGGAAAGCTCAGGATATTCTTTAGGACCCTCTATACCCTCTTTATTCTGAGTCTTCCCTCCTTCCCACTGGGTGTAGGTACAGCATGCCTAGTTGCAGCAGGAATAGATATGGTCGCTCTTTTGTCCCAGAGGCTATCCACAGTTTGAACTTGTAGCTGGAGGGTATGTGGACTAGGACTGATTAACCCTGATATTGTTTGTGTTACTGTTATGTCTGATAGACACTTTTGTATGTTCTGGCTATATAGTACTGAAACTGTATTTCCTTTTAGCTGTATGTGTTTTACGACTTAATCTTAATGTTGTTTATGTTCCTTTAGCTGTATGTGTTTTAAGACTCAATGTTCTTTATGCTTTTTAACTGTTTGCTGCAAAATGCATAGCCCCAGTGAGAATAATAAAGATTTCTCTACTCTACTCTATTGTTCTTTGCAACAGGGCTTCTATATAGGCACATGAACTTCCAGGAATATCTGCCTTTTGAGGATTTTTTAGGTAGCATTGGAAATTCAGAAGTAAGTTGGAAAATTACTACTGTTAATATTTTTCCCAGGTTGTGAGTATTTTTGTTTTAATGCCCACTAGTGAATGGGCAAAAGGACAACAGTGTCCATGGTCAGTCTGAGTGGTTAGTCATCCAACACTTTGGTGGTCAAGAACAGGATATCTTGACAGCTACTGGCCAGATTACCATGAATGGATACTGCCAGATGGCCATGGTAAGGGTATTCATAGTCCCCAGAGGAGTCCTAATGATTTAGGTGACTTATCTGACTTTTGTAAGGTATCTCAGAAACTAATGGCCCGATTTCCAAGAAATATTCTGAGGGTATTCATGGTCTTTGATGATGATTCCATATGTTTTAACGCCATCCTGTTCTTTCCTTTAGTGCCACCATCAGGCCAAAATCTCCAGTTATACATCAGAAAAAAATCTAAATGTAATGCCCAAATTGCTGAGCACACACAGTATATGCTCCACAGCAGATAAACACATTTGATTTTAATCACCCACACTGCATTTACATGATAGCGGTAAGATTTTTGAGAATAACAAATTTGTCAGTGTGTTGTGTTTTTTTCCATCCATATGTTCAAATTTTGCTCTAAAAATCAGACTTTAGACATGTTTATAAAAGAGATCCATTTGATGGATTATTGCATATAATTTCCCCTCATTGTTACATTTCAACAAATGTGATTTTTGTTTACATGATGTTAACTAATTTTTGTATACTTTATTTAAATACAGTTTGTCCAACAACAAACAAAGCATTAAAACATAAACACAATCTTTGTACTAAAACAAGATTGAACACAAAGATTTAACTTTGCATCATCCACTCCATTTGATACACTGTCAAAATATTTGCATGAATGAAGATGGTTTCTTTGTCTGTTGATTTCTTCCACTTAATTATTGTGTGTTTTATTAGCTCAGTTTAAGCATGACATTGAAATTACAAATTAGGCTACTGTCCACTGAGTGAATGAAGTGGTTTTACTTGCGTGTCTGGTCAATTACATGACCCAATTATTCAGAAACATTAATCAAAAATTACGATATGTTTACACACTAGTGTCTAACAGTACTATATATTGATCTCATACAAACTATGAATAGTATATTAAATGTGAGGGTTACCTGAGTGGTAATTTTTCAGTTTTCAGATTGATGGTTCCCCAGAAAATTCCCTTTATTTGCAACCCTGTTTGTGTACTTGATAAGTGCCGCTAAGCCTTTGACTTTCGTACTTTCCCTGAATCCCCATCTTTCTTTGATTCTCTTCAATAATGCAGTCTGCACTGGCTACTCATTTATTTTCCCTCCATAGTAAGAGACATGACAACTGCTATATTCCTCAGCTATGAAAAGTGTAGCCTTGCATTTTGTCTTTGGTCAGAATATTTATTTTCTATTCTGCCTACATGATGATTAGAACAATTAAAGTATGAGCCATCCTGGATGGATCCAGGATCCATCCAGGATTGTAAAGAAGATATCCATCCATCCTCTATATTCACTTATCCTGCACAGGATTATGGGGGGCAGGGTAAGTTCTGAATAGGTTTTTTAGCCTTGCAGGCCTTTAACAGGTCTAACCAGATAAACACATTCTTATATATGGGCAATTTGGAGATAAAACTCTCTTTGTTTGTGAAATGTTTTTAGAAAGAAACTGGTAAATGGGAAAAATATGCAACTCAATGCAGAAAACTCCCAGCTAAAGACCTTTAAACTGCCATATTATCTGTACAGTAGCTCCCTAAACTGTTCAACTAGGCACTGGAGAACTTTATGAATTTTGATGTCCAACATCAATTTTTAATTGGCAATAGATTCAGCTAACTGGACCACTTTTTAATTTAATCTAGATTCCTATGAAAAGCCTGGTTTGGGTGTTGCTGTTTTTGTTGGTTATTTGAGCCAAATGTGTGTGCATGTCTATATACTCTCTCTCCATATATACAGTATATACTAGGGGATGTTTCTCAATGCAGAGAAGTGAAGGGAGCAGAAATATGTGTCAGAAACACAGAAACTTAATTTGACTCACACATTGATATTGTTTAACTGGAGTAATTGCATTGTAAAGCAGAATCTGACTAGAATAATTTGAAACGGAATTTATTAGTTTGAAACTGAATGTAATATTATGAAATTGAATTAGTTGCTCTGAAACTGTATTTGATCCTCACTGAAAATTTAACTCTATATACTCCCACATTCAGTTCTCACAATTCAAATTCAGTTCACTGAGACACACATCCGGTTGTTGAGGAAGAGCAATCGAATGCAGGTTCACAGATTCATGTATATATTTGTTTATACAAACCTGTGAATCGAGCCTTTGGTCACGCTTCGACATATCCAGAGAACTGAAGGGAATTTTTGCACAATTTTAAAAATGAACTTGATCCATTTTTGATATGATAATATTAACAGTAGCCCACAAAGGCCAAAATGTTACCATGGTGATGGATCAGGCACACAAGTCAAGACATTTTTATGTTGAATAGAGAAAACACTTCAGGCTTTCAAAATATCTAGCTCCCATGATATCACATTACAGTATGTGAAAAGGAGTTCTGTGAATCTGCACTCGATTGCTCTTTCTCAACGACCGGATGTGTGTCTCAGTTAACTGAAATTGAATGTCAAAAACTGAATTTGAATTACTAGAAATTAATTTTAATTGTGAGAACTGAATGTGGAAGTGTACCAAGTGTTGAATTTTCAGGGAGGATCAAATAGTGTCAGAGCAAAGGAATTCAATTTCATAATATTACATTCAGTTTGAAGTTTATTGGAATTCAGATCCAACTAATAAATTAAACTTTTATTATACTATTCAGATTCAGTTTTTCAATGCAATTATTCAAGTTAAACAATACAAATTCAAACTAACTATGTGACTCAAATGTATTGTTTAATGCAATTATTCAAGTTGAGCAATTTAAAATATATATATATATATATATATATATATATATATATATATATATAAATGATTCAAATTCAGTTTCTAGTGACACATATTTCTGCCCATAGAGCAGTGTTTGCTTTTGTGACTATTTTTAACACTGTGACTCAGTCTGAGTCAACTTTATTAAAGATCTCTCTGCGGTATTTGCGAACTCATTCATACAGACCCATTCATTCAATTAGAAGACTTCTATTCAGAGTTGCTTTTCTCTGGTGAAGAGAGGGGTGAAAATGTACTTTGTGCTCTAAATTATTTCCAAAGAATGGGAACAAAATAGGAAATCATCCTACATAAACAAGAAATGAATGAATTTTACTCAGTACAGAGCTCTGTGTAGACAAACCCCAAGCAAAACACAGCCCAAATTCTCCTGTCACATTATTTTGTCAGGCAAATAGCAAATACTCCCAGGTCCACAAGGCTGTTTTGTTCATGTAGCCTGTTTCACCCTGAATAAACCACAATGAATAAAATATATTCACCTCAGTTCAGAAATGTCCTGTTGAATGTTTTCCTGATTGTTGTCAGGATCCTTGTTGTTATTACTAGGTATTCTTTTGAGTACTGTTCTTTCTCACAAAAGAAATTGTAGTGAGTGCATATTTTTATGCTCTCAATGTCTGTTGTTCATTTATGATGTGTGGGTGTTTTGTCTGCGTTTGAAGCAGTCTAGTTGCACTTACGATACTGTCATGGCTGCTGTTACATGATGTGAGTTTATGTCATGATATGAGACTGTCAATCATCATCTTACTGGTCAGCTTAGGATGAATTATGATGCATTTAGATATTTTAAATATTCTATACTTTCTTACACAAAAGAAAACATTAAAAAAACAGCATTTATGTTTGCTGTCATGATGTGGTTCATGATTTGTTAGAATGTGGTACTTGGCCTCCATGGACAGTCCAATTATAGGGAAAATATCTGTAAAGAAATCAATGAAGTATGACACTGGTAATTGCAAAGCACACAACATGAGCATGTTTATTTTGACGTTTGTCACTCTGTGTCCTGTAAGTAAGACATGAAGTATTTGTGCTAAGAACTAAAGAACTAATACGTATGTTATTGCCCCCAGGTCAGTGTCAGCAGGCCTCAACTCTCCTGCTAAGACCAACTCCATGGAAAAGAAATTGCACCTTAAAAGCAAAGAACTACAAGAAACTCAAGACAAATGTCACAAGGTGAGGGGTGTGCTTTTAGCCTATTTTTGCTTTTACTCATGTTTTGAGACAATATTTCATCTCTAGCCTTTATGATAAACAATTCATTCTTATTTTCAAATGCAAGGGCACTTCTGTAAAGCAAGCCAAGAGAGGACTAGAGTAAGACCACTGTTGGCTGACTGGAAACTGTGAAATTGTGTTTTTGTATTTCCATATTGTAGCACTTTGTATTGAGCAAAAATTGTTCCATCATGGGTTTTATTACCAGATGTCCTGTGTTTATTCTGGCTTTCTGGCTTAACACAGATCAAGTAAGCTTCTGGTTGTGCTGTAATTAGCCAAATTAACCTTGCTGTGTGCACAACATTTCTTGAAGCATTCTCAGTTAGATGACAAATAAAACAGCTATCAACAGACTCTATGGCTGATGGACCCTTCTTACTGATTTAAATCACCATTGTATGTTCCTTTCCTCCTCATCAGCATTTAAAGGGTCAAATGTACAACACAATTATGCATTATCAGTAAAGTTGCATTGAAACGGGCAATATGGGATTTCCTTCACTGAGATCCTCTTCCTGCTCAAGACTCATACATGGCATTGAATAACAGATGTTGCTGTTTTCTCTGGTGTATTAAGATGGAGCAGGAGATCTCCAGGTTCCAGCGTAAAATGACTGACCTGGAGTCAGTGCTCCACCAGAAGGATGTGGAGCTTAAAGCCTCCGAGACTCAAAGGAGCATCCTGGAGCAAGACCTCGCCACCTACATTACTGAGTGCAGTGTGAGTTTTTCAACCAACTGTGTCCGTGTTTGTAAAATGTGTAGAAATAAAATCTCTTAAACAAGTTTGTTTTTTCTTACAGGGTGTACTTTTGTGTCGTGTCAAAAATCAGTATCGATTTTGGCCAGCAGCAGCCTTGATTTGTGTGTATGTGTACTGGGTTTGCAGAGCCTAAAGCGAAGCTTGGAGGAGGCACGTGTGGAGGTCTCTAGAGAGGATGACAAGGCCATGCAGCTGCTGCATGACATCCGTGAACAGAGCAACAAGCTGCAGGAAATTAAAGAGCAAGTATGTAAATCTTCTCATTCAAATGATCCTCTGTCTCCTCCCTCTCATCGTGATAATGATGTGGTATATTTGCAGATTTTTTTATGAACACTCAAAGAAAATTGTAATAAGAGATGTGTAGTGAAAGGGGGAAAAAATGCCTCCATACTGCAAAGCTATCGTCTTATGCGAGGAGACGCTGCTACTTTCCAGTTTCTTCTTTATAGTAAGTAAGTAAAACTTATTAGCACATTAGCAGCATTAGCCATGGAATTATACTCCTTCTCAGCAGGTCTCTGTTACACTGGCAGGGCTTCCCCTCTGAGGACTCCCTTGTCCTCAGTACTCATAAAGGTCGTCCCTGCAGATGGCATCCCTGCAAGGTACCAAAGTGGAGACTTTGATCATTAGTCAAGACACTTGCCCACCCTCCTCCCAGGGGAATGATGCGCAGTATTTATAATTTTCCACATTTTCACATTTATGATTGGAAGTACAACTTAAAATTGAACTAGGAAATATTTTACATAAAAATACACTCATAGACTTAAATGAATTCTTTGCTGACAACACATGTCATCCTTTGTAATTAAGACTCAAATACTTTTCTCCTTGTAACCCACTGCAGTGCTGTTTCTCTTTGGTCATTGATAGAAAATCTTGGTGCACAGGAAGTGACAAATCAAACAATGAGCTGTTTACCAACACCAGTGTAACATGGTTGTGTTGGCAAAGATTTTCGCAGACTCAAGCAGTTATTTTTACTTTCACTTGGAGCCTCTGTAGTGCAAAGTTGCCAACTACAGCTTTAAAGTGGTAATCCTTGAGTTCTGTGTTATCTCTGATTTTGACACTTTTGGCGATAGATGGTCATTGCTGCAGTGCACTGCAGTTTCTATAGATCACTGCACAATGAAACAGTGTCAGCAGATCTGTGAACTGTATATCTTTGTCTGTGTAGCATTGGCAGCAATTGCTGCCCATGATAATGGCTTAGTTCCTCTGCTCAGGCTGTTCCAAACAAGTGCTTGCTGCTGTTGCTGTTGTATCTATCAAATTGATTTTTCCCAGGAAAATCCAGAAAAGGGAAGACCTTTTAGAAAGAAAAATGCACAAAGCATTTACCTCCACCTTATTAAAAGTCTGCATTTGTTGAAACATTGTTTTCTTAAGTAATTTTGCAACACCATGTGGCAAAATGAACATTTCAAGAGTTGGACAATCTTGTTTTGTTCTAGCCTTTCTGAAAAATGTTTTCAAATCTAAGCAGTTTTACTATACTGAGCAGGAAAAAACATTCTCAAAATAAATATAAACAGATAAATGATTAAAATATTTAAGATGAAAACAGTGACTCATCTTCGGCTTGTACAAAATGAGTGTGATCACAGGCTTCCCTGAAGTCAGGTTTCAATGTCTAAATCATAGAGATGTCACAATGCGTTTGGTTCAGTACACAATGCCGAGGTCAGTGATGATGAGTAGGCTATTACAGTATTGAATTATTTTTTTATTATTATTACATTGTTTAGTAAAAATAAGATCTAACAGGTGTGAAGTAAAATGTCTGTCCAGTGTCAAAAGAAACTTGAGCTCTCTTGTTAATGAACAGAACAGTTTTGGAGGGCAGTGTATTTTCCATATTGATAAACCACTGTGTGCTGTCTGTGTCTTTAGGAATACCATGCCCAGCTGGAAGAAATGCAGGTAACCATCAGGCAGCTGGAGGAGGACCTGTCAGCTGCCCGACGCCGCAGCGACCTCTACGAATCTGAACTTAGAGACTCCAGACAAACAAGTGAGGATCTCAAAAGGAAAGCTGTGGAGTACCAGCAGAGAATCCAGAAGGTATGCTAACCATGTAAAGTCCACGTAAAGTCTCAGGCTGATGATTCACTTCCTGTCCTGGAAGCAGAGTACTACTTGTGCTAGTTCATAAATAGAGGACTAATGAAATGTGGCAGGGTTTTGAGTGCCAGTGACCAAAGTTTCCAAACACTACTTAAAACTTTATGCAACAAAACTATCAGACTGTACTGTATGCTAAGAACAGTAGTAACTCAAAACAGCAAGAACCATATGTTGATAAAATGATGATGTATCGTATATGAAACTATAGATTTATCCTATATGAAAATATTATAAGCCAAAACTGCACATGGGAAAACTATATATGAAGTTGTGTCTAAAGAAATTTGATGCCATCAACACAGTATTATTGAATATAATGCTGTCTGCATCTCAGACAGTAATATCATATGTAGTGTGACAGAATAATGGATTTCAATGCCAAATATTTTTGTAAAAGACATTACATCTGAGCTACACGACTATTGTAATTGTTGGTACCTCAAAGCGACAATTATGTCATATTCATTTTCATCGTCAAAATTACACACCTGTCTGTATTTGTAACTCATCAAAAGCATTCATTCAGAGATTCTCAGCATTCAAACATAATAGTCCAAGTAAAAGCTGAAGGCTTTTGAGAACAATGCCGTTTGATGTAGTTTTGTACATGAATGAAGTGTGACTCAAGTGCGAGTGGCATGCACAATAGAGCAAGCTGTCAGTTACATTTGAAGAGCTTAATAATTGCGTGGGTATGGGCCCTTAAGACCTCGGTTGAGATGTTTGTGTCAAATGGTTCAGAAGCTCCCCGAATGCCTCCTTTTTGGAGGGTGTTCTCAAAAAAACACTTGAATGTGAGGAGACTCCAGAGCAAACCCAGGGTGATTACACATGGCCTGGAAGCTCTTGGGGATCCTGCAGGAAGAACTAGAAGAAGATTATGAGGACATTTTTTTCCTGGGTTGCTGTTCTTGCCCTTTTGCCATTACAATCACTAGAAAGTGGGTGGAATGTACTTTATTAATCAGTCTTTACTATATGCTGTCTGTTCTTCAGGCCAAAGAGCAGGGCAAAGCAGAGGTGGAGGAGCTTCTCTCCAAACTTGAGAAGGTAAAGAAAGAATCAGGCTGTTCTTCCCTTTTCAGATCGCTCTACATTGCTGGAGCTATGGTTATGCTAAAGTTATGTGACTGTGCTTTCTTTCTTTGTTAAGACTAATTCTGAGCAGCAGGTGAAAATCCAAGAGCTCCAGGACAAACTGTCCAAGGTAAATTCATTCATGACTTAGCTACTGTCATCATGTGATTAAATATATTTATTTTTTATAAGTATTTAATTTTTGACAAAATAATTTGTACCTCAACCTTTTTGATTTGTCATCTAAAAAAAGCAGATCAAGATAAGTATATACGGCATTTAGCAGTTTTATTCTGCAGTGTGCTGTAATTCCCTATTTATTCCCTAGAGTAGCTTTGTTCAATATCTCAGTGGGTAGGAATTGCTTGAGCATATCAGCAAGTGTGTCCTGGGATCCACTTAGAGCCTTTGACCTTCTGACCTCCCCCAGGCAGTGAAAGCGAGCACAGAAGCCACTGAGCTGCTGCAGAATGTCCGGCAGGCCAAAGAGCGACTGGAGCGAGATCTGGAGCGCCTGCGAGGCAAAACCGACTCTAGTGATACACTCAAACGGCGCCTGAGAGAGACAGAGGTACCAGACTAAACACTCAATGCTAAATCATGCAAATTTGTTGAATACTACAAGTTAGTTTGTTACATAATGTTTCTATAATTACACCTCCCCCAACACAAGTTAGTTTTTTTTTTTATGTGGTTAGCTTTATGTTATCTTTTTTGCTGTGTAAGCAGGAGGGCAGGAAGACACTGGAGAACCAGGTAAAGAGGCTGGAGATGGTTGAGCGGCGGGAGAATAAGCTGAAAGATGACATTCAGACCAAATCCCAGCAGATCCAGCAGATGGCTGAAAAGATCCTGGTGAGAGAGCTACAGATAAGGCTTGCTAATACTCTACAACCCCCCACCCCTAATTTCACCCCCTGCCCACCTATCCTATTCACCCAGTCCTTTCCCAGTTATCCTCATCCCTCGTTATCTTAGAGCCCAAACATGCACACTGCACACACTTCTCTTTAAAGGGCTCCTTGCTAGCTCAGTCCTCACAAATGGCAACTAGTCAACTAGTGACAGTACATACATAGACTTTAACAGACACATATTTTAACCAGTGTCAGCATGAACAGGCACCGCTACAGCCATCTTGTGGATTTTCAGCTTTTCAATGCAAGTTTTTTTATCTTTTTTGTGTATGTATTTGGTATTTCAGTAGATTTATTAGAATAGCTGGTACACAAATTAAATTATATTTATTTACATCCATGTGAGCAATTTGTAGTGTATTTTGTATTTGTGGTATTGTGTTAAATGTCTCCAGTTCAATTCAACTTGTTTTCCCAGGAATTGGAGGACAATCTGAGGGATGCCCAGTCGACAGCTCAGAGGATGGAAACCCAACTGGTTCAAAAGGAGAGGCTTTATGAGGACAAGATCAAGGTGAGCCAGCTAATATTTTTCAGGCTGCTGACATTTTTCATATACTGTATAAATTGTATATTTTACTGCAGTAATTCCTTGTCAGTCTTGCCATTTATAATCAGTGTTGTGGTGGATGTAAGTCAGAGCTGTCACACTAATTATTGCTTCCACACCAGGTTGTACATTTCTAGCGATGCCTTGGTATGATTTTTTAATGATTGCCTTAGCACAGAGCAGATTACAGACTTGTAGCTAAATTTGGATTTTTGTCAAATCAACATTGACTAGTCTAATAATTACTGATTCTGACTGATCAAGGTTCTGGAGGCCCAGATGAAGGTAGACCTGGCTGACAAGGAGAGCCTCGAGGCTAGAAGAGCTCAGCAGGAGGAGGAGTCGAGAGAAAACTGCAAACTTATCAGTGAACAGAAAGCGGTAAGAAAACACCACCGACCTTTTCAAATTATATCTACTGTGGCATTTGCAAGTAAATTCAATACCGAAGTGCCCATACAGCTTAATTTAAACCAGCTAAAATGTAAAGTTCATTTCATCTTGTTTTATTAAATTATACAGAAACATTAGAAACAGCAGCAGTGTATGTAAGTACCTGATTTTTAGTTTTGATTTATTTCCTGTATGATGTTATGCAAGTCTAATGCACTTGTGTAAGCCTAAGTGGATGAAAGTTGTTTGTGAATATATGATTGAGTCATTTTCCTGTCTCTGTTGTGAGACTTTGACAACTAGATTTCATCTATGTTTTTAATTTATTTCTTTCCACAGCAATTTATTACAGTGGTTTGAATGTATTGGTTTGAATGAAGTTGGAAGAGAGATTAAATTGAAGTATACATCATGTTGCACTGTAAAGCCTGGGCTCAAGTCCTAATCTGGTTAATGTGGTAGAATTGAGGCAGTTAAGAAGCTTTTAGAGCCAGTCATCTGACATTGACAGTAGAAGATTCAGGCAACACCTTAATGGACTCTAATAGGATTTTAGTTGAGTGAAACATTCTGTTTCCTATAAAAATTGTGATGCTGAAATATGTGTGCGCCATGAATATATCTTTGCATTTGAGTCTGTTTTTTGGGGTGTGATTTCCACCATGTTGTTGTGTCTCTCTTTTCCTGTAGACCATTAATGCCATGGATTCCAAGATGAAGAACCTGGAGCAACGCATCGCTGAGCTATCAGAGGCTAACAAGCTGGCCACTAATAGCAGCATCTACACCCAGAAGAATATGTGAGTTAACTAGACCTTCTGCCCACATTGTGCTTTCATGAGTGCCCCTTCCCACACTGACTCTGTCTCCTCGAGTCTCCAATCGCTTCATTAGTGTGCACTTACATGACTGTGCACCATGACTGATCTGTCTCCCCTGTGTTTAAACTATGTATCATCTCTTAGGTTAAATACAGAAAATGCTTCAAATGCTTCAACTAATCTTAAAATAGAAATGTACTTGTTTAAGGAATTTTATTGTACCTTTGTCAGTATAATGTAAATGTCACCAAATGAATTAAATTTTTTGTTTATTTAGATAAAATTAGCTACAGTATATCACACTACATTAGCAGAAAGGTGACTTTTTGTCTCACATCACACTGATTCAATTGTTTATCTGCTAATAATAAATTGGATTTCACTTACACTTATAATCTAAATGTTGATATGCAACAGGACAGAACCATTATGAAAGCTTTCTGCTCTTGAACACACAATATAATAGACATTTGTGTGTATATTTTTGTCAGGAAAGCCCAGGAGGAGATGATCTCAGAGCTTCGACAGCAAAAGTTCTATTTGGAGTCGCAGGCAGGCAAGCTAGAGGCCCAAAATGCCAAACTGGAGGAGCACCTGGAGAAGATGAGTCAGCAGGAGCAGACCAAGAGGACTCGTCTACTGGAGCTGGAGAGCAGGCTACGGGAGGTGAGGCTACAGAAAGCAGAGGCACAGTACAAAATCTGTTAGCTCAAGATTAAGTAATTCACTTTAACAAGCACACAGTATAGCCTTATATCATTACTATCCACAAAAGAGATTAAGGCAGCTGATCAGCTAGCGAGCTCAGATCCTTTTCAGATAAACAGCTAATTACATACTGTAGGTCTGTAATGGCACCTCTGCAAATGTGTAGTTGTATTTGTACAAATTTTTCCATATCTACTGATCCAGTGGAGCTGTCAATAGCTGAGAATATGTTTAACCAAATGAAAATAAAGCAGGACATTGTTGGTCCGTTAATAGTTGTTGGCAAACATGCGCCCTGAAAAAGCGTCTCTGGGCAAGATACTAATTGTCTATCAACGCTGGGTTGCTGTTCTGCGGGCTTACGATCACTCTGACCTCCCTGTGGAAGCTGAATAATTGCAAATGTGATTCAATATTAAAGTTAATTAAGGAAAAGGAAGAATCAGTTAGTTCAGATGTTAGTCACTATTGACACTTAAAAATCTTTGATAATACATTTCTTTAAAGTTAGGAGAACACTATTTCTCCTCCCCTTAAATGCACCATGAAATCCATTAGCTGCATCCAAAGCAAACCTACTCTATAAAAGTTTTGACATAATTGAGGACCACAATGACCCCTCCTGAGCTCTCAGCTCCTGTTGTGCTGTCTGCCGGTGTTACTGATGGACAACCTGCTGACTGGATGTCATATCTCTACCTCCACACACTCTTTCCCACTGAGATGTGATAACATAGATTGGCACTAATTGCTGGCCTCTGTGCGCCCTCACATATAAACACACACACTGTCCTCTCACACACACAAATATGTATTTTCAGATGAGATCTGCAGTTCTATCTCTGTATTAATCAGAAAAACTTGTTTAACCAATTATAAGACTTGCCAAACCTATCTTTTTTTTTTTTTAACTATACAGTTTTAGGTTTCTTTGTGCTGTGCAATTTTCAATTTTATAAATGTTTTTGCATCTGCATTACTACATCTGCAGGTTAGACTCATGACTCATATGCAATTACGATGACTTTCAGGTCTTAATTACACTGCAACATACACAAATGTTTACCCCAGTCCCGTCTCTGTTGTAGATGGGCCTAGAACATGAAGAAGAGAAGCTGGAGATCAAGAGACAGGTGTCGGAATTGACCCTCTCCCTTCAGGAGCGCGAATCCCAGATTAGCAGCCTGCAGGCTGCGCGTCTCGCCCTGGAGAGCCAGCTGCAGCAAGCTAAGACTGAGCTGGAGGAGACCACTGCTGAGGCTGAGGAGGAGATCACCGCCCTCAGGGTAAGAAAACTGAGTACAATTATAGTCACACACAGAAATATAGGTGCACGTACATTCAGCACAAGTATGTGTTATGCAGGAAGTTAGAAATATGGGTCATTTACATTTTACAATACCAAGTGATGCAAAACATGAGCAACATAAACCAAACCACTCATATTCTACTCATCTTAAGCAAAACAAGCACATATTCATGTTTGCAACAGATAAATCTATTCTAAATAACACTGTCACCAATACATCTTTCCTCACTTTGGAATGTAAGACTATGGGTTGGTTGGATTTTAAGACATTTCTTCTTCTTTCTCACAGAATCACAGAGACGAAATTCAACGCAAGTTTGATGCCCTAAGAGACAGCTGCTCAGTAAGTGCTGCCTCAGCCTTTGGACAATTTTTATGGGTTTTTTAAAAGACCTTTGACCTTTTGTCAAGGAAACACCACTTTCTTTCATAGGGTATGTTCAGAGTTTGCCTAAATCCTTGAGTTATGGGCCTCGTTTCCCAAGAGCACCTTAAGGCAAGATGATCTTAGCCCATAGACTTATAATGGGACTAAGATCATCTTAGCTTTAAGATGCTTTTGGGAAACGGGGCCCTGGTTTGTTCCTTCATTTATTTGGTAAAGAGTGTCACTGCCACTTGAAAATCCTTTATATATATTGATAGTACAGCCCATCCATGATAACACAGGACCACAACTATGTCACATCTGCTGTTTCTTTAGTTCTGCTGCCTTTCAGTGCATAGATTGAATCTACATAGGTGATCCCCTCCTATTAAAGTGTTTTTTATAATGGAAAAAGCTACAGTTACTAACAGTTTTAAACATACACATTTACTGCACATAAATGGATAACATGGATAACACAGATGGTTTATTAATACAACGTGTTCAACAAATCTTATTTTATATTTGACTCTCTTAATGAAACAGCCTTTCCCTAAATCCTACATGCCAAACATATGTCTCTTACTACTAGGATTGTAAAGCTGTAAACTATCAGTAACCCAGCTGTGCTATTACTTGAACAATTCTTTCCCTTTGGCTCTTCTGACAGAACCTAAACTGTTCATTTCCATTAGCAAGGCTAACAACTCTATCTGTTTGTGTTGCCTCAGGTGATCACTGACCTGGAGGAGCAACTTACTCAGCTGAGTCAGGAGAATGCTGAGTTGAACCGTCAGAACTTCTACCTGTCCAAACAACTTGATGAAGCATCAGATGAGAGGGAGGACCAGCTGCAGCTCAGCCAGGAGGTGGACCGGCTGAGAAGGGAGGTAGCAGACCGCGAGATGCACCTTAACAACCAGAAACAGGTAAGGCTGACACACACACACACACACACAAGTTGTTGAGAGTGTTTGAACATAATTAGTTGCTTATCTCACATAGATTTTCTGGACAGTTAAAAGCATCCAATGTTTTTCAGGTAGGAAGACTGTAGCAGCTCCTCATAAATATTTGACCTCTGTTCAGAAAAGATACATAATATTCATAATACTGAGACAGTGTGCTGTCAATGAAAATGTAAGACAACAATCACATGTTTTTGCCAAAAACTGTGAAAGATGTTCTCTTCAGTCTGTTCTTTCGTTTATCTTCCCAGAACATTGAGACACTGAAGACCACATGCAGCATGCTGGAGGAGCAGGTGGTGGAGCTGGAGTCCCTAAATGATGAGTTGCTGGAGAAAGAAAGGCAGTGGGAGGCTTGGAGAGGTGCCCTGGAGGATGAAAAAAGCCAAGCCGAGAGACGCACCAGAGACCTGCAGAGACTTCTGGACAATGAGAAGCAAAACAGGTAATGTTCAAATGCACATACACTGTGATTGTATATGAGAACAACAGCTCTATGTTATTCTATATATATTAAAATGTATTGCTTTTGTAAGACTTGTTACGGTGCTGTTCACAGGCTGCGTGCGGACCAGCGTAGCAGTGAGTCTCGTCAGGCAGTAGAACTGGCGGTCAAAGAGCACAAGGCTGAGATTCTGGCTTTGCAGCAGGCCTTGAAGGAGCAGAGACTGAAGGCTGAAAGTCTGTCTGATACTGTGAGTCACCTGTTTTTGAGTCTTGCCTCTGATCTAACTTGAACCTCTTCTTCAGTCCCTTTAAGTGAAACATCTGGCCTCGCCACAGTCAACACATATTTGTTTTGGTTCTGAAAGAGAAAATCCATACTGTGTTTGTGGCTGTGGAATTCACCTTTTGCTGTGACAATTTAACATGCACTCATATGTTCTCACAGCTCAATGATCTGGAGAAAAAGCACGCCATGCTGGAGATGAACGCCCGCAGCTTGCAGCAGAAACTGGAGACTGAGAGAGAGCTGAAACAGAGGCTGATGGAGGAGGTAGAAAGTGAAATGTGACCACGTTATCCTGTATTCATAAATAGACTATTAGACTATTTTTAGACAACTGTTTAAAGAAACGTACTTCGACTAAAAACAAGCCACTGTTTGGAGCACATCTTCTCTCAAATGAGTTAATTAAATGCTCATGTTTATGAAATGTGGCTGATTTTATATCACATTCCCTTATTTGAATGTCTGTCTTCTGCAGCAAGGGAAGCTGCAGCAGCAGATGGACCTCCAGAAGAGCCACATTTTCCGTCTTACTCAGGGCCTCCAGGATGCCCTCGACCAAACTGACATGCTCAAGACTGAGAGGACCGATCTGGAGTACCAGCTGGAGAATATACAGGTGCTCAATGCAATACCTTTACAATTTTCTGAAATGCTATAGCCTCTTGGGAGAAACAAAGTCATAGTTAGATATTAGAATATTGCAACTGATGTTGGCACACGTGGGTATCTCAGGGAGACCTAGAGGATAAAAGAGTCCTATATCATGTTTTTAAAGGGAATTCTTTTACATGTTGTCTCTAAGGTATTTCCTTTTCTGAGATTCTGTTTTTCTTTCTGCAGGCTGTATACTCCCATGAGAAGGTGAAGATGGAGGGGACTATCTCCCAACAGACCAAACTCATTGACTTCCTCCAGGCCAAAATGGACCAGCCCACTAAGAAAAAGAAGGTCTGTAAGCCAACTGTAAGCCATATTCAATTAATAATCAGCTTCAATTTAAAGATTTACATGTACTGTGTAATATTATTTACGTTAACTATCCATCTTTATAAATGAAATCCCTGCGGTTCTCTCTCTCTCTGAGCAGGGTATATTTGGGCGGCGTCGGGAGGATGTAGGCACCACGACTAATGGGGCGCTGGTTCCCCAGGCCCAGCCAGCAGTTCCCATGCAGTACAGTGACATGAAACTTGCTTTGGAGAAGGAGCGTTCAAGGTGTGCCGAGCTGGAAGAGGCTCTTCAGAAGATGAGGATAGAGCTGCGATCCCTCAGAGAGGAGGGTAGGTCCTACTAGTGTTAGGCAGCACAGGTAATGCACCAAATTTGGGACAGTCTTATATTATGGCATTTGTTTACAGCAGGATTTCTGGCGTGGCTTGTTCCTGTATAGCCAACATTGCAATCCTCTGATGCTCTTAAAGAAGAGGGGGCAAACGGTTCACTTAAATCAGTCCTATAATAAATACTACAAATCTATGAAACTGAGCTTTTAATTGTTGATACTGAGTCAGAAGTATTTATTCAACCCTTGTGGTCTACCATCTGAGATGAGAAATGACAAACTAAGTCTGATCAGGAAAAACTGCAATGTGCCTCTACCCCTAGCTGTTCGCCGACAGTTACCATGGCAGCATCTTGCTCCATTACCTACAGTTGCCAGGTCCTATGAGATTCATTTCAACCTCTATTCGTTTTATGGTAATGGTTCCAATTATTTGCAGCTTTATAACCACCACTGATCTAATATTAGGTTGTTTTATTTGTCTCTGACAATACAGCAGCTCATTTCAAAGCCCAGGATCATGTGGCTCCTTCTACACCGGCTCAGGCCCGCCATCAAATCCTAATGTCAGCCATCGTCAAATCCCCAGAGCATCAACCTAACCCCAGCAGCCTGCTTAACCCCTCAACTCGCTGCAAGGAGACACCTGAAGGTGAGTCTCACACACACACTGGCTAATAGACAAGCACACAGGTAACCTCAATACTGACCCCAGGTCATCAGCCTGAATTTGAACCTTGGATTTCCTGTTTTGAAACTGCACAGCTGCCCCCAGAGGAGCATTCACCCTTATGCTATCAGTGTCAACACAAATGGACTCCCTGTTCGCTTATTTTGTTTTTGTGGTGTTTTTATGTGCTTGTTTTTTCTATGGCCTGTCTCACAAAGCAGGATTATGAAGTTAAATAATGTTGGATAACTATGTTCAGTACTTGTTAAACCTGGAACTCGCTCCAAACCAACCATGGAAGATGAAGTAAAAAGCACCGTTTCAGGTTTTAGTCACTGTGCATTTATCCAGCTAACATCGTAATCCTGCCTGGGCCTGTCTCACAAAGTAAGAATAGTGGATTAGCCAGGTTACATTGGTTTTAATCCGGGCTTTCCAGTATCACAAAGCTAAATTACATTTTTCACCATGGAAAATGAACCTTTGCTGCATAGCTCATAGCTGCAAAGCAAGTTCAAAGGATCATATCAAAATCAAAAACTTGCTTTGTGATTTAGAACCCTGACTGTCTGTGTTTTTTGCTTTCACCTAGCTATTGTTAGACTGCTTTCTCCTTTCTGTCTCTTTCCTCTTGCTCCTTGCAGAAAAGAGGAGGGTCACCTTTGAAAGTAAGTTAGCAGTCACCCACGCGTTTGTCATATCTTGTGTCTTCTCACATGCATGTGCTCTTCTACATGCATGTTGTACTGTGTGCACATATACTGCACATTGTCATGTTGTCAAGCTAACAGTAACTTGACCAAAGGGTCAAGCTGAACATAATGTTCTTCCTTCTTTTTTTCAGCATCATTCCTGGAGTCATGATTTAGATAGCATATGGAAGAATAGGCAGTTTTTCACCCTGAAACATTTAAATGCATCCCATGCTCATTGGCATGCGCAATCTGATTCTGATATGATACTATTATAGGATACTTAAACATTGATATGCCTCATACTTGCAATTAAAAATAATTCGCTCATTATTTGAATTGCCCCATGTTGCTTGAGAAAACTGAATCTCATGGAACTGCTGCTGATTTCTGAAATAATCAAGCCTGTAACAAAACAAGATGGTGTTATATTTCCCTTCTTTCAGTAACTCTTATCCCTGTCCACTTCATTTCCCTGTTAAAATTGCAGAGTTTGGTCGTCGTGTGAAGGAGAGAATGCACCACAACATCCCTCATCGTTTCACTGTGGGCCTCAACATGAGGGCTGCCAAGTGTGCCGTCTGCCTGGACACTGTGCATTTTGGACGACAGGCTGCCACTTGTCTAGGTCTGTATGCTGCACTGTTGCCAGTCATACACTGTACTCTATGTGAAGATATTTCAGAGGAGAAATTATTGGTCAGCATTAACAAAATACTAATAATAAAAATAGTTCTTGTAGCAGGGCCACCACATTAGTCTCCCTCACATAGTGGAAATTGGTTTGTCTTGTTTTGGCTATCACTGGAACTCCTACTGTTATGAGTCCTGGAAAAATAAAATATGCAATCAATTTTGATACATTCCCAAAGCAATAGTGTGGAGGCAGTGTAAAAACAATCCTGGTAATATAGATATGAAAATATTATCATACAATAAACCCTAACCAAAATAATTTTGGCACAGCATATATTTTGTCTTTAAACACTATTAACACGTCTGTGATGTCACAGAGGTGTGTTGCCAGTTGGGCTACCACTCTTATAACATGAGTAGTGAGTAATGAGTAACATGAGTTCTTTTGTCTCTTTCTCTCCGTCAACAAAAATTTGTTTTTCATGACATGCTGCTGTGTTCAGATTAAAGTGTGGTTTAGGAGGTTCTTTATCTTGCCACTGTTGGTTATTATAAATACAACAGCAATAAAAAGAATAACAGCTATTCGCATAAGAAAGCTTTATTTAACCCAAATCTACATTTTTTTGGTACCCCACTCTTTGTCTTATTGTAGAGTGCCACACCCTGTGTCATCCCAAATGCTCACCATGTCTTCCGGCCACCTGCGGCCTGCCAGCTGAGTATGCCACTCACTTTTCAGAGGCTCTGTGCCGAGAGAAGGCAAACTCTCCTGCACTGCAGGTCAAAGAGGCCAGTGGGCATGTTCGCTTGGAGGGATGGATGAAGCAGCCTAGGTAACTGATTCAGTCCTTTACTGTCACAGTTACCATCTACAATATGTTGTATACACAACATTTGAACTACTGTGTGTATTGGTGTGTTTGCTCACACAGAAATGGTAAGCGTGGCCAGCAGGGCTGGGAGAGGAAGTATGTTGTGTTAGATGGAACCAAAGTATCCATCTATGATACTGAGCCCAGAGAAGGTCAGTGCTTAATTTTTTTTAATGACTGTATTTTTATTGGTATTAGAAACAGAAAGTTGCTGATCTATTCCTAAATGAGAGTTTGTCATCATTTAACTCTTTGTGTTACCATGAAGATCAAAATGGCAGTATCCAATGAAAAATATGTGATGTTTTTCTTTGTAGACTGTATTAGGGCTGAGGAGGAGTTTGAGCTCTGTCTGCCTGATGGAGAGGTGACTGTTCATGGAGCTGTTGGAGCCTCTGAGCTCATCAACACTGCAAAGTCAGGTACCAGATCAATACCACCTAATCCTGCTACACTCGACCTATTGAAGGATTTTAAGTTTGTCTTCCTCTCCACAAATTTCAAATTGAATCCATCTATCCCATCTATACTTTTAATCCCAAAATACAACAAAATGTTGACAGTTATGTTAACAAGATAGCCAACCGAGTGTGTGTTTGTGTGTGTACACAGACATCCCATATGTGCTGAAGCTGGAGTCACATCCCCACACCACCTGTTGGCCAGGCCAGTCCCTCTACTTCATGGCTCCCAGCTTCCCTGACAAGCAGCGCTGGGTGGCTGTACTGGAGTCTGTGGTGGCTGGTAGCCGTGGATCTAAAGACAAAGTGGATGCTGATGCTGTAAGTGTTCTGCCTGATTGGGTACACAATTTGAATTTTCTGTAGCATATCTGAGGTGTAACAGCAAGTCCAACATCTCCTTTATACAGGCCAAACTTGATTTTAGGCCCATTTCAAATAGTAACTTAAACCAAGGGTGGTGTTTATTGTTTGGTGTGAAAATTAGGTAAAATATACTGAATGCCTCCATTAAACATCAGCCAGTGCCTTCACTTCTTTTTCTCCCCCTCCCTCTTCTTTCTCTCTCTGCATGTTCTCAACATCCACGTCTTCTATTTGTGTTGCCATCGTCTTTGTTGATGTGATTATACTGTGCGTGTGTACCTCCATTCAACCCGGTTGTGTGGATCATATTATAGGCAGGTGGTTCTAAAAGACAGAAGAACCTATCCCCTCTGGTTCAGGTACAGTAAGTAGCTGCACGAATGCTTGGGCTTCAGTCAACCGACCGGCTGAGCATGCAGTAGCTGTACACATCTGCGCATACAACACTGATGCTGCTCAGTGCAGGTCTACACAGATCCAGGCTGAGTTACTGAAAGTGATTAATGGAAGTAACCCTGCCCTTTGAAAAAAGCAGTTACACTGAGTGGTCAAACACACACATCAAGTATATCATACACTCATAAGATTACATAGTGCATGGATGTGAATAGGCACTGCTGTGCACCTTTGGCCTGGTGTCATATGCTATGTCATGCATGCCTCTGCAAAAGTCATGCGCTGCTTTAGCCCCTTTCACTGAAACACAGACACACACGTACACACTCCGAGCAACTTGATCTTAACTAATAGTCTGTAGGCTTCTGCTCTTGGTGTTTTGTGTGTTTATTGCTGTGTTAGAGGCAGTGTAATATACTTTATGACCCTTGGAAGCATCATTCAAGTTCTCTAAACTGTGTCAGCCTTTCCAAAAAGTGTACACCTACCTTTTTAATTGTATTTCTTTTTCAAATATGCGTTTAAAATTCATTATGAAACTTTTCGCCTTAAGGCAGAAAACATAACATGACCAAAAGAATGTGAACGCCCCAATTTAATTGGTGAACATCTCTTTCCAAATCCATGGTCTCCTGCTCCAACAGCCTCTTCTCTTCTGTGATTTACAAGATTTTGGAACCTGGCTGGCTGGGATTTGCTGCCATTCAGCCACAAAAGCATATAAGTGTAGTTGGCCACTGATATTTTACAATAAAGCTTTGCTTACAGTCTCCGTCCCAATTCTTCACAAAGGTGTTGGATGGGATTGAGATCAGAGCTCTGTGCAGCCCAGTCAAGTTCTGCCACACCAAACTCAGAAAACCATTTCTTAATGGATCTGGCTTAATGCACGTAGGATCATTTTAATGTTTAAACAGGAACAGGCCTTCACTACACTGTTGCCACAAAGTTGGAAGAACACTATTGTCTAAAATATCAATACATATTGTGAAATTAAGATTTATCTTAATTGGAACAAAGAGGCCTAGTCCAAATCATGAAAAACAGCCCCAGACCAAAACTACACAAATGGATGTGGATTGGACAGCATCCACTAAGCTTCGAACACTGACAGTAAGAGGGGGAAAAAACTTCTTTCTACTAGCTACTTGCTGTTATTGCTATGAAGTGGTTATTTCTGTGGTCATCCAGTGAACAGTTATACAGCTATAAACATAGTGACCGAATTGTTCCAAGTGCAGAAAGTTGGCGTTGGATACTTGGTCAAATTCTTAGTCTTGTTCACTTAACCAGTGATTATGTATTGTCTAATTCCAATCATGTTTATGTAAATTTTACACTGTGTCATATTTAGGGAACATTCTTATAAGGTTGTTTGTGTTAAGACAACATTAAATAAGTTTGCCTTATTTTGTTAACAACAAAAAATGTACAAAAAATTTTTGTACACAATTGTATTATTGCTTAGCAAAGTGAGGTCTGAAAATAAAAGTAGAATTTTGTTGTCAGGACTAAAATTTGAGTATTGCTGTGGCACTGTTGTGAAAAATACAAAATAATCCCTTACCTAACCTGGAGGAAAGATTGTAGTTGACCGAATGCGTCATCTTCAGCTCACGTGTAAAGTCAACTTATATTTAAGGATGGATCTACTGATTTGGAGTTGGGGAGGGCTCTCTGGCTGTCATCCTTGCTGGGTCAGCTTGTCTTGTCTCTGATCTTCTGATGATCTGCCTAACCCGCATCCTTCCCCTGCTCCATGTCTCTGTTTTCTTGCTTCTTGCCTTAACAGAAACTTCTGGGAAACTCTCTGCTGAAGTTGGAGGGTGATGACCGTTTGGACATCAACTGCACTCTGCCTCTCACTGACCAGGTACTATGATAAGAACATGTAGCATTAATACACAGAGAGAGGAACCAAATTAGGTCCTCTGATTGGTGCATATTCCACATGTTAAGCATGTTAATGATTTTCCTCGTCCTTTCCCTTAGATCGTGCTGGTCGGCTCTGAGGAGGGTTTGTATGCTCTAAATGTCATAAAGAACTCTTTGACCCACATCCCTGGCCTGACCTCAGTCTTCCAGATCCAGATCCTGAAGGAGCTTGATAAGCTGCTGATGATCACTGGTCAGTACATGACAGTAAATGGAGGCCATTATACTCAATTATAAGTCCATAATTTTAGTCTTCTTTTAATGCCAGCTAGAATTTTTTCAACACACTGATGCATTAGTTACCAGATCTTTTAACTTTGCATAAACATTGTGGGTGGTTCTCTGTATACATTACTTTAAACACGCACATGTGTGTGTTTGATGCGTCTTCCAGGAGAGGAGAGGGCCTTGTGTTTGGTGGAGATCAAGAAGGTGAAACAGTCATTGTCACAGTCCCATCTCCCAGCTCAACCTGACCTCACCCCCTTCATCTTTGAGACAGTCAAGGGATGCCACCTCTTCTCCTCTGGAAAGGTTGATTGGATTGTTCTTACTTACACAGAGCCAAATCATTCTAGTTAGACTGTTATTTAGTGAGAGTTAATGAGCTGAACATCACAGTAATGGCATAGCAATGTATTGTCTGATTGCAGATGTGTACTGCTGTACTGATTGCAAAGTTGTTTCTTCTTTACAGATTGATAATGGGACCTGTATCTGTGCTGCTATGCCCAACAAGATTACAATTCTGCGACTTAATGAAAGCCTCAACAAGTTCTGCATCAGAAAGGTGAGTGGACCTTAAAGATGGATGGATGATAGATGATGTCATGAAGGAAAGTATGTGTTTAGTAGCAAAGTGTTTAGTGCAGGGAGGAATGGCATTGAAAAAATGTCGCTGTTCAACTTCTGTTTGTATTTGCAGGAGATTGAGACATCAGAACCCTGCAGCTGTATTCACTTCACCGGCTACAGTATCATTATTGGCACCAATAAGTTCTATGAGATTGAGATGAAGCAGTATGTGCTGGAAGGTAGGTTGTGATTTATCAGTTGGTGGCATTATAAAATTTTGTATTGATATTTTAAAAATCATTACTTGTCAACCACATGGTGTTCTAAGCAAGTTGCCACAGGTTGTGTCGCTGTGAGGCTTCAACTTTCACACCTGGACAAGCTGAATAACTGATCTGAGTTCTTTCTACAGAGTTCCTGGATAAAAACGACGTGACGCTAGCTTCAGCTGTGTTTGCTGCGTCCTCCCACAGCTTCCCCATCTCCATTATCCAGGTTACCACGGCTCCACAGAAGGATGAATACCTGCTCTGTTTCCATGGTTAGATGTTTTTCTGTCTGATGTGTGGGCACATATGTACAGTACATTGTGTATGCAGTTGAGCATGTGTTTTTGTTATTCAAATCAATATTTGCTTTGCTCTCAAAAATCGCCTTTGTTTACATGCATTATCCATCTAGTTATAATAGAAGACTGTTGTTTGTTTGTTTTTTTGCTTCATAGTGTCATTAACTAGAAATATGCAGGTTTGTGTGATAACTGAAATGTTTTTCTTGCAGAGTTCGGTGTCTTTGTGGACGCATACGGCCGCAGGAGTAGAACTGATGATATCAAATGGAGCCGTCTGCCTCTCTCATTTGGTTAGTGTAAATCTTCAATGTGATTTTCAAAAAAAAATTCTTTAATGGTCAGTATATGAAATTATGTTAAATGGGTTTTTGACATTTCAGCCTACAGAGAGCCCTACCTGTTTGTGACCTACTTCAACTCTCTGGATGTTATTGAGATTCAGGGACACGCTGCTCTGGGGTAAGATTGCCCTGTGCTCCTTCTGTCTGCACCTGTGCATCAGATTGTGCTCAAACTTGTTTTTTCCTGGTTAACATCATGATCAACATATTGTTTGAAAGATGTTCCTCTCTCTTTCCAGACCCCACTCATACGCACACCTGGATATCCCAAACCCACGCTACCTTGGCCCAGCCATCTCCTCTGGGGCCATCTACTTGGCCTCGTCATACCAGAACAAACTGCGGGTCATTTGCTGCAAGGGCAACCTGATCCAGAGCCAAGAGGGCGGCGGAGACCTGCAGCGTAACGGCTCTGGACGCAGGTGAGGACACACGCAGACTGTTTGTTAACACTGTTCGAGCTCACATTACCAAGCTCAAATTCTTTTGTGTTACAGTTGATAAAATAATCTCTATTTCTGTCATTGTTTGGTAGTATTTCTAATCCACCACCAGATTTCACCTTGCCTTTTGCTGTTTTTAAACTCACAGCACATTTTGAGCTGTCTCACACTTCTTTTTTGTAAATCTAACTCCATACATATAATACCCTTGACTTCTATTCACTATTCTTGATAATGGCACTGTGTAAGGGGACCAACCGATTTGGGGGGGGGGGTAAACTAAATGCTCATATAAATTCAGAAACAAGTCTTTGAATAGATCAATTAATAGAATGCGCAAAGAAACTGAAACTATAATCCATAAATATGTCTCTTCCAAATTATTTTATCTTTCACCATCACCTTAGTGTTTTTACTTTAGCAGGATTTTTCTGAGGTGTGGCCCAGGTAATTTACTTTAAGTGTGGAAATTAAAGTGGTGACTCGTCTACAGTATATTGGAGCATCTAGTTTAATTCTTAATTCCCTATTAAAGAAGGTAAAATCTTCTCATCTGATAAATAGACATAAATCCGACATCCAAAGAGAAAAACAGGGAATGAGGTTAATTAATAATTGGAGTTAACTGAACTTTGTACTAGAAGCTGTGACATTGATTGACCAATCAGGAATCTGGAACAACCCAGAATAGTTTGATTGGCACCTGTATAATTTGCAAATCGATAAATAAAATGCAGAGTGCCTTTATTTGTCTATAGAAGGGAAATAGATCGGACAAACACTATCTGCACTTGACACAAATCAATGTCAATGTCAAATTAATTCCTCTGAGGAAGAATATAAATCCTGTGGATGAAATGTAAATCCTCTGACAAAAGTAAAAGATAAGACAAAGACATGAAATTATTTATTTCTCAATTTACTTGAGCATTTTTCGTTCACTTATTTTTGGTGAGGTCTGGTCCTACTGTGCAGAGACTATAGAGTAGGAGATTTCCAAGCACACTTCCTTATCCCTCGTACACTGGTGTTGTTGAAGGGTCAGTGGGACTATCTGGCACTGTGGGGCTCAGGTTGGCATCTACAGATGGTGATGGTAAGATTGGTGGTGATGGTAAAAGAGGAGTAACGCCTACATTTTGTTTTTTGCAGGAGGAAGAGTTCATTTTTTATCTGTAACAAATCCTAAGATAGTATGTGTTTTTAATTGAAATTACTTTTTAAAATGCCTCCTGTCAAATGTAGAGGGGAAATTGTTGAATAAAGATTGACTTCCTCCTTGTATGTCGTGAGACTGGTCTGTTACGATTTGATGCTCACTAATAACGGAGCTTTTCTTGCTCACTGTGCTAATTTTCTCAGTTATAAAACCAAATGGAGTAGTAGTAGTTGTCTCTTCTAATTATGAATTGCAATTTGCTTCAGCTTATTAAATGAGCTTGATTGAGAGTCCATCATCCACACCACAGCAGTTGACCGATCTGAGTCCCACAGCGCCTAGCAAAGTCCTCTTCCTTTGACCAATGCTCCCTGCCAGTCTTCATGCTCGGTCTCCTCCCTAACAGTCCTAACAAGCGTGGGCCTCCTTCCTACAATGAGCACATCTCTAAAAGGTTGGCAGCCAACCCTCATGCCCACGGAGATCCCGGCACACCTCACCGCTACCGAGAGGCACGCACAGAGTTTCGGCGTGACAAGTCCCCCAGCCGTCCACTGGAGAGGGAGAAGTCTCCAGGCAGGATGCTAGAGAGTCGGATCGGGGGGTCTCCTGGCAGGGCCATGGCTGACCCCCGGTTAGAGCGCTCCCCGGGCAGGGCCATGGCAGACCCTCGCATGGACCGCTCCCCTGGCCGGATGATGGACGTACGTAGGGAGAGGTCCCCCGGACGTTTTGAAGAGCGCCAAAGGCTTCATACCGGCTCTGGACGCACACCCATAAACCCTGTTAACAAGGTAAGTCACTCACTTTTGTTGATTCTGAGAATTTGTTAAAGGAGTAGTTTGACATATTGGTTAGTGGGCTCATTCACTTTCTAGCCAAGAGTTAGATAAGAAGATAGATACCACTCTCATATCTGTCTGTTAAATATAAAGCTGGTGTCAGGAGACGGTTAGCTTAGCTTAGCATATAAAAACCAGAAACAGGGAGACACCAAAGTGTAAAAACAGCAAGTTGTGGTTTTACACAGGGGGTTTTGTGCCGGACTATGTCTTGGCTGGAAGTGACTTATGGTTTCTTGTCTACCTCGCAGTGACAACAAGACTGCAGGAAGTCAGACATAAGCCCTGTAAAACTACAAATTGTGTTGTTTTTTTTTTTTTTATAAAAAACGAGATTTAACATAATGAGTAATGCGCTTTAGAGGTGCTGGTAGGTGATTTTTTTACCTTTGGAAAGAGCCAGGCTAGCTGTTACCCCTTGTTTCAAGTCTTTATGCTAAGCTAAGGTAACTGTCTAATGGCAGTAGCTTCATATTAATGCACTGACAAGAGAGTGATATCAATCTTCTGAAAGCAAATAAATGTATTTCCCAAAATGTCAAACTATTCCTTTATATAGTTTACTTAAGTCATATTCTTGTATATTTCTAATTATTATAACAACTGTTTTCTTTTGCCTTTATGTATTAAACTGGCTGTATTTTCTTGACTTTACTCTACAGGTATGGGACCAATCATCTGTTTGAGAGACAGCAGAGCCACATACCTGGCATGAACAGAGAAATATATCTTTGGAAAGGGAAATGAGGGAGCAAGAGAACCAGTGAGAATGTCACCAACTCATGATGAAACACTGCCACACATCTGTTTTGCCTGACATCTAAGCAGACAAACCCACAGAGGAAAACAACTGTAGCCGCCAGAGGAGAGAGAGAACGAGAGAAATAAATAGATGTCATTAGAATCAGGTTATTTTTCTCCATGAACTGACCCGAGTCAATAAAGGTCAACAAAATGCCATATTAACAACTTTTTGAGCAGGGTTTTTTGCAATGTATTTGAGTAGCTGTTCTGTATTTGATTCCCAAAAAAATAGGATACAAGTTCTAAACTTCAGACCTGACTCGGTGGGTTTTGCTAGCTTCAGTTTATTCCAGACAGTAGTGATTACGATAGATAAGCACAGCCGTAGCAACTTTATCCCACAAGTCAATGCCTAAATATTTACAAAATCAGTCACTAGTGAAAATGGCAGTTCACTCAAAGTAGTTATCCTATAAATACTGGCTCCTTTCCACGCTCTGCTCTGTCCACAGTAGCTCCAGAACAGGGCAGGAGTACTGTACATCTCATAGCATTTCTGGCTCCAGCCCTGCGCTGACATGTCAGCACACAATCATTATCAGCTAATTACAATCATTCTGCTAATCTCAGTCTTCTGTTGAGACTTTGTAACAGTGACAGGCTGGAGCACAAACACATTCAAAATTTAAATAAATAATGCCTCCTTGCCCTGTAAAACCACAAACCAGATGATTGTCCATCCTCGGATAGGTTGACACTAAAACTGCACTACCCACAATCCCCAGCAGCAATGGAGCAGGACCTTTCTAATCCTTCAGAACGCTATTTGACTGTAAATAGACAAGACATAATTTTATATATATTGAGAAGGAATTTCAAGGCTGGATAAGCCATGTCTATTTTTGTTAAAGAAAAAAAAGTGATTAGCTACTTGTCCTCTTGAATGTCCAATAAGTATTCTTTTAATATGTCCAAATGTCCTCTATCAAGTGAGTGATTGTATCTGGATCCAACTTGTGTATGCACTTCCATCTGTCAAAGGCAAACCTCAGTCCTGAATTATATGAGAGGAGGGGGAAAAAAAAGATCATGTTTGAAGCTTACAACATAGTACTTGAGCATTTCTTTTTGTACAATGTCCCTTATATTGTATATAACCCAAACTGTTCAAGGTGAAGATGAAAATAATCTTTGTCTTTTTTTTTTCCTGATTCGTAAATGGCATGGATATGTATATCTGAAATGAAACGGAGTGTTGTCTTCTGCTTCTGCCTCATTTGGGTTATATTTTTATTCCATAATTTAACAATGAAGCACGTAAATAACATCTCCTTCCTTTTTAATTATTCATATTTGCACAGTAAATTCACATGATTATGATGACTAAATCTCTACTTTTTATTCTTTTAGAAAGCCACTCTTGGCAATTTAAACATTCAGTCCAACACTGAAATACATCCAAATGTATTTTTGGCTCTTATTGTCAAGGTGTTTACACTTGGACAAATCTTATTTTACTTCTGTATATCATAATTTGATCTCTGGAAAAGGGAATATTATTGTGTTTTTTAGTTATGTTTAGAATATGCACAGATTAGATGCTGTACTTTAACTTGCCCAGTGTGTCAGTTAACTATAGGGCGCTCAATAGGAAGATATTTCTTTAACTTTCTGAAGCTATGATTGGTTCGTTTTAGACATAAAATCTTCCTGAATGTATTTAAGCCAAGATGATAGAACTGATTCATTGGTCACAAACGTTCAACAAAGCACCCCAATGCTACAGATTGCACAAGTTTTCTACTGCTCTCTATAGAACTCGATACAAAAAAGGGTTAGCCATCCTGTTTTGTTTTATTTTTATATTCTTTTTAATTTGTATTTCTTTTCACATGATCTTGAATCATAATGCTGTAACGCTAGATATGATATTGATGTCTGCTAACAAATGTTTTATTAGCGTTCCCTGTAGAGATTTTGTCACAGAATATTAAATATTATAACCATTGTCTTTCACTTCTAACTTGCCTCCCTTATGTTATGCCTTTTTTCCTTACTATCTTGTGCTTTCTAATCACCACTCACATTTGAGACTGCCAGTGAAGTGACCATTTGTCCATGTCCATTGTGTTAGAGGAGGTTAGTCTATTTATAGGTGTATATCCCAGCGCTTAGCCTGTGCAACAAAGGCCTGTCATTCCAGTCACAGTAGCTGCAGCGGCTGCTCGGATCAGAAACCGAGGAGCTGAAGGAGACAAGTTTTCAACAATAGCGACTGCCCCGTAGGCTAACAATAACTTAGCTAATTCTGACCTCCTCGTCCGCACCATGCTGTGAGATGACACCAGTGACATATGCTGTTAGGTCATCAACGGCATTTTTTTTGACAGTGAGTGAAGCAAGAGCAGGGAGGCTTTCAGCGCCTCCCTTTATATAGATTGCACAAGTGTGGCCTCACCTCCTCACCCCAACCCATTCAGCTCATTCTCACAGACTCTCACTTTTCTTGACCTGGGAGCCTCAAGTGATACTGGAGGAGCTGTTAATGGTGCAGACAGACATTACATTGTAAGGATGTGTTCTAGCAGTGTCAAACTTGAGTATGTCACACCTACTGTTGTTGACATCACTGAGCTTAGTTTCACAAGCTGTTTAGTGCTAACACCCCAGTACAAAGTAGATCGTAGACCAAAGGAGTAGCACCTTTGCACACCCAAGGTGCTACTCCTTCCTTGGCCTGTTTCCTCTATGTAATCTACTTTTTCTTTTTATGACTTGAAAGGATCTAATTTCTTCCCATGTTGATGTGTTTTATGGACAGAGGGGCTGTTCTATAAACAGTTTTAGTTTCACATCCTGCTGCTAAATCTTGGTCCATGGCTGCTTTTGGCTCCAGTTAGAGAAGATGACAGTGGTGGTGAGAAAGTTTCTAGTCAAATATTTCATTGGCATGAATGTCAACGAGTGCATTTACCTTTACAGAATGTAATGGTGTGGCCGTGTGCCGGGCTGTAGCAGGGCTATTGTCAGGGAAAGGTAGGCCAGCGCCAAACATGTGAAGAACCATGTGAGAAATGTCACTAAGGTTGGTGGCAACACAGCCCTGACAGGCCTATAAATTATATGTAATGAGCTGGTGACTTCCACACCATCATCACAACCTGTATCAAATAAATACAAGAAGCAATTGTGTGCACAGGTTGAAATGTGTAAGGTTGGTGAAAGTTAGTAATTAATACAAAGTACAGTGTTAAATTGTCCATAAAATTCTTAATATTCAGCATCCACCTAGCCTTAACAGTGCCTTAGACTTTGAATTTAACATTGTTTAAAGATGGGACTGGATCACTCAGTTCAAAGCCCACTGTGAATGATCGTAATGATCTGTTTTAAAGATTTCAGATAGTGTTCAAACAGTATGCGGTGACCAACTCTCAGGAGTAGTTCAGAGGTCAAATAACTTGGTCACCTGGAAGAAAACTGCCTTATGGTGCCTCAGTAAGCTCTTTTTGTGGCTTTATCCCAACTGTGGTGGTAGTCTGGCCTCTTTTCCATTTTTCTCATCATTTACACTAAAAGGAATCATACTGCACACCGCCCATCCAGGACATCTCATACTCGTTGCTTTTTGTCTGGATTTTAAAACATCACTTTCATTTACTTCATAATGTTGCTGTCTATAGTGTAGACAGTCAAGACAACAGTCTGAGAACATCAGGGTGCTTGAAGTGATTAAGTGCTTTAACCTTCAGTCTGCTCTTGATATTTTAAACCAGTTATTCTGCTCTCTGTGTCCAATGTCAGTCATGACAACAAGGGGTGAGTGGTTACTAAAGAGGGGGTGTGTGTGTCTTTGTGGGTGTGCACGCACTTTTTGCGAGCACACAATACAGTGTATGTGCTGTATGAAGCGTGTGTCAAAGCATCATTTACCTGTCACTTCCTAAAGAGGACATAGTTTATAAATATCATCCAGTAGAGCTGAGGGTTGGGGCTACAAAAGGCCACCCACAATCTCCCCATTGTTCACTGGCATCATTGTTGGTCTGACCTCCCAGCTGCTCAGCCATGGTAAGTCTGATTTTTTTTTTTTTTTTTTTCAAGGATGCTGCCTCTTTACAGACCGCTTAGTGAAATGATTATGTTCTCCTGTCTGTATATCATTTAAAAGTTTAGATTCTGAAAGTCAGTCAATATATAAAGAAATTCATTTTCAGAGATTTTTCTCAGGTTCACAGGTTTATCACAATGATACCAAGTAAACATGACACCATCTTTGGATGGAAAATAACTTTCCATTGCAAAAGTTTCATTTTTAACAACTTCTCACCTGACATTGAATGCATAGCAATGTACAAGCTACCTTAAATGCAACCATAAATGAAAAAAAAATGTTTTAAAGGAGTTTTCAAGGAAAGGTAGCTGGAAATGTTGCTATTTCTGATGTTCTACATATATATTATGATTTAGTGTAATGTTTGTGTTATTGTTCAAAAGCAATTTACACCTTTTTCTGAACATTTTCTATCATAAAGCCAATTTATCAATGTCTTGACTTGTCCTGTAACTTTCTATTAAGTAGCTGGAAGTGTTTATTTCATCTCTTTATTTCACCCCTTTTTTGTGTGTCAAAGGCCCCCAAGAAAGCCAAGAAGAGGTCAGCAGAAGGAGCCAACTCCAATGTGTTCTCCATGTTTGAGCAGGCCCAGATCCAGGAATTCAAAGAGGTGAGAGCAACCGAACCAATTTGTAGATTAGATTTGACTGAGGGAGATGTGAGGTTTGTGGAAATATATGAATATTATCTCACCATATTATGATACAAGTGTTACTGTCTTAAAAACATACAGCTACACACATTGAAGTCTCTATTTCTTCTTCCCTCTTTGTCCTCATCTATCTTTTCCATTTCCATTGTTCATGGTTGTAGTATGTCCACCTGTCTGTTTTCTTGCTGCTCGGCAGCAGTGAGGCTTGTGGTATGTTGGTATGAGGGTCAGTGGTGTCCAGACATCCAGACTGTGTCATCAGTGATTAGGCTGCAGATAAACTGCTGGGCATGCCCTGGATGCCGGTCTAAACCCCAAGGGACTCGCAAGTTATAAATACTTAACAGTGTTCATCTATAAAGATGGAACGCAGAAATATTAAAGAGAATTATGACAGAGGCTGGGTTTTCTTCTGTGGGCTGAATGCATGTGGAAGAAATCTATTTGCAAGTGTCGCTTCTCAAGGCAGAGAGAGTCATTTGCATCTGTTTCACTTTCTCTTGTGCGCTGACCTCAGGCCTTCACTATCATGGACCAGAACAGAGACGGCTTCATTGACAAGAACGACCTGAGAGACACTTTTGCTGCTCTAGGTGTGTTGTCATCACCTTGTATATATAAAAGTCTTAAAACCATGCTACATGTCAATTAGCATCTTGCCTTGTTTGGTAGCAGATAGAACACTGCAGTATTTTAGGACCAATGATGAGCTAAAATGCAAAACAGATCCTAGATCAACAATTGTTAACATTTAACTTCCAGATTTTTGACTGAATCTGTTTATATTGTATGTTAATGTTCAATGTTTGGTGCCACAGGACGCCTGAATGTGAAACAGGAAGAGATTGATGAGATGCTCAAAGAGGCTCCTGGTCCAATCAACTTTACCGTCTTCCTCACCATGTTTGGTGAGAAGCTGAAAGGTAAGATCACACAGGCTAAAGATGAATATTTCATCATAAAAGCAGTCATTTAAGTATAAATAAATATGTTGCAAGGAGTGTAATGGCTTTTTTTTTTATGTATCCAGGTGCCGATCCAGAAGAGACCATCCTCAATGCATTTAAAGTCTTTGACCCTGAGGGGAAAGGTGTGCTGAGGAAGGACTAGTAAGTGGCCTGACACACTGCACTCCACATACCACGTCGGTTCTATGCAACATTCATCTAAGGGAGTGTTATGTAGGCTTTCAGTGAAATCCACAATGAGTGAAGAGCGTTGTGACCTTTACATTTCCTCCTAGTGTGAACACAGGTCTCGCCATCTCATCAAATGTTTTCTCTTTCCTCTCCAGTGTGACACAGATGCTGACAACACAAGCAGACCGATTCTCCCCTGAAGAGGTACACTGCAGTCCTTCTACACTAATTATCATTATTATAGCAGATTGCTTTGCGTGTGTGTGGGTGAGTCTGAGTCTGAAAAGCACGTCATCATGACGATCATCTACATCCACATCAGACCACATTTTCACAAAAACAAACAAAAAAACCCACAGTGAATCATCATCACACCTATTCATCCACACAGAGATGTGGTTTGTTTTTGTTTTTTTGCGAGGGGCACAAGAGCTGATAAATGTGATATCTGCTTTTTGTTGGTTAGATGGAGCAGATGTTCACCGCCTTCCCCCCAGATGTGGCAGGGAATCTGGACTACAAGAACCTGGTTCACATCATTACCCACGGAGAGGAAAAGGACCAGGAGTGAACTGTTTTGTCAATGTGTCTGTCAAGTAGAAAGTCCGTCTCTCACCCGTACATGACTCGAAACTGCCCCCCTGCCACTGGAGGTGATATATGGACTGTTGTTTATTTATGCAGCTTTTATGTTGGCAGCATTGTTTCTGTACAGTGCTCACTCAAGAGCAAAAGAGGATCAAGACATACATTTCTCTTCCAGGCCCCGAAAAATGGACAGATGATAGCAGCAACATAGTGAGCTGTCTTGCTTCCAGTATGTTTCCACATTCACCTGAGACTAATTTGATTCTTTTCTTGGTGGTTTTGTACAGACTTAAAAAACACTTTGCCTTTTTTTCATAGAAAATATCCATTTGATAGGTCTGTCCATGTTCGTCTAATAAAAGATTTCAAAGATAGTTACCAGCCTGATTTCTCATTCTGATGTTGAAGCAATTAAGAGTCTCCAGCAAGATGATGAGGCAAAAAAACCCCAACAGACCCAATATAGACTCTGCAGAAGAGCTTATACTCTTGTGAGTGGTCCTGGCGTTTATGGGATCAGAGGATTACTGCTTGAACGCATGGCTATATTAGCTACTCTTTTAATTCCATGTTAGGTAGTGAATGTGTGTACTTGAGAATAGTGGATGTGTCGTTGGTGGTCTTCTGAAATCCCATAGAGATTAATCTGAAACATGCGTGTGGCATTGTTTGTGTATGCGCTCAAATAGACACACACATGCACAGAGAGGGACACACGTGTATTGTGTGCACACAGAAAAATGTTTGGCTACTGAAACAGAGGGCTTTAGTGAGACAAAGCCCTGTTGTTATTTTAGTGCTGTGAGGATGCACGGAGGGTAATGTTATACTGTGGAGCTGGGCAGCAGGCACCAAGTGATCCACACCAACCTTATACAGTACCCGCCCCACTTGCCAGACCTTGGTGGTGGGGGGTGAAAATCCCTGGTTGTTCCAGCTGGGGTGCGCAGGGCAGGGGGGAGCTGGCTTATCAACCCCGGACTAAAGTCTTCTGGAGAGGGGAGGAGAAATGTAGGGAGTGGTGAAGGATAATGTGCTGGGATCAACTCGGACATTTGAGCTCACATCATGCGTCCACTCTGAGAACAGACTGTGGCCATTGAGGGAGAGGAACTTGAGCACTGGAAAAAATAGCACATTGTCCCTTTAAGCTCAGTTGTACCTGCTGGCATAGATGAAAAACCATTCTCTTGAAGCTCCACCAATCAATACTTTTTTATATTAATCGGATCAAAGAGGTCATTTGTACTGACAAACCCATAAAGAATTATCACCCAACTCTGCAGTACCCTTCAGCTCTACGAAAGCGCTTTAGCTTATTGTTTTGGTTTTGTGACTCAACACCGTAGACTGTATATAAAGATTGGAGCCAGTTTGAAGCCCAGAGTTGCTGCTTATGGTCTGGGCCATTTTTTCCATTTAGAGCCAGGACCTTCCAAATAAGGAGTGCAGGGTGTTACCTTTCACACTCTGGAAACATGCTATGCTACCTCGGATCGAAAGGAACAGTGGCTTACCGTGCACACCTGGTCTAACATTAGCTACTTCAGCTAAACTGTGTTATCAGGGCAGCTATCATAATCAAGTAACATTAAACTTCATGAAATATTACAACAATAGTCTGAGTCCAGGAGCCAGGGAGAGCAGCAAGGAAGCGAGTTGTCAATCACAACTGTCAATCAACACCCACACAGCAGACATCAAAGCTATTATAAGGCTTCGAATCTTATTAACTGAGCAATAATTTCAAAAATGACCACCAGCACATTTATAAGAGTGTTCGGATTTAGTGATTTAGACCATAATGGCTTGCTGAAAAAATTGAGTGACTTAGTATTTCTAGAAAGAAGTTGACGCTTTTTGAATGGGAGTCTATTGGAGCCATAGATTTTTTGCAGCCAGCATCTAGTGGCCATTGGTGGTGTTACACTTTAAGGTACTTCTGCATTGGCTTCAGCCTCAGGCCATGGTAGTTGCTGCTTGTTCCACACGCAGCAGGCAGCTGTTTTCGGTGACACAGCTCTGCTAACCTACTATGCATTCCCTGCCCAGCACCAAACTGCTCACAAAGTTAGCAAGTAGCTGGTAAACACAGTGGAGCAATTGCCAGCTTAAGAGCCAGATACTTTCCTCAGGAGATGTTAGATGATCAAAACAAAGGAGAACCAGGTGGCCAGAAACATGACTCCACATGAATCCTAATATTGCTTGGTGTCTACTGGATGTGTAAATTGGCAACTGTTTGCTGACATGTGCACCATAAAGACCTAATAAGGAGATGATATGCCAGATGTTGTGTTTTCAGCTCATCTGCCCCCTAGTGGCCAAAAAATTAGTTAATGCAGCTTTAATATTCATGTTCTCATATGTCAGATGCAACAGACTGTCTCGGTATGACTTATACAATTAAAATAGATTTTTGTTTCATAAATATAAAAACCCTATTCAACAAACTGTGTTCTACATACAGTAAATAACCAGCAAATTATGCTGAAATGTGTTTATTGCCATCACAAGTGTGTAAGAGACTGTTTGACTGCACCATTCTCAGTCTGATCGGGCAGACTTGAGCGAGAGCGCAGGAGACCTGCCGCGCTCGGTGTCCACAACTTCCTCACCCTCTGTAACAAATACACATACAGTGTACAGTTTATGCTTTAAAAACTCAATATATTATTAGATTTGATCAAGAGGAGTATTACAATTCTTCAGTCTTTCTGAAATCTTATCTCACAGTTTCCCTGCAGGACTTAAAGAGTAGGTGTTTCATACCTGGTAGCAAGTCAAAATTGGCCAGCAGCAGGTTTTGAGGAGGCAACCCTGTCTGCTCATCTTCCTCAGTGTTGGCCTGGATCATCAGGTCACTAATACTCTGTGCAAGGATACCTGAAGTTGAGAGAAAGTAACAGGAACAGGAATGAGCAGTTTCACAGACTTGGGGAGGACGCAGGGTTTGTACTAGGCTGACAGCTTAAATCAAACATTTTTCACTTAAAACTTGATTTGTTTTAATCAGGTGAAAACACATATATAGTAATGGCATGTTTTTTATGTAATTAAAAATCAATCTATGCCTCCCAAATGTGAAAATGTATTTTCAGTGCCAGGTAAGACATTAAAAGTTATCAATTCCACCTACTAGTGAAGTGTGCCATGTTGTCAAAAGTGACAATGACGGCTGTTGGCATTATCTCACTGACAAGGCCAGTGATGGCAGTCTTTAGCTGGTCCAGAGCCTCTTGAACCAGAGCGCACTGATTCTCCAGAGAGTCAGCCAGGCAGCTGTACTTCTCTAACTCAGACTACAGCCCAGAAAGAGACAGGAAGAGAAAGATAATGCAGCTTTATCTGATTTTTAAGAGCCAATGTCATTTTATCTGTACATGAAGTATAAAGATATATCTAGAACAAAGAGACATTACAGACACTGGGATATACAGCATTTTAAACAGGCAACACGTCTTAACGAGAGCCCATTTCTTTTGTCTTGTAATGATACCACACAATGGGGAACAATGAATGCATTTATTTATTTATTTGATGATCCAAAACAGACAGATTTAAAATAGTCACAATCATCAAGGATTAAGTCATAGAAAAGCCTGAAAGGCTTATTTCCATTGTGGTCTTCTAAATCCATGCTGACAAAACCAAACAAGGAGCACTTGACTGTAACATTGGTCACAATTGCCGGTTGTTTAGTACAACAGTAACTTTAAGGGAAAATGAACAAACTTAGCATGTAAAGTATATACAGTAACTTTGTAATGTCCTGTTGCTCCATTCATTAGTGTCTGACCACCCTTTGACCTCTTTTAGACAGGAGTTATATGAATCAGGGGACTGACAGTGCACTGTATTTAGTTGTATGAGCTCATAGGATGGGAGTGAACCATGCTCTGCTTTGTAAAAGAAATAAATTAAACATTAAAATTATATTCTTTAAGAATGAAAGGAGACATCATATATCCGGATACATGGCAACAATATACTAATTGAACTCTAGGGCTTGCCGACAGCCAAACTAATAGACCACATATCATTGCATCCAAAAAATTTGGAAAGTAGAAACCTCTTCATATTTGACGATTTTTATATATTTACATGAGTCAGTGAGAAAATTCTCTAATCTCCTCTTTCTCTTACCAAACAGGAGTGGATGATGTTAGATTTGAATCAAGCTCAAACAGAGCTGTTATATTATTCCTATACATCTGTACAAGCTTTGTTCCTGAAAACATTTAAGTTTAGACCATTTTACTGGACTTGCGTTGCTAAGAAACACCTTGAGTCCAAGTTCACCTCTTGCCAGCAACCTGACATTACAAAATAATTATATGTTATGACAATTATAGTAGGCTCCAGACATCAGCAAACATTGCAACAGGAAATAAACCTGGACCCATTTAAAATAGTAATGTCTGAAGCTATGAAATGGTCCATATATTACGTATGTGTGTGTGTGTGTATAGCTCAGAGAGTGAGGCTCACCTCTAAATCCTTGAACTGGCCCTCATTCTGCTCATCGTGTGTGTTCTTTTCTTGCTCAAGGAACATAATGTCGCTCTGACGGACACAAACACATGCACATAAATAAAACATACATATGTGTATTTCTGTGCAACCAGACGCTTCACAAGAGTAAGTACATGCCTTCTTTGTGCCTGTGCAGATCTTCATCATATTCTTTCTGTTGTGCAGCTCGTTGATATAGTTGATAAGAGCAAAATTCTTCTGTTCGTTCTGAATAAATAACTGGCCTATCTGACACAGCTCCTTTTCACCAGTGACCTCCACCAGCGTACTGTGTCCCTGCATGTACATCTCCAGCCTCTTAACTCCACTCTGATATTGCTGCTGTTTCTCTGTACCAATGGAATAAAACTAATGAGTTTATATCTTAAAAAAAACATTAAATTATGTATGATTGCTCAGTGTAACGATGAAGATTAAGATGCTATTTTCCTATGTGGAGTGATTATACTGGATCCTTGTGGAATATTATACTTCTCGTCTTGGAGTCTTCCTCCTCTTTCAAAGGAATAATTTCTTGGGACTTCTTCTCCATGAAACTGCGCAGTTTGGTGTTGTGGACGTTGAGAATCTTCTGCTGCATCTTTCTTTTGGTGTCCGCCTCAATTCCATCCCTCACCTCTAATTCCTTCATTCGAGTCTGTGCCTCTGACCTGTAGCATGCACACACACACACACACACACACACACAAAATATCATGTCTCAACCCTTCCAATACACCAGTTAAAGTTTTCCACACGCATACAAACTTACCTCTGGTTGAAAGCGAGGGTGGACTTCTCCCCTAGTTTGTCCATGATGCCTTGCTGCGTGGCCAACTGTCTGTTAAATTTCTCTTCGATATTGCACACTGTGCCCTTCTGCTGCAGCAGGTGAGCTATTTCTTTATGGTAATCCATGTTGCTGCATAGCATCTCATCAAACTTAACAGTGTCCTATAGAAGACCAGTGAAGAATTGGAGTTCATAGATTTCAGGTAAAATTTACTACAGAATTTAGCATCACCTCAAACCTGTTTAGGCATTAAGACTTAATGTCTGAGCATTTAAATGAGTTATTGAAATTGATTGATATTTTGGTAAATGCATTTACTCACTTTGCTGAGAGTTTGATACAAAGATTGATACCACTGTTTACAGTTTTTTACCATTGGTTACATGCATGTACTTCAATACTGTGTCCACATCTTCAAAAGTTTACATAGTCAACTTTACCATTCATTTAACACACAAAAGCAAATACTTCCAGTAAACACTAACACTGGATTTCAGATGACAACAACTTATGTGTCCATCAGAACACACTGAGATAAAAAACACTAACAACAGGCGACACATGATGGACTTATTATGGCAGTCTTTGAAGTTAAATCATTTTGTGATCTCTAGGTTTTGTGTGTGTGTGTGTGTGTGTGTGTGTGTGTGTGTGTACACATTTGTTCACACAATGTGTACATTGTGTGAACAAACTTTTTATTACAGAATACCTGTACCATATGTATAGAACGTACTGCAGTGTATTCTACAGGAATGAATCATAGAAATGCTGCAGGAAAGGCCTCAATGGGCTTTATTCTTTTTTTCTTGTTTTTTGCTGAGGGGTTGGGGGAATATAGATGTATTTCAATGTGGTTATAATTTGGCAGATAACTGTCTATATGAAGTCATGTTAGTTTTTGAACATAAACCCAAGAGATTTGAAGTGATTATGTAAACATTTGCAAAATGGGCTGCAGATCCACAGAGTTTTGTTGGTTGTTTGTGTTTGAGTGCACAAAGTATTCAGGAAATTTGAAGGCTGTAGTCACTGAGTTGTGCTGTGTTGTGTAAGCAACACAAGTGTCATCACAGTTTGGTCCATAATTGTTGCTGTTGTGTTGACTGTGTGAAGAGTTTTGACGATGCATACTCAGTATTGAACTATGCATGTAACCAATCGTAAAAAATGCTTAACCTAGCACAAAGAGTGGGAGGGATAACAGCCAGTCTGGTTCTGTGCAAAGGCTTAAAAAGGTCAACCTACCAGCACTTTTAAAACTCAAACTATTATACCACGTCTGTTTAACCAAAGTGTAAAAACAGCAAGTTGTGGTTTTACAGGCTGCCACTGGACTATGTGTTGGCTGTGTGCAGTGACAGCCTGCAGTCTTGTCAAGCCCTGTGCTTCCAGTCTTTGTGCTAAGCTTAACTAACCATAGCTTTACCTCAAATATACAAATGTGTGAGTGGTATCAATCTTCTCATCTAACTCTTAGCAAGAAAGCGAACAAGCGTAAATGTCAAACTATTCCTTTAAGGTGCTGATAAGTAGGAATGATGCTGGAATTGTAGCATCAAGTGACAAGCTTATGGTTTAGGACAAGTCGAGATTATGTGGTTTCATAATACCTGGTTTAGTTTGTTTTCTAAGATGCGGATTTGTTTGCTGTGGCGGCGGGGTTTCCCCTCTTCTTTGAGGATGCCACCTGGGACTGCCAACTTTTCCTGAATCCTGGTCTCTGCTGCAGTTAGCTGGTGAGACGCAGGAGCAAGACACAATATATTTAGTGCAGTCTGTAACCATGTAGACAGAGACACATATATTTGTTCAGTACTCCAACACAATGAACTTAAAATATACGTTTTAAGGTGTTCACATCCATTTTGCTTCGACTATGTAGAAACTTTTTTTATACATGGTCCTCTCCAGCACTACACAGTGCATCACTACAATGACGGGACCACTATTCCTACTCTGTTTATGAGCCAAGTGAAGTCAGCTTCATTTATATATCTCAAAATCACAAATGACACATTTTCCTCCCCCTCTATCCTTAGACCATCAATTAAAAAAAACACCCTCAAACTAAAGCTGAAAGTTTTCTGTCATTTGAGCTAATTCATTCATTTTTTAGTTCATTCTTGGCCTTGGAAACAGTAGGCCTACTTTGACAAAATTAATTTATTTCAAGGTCCCGCTACTAGCAAGTTGCCGAAGTTTCATACTGAGGCCACATGATAACAACTTGGTATTCAGTTTTTGCCACAGTGCAAAATCCATTTGCTATCTATGAAATATGGCTGAAAGCTCCAGAAATCCTATAGTTATTAGACCTTGAATTGAAGGTAGACCTTGAATTTTTTTTAAATCAAATTAATTGTCATTGTTTAATTCCAACTTCAATGGGTTTGAATACAGCCAAAACAATACAAATTCCAAAAACTTACAAACTGCACTGTATGCCACCCTGTTAATGTTAAATTAGTGAATAACATAAGATTATATGGTTGAATGCCAAAATTCATAATATCTGATCACATAGCTATCACAATAGTTTACCTTATATATTACTACTGCTACTGCTTCTGCAATCACTGATCACACTACTGCTACACAGAATATATATACTGACTTGTACTACTAATATATTGTATAATATCATAACATATCTCAACAATAAAAGTGTTAAAAATAACAAGAAATGCAATAATAATAATAACACTTATAAGCCTAGAAGTGACACACATTATATACCCCTTTGATTTTAAGCCAAAACCTTAAGGTGGTCTAACTTTCAAAGAAGGCTACAGTACATGTGTGTTTGGTATTTTACCTCCTTATCCAGAGAGACCAAATTCTCTTTCTCCTGACTGATGAGCTGCTTATATTGATCATTTTCCTCCTGGATGTCGTTGTATTGCTCCTCTAGAAATTCTGCTGCCATTTTGGTCTAAAGACATGACAATATGATGAAGGTAGCAGTTCTAACACAACTCCATGTATTTTGGGATTAATCTTTGTAGAGGATGATGACCTACCTGCCCAATATGGGACAAAATCCTCTTTGAATCCTCTTTGAATCGGCAGTATAGGACAATATTTTACTCAGAAGAAAGATATTTTCATCGATTGATCTTTTCTACAGTAAGTGTCTATCTTTCATAATGTGACGACTGAGCTTCAAATATAAACATTCTAAAAGAGTATGTGTTTATATATATGCTTACTTGCTGTAAAAATGCCAGGGTTATTAGAAGATTAGCATTTATCTACTAATCATAAATATGTTGGAATTCTAGTTGCAGTGTTTACTTTTTTGCAGCAGTTGACCCAAAAACATTTTCAAAGAAACATAACTGAAATGCACAAGAAATAAGATAATGCTGGAACCAAATGGGGGTAAAAACCAAGCCATGCATAAGTGGTGGGACACCTTGTCTTAGTGAAACTACATGACTACCCTCTAGTGGCCATTCAAGAAAAAAATAAATAAATCAAATGGAGCTGAATGCTCACCCAACAACCACAATCAAATGTAACTGGCCAAATAAATCTGAATTATCGAGTAATTCTTAGACAGCAGCCTGGTAAATTATCATGCAGCAAGCTAGAAATGATAGCTTTAACAGAAATCTAATTGTGAGGTAATGCATTAAAAAGCTGTTAGGCCATGATAAGGTCACAATAATATCACTGTAGTGCTCTGCACATTGTAAATCCCTGCAGGAATATTAAACCAATTATTTGTCACAAGAGGCATTTTACAATGTGCTGAGGGTGCAATTAACACTTTCTCAGAGAGTTTTATATAGAGATTAAATACAGCTCAAGTGGCATTTAGTCTATATCCGCCATCGAGAAATGATGGATGAAACTTCTGTGAGAACTGTCGATTTGTGCTGAGTGTGTCAGCGAGTGCCGATGGGTAAGGTGTCAGTGTGTGTGTGTGTGTGTGTGTGTGTGTGTGTGTGTACGTGAGTACAATTCAATTCTAATTCCTACTGCTCTATTTTATTCCACTGTGTTCTATTTAATTTTTTCTTTTTTGAATGTGCACTCCGATGAAGGCCACTGAGATGAAGACTATTAAACTATGAACTATTAAAGAAGTTTGTGTATTTGTACTGTATTTCATTTTATAGCCAATTTAACACTGGTTGGAGTTCTGATATGTTCTGAGCAGACTGTCTTGAAACCCACAGAACAAACAGTATGAGTCAAAAGTTTGGACACACCTTCTCATTCAAGGGTTTTTCTTTCTTTCTTATTTTCTACATTGTAGAACAATACTGAAGACATCAAAACTATGAAACACATATGTAATTATGTAGTAAACAAAAAAATTATTAAACAAACCAAAATATCTTTCATATTTTAGATTCCTCAAAGTAGCCACTGTTTGCCTTGATGACAGCTTCACACACTATTGGCAATATCTCAACCAGCTGTGCCTTATCAAAAGTTAAATGGTGAAATTTATTGGCTTCCTAATGTGTTTGAGACCATCAGTTGTGATGTGCCAAGGTAGTGGTACAGCAAATAGCCCTATTCAACTACTGCAATAATCCATATTATGGCAAGAACCGCTCAACTAAGTAAAGAGAAACGACAGTCCATCATTATTTTAAGACATGAAGGTCAGTCAACCCGGAAAATTTCAAGAACTTTGAAAGTTTCTTCAAGAGTGGTGGCAAAAACCATCAAACACTATGATGGAACTGGCTCTCATGAGAAAGGAAGACCGAGAGTTACCTCTACTGCAGAGGATAAGTTCATTATAGTTACCAGCCTTGGAAATTGCCAATCAATGGCATCTCAGAGTAGAGACCCCGCCAGTGCTTCCCAGAGTTCAAGTAGCAGACACATCTCAACATCAACTGTTCAGAGGAGGCTGCATGAATCAGGCCTTCATGGTTGAAGTGCTGCAAAGAAACGACTACTGAGGGGGACCAATAAGAAGAAGAGAATTGCTTGGACCAAGAAACACAAGGAAACGGACATTAGACCAGTGAAAATCTGTACTTTGGTCTGATGAGTCCAGATTTGAGATTTTTGATTTCCAACCATTGTGTCTTTGTGAGACGCAGAGAAGGTGAACGGATGGTTTCTGCATGTGTGCTTCCCACCATGAAGCATGGAGAAGGAGGTGTGATGGTGTGAGGGGGCTTTGCTGGTGACTGTGGGCGACTTATTCAGAATTCAAGGTACACTTAACCAGCATGGCTGCCACTATATTCTGTAGCAACACGCCATCCAATCTGGTTTGTGCTTAGTGGGACCATTGTTTGTTTTTCAACAGGACAATGACCCAAAACACACCTCCAGGCTCTATTTGACCAAGAAGCAGACTGATGGAGTGCTGCATCAGATGACCTGGCCTCCACAATCACCTGACCTTAACCCAGCTGAGATGGTCTGGGATGAGTTGGACTGCAGAGTGAAGGAAAAGCAGCCAACAGTTGCTCAGCATATGTGGGAACTCCTTCAAGACTGTTGGAAAACCATTCCAGGTAACGACCTCATGAAGCTGGTTGAGATATTGCCAAGAGTGTACAAAACTTCATGAAAGCAATAGGTGGCTACTTTGAATAATCTAAAATATGATAGATATTTTGGTTTGTTCACTACATAATTCTATATGTATTATTTCATAGTGGTGATGTCTTCAGTATTGTTCTACAATGTAGAAAATAGAAAAAAATAAAGAAAAACCCAGAAATGAGTAGGTATGTCTAAACCTTTGACTGATACTATATATACAGCTGGTCTTGTCTTCAATTAGGTCAAACACAACTGACACAGGAAATAGCACTCATATGGGGGACTGTTATATTATTATAACATATATATTAGGAACACTTCAATATAGTGCAAAGACAAAACTTCACAAAACACAAAAAAAACATAAAAGCATTTTAAAAAGAAAAAACATTTCAGGAAACATTAGAACAACATGAAAAAGCACAACCATTCAGTTAATCAATTAATTAATTGAAAGTGCATTCAATTCAAAATGCATGTGAATGCCGACAGCTGAAATAAATCGCAAAGCATTGTTGAAAATGTAGAAATCTGAAATGAATTTTGCTTGAAAAAGCTGAGAGCTCAAGTGCATTGCATTGCACTTCTGAAAAACCTGGAAGCTGAAATGCAAAACTGGCAGAATTGGAAGCTGAACTGCATTAACTACAGAGGCTAAGAGTTGAAATACATTGCTAGAAAAGCTGGAAGTTAAACTTTAATACTATCAAAGCTGGAAGTTGAAATAAATTGCCTGAAAAGGCTGAAAGAAGAAATTAAGAACTGCTTTGTATTATTATCACACTTTGGAACAGAAAAGGCATTGGCCTAAAGAGCTGAGAGTTGCAAAGCATTGCTGAAAATGCAGAAATGTGAAATGAATTGCTAGAATTGGAAGCTGAACTGCATTATCTAAGAAGCTATGAGCTGAAATGCATTGCTAAAAAAGTTTTTCGCTGTTATAATAAATTGTTGAAAAAAAGCTTAATATTTTAAAAATTATAAAAGGTAGAAGGTAGAAGCATAAATATCCTTAAAGACCAAGTTTAACATTTGAGTGGTTTCTGTAGCTATAAGTATGCAGAAGTAGTAGTCGACCGAAAAACACACAGAAGAAGAATAAACTGCAAAGCATTGCTGAAAATGCAGAAACCTGAAATGAATTTATTTTGAAATTCCAGCCTTATCCGTGGCTCCTATTACCATCTGGTAATACATATGTATGTATGTATGTATGAACAGTATGAATGTATGAACAGTATGCATGTATGTATGTATGTGCAGCATGAATCTATGCATGTATGTATGTATGTATGTATGTATGTATGTATGAACAGTATGTATGTGCAGTATGAATGTATGTACAGCATGTATGTATGTGTGTGCAGTATGAATGTATGCATATATGTACAGTATGTATATGTGTATGTACAGGATGTATGTGCAGTATGAATGTATGTAAAGTATCCACAGTATGTATATGTGTATGTACAATATGAATGTATGCATGTATCTTCAGTATGTACATTATGTATGTACAGAATGTATGCATGTATGTACAGACTATACAGTATGAATGTATGCATGTATCTTCAGTATGTACAGTATGTATGTACAGTATGAATGTATGCATGTATGTACAGACTATACAGTATGAATGTATGCATGTATGTACACCATGTACAGTGTGTATGTACAGTATGAATGTATGCATGTATCCACAGTATATACAGTATGTATGTACAGTATGAATTTATGCTTGTATGTACACTACGTACAGTATAAATGTATGCACGTATATACAGTATGTACAATATGAATTTATGCATGTATGTACATTATGTACAGTATGAATGTATGCATGTATCCACAGTATATACAGTATGTATGTACAATATGAATTTATGCATGCATGTACACTATGTACAGTGTGTATGTACAGTATGAATGTATGCATGTATCCATAGTATGTACAGTATGAATTTATGCATGTATGTACACTATGTACAGTGTGTATGTACAGTATGAATGTATGCATGTATGTACAGTATATACAGTATGTATGTACAGTATGAATGTATGCATGTATGTACAGTATGTACAGTATGAATTTATGCTTTTATGTACACTATGTACAGTATGTATGTACAGTATGAATGTATGCATGTAGCCACAGTATATACAGTATGTATATACAGTATGAATGTATGCATGTATATACAGTATGTACAGTATGAATTTATGCATGTATGTACACTATGTACAGTGTGTATGTACAGTATATACAGTTTGTATGTACAGTATGAATGTATGCATGTATATACAGTATATACAGTATGTATGTACAGTATGAATTTATGCATGTATCCACAGTATATACAGTATGTATGTACAGTATGAATTTATACTTGTATGTACACTATGTACAGTATAAATGTATACATGTATATACAGTATGTACAGTATGAATTTATGCATGTATGTACACTATGTACAGTATGTATGTACAGTATGAATGTATGCATGTATCCACAGTATATACAGTATGTATATACAGTATGAATGTATGCATGTATCCATAGTATGTACAGTATGTACAGTATGAATTTATGCTTGTATGTACACTATGTACAGTATGTATGTACAGTATGAATGTATGCATGTATATACAGTATGTACAGTATGAATTTATGCATGTATGTACACTATGAACAGTGTGTATATACAGTATATACAGTATGTATGTACAATATGAATGTATGCATGTATGTACAGTATATACAGTATGTATGTACAGTATCAATGTATGCATGTATCCATAGTATGTACAGTATGAATTTATGCTTGTATGTACACTATGTACAGTATGTATGTATGCATGTATCCACAGTATATACAGTATGTATATACAGTATGAATGTATGCATGTATCCATAATATGTACAGTATGAATTTATGCATGTATGTACACCATGTACAGTGTGTATGTACAGTATGAATGTATGCATGTATGTGCAGTATATACAGTATGTATGTACAGTATGAATGTATGCATGTATGTACAGTATGTACAGTATGAATTTATGCTTGTATGTACACTATGTACAGTATGTATATACAGTATGAATGTATGCATGTATCCACAGTATATACAGTATGTATGTACAGTATGAATATATGCATGTATCCATAGTATGTACAGTATGTACAGTATGAATTTATGCATGTATGTACACTATGTACAGTGTGTATGTACAGTATGAATGTATGCATGTATGTACACTATGTACAGTATGAATGTATGCATGTATCTACAGTATGTACAGTCTGAATGTATTCATGTATCTACAGTATGTATATGTGTATGTACAGTATGTATATGTGTATGTACAGTATGTATGTGCAGTATGAATGTACAGGATGTACGTATGTATGTATGTATGTATGTATGTATGTATGTATGTATGTATGTATGTATGTATGTGTATGTGTATGTATATATGTATGTACAGTATGTATGTAGCCCCAACCCCGCTGTTTACAAACATTACTCATTCCTCTGGGACTGACCTGCAGCCCCCACATCCCTACCCCAACTCCCACTCTCACCTTCTACGTCCCTCCGCCTCCTGAGCAACGACCTGCAGAAAGTAACAAACCTCTGGGTGGATAGCCTCCTCTGGGACTCCAGTCTGGCTTGCTCCTCAAGATCATCGATCCTCACTGTCTCTGCACTCTCATAGCGCCTCCTCCATCCTGGGATGAAGATCCTAAGTATTCTCCGCCATAATGACAGCCTGTCTGGTCCACTCCTCAAGTCTTGCTCCTCCTGCTCCATAGTCAAGTCCCTCTCCCACTGCAGCAGCTCCTCAAGCTCCCTTACCTTTTCATGGAGGGCTTCCAGCTCCTGTTTTTGCTGCTCCAGAATCACCTCGTCGAAGCCGTGAATTGCTTCCATCTCCTCCAGCTGATCTCTAAGTGTGTCCTCCATTGTATGAACTCTGGCCCGTGCCTCATTTATGTCACTCTGCTGTTTTTCATTTTGGAACAACACTTGAACCTCCTGGATTTCTCCCTGAAGAGCTTCGTTGACTTGCATGGCTTCTTTTTCATCCTCCTCAGCATGCCTCTGTTTTTTCAGGATCACATTCTCCTTGTACAAGATCTCCCTCTCTTCATCCAAGGCCTTAAATTGCATTTTCACCACTTTGATAGTCCTGTCCATCTCTTCCTGTAGAGCTTCCTTGTCCCTTGTGAGTGTAATGAACTCCTGATATAAAGCCTTCTTTTCTGCCTCCCAGGACTTTTTTTCTTGCTGGAGGATTTTGTTGGCATCTTCCATTTCTTGCCACACATCCAAGGTCTGGGTTTCCTTTTCATGTTTTTTAGGGGAAAAAGCTATGTCTTCAGAGCTCTTGCCGGTGGTTTGCTCCTGGACGTCCATCTCATCAGTGAGCTCCGAAGCTGGTGTATTCTCATGGAATTCCATTTTGTTGGTCAAAATGCTGTTTCCCTAATTTGCTCTCCAAAATGACTTAGCCTACTCAAGGTGTTAGATTGCACCACCTGTCAATGTGCACTTCTTGTGTCTAACTGAAAATGGCTTATCAAATATCTTAGAACGGAAACACGTCACAAAGGGAATGAAGGAACTGCGAAGCAACTTATTGTTTTGGGAATAAGGTCACGTGTCACCATGGCAACAGGTAAAGAAAGCGTGAGCGTGTATTAAAACCCCCCCCCACCACAAATCACAGCGAAAGAGAGAGCGTGATCGCGAGAGTCCATGTGTTTGTTACACTAGTTTTTGTTATTTTGTTGAGCAGGGCCTATCAGATGGGTTTCCTAATTGTTCAATAGAGAGATTGTTCTTATTTAGCTCATGTCATTATTTAGCCTCAGCTCCGATCTGATGGACAGCTGATTTATGGAAGGTCGCTCGACACTTTTGATAAGTGTCTCTCAACAGAAATTAAAGGGTCGCGCGACCTTTGCAATTTATGCTTCTGCGAAAGGTTTCAGTCGTCTCCATGGTAACCGGACGCTATCCTCCAGCCAGTTTATTTAGTAACATTGTATCATTCCGACCGGAACTAATTACACAAGGACGTTATAAGTTATCTAAAGTTACAGACCACAATATCAATAAGGAACTTTAGTGGAAACTACTATCTCCATGGCGACGTTAGTAACACTATCTAATCACACTGCGCGACAAAATAAGATGTCCGCGACATAACACAATTTTCCAGGTGAAAAGAAGAGCGACCTACTATCAGCCTGGAGACAAAATGAAGTTTGACAATTGGCAAGATTCAGATAGTTAGTATTATGGGCCTACAGGCTGACCTACTAAGCATGGTTTTGGTGATTTGCAGTTAAAAGGCGTTCAGGTTAAAAACTGGCAACTGACAAACCTTAGACTGTTCTCACATTTTCAAATAGGTTAGTCGCTGAAATGCAGTTGAATTCCGTTGAGTTTATCACTGTATGACTTTTAAATGTTATATTTTTACTTGAATGAAATAAAAAAAAAAATGAAAAATTGTTTGTTTTTTTTGGTCACTGTTGGTAGGAAGTGGATTTAAGGAAAAGGCCTGTTTTCTACAGGCCTATTGTGTGTGTATTTCATTTTAATGGACAGCAGGTAGGAAGGCATGAACTTTCTCAGAGCTGTTCAAGGCTATTGTGTGCCAGAGTGACCCTGTCCTCTAATTGTGTCTTTTAATTGTAACTAAATTATGGAGAAGATTGCATTTCTGGTGTGACTGTGGCCCTAAGCGGGGGACTGAACTAGTGGCTGATGGTCACCTCAACTCTGGCTGAAGTCCTCTGGGCCAGGTTGAAAGTCTGCTGAGGTCCAGGCTGACAATCAGGGGTCAGGGGTCAGAGACAGCTGGATGGGGGGGGATTCTTTGCCACCAAGTAGATCACCATCAAATGAGGATACAACGTGGTTAAAAAAAGAACACTGTCTATACATTTTACAACAATTTGCAAATCACAAGCTCAGCCTAGACTGATCATAAATTTGTGAAAGAAAAAAAATAGAGATGACATCATTAGCCTACATACATTACTGTAAATCACAATACCTCCGAATATATAAAAGAATTGTGCAAATATTTGTGCGAATATACTGTATATATGCATAAATAATGACTCAAGTAGTGCAACTGGGAAATTGTCATTTAGATGGTAAATAGTAGACCTGTGATGTGACCTAGATGTGAAAAAAGTACATTGTGAAATAAAGAAAACGATTGGAAGACAAATTCTATTTACCTGCACATTAATGCAGCCAATTACACCATTAAATGAAATGTAAGTCCCCAAGTCTATTCTCCCTTTTCTTGTTTTCTTCTCCTCTACTCTCCCACTGCCACTAGATGTCGCCGGTCCCTGTGTGTTGGGGGCCGGTGGGCAGGCAGGGGGCTGGATTGTGGACTGCTGGAGACTCCAGGGGGGCAGCTGGTTATGTGTGTGTGTGTTTGCGAGTGTGTCTGAGGCTCGCCGAGCAGGAGGGGAACTTGAGAACTTCACCGCATTCAGCCAGGGAATCCGTGATCGGAGATTTAGTGATCGGGCGCTGAATCGGCGGCTACAGTCCAGCTGTGATCGACAGAGGAGGACCCGGTGCGGCTCTCGGCATTGGAACGATTTCCGGCCAACATGGATGATTTAGGTAAGTTCGCTCGCCTTGAACGCAACATTAAAACAGCGCGCGTGTGTGATTGTGTGCCGTTGTAGCGCAAACACGTAGGCTACATTTCACCGAATAAAGGTGTGTGTGTTTTTTTCAGTAGCTCGATAGCTACAGTTGTTAGTTTGGGTCAGCAATGTTAAATGTGTCCAGGTAGGTTAAGTTCAGCTGAGCGCAGCGCGAGCTTACATGCCTAGAAAGGCCCCGCGTGCTGACATAAGGAAGCGTTACAATCAGGCTCATTGCGATATTTATTAGCCAGTATTTGAAACGTTAAAACGTGTTTGCGTGAACACGGTGCTCCGGCCAGCTGCACTGGTAGTGATTTTGGGCGACTTATTCCTCTTTTAGTTCCTCCACATCACTCAACCAGGCATGATATGGGCTACCGCAACTTTTCCATGCTCAATACTAGCAGATACATATAAATTGAACCATGGGTCACCTGACATTTGATGAGACCTATTGAGCCCCTCCTACTTGACTGTCAGGATTACATAACTGCCCCTAACACAGGTGAGATGGCAACAGTGGCTCCAGTGATGAAAACAATCATTACTGAAAGAGAAAGAAAGAGAGAGGGAGGCTGTTTTTCAGTTTGATCATCAGATCCCCTGTAGTCATTTAAAGCAGATCATTTCCAGCCTTTGTCTCAGCTGATGCTCACACATGCAGTAGCAGATTGATGCAGAGGAGCTGGTCTGTCGTCCTGCCTGTAAGGATGAGGTTAATGCGGTGAATTATGGCACACTTAGTGACAGCAGAAAATGTAATGCCTAAAGGGCAGGTTGTGGTGACAGGGAGGATGTGTAGACTAGAGCTCAGCACAGTTTTTGTTGTTGTTGTTGTTGCTGCAAACAATATCCCGGTTCTCCTCTGTGACAGTTCTTTGCTATTATTTTAGTAATTTAAAATTCCTGCCTTAAGCCATACACCACATGATAACAAGCCTCTCTCTTTTGGCTTGAGTTGAACTGTGCAGTGGTTGTAATGAGACTGCTGCAAACCTTGTAGGATCTTTCACAAGTTTATTTTTTTTTAAAAAGTAGAATAATTTAAATAACCAACTACACAGGCCCCCTGTCAGTGATGTAAAAGTGTGTGCTGTAATGAAACACAGAGGGAAATCTCAGATGCAGCTCACACAGTATTGACAGGATTTGAGGTTTCTATGTTTGTATTAATTTACAAGCATTGACTGTAAAGTTTGTGTTCTGTGTAGTTTTTACCCCGGTAACTGTTAGGTTAAGTTTAGCAGGACATCCGTAAAGTGCATTTAAGGAGTCAGGTTCATTGGATGCTAAAATAACACAGAATGCATTCGGAAAGTCAAAGATGATAAATGTCTCGTAAAAGCTATCCAAAAACCACCCTCTGTGAGCTGCAGGTGGATACAACTCCCATTCATTCCCATTCCAGACAGGGCAAGGCTATACAGAGTGTCCTTGCTTCATTTATAGAAACTACAGCAGAGCAGCTCATTACAAGCAATCTCAGTATAGTGTTTTCTTCAATTTTGACCATCCTGTCCCACTGCAGAACATCTGGATGTATCTGATCTGGGCCATAACCCAGTTCTGTGAGTGACATCTCGGTGGTGCGGGTGAGACTATGGGTCATTCTATATCCAGTCAATATTTATGGATACCCTCTCAGCTTACGTGGGTGAAGGGCTTTCCTTAAAGTAGTTGCTTAAAAAAGAGCGTCACACAACCCAGTGTAATTACTATGTCACGGGGTTGTAAATTCTGTCATCATTTTAGCAGAGACCTATAAACATATGGCACACAAACTTAGAGAAATGTAGGCTACAGACCAGTGGTGTATGCACGTTATGGTCTTGGGATGGTAATCACAGAGGGAAATGTGCACAGCCCCTAGCATCTTTTCCTCCATCAGTTAATGAAAATTGAATATATTGAAGTCCGGCTCTGCTTTGAAGTTGTTAAATGCAGTCAGAGATCTGAGAGGAAGAAGCAACTTAAGCAGACTTGACGGGAGGCGGTGAAGGTATTCATCCACCTCCAGGACAACAAATCCTACATATATTTTTAGCAGAGAAGAGCCCCTTTTCTCAAGAGCTGAGCCAGCAGCAACTTGAAACCTTCTACTAACCAACTGACATCTTTCTTTCCCTCTCTTTCACTTTGTTCCCTTTCCCTCATTTTTATTGTTTGATTTTCATACAACCTTCACTATCCCCACATTTGCCCCCAACCCCCTTGACATGAAATGAGCGACACCGGCAGGTCTGCTTTCTCCTAACAGCGTCTTCCCCTCCAGTTGAAAAGCTGTGATTTGCATGTGTACACACTCGTCCGTTATATCTGCACGCTTCCTCCAGCACCAAGCCGTGGGAGCAGACTAGTGCTGCTCGCAGGCAGGACGTCAGGGTGGATCAGGCCCACATGCAGGGATTGGGCCTGAGCCAAAATTTATCCTCCTTAAACACTGCACTGCCCCACCCTCTCTCTTCCCACTCCCCATCATTCCTGTGGTGAACCACATAGGAAGCTGCAGGCTGCAATCTATTGACAGTTTAGAGCTTGGCTGAGTTTGTAGGAGAGCAGATTAGCCTTTTGGAAGGTTTGGATCAAGGCACATTGTGATGCTTGATGGCTGGAAATTATCGGGTTTTTACTCCGTAGTCAGTGTTGGATATAGTCATCTGAATTACTATACAAAAAAGCTCTCTTTTTTGAGTATGACAGACAGATTTATGTCACTGATGTCTCTTTTTATTTGTGCAGTCTTTGCAGTTAAGATGCTGTGGCATGTTCCGAGGCAAACTTTCACTGACCTCCCCTCCTCAGCTATCAGCGCTGCCAAGCGTTGCTCCTTGCTTCACTGCTCTGGGCCTGCACCAACAAGACATGAATGTCAAATAGCCTCCCAAGTTAACTTCCTTTCACTGACTTTGATCAGCAGTACCTTTCAGAATTTCCTTTTAGGTCTGCATATACAGTAACTGCTCTCTTTTTCTCTCACTGATTTGTCCCACTGTCACTTTAGTTGCATCATTTGAAGTGAAATGACTCCCCAGAGCCCTGTCAGCGCAGCAGCTGCAGCGTTGGAAATGTCACTCATGGAGTGGGCGAAGTACTTCTTTACTAACTCCAAATGAGATCTGATGTAGCCTAGATACTCAACTGAGTCTAAATTTAGGTTGGTTCATTGTTTTTACACCGATAGAAAAGTCAGACAGCATACATGTGGGCATTTGTCATATCCTCTACATACTATATTAGACTGTGACACACATGTCATTCATGCCTGAGTGGTAGGTTGTCACTTTATCAGGGAGGGACGTAGTTTCTATAATAACCTAATCTTCTCTTTCCCTATTGGCAGAAAAACCTTGTCACTCACTGTTGTATTCAACAATAGTTGACCTTCATATTCCCGTTAGCTTTATGACGCAGTAATGCATCAGTAACACTACAGTGCCTACATTGTAATAACTGATGAATTACCTCAAGATTTCAGGAATCTGTTTGCAGAGAGTGACTATGCAAACACATAACCCATGTTTTAAAATTGACATTATGCTCTATAGGGGAAGTCATTAACAGGACTTTCAGTTACATTAATTTTAATGAAAACAATTGCCATTTTTCCTTTAATCTGTAAAGGGGCAATCTGACAATTTTACATATCCAAGTCAAGCCAGCCTGGAAGACTTGTGTTTACCAGGCAGTGAGAGTCTAACAAAAGATGTTACTGAGTTGCATTACAGGAAGTGTAGGATCCTGCGTTTTTGGAGCTTGACCCATTCTAAGCACTAAAAGTAATTATTTCTTAGCCTCTGCTGCTACTTTATGGAAGTACAATACTAAATCACTGGAATACATTTCTAATTCTGAAGTCAGTCTGTACTTGGAAGTTCCCATTATTAAAAATCCCCCTCCGCATAACTTCCTCTTTACTTGAACTCAGAAACCTGGCAGGTTGTGGGTTTTGCGAATTACATCTCCAGTGACGCTCTGCTTAACGCAACAAGGGGCAAGCCTACACTAGATGATAAGTCTCTTGTGCGTGACACATGCACATAAATCACACACAGAATCAATGTAGCATCCGAAGGCTTGAGAGAATCCCTTGTAACATCCTCCAGGGTTTGTCCATCTGTTCGATTTTAAAATGAAAATAATGCTGCCGGGCTTTGAAACATATGGTGTACGCACACATACACAGACACACAAAACACTCATACGCGCTCCTGATCACAGACTGCTGGTGTGGACAGACAGCTCTGAAAGGGAAGCTGACTAAGCAGCGACAGCTCTACACTCAGCCAACCGTCATGTCATCTCTCACGGGCCCAGCACAGCATAACAACAGCCTGCAGGGTCGATACCCAGACAGCTACTGTAGGTTTTTAGAACCAGGGTTCATGTGGAAATAAGCCTTCAAACAAAAAAAACATACGTCTCATATGGATTCAAGCTAAATCTGGTCTGTTTAGGCTATAGACTAGCAGCATATTATATTGTATAGTTACTGTATATGCAGTCATTTTCCTGTGTCCTGCTATAAGTCAGTTGAGCTCAGTGAGTCCTTTTCTGAGTAGTGGCTCATAATTCAGCTAAACACATACTTCATGGCAGGAAGTGCCCTTACTGACCTCTCCGTTGTAGTGGCAATCATGAGGATTCTGTGCCGACAACAACAGAATAGCCTCCTGCAGGTCACAGACACAATGTTAGTCATACTAACGTGTGGACATGCCTTATCCTGTCCTATTTTTGTTGACTTCCTTAATGTGATGTCTTAGGAGAAGGAACTGGTTTGCTTTTTGCCTCATTAAATCCTAAAATTCCTTTTTTTCCCCCCCTCTCACGCTGTTTCCCACTTTGTCTCCAGGCAACCAGAGCAGTTCATTAAATTCATACTATATTTATGTTAATGTAGCCTTTACACTATATGCTTACAGTATAATCACGCCTAAAGCTGTTATCAGCCTTCAGCCTTCCGCCATCCTGTTGTGCTCTGATGAATCGAGTTCCCGGCTGAATATGTAGGATTCTCATCCCCACACTCTGTTCAACAGTGACTGACAGCTCGGTTGATGTGATGCCGCTGATCCTCTAATGCGAGCTATATCGGGAAAACAAGCGGGTGTAACAGTTTTGCGTAACAGTGAATGATGCCACAGTAATTGCAAACTTTTATTGGTAGCACTAACAGGAATCAAGCACAGTATTCACAGTGTTTCAAAAGGAAACTGCTGTTAGTAGAATGATAGTGGTCCTTTGCTCCAGTGTAAGAAATGCTTATTCATCATATCTTACAGTGTTAGATGGCCTTTTGAATACACATGGGTGGTTCTGTTGTGTTTCCTCTAATTGGCTCTTAAATGTTGTTTTACTAAGAGGTTGTATGGTTGACGTGAATGCGGCTTTAGATAACATTTATTTTGCTATTTTATTAGGAAATGGGTTTATGCTCAGCAGGTTTCCTCTGGCCTTGGCACAGGTTTAAATAGTCACTAACACACTGCTGGTACTGGCCTATTTGGGATATAAAGCTACCACAATGAAGGCCTTTGATGAATCGGGAAGGTTGGGGGGTGGAGGACGAGTGAGTGTGCACATGTGAGCGAAAGTGAGCATGTGTGTGTATATGTGTGTGTGTGTGTGTGTGTGTGTGTTTCTGATTGCCTGTGCTTCAGTTGGATTTACAGTCAGCATCTGGCTTGTTAAAGGGGATCATTCAGGAAGCTCAATCTAGACCCCACTCGGGTTAATGACAGCATCAGTGACACTGTGTCAGGATTACTCCTCCACAGGTTTATAAGGGTGTAGGCTTAACAAGACTTTACACACATATACACACACACATACATATGTGGGTTTGGGCGCACAGATAGAGCTGATTGTTTTCCAGTGGAATGATTTGGCCTGCTTTGCAGACCTCACTAACTCTCCTCTCCATCCTCTTCCCTCTGTCCCTGTCCTGCCGGAGGGGGACAAAGAGCAGCTTGTTTCTGGTGCTGTGACCTACTTCAACCCAGGAAAGACACAGAACCAGACAGAACTGATTATAGATGAGGAAAAAGATGTCCATCCATCCATCTATCCTGCTATCTATTTTTGGCTACTTATGCGTGTCTGGGTTATTGATGGTAGCAAGCTAAGTGAAGTGGCTCAAAAATCAAGTATCATTCTTGACCTTATAAATAGTATTTAGACTAAAAAAAAACTGAACTCAAAGTCCATTTATTAGCTTTTTTCAAGAGCTTTCAACCACATTTCATCCTCTTAATAAATGGATGGAGTATGCGCAGTTGAAAGCTCTGGAAGTGGACCTTGAGTCGAAGATATCCTCCAGACATGTATTAAGATGTATAAAAATGCTCTGCTTGGAACAATAAAGTGTGTCTGATGTATTTTTTCCACAAAAAAGTATGATTATCACATTAAAATCTTTAAAATGGTGTCTACTCCTTCTGGCATCTACTTTAGAATAAACTACTTCTAGTACTACTTTAGAATAAACATATTTTAATGTATATTTTTAAAAGTTTCACATTTTATCACAGAGAAAGAAGGATAGAATCTTCTAAAAGTCAATGTTGATGTTGATTTGCAATATTTGTATTGATGTAAAATTTTAAAAGTCTGTGTAAATCACCAACGGAATGGATGTCATGTTCAAACAGTACCCCAATTTTGTTGGTGCACGTTTCATCCTCTAGTGTGGCCTAAAAATACAGCTTCTTTCTGTGGGCGTAGTGGTATCACCACAGGACAAAGGCTGGGAATTTCCTGTCTGGCAATAGAGCTGAAGAAGCTGTGGATGAATGGTGAAATGTCTTTAGTTTCACAACAATAGTTGAGTGGATAGTTTCACTCCCACTTGCCATTGTAAAATCTTGATGAATGACTTCACTCTGCGCAGATATTCAGAAAAACTGCTCTTTTCCTTTGTGCTCCGTGTAGAACGTCAAAAGCAAAATAAAGATGCACATTTTTGTTAAAGTCTGCAATTCAACAAAACCCTTCAAAATGAACATCTCTACAATATTGTTCATACTCTCTCTAACAAATGCTGTACTGCTAAAACAAACATGCTTTCACCAATGTCTATTGCACAAAAATAACCACACAGGCAATATGTAAACCACGGTGCTCACAAACTACATTTTGTGTTCCTCTCTAAGCCTTCCACCGAGGGGGGAGAGAAAGGTGGGGTAGGTGAGCGATAGCAAGAGTAGATTGTGTTTTATCTTTTTAACTTGTATTATTTTAGTTTCTTGTCTCACATTTTTCCTTCAATTTACACCCTTTATTCATGTGTAGAGGTTGATGCATTATTCAGTTATTTTACTCTTCCCTCCAATTAAGCTAAGTTAGGTAATTCTTTAGTGTCCCTTGTGGGCAATTGGTTTGCAGCAAGGATTAGAAAACAATACAAGCCATATCAGAACACCAAAAGCAGTTAAAACATTTATCATAAAAGATAGTATAAAAACATTAAGCAAGATTATTAGAAATGACTTACAAAGAGACATGAAAGCAAGTGAAAAGTGCATGTTAATAACTGAAACTGCCTCAGAATGACAATGATGATGACAAAACAAAAATAATCAATTCTTCATAGTGATGATAGATATGATTTGTAGTGAGTATGTTTTGCTCTAGAGCTGTACAAAGTAATAAAGAAATTTTATTGCCAGGCGTGCCTAATATGGATTTCCCTCTCACTTTTGTAGTAGATTTAAGAGGGTGCAAGACGTAATAGGACATCAAAATACTAATAAATTAAACAAAATCCCACACTATCCTGTTTTAGGCATCGTTGCTGTAACAGTACAAAAGAGAAGCAGCATGGCTTGAGTTAAGTTGTCAGGAAAGATTAACTGCAGACAACAATTATTCACCCACATGAGTCAGGGCGTTTACTTGCTACCCTGCTCTTAATTTCTCTCTTTATTTCAGATCCTTATTGCAGTTGACTATTAGTTAGAGGAAGGGTAGTTGAACCCTCCCTTTCACACCTACAACACAACAGCTTTTTTGTACATATGTATGAGGATAAAAAACCTACTCATGAGCAGACTAATAGGGTGTTACTTTCGGGTTAGAAAAGGACAAGCAATGCGGTTTCAAATTCATGACTACATCTGTGGTCAACTGTCAACTTGTGGCTGAACCCTTGTCATAAGTTTGAAAAGCACTGGGTGAATGCAATTTGTTTTAGTTTTGAGAATGTACCAAAGTTGTTGAAAAACATTGATAGTTCTATATTCAAAGTTCAAAAATATACCTACCAAGCTCACTAATTATCACATAATCCACACACAAACAGAAATGTAAAAATGACTAATGGTGGAGAGGTTGTAGGCCTGTTTCTTAACTTTGGGCAAAGCCATTCAAGCTAGCTGTTTCCCCCTGCTTCCAGTGTTTGTACTACCTTAGCATGAAGGCTCCTGGCTCTAGCTCCATATTCAACGTCACATATTGTCTTATCTACACACATACAGGAGTGTGTCATTTTCCACAATTTGAAAATTCCCATATGACCACGTCCACAGTATCACTAGCAGTGTCTTCCAACACTGGCTCTGTTTCGCAGGGGATTCAGTTGGTTTGCATCACTTAGCATCTTGATTAGCGGACTTTTCTGGGCCTGAGTGTTGACTATAGTTATGGATTGCATGTGTCGTAATTGTATTGAATAGTTTAGAGTGGAGCGTAAGCTGCTGGGTAAGCAGTCGTGTTATATGACTTTATTGCAAGTGTGGGCTGTGGTGCCATTTTCATTTAATACCCCATAGCAGCATTTCATTGATTTTAAGCGTAAGGAAACTGGAACCAGGCTTTTCTTTACACTATGGCTATGAGGCAGTACAGTGAATGTAATCTAATACATAGCATCAGCTGGTTGGGTGGTCTGTACTGTTTCTTTGACCGGCATTACCATCCATCATCTACTGTATGTCTTGACTCCCACAGGTCAGGGTCGGGCGGGAAGGTATTTATAGTGGGCCTGAATGCCTCAGTCTGTCTCTGGTATGTGTAGGCAGCCTTAACTAAAGAGGCACCTGTGTACAGTGTTGTTGTACTGTTGCACCTGTGTGTGTTTGTGTGTTTCTAGTGTGATTTAATTTTGTGCTCGGGTGTCCGCCGAAGCGCTCCAAATGAACACAGGCACAGGCCATCTGCTGTCTAACACCAGCCCAGAGGGGAGGAAAGCGTAAGTGTGCACCCATCTTGTCCTGATTTTTTTTCATCTGGTGCAAGCAAAGAGGGGGATTCATCATCTCTGTGATGGTCTGTCAGATTGTGTCGCTCTGAAAGGCCATCTCTCTCACAACAGAACATGAGGCTGTCACTTTAGGTTGACGTACACTCACGTTTGAAGCAACCGACTTGTAACCGAGGGTTGGTGCTCACAATAGATTGTTTTTACATGCTAATTTTTTGAAATATTACGTTCAGACTCTCCCTTTTAATGAGAACAGATTATACACACAATGTATTTGTCTAAAAGCTGACATTTTTTTGTTTTATTTCATCTGTCCTATCTTGCTTTTAGCCCTTTCTTTTCTGCCTTATCACACTATCTTGCTCAGTTGGTGCGCAACTCCTATTTCTCTCTGTCTCTCATATATGGGAGACGAGCTGTGGCATGTTAGGAATTCATATCAGCCAGTGTGCACCTTGCAAACACATCAGATACAGAGGGGAAAAAATACGGGAAGGGGAAGGAGGTGTAGAAAGTAGGACACAGGAAAACATAGGTGAACTTGCAGCACAGAGACAATCTTGCAGGTTTACAGCTGATATTTATCCAGTCTTGTTGGTTTCACTCTGGTGTCAGCTTTGTAAATGCCTTGGCATTTATGAGCTTGGCAAGCCTGTACTGTCTATCAACCTTGAGAAGAAAAAGCCAGAGGCTTGCTCGGCTCTCACACACAACTCGACATCACCCCCTGCAGGTTGTTGAAGGCTGGTATCTTGTTACGTTGCATTTGATAAGGGCTTATTTCCTGTAATGAATCACTATCAGCAACAAAGTCTCTGGAGCTACAATGATAATGTTACACGGTGTGGATGTGTTGAGTAGTAGACAGCATTGATTCACTCTATGCAGTCGTCAGCACTGATAGGGGCTCAAGCTGTGTGTGCAGTGTCAAGTAGGCAGGATGTCCTGTCAGGGATAATGAAGGCTTGTGCCTGTTGAAGTCCAGGACATATATTGATTAAACCTCATAGAATAAGAGTTGTGCTTTAGGATTCTTTTGTCTAATTAGATCACACTCATATTTGACGTTGATTTTGACTGTAATCAACATCAAATATGTGCTTGTCCAACATCTGTCCTGCCCTGCGCTGTTTACATATTTGACTCCTCAAATGGTTAAATGGTTTCGTTTACATTCCCTCATTTTCCTGCATCCCCCTCCCTTCATTTCCATTTTCCTCTCTTTTTCAACCCTTCTCCTACCACCCCAATCTCCCCAGTCCCCTTTTTATCTCCCTCTCTCTTCCTCTTTCTATCTCTCCTTTTCCTGTAATGAACCCTTATGCCGAGCAGCGTTGGTGTAATTAAAATGCACACCATTCATCTGGGAGGAAGGGAGTCTCCTTAATCTGCGTCAACCCACATTTTAGCCTCTGAGGATTTGCCTGCTGCGCCACGCATACACGCTCCCTGGTTGCACTCACTATCTCACCGCCATTTATCATTGTTTCAGCCCAGATGTGCCCTACTGTGTCACACATAGTGGTGTGTGGACATGGAAGCTTACAGAATGCTGTTGTTTTTCTGTCCTCATAAAGTGTGTTGGCTGCAATTGAAGAGGGCTGACTGTGTTTAATTGATGTAGGTGGTTTGTTAGATCTACATGTAGTCTATTTTAGGTGGTGAGTATTAGATCCTTCACCCTCTCATAACCTCCAGCTTCTCGGGAACTCAGGTCTCTAAGGGATTTACATAGCTTTGTTCTTAAAACACATCCAACAGAAATTATATCCCTTGTGGAATTAATTGAGGGGAGTGCTCTGACATGTTTTTAACTAATAAAATACTAAAATATGCTCGACTCTCCAAAAGTTCTTGCCTCTCCTTACAAAGCATACAGATGAGTCTCTCATGAGTTCCTCATTTTACTGTAGTTCCATTTTTGGTCACTGGGGAACTCGACTGTGCTTTGCTGTAGAGTCTGTGTGTCATGGTATGTCCTCTTGGCAGAGTAGGCTGACACACCTCTGTGTGTTTGTGTAGTTTGCAGATGAGCCAGAGCATGCCTAACACAGTGTTCAGTGAACACAGGCAATCATGAATCTGTTAGGTCTTCTTATTTAGCTTTCTATTGTCTATATCCTTTTAATTAGGAGTGTGCTCGAACCACTTTGAGGGAAATGAGCTGTGATTTCAGTTAACTTGCTTTCATTTTGATGCAAGACCTCTTAAAATTTACATTAAAATCAGTGCCTAACAGAATATGTATTTCATCTAGCCTGAGGGTTTGTGTTTGAGCAGTAACTGTATTTTGGAACAGCAAATTCTTTTTAACCAGGGTTAAAACCAGTTCAGCTAGAGAGCTAAGTTGATTAACAACTCTTGTGTAAACCATCTGGACTAACATCTGGTGAATGAGGGCTCCACCAGCTGCAGTAAAACTTTGTTCTGACATCAGCAACAGATATGTGCCCAGATATGTTTGCAATTTATTTATGCAGTATTTCTGAGAAGTAACTGATGAAATCTAAATTATGTTCTGGCCTGTTTTCATTTTATCTTAGATGAATGTCTTGACTTGTTCTGATCTAGTCTGATCTCATCTTTTTTTAGTGTGTATTTCTTAATGTGTAAATTTGTAAATCATAACTAAGAATAAGCTGATGGATGTTCTGCGTAGGCTGTACGCCTATATCGCCATTTTAAAATGATAAAAAAACAATCAGCAGCTTCGTGGGAAATGTTGCAAAGAAGAAGTGGTAACCTCTAGGTTTCAAATCCAGTAAAACCTCAGAGTATATATTGATCATCATGTTGACTTCCCCTTCTACTGTACTAGAAGTTGCACTTAGAGACTGCACTATTGAGTGCACCTGTCTATATACTGATCTTGCTGTTGGCTTGAAACATCTATGGATGTTAAATTTTACACCATACTTGGTAAAGGCTATCAGTAATGATGCTTGTGTTGTTTTTGCCTTCTTACTTCTTTTGGTGTATTTTCTTGCTACTACCAAGTAAGAGATGAGGATGCACACACACGCGCGCGCACACACACACACACACACACACACACACACACACACACACAGAGTGCTGGCTGCAGTAGTGTAAACAGTGGGCTGTGCTGTATCCATAATGAACCTCTGAGGAATGTCTCTGGGCTTCTGTGTCCAGAAAGGAGTCTCTCTGCTGTGAAACCCAGTCAACTGGCATGTTAGCCATGCTAATGGTCCAAGTGGATCAGGTATGAATCTGGCTCTGCCTCTGCTGTGTCTCCTCTCTGTCTGGGAAACATTGCAGTCCACATAACCACTGTACTGATGATACTATGGTTTACTAAGCATTAATTTTCAGGTTAAAAAGTCCCTGATAGAACCTTGTTGTACACAGAATCTTGACATTATAAAAGAGATCCTGTTTTAATAATCTGATTCTTGCTGTATTTAAAGACTAAATTTAATGTAACATTGCCTCTCAGTCAAGGTCAAGATAATTGATACTTCAATAAGTTTTATTACTGAAAAGATGTGGTAACTATGAGTGTGAGTCATGAGTAACTGAGGCACAGTTTGTGCTACCAGTGTGAAGGAGGGGCTGATTATACCTCTATATACCTTTGTCATACCACTCCCTTAGTTGGGCATGCCACTATTGATAAGAGCTCTGCTTGCTCTCAGCTTTCCTTATTTCACAACAGCGTGTATTCCATGATCTGCTGTAACGTGCATAGTCTGCCAAAGTTGGACAGCTCCTGAGTCAGAGACTGTTTCCAGCGGGTCGTCATTTGCGTGAGTTGTATCTCTTACTTCAGCTTTCAGGCAGCTAGGTTGGAATTGGCATAGCTGGGGGGTGAACCTAAGCTGCTGCCATTCATTTTAACCCCTCCTTCTCCTCTTTACCCTGACCCTCTCCTCTGCTCTCATTTGCACCCAACTCAGCCCCCTCCTCCTCCTCTCTTGTTCTCCTGTACTGATGGTAGAGTTAAGAAAGGCAGTTCCTGCCTGGCAGACAGTCTGTTTGGGTTGTCCTCTTCCTCTTCTTCTTTCTCTGTGTTCTTCTCCACTTCCCTGGGTGTAACTTTTTTGTCGTTTTCTAAGGTATGTCTCATCTCCATTTTTCTTTACCTATAGTTTTGTCTTTCTGCTCCAGTGCTTTATTTTAGGATGGAGCCTTGATGTAGTTGTAATTGCTGTTTGGTACACCTTAGCAAAATTGGCAACACTGCAGTAGAAGCAGAATTGCTCATCGAATGAGGTGCAGTTTGAATATTTATAGCTTTATATTATAGCTTTCAACTATAAGGAATAATACTTAATTTCTACAATGATAGCTGTATATTTGCTGTTCTCACTATGGTTTATTGGCTTTGGTCTTGAATGGAACTCCGTAGCCTATGATGTGTTGGTGTAGTGGTAAATTATGCATTTATGTACAAACAGCAGTTATGTACAAAGAGTTTATTCATATAAGACATCTCTTATTAGGGCAAGATTGTTATTAAATTTGGGCTTTTATTTTTTAGGACTTGTGAAATTCTGCAAGAGAAACTAAACACTGGTGTGGTGAGTGAGTGCGCTAAAATAAGCCCAAGTATTCAGTAATACAGTCTGTGCACTTCATTAAATCCCCTATAATGTTATGTCTCTCTCTACCTGCTGGTTAAGACTGCTAAATTAGTAGTTGTTTTCAAGGCCTTTATTCTGCTCAAAATACCAAGTAGCCCCTTCACGCAGAGATAGCAGCTTCTGGTGTGTAGATGGTAAATATCAGCATATATACCTGGTTATATATATATATACAGGTATATATATTATATATATATACCTGTATACCTGGTTGACTCTTGGGTTAAAGCACATGTCTAGACTCTAGGAAGTCAAGGGTCAATGAGTAACCAAAGGAGTGGCTATGACAGTCTGCATGATTCAAGTTTTACAACTCCAATCCCCAATGATGTCACTGCACATTGTTTTTGATGATTGCGAAAGAAGCTGTAATTATTTGGTCTTGTGTATATGGATGATGTTATCATGGTTTAACATCTTGGGACCCTTTTGGAAATAAGTGTTTTCACTTTAACATATTATCCCTTGGATTCTTGTTTTTGTGTCTGTAATCCATAAATAAATCATATCATCATCATGGTTGACGTATTGTTTTTCTGTCATTTCACTGTATAAATTGTCATATTTTCCAACCCTGTCTGAATGTCTTCAGGCCTGTGATGATAAAATCTTCATTTTGTGTTTCCATAGATGCTTTGTTGGCGGACCTTGAGTCCACAACGTCCCACATTTCAAAGCGCCCACTGTTTCTGTCTGACGAGAACGCCTATTCCCTCCCTGTTGGGGGTCAGACCCAGCAAGACATCTGCTCTCCACCCCAAGTCCCACCCACTCCCTCAGAGCAAACCCTGAACGGACTTGACGAAACAGAGGTAAATGCACCTGTACATGTACTGTTTATGCCCTTAACAAGATATTAAGTTCAACATGAATTCCTGACTGTAAAAAAAACACTTTCATTTGCTGATGAATACAAGTCTGTATACATTAGTTGCTCCATTTAGGAATGGTCCTCTGCATACTTCATAGTAATTAAAACTTCATTTCCTCTCCTCAGTCCTTCAACTCAGCTCAGAGAAGCCCCTGGTCTAGAGATAGCAGCAGTCCGACCCAACCCATTGGTGAGGAGGACCACGTATACAGGTAGGACTTGAGGCTATATTAGTTGGTTAAACAGTATATTAGCAGTCTCACAATAACTTAAACCTAAAAGTGAGTAGAATGTTCTGGGAGTATAAATTAACATACTTATTTTAGACATCAATGTCTAAAATGAGCTGCACTGACTGTTCAAATGATACCAGTATTAAAATATATCAACATTTTCAGTCTATAACATTTGCATTATTTGGCCCTTTGTTAATGATAGATATTAGTGCTGAATTAGTTCTGAATTTTGTCTCTCTATTGTGTACAGCTTCCCCAATAAGCAGAAAAGTAGTGACTCATCAGCCATGACCTTATCCTTGGGCAGCAACCTGTCAGAACTGGACCGCCTGCTGTTGGAGCTCAACGCTGTCCAGCAAAGCACCCCTGCTTTTGCCACAGAAGGTTCTCACATAGATTACTTTGCAATTTTTGAAATGTTCACTTACATTTATTTGATGAAACTCAGATGGCACCACCTGATTTGGATGTCTCTGTTTCTGTGGTGTTGCACAGAAATGTCTCTTCCCTCCACTGTATTTTGTTGTCTTGAAGTTTGCATGATGATAAACTATGTTGATATCATATTCATATTTTTTTTCTGCAATAGAAGAGGCAGCTCCACCGCTGCCTGCCAGCAGCGTAATCCACCATATCCAGGAGAATGGAGTCTCTACTGCAGGAAAGGCAGCTCCACCTGTATTGGAGAAGCCCAAACGCAGCATGGCAGCTCGAGGAATAGAGGATGTACGACCAAGTGTAGAGAGCCTTCTAGATGAGCTGGAAAGTTCTGTGCCCACGCCCATGTAAGTGACAACTTTTTACAAAAGTATGTGGATGTTAAAATAAGTGCTTGCATATGTTAAGGTAACATAAAGCACTGTTTTACTGTAGATGTTTTTATATTTCTATTTTAATGTGAAAACAGTAATTTTAGTTTATCTTTTCTTCTTTAGTCCCACACCTTTGGTGGTGTCCGACGAACAGGAGGAAACACCAGCACAGCAGCAAGCCAGAATGTCTGCATCCTCTGCCACACGAGAGCTAGATGAGCTAATGGCCTCCCTGTCTGACTTCAAAGTTCAAAGCAATGTAAGTATGTTTTATGAGTGGGTAGAGATTGCACACTTTATGTGTACAATCATGTTTTTACATACTCATGTGTAAAAACGCAGTGGATTATATTATTTTTTATTCAGTTTCTCTTCCTTATTTGTGGTTTTTACCATGTTACTATATATACTTTAGATAGCTGTTGTTGGCAGTGTTTCACAGAAATGGAGAAATACTAGATTTCCTTGAAAGGAAGCTTCAACAGAAGCTTGCACAGAATTCACTCAGTGAACTTTTGCAACTGTCATATAGTGGCTGGGGCTTTTATTTAGTTCAACTGAAGAAAGAGCTTTTAATTCAGAACATACTTCAATATTTTTCGCACCAAACCGAAAAACTAATTTATAACATATATAGTAGTTTTTATTATGCTTTGAATGTATGACTGTGCAATTGCAAATGCAGCAAAATCAACATATGTACCTCCCATTGAAGCCCATTTACACATAGCAATAAATGTTATCTTCGTGAACATTACAATTTTTGTTGAGACTGTGGTAAAGAGTGGACTGTACTGTATCCATAATGACTCAATGGAATGGGCATTCTAGTAATTTTTGAGATTTGAAGATTTTTAACTAATTTTTTTGTAGTATTTTAGAAGCAGATACTTTTGAGATAAGACACCTGAGTGAACTGAGACACTTCATTCTCAACGTGTTTCTCCTGGTCTCTTCTCTTTTCTCTACCATTGTGTGTCTTGTGTTTGTATGTACATTGCAATCATTACATCATTGCACCTGACAGTCTGGCTCTCAGTTGTCTGTGAATCAGGAGGCTGTAGAACCCTCATTGGTTGCTGGTACACCGGTTGTCCAAACACTAACTGCCCCATCTATAAGTCCTCATATTGGTTCAGTGGATAATGTTCTACCCTCTAGTGACACTACACCTTCCTGTACCCCTCTACCATTGGAACTCCATATAGATGAAGATGGTTGTTCAGCCACTACATCTTTGACTGGTTCTACTGTAGTGATTGCATCGTCCAAGAGCATTCAGTACTCCCAGATCCAACAGAAAGATGATGCTGACAGTGTTACTTCTGAGATCTCACATGTAGAGACCCTCAGTATCTCTAATACCCTAATGCAACCTAGTCAAACTGAAGTCAACAGCTCTACGCATGTGTCAGTCACTAAAGTCTCTACCAATGAAGCCTCAAGTCCATTTGGAAAGAGCTCAAGTCCAGTTACTATTGGCAATAGCTCTAGTCCAGACTCCACTGCCAGGAGTTTTAGTCCGGCGGTCATTTCCAAGAGCCCTAGTCCTGTCACTGTGTCTAAAAACCTCAGTCCCATTCTTAGAGCTAAAAGTCCCAGTTCACCTGACATTAAATGCTCCAGCCCAGTCCCTAAAAGTTGCAGTCCAGTACCCATAAGTCATAGTCCAGAAGCAGCTGCAGAGAATGAATGTCAGATGACGGCGCCAACCACTACAGAAACGGTGCCAAAGACAGCTAGTCCAGTAACAGTTCAGAGGCTTTCAAGTCCAGTTTCAGATAGTGCAAGTGCTGTGACAGTCCCTAATACCTCTAGTCCATTGACCATCCCAAACAATGCTAGTCCAGAAACAGTTCCCAAGAGTGCTAGTCCAGTGTCAATTCCAAGACTTTCAAGTCCAGTTCCAAAGATCACAAGTCCTGTGACAGTCCCCTATATCTCTAGTTCAACAACTGAACCCAATAGTTTTAGTCCAGAAACAGTCCAAAAGAATGCGTACCCAGTAATACTTCCAAGGCTTTGTAGTCCAGTAACAGTTCCAAAGAATGAAACTGCAGCGCCTAAGAGTCCTGCTTTAGTCATTAAAAAAACGTATACTGCTTCAGATAGCAGTAGTCCCAGAGCTTCGCCAGTTTCACTTGCTGCTGTGCCATCAAATAGCCAGTCTTCCCCTCTTACAGAAAAGCAGGGAGGTGAAGCACTGGATTTATCATGGCCATGTCGGGAGCCTTTATTAGATGATACCTTAGACAAACTCTTAGCCCCTGACTCCACCCAACCTGATGAGAACCAGCCACCTGCATCCTTTATGTCTGGAGATGAAGATAGACCTTGGGAGGAGGAAGATGGAATTTACCCTGATCTCAGCCGAGAGGGAACCCTGACACCCATGACTGAATCCAGCTGGATAGATGAGTGTTTCACCCCCTCCACCTGCCCCGGGACACCAGATGCAATGCTGGAACTGCCCACACAGCAGCCGTCTGCTGTTGAACGGCTATCTGCTTCTGGCCAAGTACGAGGCTCAACTTGACTCTCCCAAAATAAGCTGCTGGTGTTGAAGCTGGAGAGGCTTTAGGACCCCATGTGGTCTTTCTATTATTTGGTTGACCATGTGGCCTAAAATATTAATTATCTCTGACAGTAATGGCAGAATGACTTTGTCACATGATCGTTCAAGCAGAACGCATCTCTAGTTCCTAAAACAAGCTTATTTTGGGAGAGCAGCTCCTGCAAACACTCTAGGAGCTGTGCAGAAGTACAAAACACAGTGTTTTGATGAGGAGAAATTCATCTGTCTGTGTGGTGTGATGCATGTAGTGTCATTGCTTAGCAATTGCAGAATGACTTGAGGGAGAAGTCTCCCTGTAGAGGCTTCTTGTTGCTGATGTTGAAAGCTTGGCTGAAAGGATGTCTATGCACGCCCCTACTTGCTTCAGTCGACATTGGTGTGTTAGTCACAGGGCCTGGCCTGTCATGTTTATGCAACCAACGAATGATGCAAACAATGTGTTTTAAATCACTGACTGTGTCAATACAAAACAATTGACAAGAAGATTCCACAGTAGGGCAGATATTTTTCTATTTCTTTTTGGCAAATGCATATATGCATTAATCAAGAACATTTATAAAACATGTAAGAACTATACTTCTTTGATCCTTGGCCTTGTTTGGCACGTGCAGACTTATGTGCAAGCATTTTGTGATGGACTATGTTGTCTTGACTTCAGTTATCCGGCATGCCTTTCCACAGACATCAGAGTAGTAGTAGTAGAGAATGATTTTGAATAAAAGGCTGTACTTAGCTTCTGCAAGCAAATTGAATTGGATACATGCGTGCCTGACAAAAAAAATTTGAGAATTTTGACAGAAGAATAATCTAGAGCGTTCTTGAGTGTTTTTCCTGCGCTGGGCCTGTCCTGTGTGTGTAACTCAACATGGACTTTCTGGTGAATGGTGCAACCTCAGCTTCCTACACCTCCTTATCATCTACTCTCCAGCTCAAGTCGGTTATCCGCCGCACCAAAGAGACTTCCAATGTGCATCCGATGTACAGGGAGGGACTATTGCGACGTAAAATGGGACCTGTCATTGTGAATAAGAGCAACTCTCAAGACCGACTCATTGAGGAGCTGCAGGGGAAACTGGGAATTGGGCGAGTGGAGCGCCGGCGTAAACAACAGCCAGATGATTGGCTGACAGAAGGAGTCATCGTGATGTCCAACCCACAGCGAGCACGGGAAGAAAGGGCTCTGCCATCTGTGGATAAGGTTTTGCTTATGTTTTTTTGGCCTATGGTCAAGGAACTAACTGGCAAATTTTAAACATATATCACATTGCCATAGAATACTGTTTCTTTTACTGTTTGCCTTTCTTCTTTCTTACCCCTTTATTTGTACCTTACCTTACTTGTTTGCTCTCCTCTCTTGGCTGTTTCCTTTCTCCTTCTTTCCCTCAGATCATCATCCCTCCTGAATCACCTGCCCCACAGAGAAAAGTCCTCCCCCCTCCGCAATCTCCCCCAGCACCCAAAAAGCTACCCCCAGTCAAGCAGACTCCTCCACCACTACCTCCTCCCCCTCCAACCCCTCCTCCTCCTCGAGAACCTACCCCTCCACCTCCCAAGGAGCCTACTCCTCCCCCTCCCAAGGAGCCTACTCCTCCCCCTCCCAAGGAGCCTACTCCTCCCCCGAGGGAGCCTACACCTCCCCCCAGGGAGCCCACACCTCCCCCTCTCCAGCCCCCACCATCACCTAGCCCCCCTCCCAAGCCCGTCACGCCACCTCCTCCTCCCAAGGAGTTTGTATCAGTGGGTTGTCAGACCGAGTACGACCCCATCTTCCCACCACTGCAGGCACGGTTCACCTTTTCTCACCTCTCCCTCTCCTTCTCTCTGACTTCTCTTTCCACTTTCTATCATCCACTTTCTTTCACACTTGGAATGATTTAACTCTTTTCTCTGGTTTGTAGAGTTACTTTGAGTTGTTTTACTTGAGCATGCTTGTGGGTCAGTTGTGCCTCTGTATCTATGTGACCTACAGAATTTGTCTGGTCACTTGGTCTTTTTTTGGCATCTGGTCTTCATGCCAGCTTGGAAACAGGTAGCCTCTTTAAAGCTTTGTCTGAAATCCAGTCAGTCCAGGTTATGAGTGGTGCTGACATTCAGGCTAGAGACACTGAGCCCATTTTCTAATTCTGACATCTGATGGCGCCAAGAGATGTGTGTTCAGAGTGGAGTGGAGAGTTTAAGAGCTTAGAGGCGGGTTGAGTGTATCCCCCTATGTTCCCGTTACACTAACTGTCCAGTCATGCGCAGGAATGGTAGGCTCGCAGTGCAACTGAAACCTAATCTGCCACATGACAGCACTGTTACCACCACACTTATAGCATCTCTCACAGGACTTCCGTCAACAGGTCCCACTAGGTTAAGGACCAGCATGTCCATGTTGAATGCCATGTACCATCACCTCTTTCAGAGTCCACAGTGTCTTCAATGAGGTAGTTTTGGTGAAGACTTGAGGAGTACTAGATTGACATAAGTAGTGTTTTGTATGTCAAAGGCCCAGTAAGAAGCCTGGCTATTTTTATTTGGTCAAAGGTAAGGTGGGTCATTTTGTGTTTGCGTGTGTTAAAAGGGTGCGTCAGTGTGTGTGTTTGTGTGTGTGTGTATGTTTGTGTGTGTGTGTGAGGGAGACTACATGGACCAGAGATGCTATTTTCTCTCTCAGTGGAATGTAAGAGCTCCAATAACCACACCATCTGAGAAGGTCTGTTACGTTACAGTAGTTGCATTACTAATCCAGACAAACATTCACACACACATTATAATCATATGATAACCAAAGAGACATCAACATGGATCAGGGTTTCATCAGAACATATTTTGTCATGGTTAATTTGTCCATGATTTAGGTGGGTCTTGGTATTCTTTTTCCATTTCAGCTTCAGCTCAATCTTTGTATTCCCCAAAGAGGAGTGATACCATCCTCTACAGTACATTCACCACTGCCTTTAGAGACTTACAGTGGAATGAAAATGAAGATGTCTGCTTCTTGCTCATTAACTCAGTCTAAACCCTATTAAACAATATTCAATTTTAGTGCCCTTAAACACAAATGACATTTAGATTCAGTGCTATACAGATTGGTATTCCTATACAATAGCATTTGCACTCATAGCAACCTGCATTTAGTGCAGCATATTACCATTGTGTGACTGTGAAATTGTTCACCTTGTGTACTACCAGACATTCAGGCAGAGACTATTGTACATCACAATTACAAAGACAGCTACGTAAAGGAGATTCAATAGGTTTACACAAGTATGTAATGTGATGAGGTAATTACCAAAATGATGAGAGTATACTGAATGTGAAACGCAAAAAAATCTTCAATGAACAAAGAGGAACAATGGTCATTACACCCACGCCAACAATGGCATTATTTGGCCATTTGACAAATGGCACTATTTGTCTACCCCTTGTGTATCTGAATGGTATAATGACACCATTTTGGTCTTCCATCTCCATCAGATCCAGTCGCAGGGAAAGACTTCTCCCACTGGTCCACCCAAACCAGCCAACAAGCTGGACAACATGCTGGGAAGCCTGCAATCAGACCTCAACAGACTTGGAGTCCAGACTGTGGCTAAAGGCGTCTGTGGTGCCTGCAAGAAACCCATTGTTGGACAGGTAATGATAATACAGAATCATACACAATCAAACAAGTCAGTTGTGCAGATACTAAACATATACCATGTGATACCTATTGCATACACAAGTTTGTGTCTGCACACACAAATTACCAACTGAAACATCATTTAAAATACCCAATAGGCTTATAAAACATCATTATAGCTGCTTTTTTTTTGTTGTTAAGAATGTGGTGAAATGAAGATTGCAGTCAAGATTTATTTTCCCAAGTTGGATGAGATGTACAGCGTTGGCTCATGTTCTGCATATCTCGGTGTGGTGCTGATTGCTTGAGGTCAAAGCCGCTTAATCTATCAATAATTCAACCAATAAGTGGCGTAATATAAAACTTGCAGCATACATTCTGTGTTTTATCAGACTTTCACTTCATGAATCCATTTCTGTGAAGGCCACATTTTTGCTTTTGAATTAAGAGTAACCAAGGTTAGCTTTTCTCATGTGTGCTACCACTTAACTTGTATGACTATTTCTGACAGCAGGTAGTATACAGGATATTCCCTGCGGGTTTTGCATGCAACTTATCAGAAAGGATGAGACTTAAAAAATATTTTAATTTGAAGAGTCCCAAGTGAGATGAAAGGAAAGCACATCAAGACATCCGTTCGCAAGAAGCACAAAGATTTTGTTTTCTGGGAATTAAAAAACTGTAATTTAAAATTTTCTAAGCTCTGAGTTTTATTGTCTACATCTGCCGCTCTTTGCCTTCTACCGTTTACGTCTTGCATGCAGAGCTCTGTCGATTTTCTCTGCTGAGCAAGGCTTTTCCTTTTGCAGCTCATTTCAATTTAATGCACTGTGTGTCCCCACTCCAGGTGGTGACTGCCATGGGCAGAACGTGGCACCCCGAGCACTTTGTGTGCACCCACTGCCAGGAGGAGATAGGCTCCAGAAACTTCTTTGAGCGTGAGGGGCAGCCCTTCTGCGAGAAAGACTATCACAGTCTGTTCTCACCGAGATGCCACTACTGTAATGGACCCATACTGGATGTTAGTAATGCATACATTAACACAAACACACACACAAACACCAGCATGGATGGGTGGATAATGATATTTATTTATTCATAACTTAATGGATTAAGTCCCTTGCTGGAAAAATCACTACATGGTGGAAATTGCCTCTCTTTCTCAAGTCACCTTTGAACTTCCTTTTGTCATCTACATCTCAGATTATTACTACCTTTGAAAAATATTTTAATTCTGGCCTGTACGTACATATCCACATTTAAATCCTTCTTGATTGTGAATTCCTCAGTTGTGTAATGAGTTTGGTGATACTCAGTAGTATTCAATATTTTTATACCTTGCCATATTGTCATTTTAGTAGCTCCTTTTTACCTATACAGACAATGATGTTGCTTGTTGTTGTTATTCTTAAAAAAAAAAAATTCTCCTTAAAAAAATCTTTGACAACATTGCGCCCTCTGGTGGTAAAGCCAAGAATCAACTGTGGGCTTAAAATGTCCAGGGGTTGGTAACAGTGGTTTATAATGAGTAATGCCTGGCCTGCTGCAGAAACTTAACTATTGTGGAGTTTTAAAATCATCTGTCACACAGTATGAGTATGAAGCTCCTAAAAAATGCTATCAGGCCTGGAAAACATGAGCAAACAGTCATAGCATTCCAGCACCTCCCACACTGTCTCTGTGGACTTCGCCTGCCCTCTACTGGCCTATGAATCACTGATGTGTTAGTTTATCCCGTAATGACAGATACACATGCCAGAATGCTGACTTTCCTTTAGAGCAACATGAGAAATCACTTAATCACTTAAGTGTTAATGGATCACACTTTTAGAAGAAATTGATTGATTGATCCCTTCTTTTGTTTTACAGAAAGTAGTGACTGCTTTGGACAAGACTTGGCATCCAGAGCACTTCTTCTGTGCCCAATGTGGAGCCTTTTTTGGACCAGAAGGTAACCAGCGGCTCTTTCATTTGTGTCACATCACCTGGCTTGTGTAGAATAAGAGCAGAGTTTAATTTTCATTATCAAAAGGAACATGCAGAGAGGGTGAGTGTGTGTTTTTTTGCTGTCCTCTAGGTTTCCATGAGAAGGATGGAAAGGCTTTCTGCAGAAAGGACTACTTTGACATGTTTGCCCCTAAATGTGGGGGTTGTGCCCGTGCCATTCTGGAGAACTACATCTCAGCTCTCAACTCCCTCTGGCACCCTGAATGCTTTGTCTGCAGGGTGAGACACTTTTTGTATCTGTAATGAATTACAATAAAAAGAAATCACTGGATCATTCTGTCAACCTCTCATAATAAATTCTTCCTCTCATCTTTTAATTCCCAGGAGTGCTTCACGCCATTCATAAATGGCAGTTTCTTTGACCATGAGGGCCAGCCGTATTGCGAGTCGCATTACCACGAGCGGCGCGGCTCTCTGTGCTCTGGCTGCCAGAAGGCCATCACTGGCCGCTGCATCACAGCCATGGGCAAGAAGTTTCACCCAGAGCACTTTGTGTGCGCTTTCTGCCTCAAGCAGCTCAACAAGGGCACCTTTAAGGAGCAGAATGACAAGCCCTACTGCCACGGCTGCTTTATTAAACTCTTCAGTTAGACTGTGTGTACAGCCATGCACACATTTAATTACATGTCTAAATGCACGTGTGGATGTGTGTGCACTCACATGATATGTATGAGTCAGTTTGTTTTGAGACAGAGGGCCTCATGTTGTGGTGGATCACATCATGTAGAAGGGTGAAAAATGTCTCTCTGACTATCAATTCTTGACTTGACACTGAAGGGACTTCCCTGGCTGTCCAACCTCTCAGGCTTGGCATTTCACACTTTTGCTAAAGACATTTTAACAGAGCCCAAAGAGATTTTTATTTAGAGTTTTATTCCTGCGCTGCGTGCAGCAAAGAAAAGATGCTAATTTCCCCCTTGTGCGTGTTGATGTATAGGAGCATATGAGGGTAGCGTTTAGACTCCCTTAGGGCCCTGTTTTGTAAATGGTTTTATTCCCCCATTGCAGGGCAACACTTTGCATTATAGGGTGAAATAGTTTTATGCAGGTATGAGTCAGCTGCTTGATTGCATGGACCATGGAGTGTTGACTTACAATAAGCAGTCATGAAATATGTTGAGTGTTGGATAACCAGTGCTTGCCCAGTGAGGAATAATCTATGAAAAAGATGTATTTTTCTAGTTTTGGAAACTATTGAGGTGCCATTTAAAATAACCATGAAAACACCCCATATGTACATGCACACACACACACTGAACTCCTTCTTCTTCACTTCTTTAAAATACTAGTTCAAACTCTCAGCACACTCCAACCGCAGATCTCTTGATGAGACCGTCTTAAGGTGCATTTTACAGTTTAAGATATGAGTTTTTATTTTTCTACTGTCCTATTTTTCCTATGAAAATGAACCCAGATGTTCACATTCATGCTCATGTAACTTCATTTATTCCCAGTGGAACAGTAATCCAACATTTATTTGCCCAGCAGTTCTTAACACAAATGGCTACTAGTAGATTTATATCACAGATTCCTAAAATAATCATATTGAACTTTCTTTTTTCTGTAACAACTTGGAACTTTGTTTTTACTTTACTACTGCAAAGTATGTGTTGTATCATTTACTTCAATAATGTTCAAATAAAGTTAAACTTTTGCAAGTAATGATGACAAAATGTAGGTAAATAAGAATAACATGTACTATGGTCATAAATGTTGAACTTTTGGTGCAGTTTTTTTTTTTTTTTTTGAAAAAAAAAGAATAGAATAAATTCAGAAGAATTCTATTCAGAAGAAATGACATTTCAGTTCAACACTTTTCTCCATAATTTTACTGTTGCTACTGTTGTGAATGTATCACTGTATTAAATATATTAGTAAGGCTGGTTCAAGATTTAAAATTTGGTTGTGTTAACATTAGTAGGGAATTTGGATTAGAAGCATGCTACTCTATTATGTAGAGTTTTATCAGCACTAGCTGCCAGTCGCTGCTACAATCAGAATCTAAATTTATATACCTATATTATGCTCGACTTTGTGACACAACTGTGTTTTGTCACTGTTTTGATGAAAATATATATTTTTGAGCTGTTAGGGCTCACATTGATATGCAAAGAGCTGGCTCTATTGGCATGTAGATTAACAACAGTTTACCCTGTTCTCACTCACTCCTTCACTCACAAACACAGACGTACCAGCTTGGATTCCAGTGTGTCAGACTTCCAAGGACACGCGGCCCTCCATATTTTTATTATGAGTCATGAACTGTGATCCTGCTGTATGAGCTGATATCAGTGCGAGGCTCACTGATGGTAGCTGGACGCACGTGTTAGCTGGTCAGGAATCAGAATACATCACCAAGCCCCCGCCAAGCCTTTAGCTAAATTTATTTAATGACTCAGTACTTTACTTGTAGCTGTTTTACCAGATATATAAGACATTGTGTGATTTTTTTTATTTCTGTTAAGGTCATTATTGCTCGTCATATTGTTTTCGGTTGCTTTTATTTTTGATCACAAGGTGTGCAAGGAATTAATACACATTATCCACATTCAGATTGTTTTTAAACTTTGAGAATTGCTCTTGTGCCAAATGTTTCAATGCAATAAGGTCGTATACACTGTGGAGTTCTCAGTCTTTCCTGTGATTTGAGTCTTTATGGGCTGAACTCTGGGAGAGGCTTTATCTACTGTGGTGCATCTTAACTCTGAACAAATTTTACACTGTAGTAGACAAGCCAAGGGGAAATCCTCTGTACTGAGTCATTCAGCAGACAGTATAGTGTACACTTGTAGCTGATTTACAGGAAGTAGCTAGGTGAACATGGGTGTTAGAAAGACTTAACATTTGCACCTTCAGTTAAACTGTATGCTTATGAAAATGAACAGGAATTGAGTTCATTTGACCCCATGTATATTTATCTTCTTACAGTATATTGCCTTATAGTCTCTGCTTCTGTCAAAGAATTCATGAAAAAAAAAATTAAAGCCTTTTACTGTTAATTAGATCAAGTGAACTTTGCTTTGTAAATGGAGACATTCTTGTAATCTTTTACCATTTGAATTTTCTCATGAGCCATGGATTTCTCTGGCTCTTTGTGTGGGTGGGGTGTAAGCCTATGTGGGTCCTGATTACTGACTGATTAATAAAACTGCTGCAAATAAAATGTTCTTTATTTCTGGCATTGTGTTGTCTGAGGAGTGATTTTTGTAGTGGTTTCCCTTTTCACACATACTATTAGTATTCAGTGTTTGCATTAATTCAGATCATTTAATCATAAAATAACCTTTCAAACACTCAAATTGTTTAATGGTTTAATTTTTAAAATTTAATGTGGGACCGTAATTTACATGGGTTAATTTAATTCACAAGCATTATAAATGAACAGAAGATATTACTTTTACCTGAGTCTAATGCATAATAATATGCAAGTCCCTAAATAGCAATCTGTCAATGTGCAGAAGTTCAGAAAATGTAAAAAATAAGGTGCACTTCATGTGTATATCAAATGGGAACAGGACATTAAATATACAGAGTTTAATACAGTGTACAGTTCAATACAATGTGATTGGTTTCTTAAAAGACAGTTCAATACACCTGACAAACGCAGGGACAAGCCAGTATGTCTGTGTGGTGAGAGGTTGTGACCTGAAGTCTGTAATTTGTGAGAGTTTGGAGCTTGACAATAAGCTCAGAGAGGTTCGGCCGACTATCCAGAATCTCCAAGTACTTCAGGTCCTGAAGCTTGTGAAGGTGCAGGAAATCCTTCTCTGGTACATGTTCATGTCGAAGTTTGAGACTTCTCAGCTTTGGAAATAGATGTGGGATTTGAGCAGTGAGAGCTCCCAAATGTGAGGGCCAGGGGTCCACGTGAAGGTGGAGGAGATTTGGTACTCGAGCTGCCACAGCTGCCATCTCCTCTGAGGATATTCCTGCAACACGCAGTGTGAGACTGGTCACTGTGGCTGGAATGGAGCTGACATACTTATTAACAGGCGGGCCCTTGACAATAACCAGGGCTGTCAGTTGAGGGAGATCACGCAGCCATGTTTTCAGGTGACGCACAGGTGGCCCCAAGTCTTCCAACTCGTGATGTGAATGCTGGTAGACAACTGCAAGAGTCTGCAGACCGGGCACCAGCCTCATTGCATCCTCTGGTAATGAATGATCCGTGTAGTTAATAAGTTCTAAACTGGACAAGGCCGGGGCACCATCTTGTCCATGTGCTCCTCCTAAGGGACCTGGATTGGGTCTGGGATCACTGGTCCATATACGCACAGTGGACAATGACAGATGCTTGAGCTTAGGCAGGCAGGTAAGTATGGAGTGAACCATCCGAACTGATTGTTGAATGGTCCCTGTCTTATGACACACCAAAGATGTGAGATTTTTAAATTGGGAGACAGCAGATATGAGGCTATCAATACCGGGTAATGTAACACCACACACGCTGAGGTGAGTCAGCTGCAGGGGTTGAGACACTGCGGAGGCATCTAGCAAAAGACACTTAAGACTGCTTCTAATAGCCAGACGCTTCAAATTTGGAAAGTTCTTCAAGGAGTCGAGGCTCTCTTGTGAGCTTTGGTCCATCACCACTGTGGTGAGAGCAGGAAGGGACTGGGCGAGCTGTTTCCAGTCCTTAGCTTTAGTGCTCCTCACCACCGCACTGGTGACTTTCCTGCGGCGAAGGCTGGCCCAGAAATGGCTGTTGTAAGAGCCGTTTTGAAAAGCCAGAACTACTGCCCAGTCTTTCCACAGAGAGCCGTGGTCAACAAGTTTCTTGAAATACTTGCAGCATGCCCGGACGCTGAACTTGTCTGCCTCAGACAGATATCCAAACACGTGGTGCCAGACCTCTGACGGAAGCTGCGAAGGCGACGCGTCCATCGCTTTGCTCTGCTGACGGATATGTTAGCTCGTTGCCTAACATCGGCATTAGTTTTAGTTTGTTTGTTTTTGTTTAGTTTCTAGTTGTCGTAACGTTCACTCTGTTAGAAGGTCATAAAAATCATTTTTAAAACCACGCTTGTCTTTTGAAGTCAGTACGGGATGTGTGTGAAGCGTTGATTGTAGTGCAGTGGCTGCAGAAGTGATTGACACAACAATAATCCAATAGTTCTTCTTCTTCCTTCTCTTTCCGTTTTATGGCGGGTAATCATCCAATAGTTGTGAAGCTCACGCCCACAACTCGACTGTGATTGGTCACTTGTCTTCTTATAAATTCCTCTCGCGTCATTCTTCTTCCTCTTTCTTTCACGCGACCCTTGTGCGCGGTAAGAATTTTTCTCTCGCTCTTTCTGTTAATGGTTAAAGTCATTTTTAGTGCAATATCACCGTATAGGATATTTAGATTTTCGAGATGGATATATGTAGCATCAGAGAGTACGTCTTTTATGTCCCGTAAGTGTCCGTAAGTTCGACCTTAAACGAATGTGGCCTGTTACCATTAGCCGGCTAATGTTAGCTAGCGTTAGCTGTCGACCGCATGTCCGGGTCTACAACGCAGATTGTAGTAGTTGTCCATTCGATTTCCCAAGTATAACGTTAGTAACCTTTTCGTTTGTTTTTTGGATGTAGATATTACCTTGTCTTTAAACCAGCTGTTAAGCGATCCTTGGAAGCACTGCAAAGATGCCCAGGGAAGACAGGGCCACGTGGAAGTCCAACTATTTTATGAAAATCATCGTAAGTATTTTGAGTTTAGATACAATCACTTGTATTTTAAATGGTATGTACATGTGTGTAAATGGCTTGTATAGAGATTAACACAATATTCCCTTTCTTTACAGCAACTCCTGGATGACTACCCAAAATGCTTCATTGTGGGTGCCGACAATGTGGGCTCCAAGCAGATGCAGACCATCCGTCTGTCTCTGCGCAGCAAGGCTGTGGTGCTGATGGGTAAAAACACCATGATGCGCAAAGCCATCCGTGGCCACCTGGAGAACAATCCTGCCCTGGAGAAGTGAGTTACTGCTCCCTCTGTCTTTGCTCTTTTTAAAGGTATACTATGCAGGATTCTTCCACTGGTGTTTGTAAACGCACAGCATTCAAAGTTGGTCCCTCCTCTCCTGCTGGAACAGTGTGGCCTCTCTGCTCTGCATGTAGCTCAGCCCTGCCCTCGGTCAAACGCACCCAGAAGTGTCCCAACACACCAAAAATAAGACTACAGGCAGAGGGCAGGGTCTCTGCAGAGAAATGCACTGCCACACACTTCTAGCAGGGCATCAGTAATGATTGAGAGGGATTATTTTTGAGTCTACATTGTTTTTAGCAAAATCCTGCATATTATACCTTATCTATCAGTTTTGATGTTGCAGGATAGTTACAGTGCAGCTTGTGTGGTGCTGTAGTGTCGTTCCCCCTGCAAAAAATAACCTGTCTCCAGCTATCCCTGTCTGTCTACATCCCCTGACAGCCAGGGACGCAAGGTCTCAGACACTTAAAAACCTTTATTTTGTAGAAATTACAATCTGCTTGCATATTGTAACAGTCAACCCTATAATTTAACAGACTCCTTCCCCACATTAAAGGAAATGTGGGCTTTGTCTTCACCAAGGAGGATCTGGCTGAGGTCAGGGACATGCTGCTGGCCAACAAGGTAAGACTCAGTTAACACCTGACTACCAAAATACAAGTGCCTGGCAGAGATAATCACTTATTGGCTTTAGTTTGCTGTCACACTTATTATATTAAGGACCAGAATGATTCCGCAAAGTGCAGGATAAGTTACAATGCAGCTAGTTCGGTACTGTATTGTCGTTCCCCCTGCAAACAGTAATCTGTTTCCACGCTATCCCTGTCTGTCAGCACCCCTTGACAGCCAGGGACGTATGGTTTCAGACAGTTTCAAAACTTGATAAAATGAGTGCCAACCATGTTCAAACCAGCTGCATAAGACTTAGTCAGCCCTAGCAAAGAGATGTACTAAACTGTTGCCCTTCACTACCAAGGTACCTGCAGCTGCCCGTGCTGGAGCAATTGCCCCTTGTGATGTGACTGTGCCAGCCCAGAATACTGGTCTGGGTCCTGAGAAGACCTCTTTCTTCCAGGCTCTGGGTATCACCACAAAGATTTCCAGGGGAACCATTGAAATCTTGGTAAGTTAGAAAACAATTTTACTGTGGTAGTGAGTTTCACATCTACTTAAGTGCAGGAAGCCTTGTCTTCTCCCCAGAAGTATACTTAAATTTATCCAGTACATGTATGTTAAACAAACAGAATGTATCAACATTTGAATCAGTAACTAACTGGTATTTCTGTCTCCCCCAGAGTGACGTCGGTCTGATCAAGACTGGTGACAAGGTTGGTGCCAGCGAGGCCACGCTGCTTAACATGCTGAACATCTCACCCTTCTCGTATGGACTCATCATCCAGCAGGTGTACGACAACGGCAGTGTTTACAGCCCTGAGGTGCTTGACATCACAGAGGCTTCTCTGCATGGCAGGTTCCTGGAGGTAGGATGAAATTCTTTCTAAGTCCTGATGAAGTCCTTTCTAAAATTAAGGTGATTCACTTGACATGTTTGCATGGATATCTGTTAATAAATTGTCAATTCACCATGTAACTTTTGTTTTATAAAAAAGGGTGTGAGGAACATCGCTAGCGTATGTCTGGAGATTGGCTACCCCACTCTTGCTTCTGTCCCCCACTCCATCATCAACGGCTACAAGAAAGTCCTGGCTGTCGCTGTGGAGACAGACTACTCCTTCCCCCTGGCAGACAAGGTATGATGCCTATGCACATGAACTATAAATTTGTCTGAAGATAATCAGCAGGATAGTTTACGATGTAGCCTCTGCACTACATTGATCACCCTGCAAGGAGATAACGTATTTCATTTTATACATCATGTTCTGGACAGGCAGGGTTTCTTGGTTTCAGATTTCTCTCCAAAGATTCAGTGTTTGTACTAGATTGCTTAATTAGCTTTTTAGTCTCAGAATTGCCTTGCATGCACAGGAAACCACTTCATGTACAGGGAAACTAATTTTATACTTTTTTTGGTCATCACAGGTCAAAGCCTTCCTGGCTGATCCATCTGCTTTTGCTGCTGTCGCAGCACCTGCAGCAGCTGCCGAGACTGCTGCAGCTCCAGCTGCTGCTAAGGAGGAAGCTAAAGAGGAATCTGAGGAATCAGATGATGACATGGGCTTCGGTCTGTTTGACTAAATGACAGCAAACAGAACCAGAATTGAGTCAACAAGACCATGATTCAATAAAATGTGTCCTTCCCACCTTGTGTACATTATTTGCATTAAATTTTAAGGTTGACCTCCGATCAGCATTACTACAGTGTTGAGCATAAGGTACTTGCAATTTTGACTGTACAGGTTTACTTGTATAAGTGGATGCTCAAAGCATCTTGCTATTTAATCCCTGGATAAATTCAAAAGCTCTCAAATGTCATTGTAGGATAACTTAAGCCATGCACTTTTGGGGTTGCATCAAATATCTTCCACCAGAAAACAAAAGGGATTTACTAGATTTACTCACTTCCTGACAAGGTTCAGTTCTCAAAGGCACTGAATTAAATGTAAAAAGGCATACTATATGGAACAACTACAGATGAGTCTTAAATGCTGCTGTAAGTGAATTTCTATTAATTGCTACACAGTACAGTGTGCTTTAAAATTTGTATTTGGGAAGTGATCCAGATTATCCTGCAACTGAATTTTGAATCAGAAATGGACTATTTAGAACCTTATTTACTATAAGGTTCTAAATGGTGGATGAAATGTTTGGTATGGAGGTATACTGTATCATCCAGGGACAACATGCAGTGAGCAACTGTCAAAAAAGAAAACATCCTAGATATCAAGAAGAGCAGATGCTACATTCAAATTAAGGGTATAGTTTGGACTGAAAAAGTCAAAGATTTGTTTGCTGAAACAAAACATCAATGGCATTGATGGCAATATATTTTCAGCTTCATTAGAGTAAACCAGAATAAGGTACTAATTAATCCCCCTAATCTATTTTGGAAGAAATCATGATTGAAGACAATGTAAACAAAAGTTATGTAATAGTTTAACAGTCTAGTATCGAGATCCCTGTAGAACTCAGATTACTTAAAAACTTATGAATAACTGAGGGCAGGGAATCGGCCTGCACTGAGGCTATGCTCAGTCAATAATTACTGTTTAGATTAATACAGTGTTATCAATTAATGCAAACATGTCATTTAAATCAATACAATGGAAATCTAGATTTATGCACTAAATGTACTGAAGTGACAGGGACATTGTTACACTAAGTTTGGCAATAAACAAATACAGTTGGAAAGATAATTTCTAAAAGAAGTCAAACTAACAGTTGAAGTCAAGAACACAAGATTATATAAGAGAGAAATAATAGTATTAATAAGTAAACAGGATATGTTTGAAAAGGATTGGGGATTACTGATATATGACAAGAGATTTTGTGTCTGGATGACTTGTTCTGTTTTTATGTTCTTATTTGTTTGCCTTAATGTACTTTGCTTTATTTTCTGTGTTTCTGTATGTATATAAGGCAGACAATAATATATTTATTGATAAAAACAAATATACATAATTCATAATACATATACAAAATACAACAAATATTGTTATTAGTCATGTATAATAATTACATTTAATTTAGCAGCACCTGTGTCTGTCTCTCGGTGTCACACCGTATTTGGTGATCCATCAGATCTGTGACCTGCAGTGTTGGAAGAAGTACTCAGATCCTATACTCAAGTAGAGGTATCCATACCACAATGTAAAAATACCTAATTACAAGTAAAAACCCGCATTTAAAATCCTACCTAAGTAAAAGTATAGAGGTATTAACAGCTAAATTTACTTTTACTTTAATTTACTTTTACTTTAGTACTTACAATGGGCGTTTGCCAAACACCGGAAATTGCGTTTGCAGGCGGAGCTGCGTCACAGATACGCAGCAGCTACAGAGGAAGCGTCCACTATGGCTGAGGTATGTTATTTTAGGGTTTTATTCGTTTTTTAGAAGATTTGCGTGTGGTTGGATGCTTGAATAACTTAACATGTTTACGATTTTTCGTTGTTTTGGATGTTTATAAATGCTAATATTGCCATACTTTCCAACAGCGTAGATGGGCCATCAAAAGTAAGCTAACGTATTATTAGCTAATGTAACGTTAGCCCGCATCATAAGCGAGTCTTAGTGTTTAGTGTTACTTTACAAATACTTTGCAGTAGCCAGTGTCTTGTCAACATCACAAATGTGGTAATTGTCACCTGCTTAGACTGATATAATAAAAGATGTCGTAGCTTTTAGCTTGATAATAGTTAATGTAGCTAACAGCTGTGTTATTGATACTCAGGTGCTGATTTCCGTCTAAATTGAAGTGTTAGCTGGCCGTACAGTAGGTGCTACTGCTCCAACCCTTCAGAGAGATACTGTTCATGTTAGAAAGTTGCATCATTTCTCATTTTTCGTTTAGACCCACAGCTTACAGGACCTCCAGCAGCCAGCTGTCTTCTCCAAGGTGTTTATCCAGAGAGACTACAGCTCAGGGACCATCTGCAGGTTCCAGACCAAGTTCCCTTCTGAACTTGAATCAAGGGTATGTAGAGAGTTCAACACTCTGGATGTAAAGGTTGTTAAATGCATGTTAAAGGCTTGTGTTTATGTTTAAACTTGTTGTGTGGTTTTAGCTTGACAAACAGCAGTTTGAGGAGACCATCCAGACTCTAAACAACCTTTACGCAGAAGCAGAGAAACTAGGGGGGAAGTCCTACTTGGAGGGCTGCCTGGCCTGTCTCACTGCTTATACCATATTCCTCTGTATGGAGACACACTATGAAAAGGTAAAACCACGTTAACACTATACTGTGTACTGCACCAGGTCTCTGTTTTGTGTCTGGTGGGGTACACAGATCTACACATCACTGTATATCTTTTAAGTTTAACTCTCTATTTCTCTGTCTTCAGGTGTTAAAGAAGATAGCCAGATATATTAAGGACCAGAATGAGAAGATATACGCTCCCAGAGGCTTGCTGCTCACTGACCCCATAGAGAGGGGTCTCAGAGTTGTATCCTTCATTTGGCTAATGTCAATTAAGTTGCATAAAGACAATATACAGCGCATGTTGTATAGTTGTAGAAGTGTATGTCTGTCTTTTTTGCACATAGCAGCACATTCATCATGTCCACATTGTAATAATGAGGTGTATCTGCTACGGGAGGTAATGGTAGTGACTCATCTCCAGATCAGCTAGAATTATCCAGGACCAGGTCCATACATAGGAAGACAATTAATAGTTGAATAGGAAAGTGTGGAAATTATACAGAGGTAAAATCAGGGTTATTGGTAGCTTGTGATGATGTTGCCTGGCCCACCTAAAATTATTTTTGTCTACATATTTTAGTTAGGGTGTTCTTAGACAATCAGAAGTTTAACTAATTTTACACACCACGTATTAACTAGTGTCTATTCAACCAAAGGGAAATATGGGACGTAACTCCATAGTTTAGGCGTTAAATATAAACATAGCTTGTGCAACCTTGTACACTAAGGAAAGCAAACTGTTGTTAATTCTATAAGATAAGTGCTTGTAGCGTTGTGTTTTTTTTTTTCCTTAACCTGCTGTCTTCTAGGTTGAAATTACCATCTTTGAAGACAGAAGTATTGGCTCTGGAAGATAAAGAATCTTGGGGTATGTTCTCACTCAGATGCATTTTTAGTGAAGAGTCAGCTCCACTGGGAAAATCTCAGGAGCTCGAATATGACAATGACAATATAACTTTAATTCAAGAAATCCGAATTTCAGAATTTTCCCAAAAGGTCAGGCATAAAGCTTGTTGTTCAGCTGTATTCAAATCAATCTCTTACACTTCATCTTTAATTGCATCATTTCATAATGACTGCAAATCACTTGGCAGGACATTTATTACCATGTAGCCTACCCAATAAGACACAATAACACTGAAAACACCATTGGCTTTACATTTTGCTTATTCTTAGTGCTAACAGATTTTTTTTCCTCTTACTTCTTTGTATAGGATGATGACTTTGACCAGATACTGTTCATTTGTCTGGCAGCACATTCAGACACCTGCTTCACCTGAATGGATGTATATAATTTTGATCTGATCCCTTTCTCTGTTATTTATACGTACTCTACTGTCTGCCTATCTTTATGTTTATAAGTGTGTTTTCATGTCTTTTTATACATGAGGTGATGTATAAATCATGTCCAAGTTGATCAAGACCGGTCCCTATGAATAGTGCCATTGTGTGAAATGCCACTTTTGACCATGGTACTCATGAGTGATTTGACTTGTGTATTGTTTTGCAAATAATATAAAGTCGAATAATGTGTAGTCACCAAGAATTGTCATAGAAATAGGTTGAGATGGAGTTGTTGGCACCATCTGTAAACAGTAATTCTGTTATGGGTAGCACTCCACAGTATTAAAGTGCTGGTTGTAGCCTTTGTTGAGGCCAATCTTTTCTTATCTGTGCATGAATGTGACTTTTTTTTTGGGGGGGGGATCACGTCTTGTGCAACATACATATTGGAAGTTCTGAGCTGGAGATTTTTGTGACTTCAAAAGTGGAGCATGTTTACTGTTAATAAGTCCATCACAAAATAATGATAACATGACCTAGTGCACTTTGAGAAATGTCCTGCTCTCTGCTGTCATAGTACAACTGCACTATTAATCTCTCTCATATTCAGCGTTCCTTGTTATATGTTTCTCTCAAGGTTCTCTGTCTTTATTGCGAACATCATCCTCTTTTTTTTAATTATCAACAAACACCACAGAAACCTTAAACACTCTGAAATCCACAGATGATTGCTATAGTTGGTGTTTGATACGACATGTCTACTTTTCTTACAAATATTGTTCTGATTATCTAAATAAATTGTCTTTTCCTGGGAATCTGTAGAGCTTCTTGTGTTTGACCTTTATTTCAAAAGGCAGATTACATCAAGCTTTGATAAGAATGAGCTGTTGCTAGTATTGTAGGCAGTGGATTCCAAATCCAATCTGTATTTCACCTCATGTTAAGTTTAAGTTAATTTATTTGTATAGCACATTTCATAAACTATTTGTAACTCATGGTGTTTTAAGAAATAAGAAAAGACATTGGAAAAAAACAAACAAATATTGAAATACACTAAAAATGACAGAACATTAAGATATGTTAAAATAAGAGAATAAATGCCAGTTTGTATAGGTAGGTTTTTTTCTTGTCTTTTAAAGGTTCTCACTCAGGTCACCTCTTTAATTTTTGCTGGTAAAGTGTTACAGATTTCGGGTGCATAAGCAGAAAGCTGCATCCCCAATGTTTGTAAAGAGTAGCATGTTAACTTTTTTATTTTTATTGGGATAATTATTTCCACCAGTGGTGGAAAGTGACTAAGTACATTTGCTCAAGTACTGTACTTCAGTACAATTCTGAGGTACTTGTACAGTACTTGAATATTTCCATTTGATGCTACTTTATACTTCCATTCCACTACATTTCAGAGGGAAATATTGTACTGTCTACTCCACTACATTTATTTGTCAGCTTTAGTTACTTTTAGGATGAAGATTTGACACAATGGATAATATAACAAGCTTTTAAAATACAACACATTGTTAAAGATGAAACCAGATGAGACCACCAAACTAGCTCCACCTCCAGAAGCTACAACAGCAACATGCTGCTTACACACTGGTGCTTCAGTATTGATAATCTAATGATGTCATATATAATATATCAGTCAGAGGGACCAAACCACTACTTTAATACTTTGACTAAATCAAGCTGACAATACTTATGTACTTTTAATTAAGTAGGATTCAAATGCAGGACTTTTACTTGTAATGGAGTATTTTTTACATTGATGTATTGGTACTTTTACTTAAGTAAATGATCTGAGTACTTCTTCCACCGAGTGATCTTCATTTTTACAGCAGCTTTGGAGGCGCGTTGCTCTTATTCTGAAGAACCCAGACCGGATATGTTGTTGCTTCTGGAAGAGCGGCTTCCGGCAGCTCTGTGATGCTAGCTAGCGACTGAGCCACTGCTGCCTGTAAATAACTAAACGCTAACCTAAACCAGCCCAAGTCAAAACAGTACACTTTTACCACAACGGTAAGCCAACCGAAATTAGTATACGCATTAGCTAACGTCAGCTAACGTTAGAGTGGCAGTTACCTGACGTGCGTTATCGTTAACTGGAGGTTAAGTTATCTTTGTTTAACAGTTTTTAATTTGGTAGGAAAAAAATACATCATAACTGGACAGCTTTCTGGTCTACTTGGCTAACTAACGTAGCTATTGTTTCTCCTCTTGTTTCTGGCTTAGCCTCTTTAACCCTAACTAGTTGCAAGCTAACGTTACTGAATTTGAATTTGGCTCAATTTGCATTGATTTTGCAGCTCGCGTCAGTTAGGTCAGTAATAAGTTCACTTCACGACACCGTCATCAGGAGCGATCCTTCTTTGTCCACCCTGGCGTTTCCTTGTTTCGATGGCCTATATCTACCAAAGCAAGAAAATGAATTCGTGCATCAGGTCATGGATGAGCTGGAAGCATACCAACAGAAGAGCAACCGCAAAAGGTAAAGTTGCGACCAGTAGAGAAACACAAGTATACTGGCCAGCTGAACAAGTGTACCATTTACTCATGTGACTGTTTTCATTCCAGTTATTTACTGGTCACACGAAATGTGCCTTTTTTGATCCAATAATTTCATTTTACATCTTCCCGCCATCTTCTTGAAGTCGTACAGTCTTATAAATAACTTCACGTGGAACAACTGTCACAGAAAGTGAAGATAAAAATGTGTTTCTTTTAACAGAATGAACCATGTTACTATCTCGAGGACAGAAAAACCACTGTGCAATTGCTGCTCATTCAACTTTAAAAAGAAGTTGATGCAGTTTACCATTGGGCCTTGTGTTTCATTACAGTAGATAAAAATCATGGCTATTGTGTACTATATGAAAAAATGGGTTTGTCCTCAATAGCAACAAGAAGAGAGCTTACACACTATAAGATGACTAAGTATTTCACATGTCCTCTAAAACTTCTGGTCACTAGACCAGATCCCAGAACTGGCTAACTCTTGACACTTGATGGGTAAATACCAAACTAGTAGTATTGAACTATGAAGTAGCCTCCTTTTTATCCTGCAGTATACTACGAAGGACTCTAAAATTGAATGTTTTATCTCATCGGATGATTTTAAACCTTTAGTTTTGGACCTTTTTATATAAATGTGATTGTTCTGATGTTGTTTGAATGTACAGTATGTGCTTATATGTATTTCCTTCATTTTGCTGTACTTGGGTCCCTCTTACAAAGCAGATCCTGATCTCAATAAGATGTTTTTTTTAAATGAAGGTTACATACAATGACAATAAAAGCCTCAACACCAGGTTTATGCTATTAAAAGTGACCCTGCTTTTATGCTGCCCCAAAAAGATATTGCCCTCTGACTGTCCATCCCTGTTGTCATGACCTCTGTGTCCCTGTCCAGTGTGCTCCTGTTCCCCCCTCTACCCAGCAGACTGCGATACCTGATCCACAAGACCATAGAGGATCTGCCAGAGCTCACCACCTTCTCCGTAGGGGATAGCTGGTGTCGTAGGGTGGTGGTCTGCCATTCTGAGCTCAGGTACCTGAACGAAGACAAGTAGATCATATGTAAAGTGTTGGTCACACATTGATTAAACCCATCTTTGAGCTGTTTGTCTTATGCATTTTCAAATATATGAGAAACTAACTTGTTTTGATCAGGTGTGATGACGCAGTTGACACATGTTGAAGAAAAGATTCAATTTTATGCAATGTACATTTCTATAGTACTTTAAACTCATCTGTTTGTTATGACTGACTGCTTTGTCTAGTTTGGAATATATGTATATTGAACATATCAATTAAAATTGAATTAAAAGGAGAAAAATGTTACAATGATTAATGGCAAATTTAAGGTAAGTACTAATACAAATGTGGATGCTCAACAAACATTCTGTGCAGAGGTTCAGGACTATGAAAGATTAGCTTTACCACTTGCACCTGGGATCTCCATATATCTTACTTGGTCAATGTGAAATAACCATCCTGGCTAAATTGCTTAGTGTGTGCCCTTTGCTGTTGGTGCAACCAAAAGACAAGTTGGCCTGTTTTGATTCACATTGCTAATGTTTGTTTTCTAAATCTTCATGGTCGTCTTAAGTTTTAAATTGATTTTCAAGTTTTATAGAATATGTTTGAAATGGCTGTTCCTATGTAAGGACATTTGTGTGTTGTATTTTTATAGGGGTGAGATAGGAGAGGAGGACAGTGACCTGGAGGGCAACAACAGCTTGTGTGAAGAACTCCCAAGAAGTAAGGTGGAGATGGAGGGCAACGCCAAGCCTAAATCTTTAATCTCATCGCGAACCCGAGGGCCTAAGAGACCAGACATGCCCCTTTACATGCCAAGAGCTGCTCGGGAGAGACTGAACTTACAAAACTCACAAAGACCCTCAGGAGACCAAGAGTTGCCCAGTCCAGCATCGAGTAGCTGCAGCTGCATCAGCAGTTCATCTGACTCTTGTTCCTGTTCTGAAACTACAGAAAACACAAAGCCCTCATCCACATTCAAGCAAGAATCTCTCCCAAGTTCAGCTGATGGTATCTTCGACAGGTCGGTACTTTGTCCTCAGGAAAAGAAACAAAACTTGGTGTTAAGGCTGCATGACGATGAGCCCCTAGTCTGGGACCAGACTGTGACCTGCTTCACTGACATGACCCTGGAGGGGGATGTGAAGGAAGAGGAAGACCTTACTAGTGTGTCACGCAGCACCCACACAGAAGACACAATCACAGACACTGATGACTTAACTGAAGAGGTAAATTTATATTTAAAAATACAAATACTTAGTAATAATACTTAGTTAGATATACAGATGTTATCATTATCATCTTCACCACTATAATTGTAACCCATTTTACTGTGTTTGTCCTGTCAGATCAAGACACATCTGAAAGAGGCAGTGACTGTTTCCATTGAGCATGTCCACAATGACTACTCCATTTATGAGAATGTGTGTATCAACCCGATTGAGTTTCGCCACGTGATCGAGATCTATGACTTCCCAGCGATGTTCAAAACGGATGACCTCCTGGATGCTTTTACTGACTACAGGTGTGAGCAGAGATCTGAGATCCTTTAGCTCTCTTCAGTTCTGCCAGTTTGTCTCTATAGTTATTGTATTTTAATTAGCTACTCCCATGAGTTTAAGGTGACTCAACAAGAGGAACGTGTTTTTGTGTATTTTTCTGTATTTACTTTGCAACAAATGCTCAAAGTTTAACATCAGTGTATGCCCAATATGATGAAAGATAATCTCAGACAACTGATCTAGCTACCAAATACACAATTAAGATGTACTAAAAAGTACTTCCCTGTCTATCTCAGTGATGGTGGAATAAAGATCAAATGGGTGGACAACACACATGCCCTGGGGGTTTTCTCTAGTGAGTCTGCAGGTAAGAGCCTTTACTATACAGTGAAAGTAGTTTGTGGGTTTGAAGTTAAAAGCTGATTGTAAATGACTGAAAATGTACTAACATTTCAGTGTTTTCTGCGTCATATGCAGCACTCCAAGCCCTCTCCATCTGCCACCCACTGCTGAAGGTACGTGCGCTGGCTGAGGGGAGTAAAAAAGCCAAAGGCAAGGCCATTAGACGGGCAGGTAGGACATTCATTAAACATATTAAATTATTCGAGCCCTGTAGCTACTTGAAATAATGTGTTTATTGTAGCTTAGGGGATATCTTACACAATTAAAAAACTGAGGAAAATACAGCTTTATATTGTTAATATCCTGGAGCCTTTGTGTGGTATCTAGTATTTATTCTGTGAATCATTTATTGTTTTAATGCTGGGTGATATGGATCAGATCCGTATTTCTGTGCTGTTTTCCAGAGTTTATCCAGCCAGTGAAGGAACGTCCGAGGACAGACTGTGCTGTTGCCAGGCGGATGGTGACCAGAGCTTTAGGGATACAGGGACGAGGACGGGTGCTGCGATACTGAAGAGAACTGTTTACTGTTGGCAAATACAGGTGAACAGACTAACAAAAGCCACAGGTTTGAAGCATTTTTGGTTCTCCGTTTAGTTGGCTGAGGAGTTGCTGGAAATTCATTCAGAAAGTCAAATTTCTTTTGTTCAACCAACAATTCAAAACCCAAGATATTCAATTTACTACTGTATGTGACAGAGAAAAGCAGAAAATCTTCACATTTAAGAAACTGGAATTAACAAATTTATGGCAATCAATCTGCAACAGTCTTTATTATATTTACTTAAGCAAAACTGTTTATGTTACTACCATTGTGATGTGAACGCTAACATGTGGGCTAACGGACATACATACAACACGTTATCTTTCACTTTCACTTTTTAAACATATTTATGTCTCTTTACTTCACCTTGATGTCCTTTTTACAACGTTTCCACACACTGAAACATTTTGAAGTTGTAGCTTTGTCATATAAAGTGAGATTTGCTTTCACCATTCTTTATTACAGGAAATGTAATGCATTTCCACATTCACCCATGCATACACAATAAAAACTGTTGGGCAGCAATTGACATGTACCCTTATAAAATGAAGGGTCCTTGAATTTGCCACATAAAAAAAAAACTAATTTACACAACAATGGAGAGGCATTTTCACATACATTTTTGGCTTTTACAGTACATCCACAATGTTACAATTGTCCCTGACGGTAATAATTTAACAAAACTCAAGACAGTGAGAAAGAAAGAAGCTGAGGGGATGTGCAGATCATGAAGATGAAAATGTGAGTCTGCTATAGTGACCAAGAAATAAATCAATAAATAGAACATTTGAGCTCAAGTATGTGGAACGCAACACCTGGAAGGAAAAATAAGCACTTCCACTCAGCTTTATTCTGACTTCAATGTATGGCTGAAAATCTTTACAGATTGTCAGAAATACTACAGGGAACAAATCCAAATTATTGTCGTCATACCTCATTCTGACAGACAATTCACCTTTTGGTACCCTATATAGCAGTTGTCATCCTTTGTAGAAAGTTTAATACAGTGCTTGTAAGAGCAGGAATGATTTGTCTTGTCAGTTGTGCTTTTATAAAATGAGGTTGTTCTTAATTTAAAGCCATTGACTTTCCAACACTGTAGAAACGTACGCAATTTATACACCTCCCCTTCAGTTCAACTGTTTTGAGATAAAACATATAGTGCAAGATAATGAGCGGTTGTAGCACCAAAATATATATATTTTTTTATCTATACCAAACAAATTACAAATTAGGGTGAAGGTTTCATGTAATGGCTTTTAGTTTGAGGTTTTTTGCCTTCTAACACTTTGGCTTAGAAGGGAACTTTTGACCCACTTAAAACATTATTTGGCAGCAATCTTACCTGACATCTTTCCCAATAAGCACCAGGTCAAGATCTACATTTCACATACAACAAAGGCTAGAGACAATAAGAAATAGGAACAGTTTTGTAGAGTGGAATGTGGTTAATAGATGTGGTAAGCAAGCAGTTCATTTTCTCATTGAATCATTGTCCATTAAACCAGTTGAGCCCTCAGCTCAACAATCCAGCACTGCTCCAAGGAAGCAAATCAGTACAGCCCCCTCTAGTGGTTGTCAAATATTACTATATGCTTCCCTAATGTCCGTCCGTCTTTGTTGTCCATCTTGGGCTCTACCTTCGTGAAATCTGGTTGGTCAGCAATCCAGGGAACGTTTCTTCTGTTTCTGAACTGAGTGAGCCACCTGTGAAGATAGAAAGAGAGAGAGAATGATGAAAAAATGCTGAAGCTCCAGGACAACAAATATAAACATCTTTGAATACCCAATCTTTGAAAGATGGTACCACGCTTTTTGATGTGATAGAATTGCACCATCTGATGACAAATGATATGCAGTATCTTAAGTTTTCAAATTCAGGGTCTAAAAGAGGTTCCTGCTCTGCTGCATGTTAATTTCAAATATGATACGACAAGAGGGGCAGTGTAGTGGATCTGTTGTTACGGTAATGATCTTCAAACATTTTCATTTCTGGTTGGTGAAACCTAAAAACCTTGGTGCAACAATACATCAGAGATGTGCTTCCTTGACATGCTGCAGTCACAAAAATAGGAAAGTGACCAGTCCAGTGAAAACCAGACCTGGTTTGTTGGCAGTAAAAGGTAGTGTTCTTAAAATCAGGCAAACTCTTGTCTGGATATGGCACATCAAAGAAAATCTGGCATGTATGGGTTTCATTCTCTCACTGAGGATAAAGATAAAGTTTGTCTAGTGCAAAAGGTTTATTGTGTACCATGTTGCGATATTACACCTTTTCAAAATATCATCTAACAACATTTCTTTTTGTCTACAGAAAGGCCCAGCAGATGTCTGCCACAATTCATCGGCCCTCTGTAGAAGCTTCATGGTGGCTCCTAATCGCTAGCTGATCATGACGAGTACGACTACTATCTGACACGTTTGCCTCCTTCACTGATTGCTACAGCAAGTTGGCACGCTGAAGATGGAAACTGATTGAGTCACTGCCCCACGTCACCAGCATTCGCCCTGCTGAAGTATCCCTGAGCAAAACGCTGAATTACCACCAGCCTCACAGTTGCTGTTCTGTAGCTGAGCCTGACCCCTGAACTTTGGACATTTTGTCATGGTTTGCGTTGTTCACTGTTAAGATCACTAATAATAAGGAAATGACGTGCCAGTATTAACAGTGGAGTTTGGAACAGTCATGTGCAAATGGTGATTTCAGATAGCTGAGGAAACATTGGAGAAAACTGGAGAAGCTCTTGGCTTGTTTTGATTTGATTGCATGTTGCCTTCAAACTGAAGTTTGTTTTGAGGATGTTATATTTCTTGGGAAGGTGTTTTTTGTTTTGTCTTTGCCCAGGTAATACAGGATTGATTGCATACATTTATGTAAGTAATAATTCCTTAAACTTAAACTCAAAATGTTCATTTGTTTTATAGATTATTCATTCTCAGGACTTTGTTTAAGCAATCGGTTTTGTTGTGCACTGCAGTTTACAGTTTTTTTTTTTTGTACAACTCCAACAGGAAAAAAAGGAATATAGGGATTCCTTATAGGATTCCTTTTTTGGAGTTTTAAACCATAACAGTGTCAGATCTATTTAAAGTAAAAAATAAGATATTTAGGCACCCAGCTTATACGACACACACACACAACACTGATACACACAAGAATAAAAGAATAAAAACACAGCAGTGAATGATAGTCCAGCCACCATGCAAGGTGATTAAACTGAGAAATACAGTTGTAGAAAATAAAAAATTTAGTAGCAATGTTATACTGGTCTCAACAGAGTTTTTGAGACCAGTATTTTATTGTTTTGTAAACAGGTTACAAGAGGTTCATTTGTTCTTAATATTTTTCATTAAGAACATTTGTTCATTTGTTCTTAATAATTTTTTGTCCCTCCAAATAACACAAAACTATCATAAGGTTGTAGCCTCAGAGTTTAAGTTCTTTCGCACTCCACATTACAGAAAACTAGATAGTTTCAGAAATTTGAACAGTGGAAACTTGAATGTTAGGCCTTCTGTATCTGTTACACTACTGTTATTTTTATGTAATTTTGTCACTGACTTAATACCAGTCTAACTTCTGTAAAGAGGGTGTCCACAAACACCATAAAGTGAAAATTGTATAAGTTTGTATTTAGAAAGAGAAGATGTTCATTATTTTTTATTTTTTGTCATACAGAAATGGGCTCTTTCCCTGGAATTATCTTTTGTGCCTGATGTGAGAATGACAGAACTTGTTCTATGCATTACTTACAGTATGTTGCTAATCTGTAGAATTGAACTACATCCATTGAGTAATTTCAGGGAAAAGAAGACTTGATGGTAGCATTAAATGCTGCTCAATCCCATGAAAATATGAAAGCTCTACGTGTTTTTTAACTTAATACACTGTATAAAACAAGTTTCAATGTTGTACAATTTTAAATTAAAGATGTACAGTGTTAGGACTGTAACACTCTGTTTGCTGCTTGGATGGTTTTAACATCTGTCAGATGAGTGTAAAAATGTGGCCTATATTGACTTAATTGCCCAAAACGTTAGACTTTAAAATTTTGCTTTCATAAAAAAATAAAAATCAGTAACAAAGCAGCCTAAATTTCCACTGGACTTGACTCTTCGGTGGTAAAAGTCTCACCTATATGACAGTTGTACGTCCATATCCGTTGTCCATCATACCGGCTGCGGCACTTCATAATGTTGTTGGTATAATCTGATTCTGCAACCTCAAAGGTGGGATTTATCACAACCTGGAAGAGCACACAACAATGTTTAATGTTCATTTGAAAGCAATAAGTTTTCCTGTCACATTTACACACTATTAATATGTAATTCTCAGTATTGCTAAGGACCAGAAAATACAAGTTTAGTGATTGGCAGCAGATTGATGATGACAGAGTGACTGACGCTTTGTAGTTTTAGTCACCCTTGATTTCAGTTTAATTTAAAGTGTCTTCTAGTGGTGGAGGCAAGAGTCTGTCTCACAATTTGGACATTGCAAATGTAGTTTCTGCAGCAGGAAGTGCCCATCAGAAAGTTCCTTGAGTGTCCTTGAAAGAAACTGCTGACCCCACGTTTTAAGTTTGTATAAGAGTGCTCACAGGCAGAACGCCAAACACAAGCAGATGCAGACTTGTGGAAAGTGTTAGTATGAGTCTGAGCTGGCTGGAGATTAGACAATCTTTCCAGCAGCAGCAGATGTGCTATATCGACTATGGCTAGACTAGAAAACCAAATGTTTTACCTGGAAGATGTAGTCACCAGGCTTCACGTCTGTGATGTCGATCCACTGACAGTCGATGTCATGTCTGTAGGTATCCGAGCAGCCAACTGTGATGCCCTGTGATCCGAAGTTGGCACATTCGTACCTCTTCTGAATACCTGTCAGCATTCATATCAGTTTAGGTTTTGTATTAAGCCACTCAGATCTGTCTTAGTTAAAAACCAAACATTCCTCAGCATCATTGAATACACTGATATATATTTCAAGATAGTTTTACTGCATTTTTTCTGTGACAGAAAAGGACTGTATTTACCCTCGTCACAATGGGTGTCCTCCAGACAGAAACTGGCTTTGTGTCCCTCTGCCACTTTAGTGCCATTCAGACTCAGCAGGTCATAGTGGGTGAAAACCTCCATACTGTGGAAATGTCTGGATTGGACAAAGGGGGAAAAAATGAAACATTCTATATATATTTATATTTAACAATAACATGCTCTTATCTCTGTGCACCAAATCATTTTGCCTTCTTTCAAACAACTAATACAGTATGTGCCTTAAAGATTCAACCCGTATGATTTCTAAATTTCACACAGTTTCACAAATACAATATTCCATACACTGCATTTTTCTCTGTTTTGTTTAAAAGGATAATTAACAAGATGTTACATATGAATTTCCTGGACAGTCACGCTTTAGTCAAAAATCTTATCCTTATATTCCTATAACTTTCCCAGCACTCAGCATTTGACATCTGGCATTAGCATTAACAACATTCACAGCTGTGTAATTATTTGAAAATAACAGATCATGTTTCATACAGTCAGTCAGTATTAACCAGCAGCGAACTATGATCTGTGGTCCTGGTTGAAGTCTCACCTGTGGCATTCATGCCAGACCCAGGACTGGGGTCCAGACAGCGGCCTGAAGTCTGACATGCCGTTGTTGTGGATCTGGGAGGAGAAACGCAGAAGACGGCGGTAGGAGCTGGAGTCGGCTTTGTCGGCACTTGAGGACAGACACTTCTCCTCCTGGGCACACTGCAGCACGTACATGGGCCTGTCCTCCAGGTAGGTGGTCTGCTCCACAACCTGGGCATCCAGGACCAGGTCTGGGGCCGCTGGGAGGGAGAGAGCATCAAGGGACATGATGGTTTTAGGTCTGAATTATAAAATTTAAAAGCACTTTTTTCCCCTCATATTTCTTATTGTACTGAGCCCCTAAAATTTTCCTACTATAGCACAAGTCTTAACTGATGTAAGATTTTGATTGTGAACAGAGTTCTACAGTCTCTTACTGTGAGTACAGGAGACCCCCGCAGCGAAGCGTCCTCCTCCTCTGGGACAGTGAATGTGTTCCCCATGATGCAGACACTGATCCAGAGTCAGCTCAGTTCCTGAACACCTCACTCCACTCATCACCACAGCATTAGCTGATGGATCTCCTTCCCAGTACCATGTTTCCTGACAAAAGAGATGCACAGAAGATACATGGTAAATCATTCAGCTGAAGCTGTGTCAAGTCATTCAAAACAAATCGAGTCACAATTCTTAAGTCTTTAAAAAGTCTTCATAAGCAAATTGTAATTCAAGTCACAAGTCTTTCATGTTCCAAACAGCATCTTCCCGTCAAAATTGCTGCTGGAGGTAGATTCATATTTATTGTGCAGACATGGGAGTTGTATCAATCTTCACATCTGACTCTTGGCAAGAAAACAAATACGCAAAACTTAAAGATAATATTTCCCTCTCCATAGACTAAAGTACATAAGTCCATCTATTTATGTTAAGAATAGCTGGAATCAGACAGAAAAAGATCATGTTGCTTTGGAAAAGAAGTCTTGTGTGGGAAGGTTTTAAGCAGAAATATTATCTTAATTTTCCTCCTGCAGATGATTAGTCACACAGTAATCCTACTTGTCCCACAAGGCAAATATAATCAGAGAGTCTATCACATACACAGTTAGGGGTGCTATGATGTCCTCACGGTCCTGACTCAGCCTCTTTTCTAGACCACAGAGAGAGCTCATACTTTCCGGGAACTTCTATGGATGTGGGGGAGTCATGAGAGAGAAACTAAGCTGAGGGAAAAGATGGATATGGGAGTACGTGCTGGTGGGTTGAGGAGAGGGACAGACACACAGCAGTATAGTTTAAACTTGGTGTCATTTGTTCCATCTGGTGGTGGGACTCGCCTGCAGGAGTATTAAAAAGTCAGACAGGAAAGAGACTCCTGAGAGGATGATTGCCTACTCTGCTACAGTATGATAACAAAAGATAGACATTTATTATTCCTGAACCTGCAGTTAACATAAGAACTCTTATGTAATATGTAATTACAAGGTGATATGTTGTTTTGATACCTTGACCTGATTGTTTGACTTGGCACAGAATTCTCTTTTTTTAATAAAATGAAATAGCTACTTGTAATCACAAGTAGACCCTTTATTTCAGACACTGAATGAGAAAAGCACATTGTTAAAATGTACTTAACTAAAGGATGAGTACTCAAGTGACTACAAAGACTACAAACAAATGACATGTTGTTCCAGTAGAAGTGCATTACACATAATTGTCCCAAACACAGTTTAGTGAGACAAACATCCTCCACCAGATTCAGTCCAAGTTCCACTTATAAAACTCCCTGATGTTATCAAAGCACATCCTCATGATTCACACATAGTTTCCAGACCTATATCACTAGCTACAGCATCTTTAACCACACATACGCCACCGGTTTCAGCCTTAAAATAGAAGCATATGTCATAAAGAACACGAGGGAGGTCTTTAACTAAACCAGCCTGGACCAGCCTCTTACCTGGAGCACTGGGGTCTCCTATAAAAAGCAAGAGGTAAGCGTAAGCATGACGAGACTGTGACGCTGCCAGGTCATGCCACAGGCTTCAGTGGTGGAGGGTCCACTAAACTTCAAACAAGAAGCCAAGGTTTTTTCCCATCACTCCCACATTTGTGTCAAAGGTTTAACATGCCTGGCCTGCTTTCTGCGTTCACTGTGTGTTTGTGATGTTTATAAGTCAGTGGCATTTTTATTTTGCCCTGTGGGATCAATAAAGCTCAAGCTTGTTAGAGTGAGAGTTAATGGCATCCACTGACACGTACACACAGAGACACACACACAGAGGCATTTAAATGGCTAATACTGCCAGACTTTGTCCATATCTCACACAGCTGTAACTTTCATCTCCTGCACACTCAAATTCGAGGCCAGATCTCAATCTAATAATATAGGTTTACTTTCGCAGCTGCTAATGAAACTACCATAAGTTTTTCTCAGCTACTAATGACGCAAAATTTAACCAATTCCACCAGGTAAATCTATTTAAACTTCATGGCAACTCAACATTATTCACAACCATCTCATTATCATGTTGATGCACATACAGCATATTGGAAATAGAAATGATGAAGTCTACAAAATATCAGTCGACAAAAAATACTCTGTCCTTGACAAAAAATGAAAGAACAATGGTGAAAACTAGATGAGATTTTCATTGACTGTGTTCAGACTCACGATGTGTCATCGAATATGACAGTGACAGTGTAAGTCAATAACAGTATATATATTATTATATATTATTTTGCAGATTCATGTTTTTAATGTTGGTTAATATGAGGAGAGGTCCACTTTATAAGACTAGGGCATCTAGATTCAAAGTGTGAGTGACTTACCCTTAAAGGGGACATATCATACACATCTCCAGGTCTATATTTATATATAATGGAATAACATTGCATGTTTTACAGTTCAAAAAAACTCTTTATTTATCTTGTACTGGCCCTTTATGCAGCCCCTCAGTTCAGCCTCTGTTTTAGTTTGTGGATCATCATGAGGAGGAAGTATAATAGTATCGCAAGCGAAGCATTCAGGGCAGGCTGGAGCCCTGGCTTTTGACTTTCAGGGAGCATTTTACATATGTTCACCTCAAGTTTTGGAACTTTGACCATGTTTAACATAGACATCCGACATTCTAACACAATAAAAATAACAGAAAATCTCAAAAAGCATGATATGTCCCCTTTAAGTATATTAAATAAGCTGCATTGACAGTATAAATTATAAAAAGTTCAGTTTGACATGCTAATTTTGAGTCAGAGCCCGAACTACATCCAAAAGCATCTCCTTTATACTGAAAGCCTGTGCAGTAAAGATAAGCTCATCTTAAAAATGATTTAATGGCAGTGAGTGTGGATGGCAACCTTTATTCTAGACACCTTACCTGGAAAGCGTGGTTGGCAAAGCCCAAACCCAGCTGTCTGCACACAACCATGGCCTCAATGGTCCCCCAGCTGTCACTGCACACTGTGCCCCACACCAGCGAGCCATTCCTCTCTGTCAGGACCTCCACACGGCCCTCGTAGGGATTACGGCCACCATTTAACCGAAGCTGAGGACAGAGAGGGACAGATATGGCTAGCAGTACTATGCAAATAAATTCAGTGTTTGTTTTGCTCTACAGAAAGAGATACTCACTCTATTGCGAAAGCCCATGGCAGGAACATTACACCTGACTGCTGCATCTTCGTCATGGTTGCAGCCCACAGATTCACGGTTGAAGTAGCACTCAGTCAGAGACTTTTCAAACCCAGAGCACTGCACCTCATTCATGTGGACCGGCCCAATCCCTACAGGGACACAAACACATCAAGCACATTGATTAATTCTCAGTTTGTGGAATATGTGACTGCATTCATTTTGACTAAAATTTAGACAGCTGGAGCATTAATATGATGTACATAAGAAAACATAATTTTTGGACAATAGTCATCTATTTCCATTACTGGAAAGAAGAGAGTTGATCTCTGGATTACACAATAATTTAGGGAAACACAGGCCAGTACTGCCCATTATTCCAGCAGTAGCCTCGCCTGCCTGAGTGTTTTTTGGAACAACGAGTCCATCCAAAGACAGATGTAAGATTTCCTGCTCCCTAGAATTACAATGCAAGGTAAATGAACAGTCAGCTATGTTAAATGAAAATGAGACACTTGAGGGCTGTTTAAAAAAAAGTAAAATAAAAAAAAGTCATTTCAGTGGAGCAGATTTTCCACAATAACATGTGTGAGTACTCCCACCATGCTGGTTCCCTTCCCATGTGACTAACCAGTAATGTCTCTAGTGATGTGAGCTTTGAAACTAAAGCCAGAGACTGAGATGGACTGGCAGCTAGTGGAGAAAAAATAATTCACAACAGGCAGAACACAATGCTGATGTAACTACACAGTTAGTCTGTAATTACAGACAGTAATTACAAGACAGTTTACTATGTATAGTACATTGAAATTACGTACAATAAAAACATTTAAATCATCAAATGCGTGACACAAAAAAATCACTGTAGGTCAAGCAAAACTCTGCAAAATATTTTGTATCCTTTATTAACTGAAATAATGAGGGAAAAACTACATGAATGAAAATAAAGGAATATTGTATATGAACTAACACACTTCAGAAAAACTGGTTCTATTGATTACAAATCAATATCCTCTAATTGCATAGTCTCAAATGCAAATCAGGGAATCACTCCATAGAACCATTTTCTTTTGTATTTTTAGTCTAGTTTATTAGTTTAAGTTTATTTCACACCAGTGACTTCTGAAAACAAACACCATCATCTATTTCAAGTCTATGCTCTGCATGTGGTACCATCTTTGGGTCCGGAGGTCTACTCTTTAAAAAATCCCCTCAAATAACCTTGTATACTCTCCAACAAAGAATTCCTCTTCTGAAACCCATAAAGACTGTTTTCTTTGCCGGAACATTTTGTGCACTTTTCTGTTTTGCTCTGAGAATAAATAGAAGACAATTGTTCCAACGAACATGAGTCTTATAATGCCGTGGTATATTGCATTTCACAGAATCAGGTTCTGGGCCAAGATATAAACATAAATGTGCTGCTCCATATATTCCCTGAAGTCTCTTTCCTATTTGGCCTGAGCCTCTATGTGCTGACTTAAGGTCTAGACTGATTGAAGTGAGACAAAAACAGTTGGGGATATAGAGGCCAAAGATAAGGTGGAGCTGGATGTCTTTGGTTTCAGTCTACACCTTTCATTTTGACAGCTGGGTATGAGGTTTGCTTGAATTGCTTAGTGATCGTGCTGTAAATGTGAAACGTCATCAGAGCTAAAGAAAAACCTGTGGACAGTTCAATTCAATGTAATCTCGAAGCAATCCCTAAATTTCTGGAGGAACTGTTGTAGCCTGTCTGTGTGTGTGAGAGTTGTGACTGTGGTCTCCCATGCTTCAATGGAGTCTGGAGTGTACCACTAGAATAATAGATTTTTTTCAGCGTTCATCAATTAATAAATTGCTACATTTTAAAAAGGAATTACAATGAAATTAATTACATGTGCAATTAAATACGACTTTAAAATGTCCACATAAAAAAGCAGATTTTTTTTTCAGGACTTGTGTTTTCTCAAACACATGAAACGTTGAGACAGGTTTTTTTAGATTTCTGTTTGGTTTGAAGTGGACAGGAATCAGTTAGAAAAACTAAAGGTGATGTCATGTACTTCTGAGAACCAATCAGAACTTAGCAATATTCAAATCAAAATTTAATGACAGTTGTGAGGTTGTTTGACGATGCCAGCACTGTCAATCAATTCTGATAAAGCATCACCCACACAGTCTTGATGATTGATTGTTGCATGTTTAGTCAAGAATAATTAAGGTTATCAAAAAATACTGAGTTTTTTTGTGGGGGCATTATAATTTTTAATTTATTTTTTTTTTACCTGAGTTTCTTATTTTTCTGGCACACTTCAGCCTCCATACCAGTATACCACTATATAGTGATACATTAAACTGCATCATAGCGTGACTGATTTGTAGATCATACCTTGTCCCAGTCTGGCGCCGGTCAAGGCCTCTTTGGCGCTGCCGAACCCCAGCTCTCGACACACCACAGTGGCAGCTTGAATGTTCCAGTTGTCGTCACACACTGTCCCCCACTCGCCGTTCTTCAACACCTCTACTCGACCCTCACCTATCATAGCTCCGCCTTTTAGACGCACCAAGGGTTGCTACGGAAATAGTCCACAAAAAATGAAAATAAGTGGAAATGGAATAACATTGTTATATAATACAGGAATAGTCCAGGAATTAGTGAAGTAATCTGGACATAATGACAATATGTACCAACATGTGACTAAGTGGGAAATTATTTTCAACAACATGACATAATATTCTTCATCTGTTATACCCAGAATAAATGTTGCAGCATGGTCAAAATAAAGCTGCAAACTTTACTGATAACTGCAGCAGAGATGTAAATAAAATACCAGTTAAACGTTTAAATTCACATGTGAGCTCCCTGGTTTTATTTGGTTTGATTTGTTTTCTGTTTATTTACTGGAATGCCATTGTTCAGTGATTTAGTGGTCCAGAGAGAAAATAGGTGTCTCCTTGGAAGCAAGTGAACAAATAAAAAAATAAACACCAAAAACATATACTGATATACTTGATTGTGCAAATGACAGATGTTGCGTATTCATCCATTCAATTGTTTCCAGATGTTTGACTAGAGGGCTACTTGATTAATAAACAGGAAATGTTGCAATCCCGTGCCGGCGCCATGTGATGCATTGATTATAAGATAGTGTTTTATGTTCATACACAAGTCTCTATTTACATTAGAAGTATTAGTGCTTTTTATAATGTGATAACAATGTAGAAATATATCTGCATACACAATAGATTTCAAATCTTCATTTGCACTTCACATCTAACGATTTCCTTGACTAAAGAGTCAAATTCAGGAGTTTTTAAGAGAAGGCAAACATCTGCAGTGTGTCCAGTTACAATCAGACAGTAATATCAGTCATATGGTAGTATAAACTACTTGTTATGTCAATGTCATTGTGTTAATATTTGTCATTTTCCGGTTGCTCTCTCACACGAAGAAAGACTCCAGATGGTATTTCTCTTAACAGAATATATGACTGTTTTCTCTTTTTTAGAACTACTCAGTTTTTCCATGCATCTGATTCTGCTCAGTCTAACAAAATCACTTAAATGCAATGATTGACCATTACAACCCCTTCACTGTATTACATGCTGACTGCATTCACAAAGGCATTCATTGAGTATTTTTAAATACAGTCTATGATAAGTTCTGTAGTTAAATCCACTTTGTTCCCAGGTATATTATTTGTCTATTCACATATGCCTTGAAGACATATTCCTGTACATTTATTGTACTTGTTTACTGTTTTACTGTTTTCTGTCTAATCTCAATTAAACTCCAGTAAGAACCCTGATGCAGTTTTTATTGCATCTGGATAGTTGGACTTCTCAGGAGACTCTCAGAAACTGAGTTGAAATCATGTTAGACTCAGGATTAAATCTTTTCTGGAAATCATTTTGTTCTCAGGGTTACTGAAAAATAAGTTTTACTTTATTGATCCCCATGGGCAAATTCAGCCCCCATATTTGACTCATGCTAACAATGTTATAGCACTGGGTATCATGCAGAAACCAGAAACTAACTTGAGGCCATGTTGAAGGGTATTTGCAAGATTAAGGATACTTATTTACATAAATTTAGGACTTTCTTGCTGTGACAAGAGGTAACCACTCAGCTGTCAAAAGTGCACAATCTGACCTACCTCCACCCTGTAGGCCTTCCTGAAGCCAGCGCTGACACTGGGGGCAAAGGCACGTCCAGGCATACAGCTGACCACTACAGGCATGCCCTTCTCACAGGTGCTGTTGCCCTTCATCTGTATCTCCCGGCCCAGTTTGCAGTCAGACAGGTCGGCCTCGTTGCCTGTGCAGTTGACAGAGAAGCCCCAGTAGTTCTTCTTGCGACGACTGGCCAGCAATCTGAGAGGGAATAAAATAACAGAGCCATAGGCATCATATAGTCATGAAAAAAAAAATTATAAATTATACTATATACACAATATACATAAGTATACATAACTCATTTTAGAGAGCATGACAGAGGAATGTTAACCTTTTTTAAACTTTTCAAGCAGCCTTTGGTATCAGTTCATGCCAAAATTTGCAGACTTGAAACTTGCTTCATAAAGGCAATCCATCACAGTCAACATATGTACTTTTTGTCATTTTATGTTATGTCATTGTTGCATGGTAATACACTTGAAAGCATAGATTGTTTTGAAAAGTTTTCCACTTTGGTGTGTTCAAGTGCTGCTGAGAAGCTCCGACATCTAAGACGTAATCATTGCTCACTTTACAGCACTGCACACAGAGGAGTTTTCATCTGCACTATCTGACAACAATGAAATAATGGACATGAAGAATTTTCTATATCAAGTAAGTTTCACCTTCAGTAATTTCAAAACCACAAAGGTTTAATTTTGAAAATGGTTGGCACCACTGTAAAGTATTTTAAAACAGCATCCATGTATGGTCATCACTTCTTTCATGCAGGACTTCACTAAGACATTAAGGAGCAGTTATGAAGGAGCTGGGAAATTGACTTTTTATTTATTGTGCATAATACAAAAATTCCCTATGCTGAGGAGCACTATGGGGGTATTGTTGTCAGAATACCTTAACGTTCCCATGACTGTATAGTTAAATGGAAGTCATCAATTAAGGGTCATTGAGGAACCCAACAACAGTGGACCTTAAAGCAGGTCTGGGTCTTGGAAGAAGCAGACCGTGTAATGAAACCAGTATGAGCTACATTTACAGCCCTCCTTACAGCTTATACAGAACATGGCTTCAAATTATTTGCAATTTATGGTCTGTGAAATTTGAAGAAATTTGATTGAGAGTTTTTAATATAGTTGGACTGTTATTGGCACATTTGGTGAATAGAGCTGTACTTTGTTGTGCCAGCTAAAAGACAGACTGGGTGTGATCTTTCACCTCTGTAAAACAGTGAACCTTGTCAGGCCGTGACTGCAGTGCACACCACTTAAGCTTTGTGATCTAAAGTGGAAAACAAAGTCTTTATTGCTGGTTTTACGTATTTCATGCTTCCCTCAGTAAAACGCATCCATATGTAAGATTAGTATCAAATCAGCTGAGGTCATGGGCTCACAGCTTTAAAAAGAGAAGCATTTTTAGTCAAAGTCACCCTCCTCGCCTTTATCTTACCATATCATAGACATCCCTACCAAAGCCAGAGGCAATAATACAGGTACAGACACATTATACAAATAAAATATGTGAATAAATGTATTTTTGATGTCTCTCTGGTCTTGATTTCACTATTGTTGGAGTGCAGCTTTGTGAGCCTTTCAGAATATTGTAGAGGCCAACACTGACTAGAAGTGTATGATGAATATACTAAACACAAACTCACATCCATTTGTATATGTGTAAACTTCATTAAAGACCAAAGCAACCAAGATGTGTCCTTCTAGGAAGGTAGATAGCCACATTTGTTTCTAAAAAGAAAAAACTGGATGGATGGATGGATAGATGGATTCATGCATTTATATTTGAGGCTGAGCTGTTTAAGAGAAACATGTTTTTCTCTTTCGTGCATCTGCCAGATCAGACGGTTTTCTCATCTGGTTTATTTTCATCTGGTTATTCTCTCATGTGCAGTGTTTTATTTTGAGCTTCATTGTTACAAGATCAAAATTAAAGACACAAATCATTCTAGGAAGTAGCTGGTTTTATTTTAAGCTACATATTAAACTGACATGACATGTGAGAGGGTCAGCAGGGACAATTAGATGCAGGCAAAAGAGCCACTGTTTCACAGCGTATTGGACTCTGTTGTTTCCAAGCAAGGCCCATCCTTCATCCGCTAAAACTTCCTCTGGCAGTGTTTGGCTTCTTGTCAAAAATCTCCAGGCCCAAGCCTGTTTAAACTCAGTGTGGAAAATGGATGAAGGGTTGAGTGATGACCAGAATAAACAAACGTGGTTATGTAACGTATCTAACGTCAGTTTGGTATGGTACAACATTCCTGCATAGACTGAGACCTAAAAGGAACCTACAGGAAATGCAATATTTAAACACATGAAAGTGTCTGTATAATATTCGGATGTGTGTTGTACTTCAGATGCTTTTTACACCAGGTGTAAATTTAAAGGGCCTCATATTAACTACGTTAAGCTGTAATTAACTAAAAGCTAAACGTTTATGTTAGAGTTTGAGTGATGTGCACCATTACTCACTTGTAGGGTCGGGTGTTGAAACGTTTCTCCGTAGGGAAGCCGTACATGCCACAGATCACCCTACTGTTCATCTCCGTCCAGCCCTCGTTGCAGATCTGCCTCCACTTGCCTCCATCTTTCACCTCCAAAAAACCTTCAGTGATGGGAATCCTTTTCCTGTGAGAGTATGTGGCCCTGATCCTGACATCCTCCACCTGCACCGTCACACCCTGAGGAACAGAGCAGAGGTGATGTTTTGTCACTGTCCTGGCTATTACAGATAATATACAGAAACTTTGTCCTCTGATGGTAAACTCCATCTTGTCTCCATCTGGAGACAAGTGTTATGAAAGTAATCCAGAAGAGTTTTAGTCAGCAGATTAAATTCTTTGTTAGTGTTAATTTCAGCCTGGGTTATGATCAATCTTCAGTGACAATTAAATCTACAATGCAATTTTATTATGTTTGCACAAATTATTTGATTCCATTATATTGTAAATGTATTCTTCAAGTAGGGTAGTGATCTCACAGTAATACTGTAGGTCAACCTGTGTTAAAGATAAGCTGACCCATTAATCTGTGCTACTTTTTAGATACTTATGATGTTCTGAATAACATTTGTAAAATATTTTCCACCATAACAGATTAAATCAGGGCAAAAGGGGAATAGCCTACTGAAAAACTGAAAGATATTAATGGCAGAAAATATAAAATAAAGCTGTTGGTATCTTATAACATGACAACAGATCCTTTCATCTGCAACTGTCCTTCATAAATGTCAGCTTGACCCCTGATCAGTGTTTCAGATGATACATTGAACACACTTTTTTTTAGTGCTAAATGTCAAATCAAACATATGGAGTCCAGGGTATTATGTTCCAGTGCATTCAGTTTTTATTCCTTCTAAACCATGTTTCTGCATGTTATATTATGCAACTCACAGTACTACCTTAAATTCTATCTTAAATTTTGTCTAAACTATACTGACATACTGTATGTATGTCATTGCTTAATGAACACATTTAGATAAGTAGTGAAGTGAACATAAACTCGAATGAATTTCCAGCTATCCAAGAGGCAAGTTAAATGATGTTCATAGGATGTATTCTAAACACAATACAGCCTATGACTCAGGAGAATAATAGTGTGCAGGAATGCAAAACTGTTTCCAAAAAGAGAATTTAACTGTGGCCTTTTAGGGCGGACTTATATCCGTCGAGTTTGAACATAAGCCTCAACATAAAATGAGTCAAGGTGAAAAATCTGAAGATGAAGTCTTTGTTTAAACTTGTTAAGTGTAACTGAGTGGCCTTAGCAAGTTGGATGAATGTGTGGAATTTTTCCTCCATCTTTGTTGCGTGCTCAGAGTTTAGAGCACAGACATAACGGCCCTTAAGAAGTCTGTAGACAACATACATCACACTTGGCAGCACAGTTTCATTAGTTTACTGGATATTTACAAATGAAACTGAACTGACAAGCTCCCTGAAACAAGCCAAAGAGAAACACTGGTCTTTTCCCTGCAGGGAAGTGTGGGAGGAATCCAGGCCAAATGTCTCTTCAATGATGTCACACCCAGCATCTTGGATAATCCTGAATTATCAGAATTATCAGATTATCAGGTAGCATAGATAACAGGAGAAGTTAAAAATATGTAATCCAAGAAATTCTAATAGTAAATCGAGATTGTAAAGAAAGGCAGAAGCTGTGGTGAGCTGACCTGCTGACAGAGTTCAGGATTGGGGAGTGTCTGCGGGTGGTCTCTGGGCTGCTATAAAGGGCTGTAAAGCCAATTGGTCAGTCCAGGGGTCACCAGTTAGCATCACGTGTCCTGAAGACCCCTAAATCAGGAAGGAATGGTAACCTTTGACCTCCCTGGCTTTATGGGAAAACAGCTCCCCTAATAATTCTGCCATTGTTCACTTCCCTCATTGAGCCAAGTGCTGCAGTTTCTTCTAGGCTGAATGTGAGGCTGCACTGAGAGAGCCAAAACTCTGAGCTGCTCTGTGGTATGCAATGCTGATCTCAGTAATTTCGTAACAGCCAGCTTATTTAACTCTGAAAAAAAAACCCAACATCCAGGCATGTCTCCTAGAAATATTAAACGTTTGCCCACAGGGTGGTTTCCTGAGATGGCGTCAGCCTGCGGGAATGTTCAAGGCCTCAGGGTCTCTGAACACTGAAGACTGCAATGAAGGAGGAGCAACGACTAAGTCAGACTATTTCAGCAGTGACCCCAGTCCCCCCACTGACCGCAGTGTTTAGAGTGGGTAAAAACTACTCTCTCATGAAGAGATTCCTGCTGGTCAGGGCATGACAGAGTGTTTTCCGTCAGCAAATACTGCCCGGCATGATGAAAAGGTGAGGAGATGTGATCATGATCAGGGATCTGAGGTTATCAAAACAAAAGCTATCTTAGTGTTTAGATTTATTTTGCTTTAAGATAGAATGATAAAACATAGCAAGAGAAGGATCACAGAGATTCTTATTTAAACACTTATTTAAACACAAGTGGGAATTGAAAACTTAAAAAAATAGAATGAACTTAAGTACACCAGATACAGAAGATGAAATCAAAAAAAAAAGAAAAATGTGAATGATCAAAGTGAGGCCAGGTGTGAGTGCTAAAATACCAGACAAGACAGGGGGTATGAGGTGAGTGTGATGTGGGGCACTGAGACGGGACTGACCAGTGTTGCTTTTGGCTCAGAAGGCGGAAACTGGTCGTCTGAACGTGTGAGACTGAAGAGAAGAGGACAGACACCCACAGCTGGGATTCAGTCTCAGCACCCCCCACCAAACCCAGACCATCAGACATAAACTCAGCATAATCCTGTTTGGCTGAGGCCCAAATCCACACACCAGTCACTTTCAGCACTTGCTTGTAAAGTAGTGCAAGAAGATTCTGACCACAATGCAAGCAACATGGATTCATGATTATATTTTTTCACATAAATTATATTTGATCATGTTATATGTCTAAAAAAACAGTGAAAACTATAAATTTGGAAATTTGATCTTTACAATATGAGGTAGTACTTATCAAAAAAAAAACATTTTACATATAAGAAATGTGCATGGATATCATCAGAATCAGTGTAACCATAAATTGTGACAGCGAATCAGGAACATAAAACTAGTTGTAATGAGTGCAGGCTTTCCAACCTACAGGTCATATGGAGGTTATTTCACAACTCTACATTTTTATAAAGTTGCCTCATCTTTATTCCCTGACTATGGTTGTGATTCATTCATCCAGAAGAATACTTCTTTGCTGCTCAGATGAACTCATAGTTTTGTTTGTAAATGGTCAGTTACAAAAAAAGAAAAGAAAACATTCTTCATTTAGCTCTATTCAGTTGTGTCTGAAGTGAGCTTTGACCGTTACTGAACTATTTCCAACTGGAAAGCAAGCTTGTTTTTCTGACTGGGTCCCCCTCAGAATGTAGATGTGTGAACATGAGACTGTGGTCTAGCCAGTGTCTGACTAATGCTTCCACTACTGTGCATTTCTTCCGCTTTATTCAGCCTCCCAGCCCTGCTGCACGTTTATCTACACGTGCCCCTCTCATACCCAACCCCTCCTCCCCCCCTCCCCTCCCCTCACGTCCCACCTTACTAAACACGGCAAGTATGAACGATAATCACGCCAAAGTTCAGATGAAAAGCAAGAGAACAGAAAGGCTCTTTGAAATGACTTTCACATCTGCCCCACCCCACTTTCTGCCTCACTGGCCCCCAGTTTGCCTGACTGAAGTGTGTGTGCGTGTGTGTGTAGTTTTGTGCTTTGCATCTGGAATATCTATCACAGAGTACTGCTCCCGATATGGTAGTGAAAAGGAAAAGAATCCTTACAATAGGTAGGCTATAGGTATAATTCAACGTGCAAATGTTTAAAAGCTAATATTTCACATTTGAAATGTTTAGGATTGGCTAACATAGCCCTACTACACATGAACTATTACCTATTAATCAAAATAATACAGTTTATTGCAATATTGTTCATGTTGGAGGGTGATTGCCTTTTTTGTTCACTTCACATCTAGGAATTGATTAAAATATCTTTAAAATATCTTAACAGCACAGCCTTTAAAACTCAAGCCTAAGCCGTACTTTCACCAATAAATCATTTACATTCAAACATTGCTGCACATGCACAGGAATAGTTTGGCATTTTAGTAAAGGCATTAGATGAGAAGCTATAGCTATAGCTTAAAGTGACAAGGGACTGCAGATGAAAACTAGCTATAAGCTAACCCTGATACAGTGCATCAAATGGCAACATTTATGTTTAAAACTGGTCCCTTTCAAATAAAATAAAGAAAAAAAAAGCTTCAGTATAGCCAGGAGATGGTTAGCTTAGCATAAAGACTGGAAACAGGGGAAACAACTAGCCTGGTTCTTTCCAAAGATAAAAAAATTGCCTACAGACACCTCTAAAACTCCCAGATAAACATTTTATATCTGGTTTGCTTAATCAGTATTTATGCAGATTGAAAAAATGAATTACAACATGTTAGCAGTATTAGTCTTATATACTAAACTAAGCTAACTGTCTCCTGGCTGGCTTCATATTCAATGAACAGATTTAAGAGCGGTGTCAGTCTTCATATCCAACTCTTGGCAAGAAAGTGAGTAAGTAAATCAAAATGTCGAACTATTTTCCTTTAAGTGCACATGGTGTGCATTGGACTGCTAAAACAGCACAGCACACCAAACTGGGGATTTACTTTATGTGACTGCTATAAAAACAACTTTGCATTTGCATATGAAATCATGTTTACTGCATCATATTAACATTTCTCTGTGAGGCAATGTTTTTAAGCAATTCATGAACACCTTTCTTATCTAACATTTGAATAGTTCAAATTATGTAATTTCTGAAAGTAGTCTTGATGCATATGTGCACTACGCAATGATTGACATGTAATGAGTCAACACAATGTGTGAATAATAAATCATAAAGTGCAGGTTTAAATAATAAAAGTCTGGACTTTGTGCAGCCTAAAGGAGAACTGAGGCCACTGTGGGACACAGCTGTTGAACATGTGGTGGATCTGTCTGCTACTCTTAAGAGAGAAACTAGCTTCAGCCTCCTGACACCCATCAACCTTTTCTCCCCTCGATCACTCTCCTCCTCACAAGCCTTTTGCATACATCATGTTGGAGGCAAATCCAACTTTGGCTCGGGTTTCCTTTTGTTGTATAGCAGAGAATGTGAGGAACTGAAATTCTTGTAAGCGGACACCGTTGTGCCTAATGGAGAAGCATAGCCTTTGTCCTGTTTAGATGTGTGAAGAATCGAAAGACTTTTAAGTGCAGCTTTCTGTTATTACAACTGGCCTCAGACATCTTTGTGTTGATTCTAGATGTAAGTGTTTAGTCGGAGTAAACATACTAAAGGGTCTTGTGGGCAACCACAGCTGCTTTTGCTGCTCATTTTTTCCTCAACCCTCCAGGAAGACGATTAAAATGATGTACGAGGTTCTGCATGAGGTGGCGAGTGATTTCTTTCTTTACTTATGTTCTGATTTAACTTTACGTGAGCAAAATTTCCCTCTCTCATCGGCGGCTCACAATGTATTATGTAACGATTACACAAGTATACAGCAATGCAAACTTTCTGGAGAACCCACACACAGAGTAAATAACATGCTGGAATAACTTAAAGATGGACCTATAATTATCCTTAAATGACACATTACCCTCACTCATAAACATCTGGAAATCCAGTGGAAGCCGAAACAACAGGAATCTTCTAATTGAGGAAATGTATTTAAGATCCTATGGACACTGATGACACGTGCGGTGTGCCATTCCCATGTGATCAACAATCGAACACAGCTGAGTTGGTTAAAACATCCGCAAAAACAGATGATAAACAAAGTTTCCTGCCATCTCAGTGTTTGGTTCTGCTGACAAACGTAGTCCCTCCTGCTGACTGAAAGACCTCATCTGCCATCATCTGCCATAATCTGCCTCTGCGCGAATTAAACACATGCTAATAAATAAACAACTGTGCTGGGTTACACAGACAAATAAACGAAATAAAGACATGAAAGCAAAACCATGTAACCATCTAATAAACAAATTCCAGGAAGGGTTGTTGCAATAGTTTGGGGCATTAGATAATGCGTTTTAAAATCTTCAACGTTATTGATGACAGTGATACGGTCAGACAGGAATGTTTTGTTGCTGGGTCAGGAGTGTTACACAACTAGCTGACAAAGGTTGCAATGGCAAGAGACATAGCCTTTGTCTGCAGAGGTCAGATCAGCAGCAGACAGCATTAATGACGGACATAACTTAGACAAAGCGATAATTGGGAAGGTCAGGGGTTAAATGACGGCTCTAAAGTAACGTCTTAAGACATATAAAAATACTCTGCTTGGAACAATAATGTGCGTTTGATATGGTTTTTCCATTAAAAAGTAATTACTGCATTAAAATCCTTAAAATAGCATCAACTCCTCCCTCATTAAATTCCAGGGTCAATTAATATGCAAATATATTTCATTTCAGAGATTTAGTTGCTGAAAACAAGATGTCTCCTGCTTCACTGAAAAGTCCATTATCAGTGTTTGTGCACTGGAGGCTTCAAGTTGAATATTGGACAACGATTGGCTTCCAAACTAGTTGTGATGTCACAAATCATGCTGATTTTCAGTGAGCACAGAGAAACTTTCCACTTTCAGCAGTTTAATGTGAAAACAGCCTTCTAGTGTCAAACTCTGCACATATATCATTCTGCACAGTGAAGCTGAAACATCCAACTGAAGGAACAAGAAGAAAAACACATTTTTCAGAGAAAGGGGGATTTTAGATCATTTGTAAAGGCTGAATGAAATACAGTAGAAGAAACCGTGCCAAATATTAGTTCTTGTACCAAAATAACACGTCTTTGGTTGAAAATCTTTATATGAGTTAAAAAGGCAGATAAGGCAGAATAAGCTTAGACTTCAGCCTGTACCTTTCCGGTATTTAGAGAGACCGTTTCTTGAGTTAATTATTATAAGAAATTATGCAATGAATGTTTTCATCTGTGTATGTTAAACATAACACTTTATATACAGCATGTGTAAATGGTGTAAATATCAATTGGTATATATTTTTATATCTTGTGGACCAGAATAAACACATGAAGAAGAAAAAGAAAAGGCAACTCATGCCAGTAGAAGCTGCTGTTTTCATTAATGACAGACTGATGCTTCCAGTAGACTATTATTTGTGGTTAAAGCTGAATTTGCCAGAGCTGCTATGGTCTTATACCATGTACTCTAAAATAGTCTCAAGATGTATCCCTCACAAAAACAAAATGGTTGTTATTTGAAGCAACTCTGTGACCTGTATTTCCCTTGAAATAAAATAAGAGCCTAATGTAGACACAGTGTTTGCATAGAAGCACATATACCAATAATAATTGCTTCTCCCTGTTAGGATTGACCTCTGCTTGGACTGTAGTACACACATGTGGTCAGGGTGTTAACTTTCCAGATTGAGCACAAACTGTCAATTCATGCTGTGAATAAACACATTGAAGGAACAGTGTTGCCCGTTACTGACGTCAGCTGGAGCATGGTTAAAGAGGTGTAGCTACACCTTTTCCCATTCCTCTCCCCTGCAACTTGAAAGGCTTTGGCCAGTCCAAGGAAATATTTACAGGGTGGGGGACTGAACTAAAGTAACACCCCAGAGACCCCAAATACACAGGACAAATAGGGAACAAAATGGGTGCTGCTTACATACACGTCCTGTAAAAATAAGGTGATTATTAATAGAGTTCTGTAGTCCATTAGTGAACATCTGAACTTCTCTTTTCTTCTACTCCTCCATTCCCATTACTCAACTAGGCATGAGAAAGATACACAAGGATTTCAGATGCTTTCCTCAGGCGTGTTGTCTTTACTGAATCCAGTAAAAAACACAGTCACTGTTCTGGCTGTAGTAAAGAGACACAGCCGAATCTACCACATCTAGTATGACCAAGCAAACTGGTATGAATGCAGTCATAAAGAGTTAGAGCATCAACCTTGTTCTAAGTTGCCAAAAAAGCATTGCTTCATCTCTATCATTCTGGTTTTAATAGGGAAACCCTCTGTGGCAGTATCTTTTAATGAGCTGTTCTCAGACAAGCTGAAGGTATGCGTCTGTCTTCTCCTCTCCCTCCCTTTCTGCCGTCACGTCCACAAACCCACACTGACTTTCCATCCGGTGCAGAGGCGTTTTCTGCAACCAGACAGGATGGTCTTCCCCCTCTCAGTGAGTGTGACTCATCTCCAAAATCTCCAAGGCTGCAGAGTGGGGGTCTGGTGTGGGCCAGGATAGACTAATAGGAGCCTGGCAAAGTCATTAGTGCAAATGGTGGAATAGACACCATTCTAGCTGACTCTTGGATTATCTCACTTGTCTAGTGTCATGGCAGATTACGTACATGGAAAGACTGCTGTCTTATTTTGCCCAGACATGCTGAATTAGTACCTATCAAGCCATTATTTCATTACTAATTATATCCATTTAATCATACACTTACAAATACTGGAGCCAGTTGCACCAGCTGTTCGCACGTTCAAACTTAGCCTACTGCAAGTCTTTACTAAGAGATTTACACATCACTAAATTAAAACTGGTTGCACCGCATCAACTAGGTCTTATGTAGAGATTACTTTTTACTAAATATTTACACCCAACTGCGAAGTGTAACTGTTACATAGCTAGCTAACTGAACAAACTGACAAAGCTAACATTAGCTTGCTAATATATTGCCTTTTTAAAGTGAAGAGTAATCAGAGGTTATGGGATATAGTCAACAGATCTGACCTAACACTTCATTAAAATACTGGCCATTACATTTCACAAAAATAACTATATACTTTCAATTACCAATATTACACTAATAACTACAAAATGACCAAATAATGCCAGTTAGGTTAGCATAATCATATTTCCCACTCATTCTTTACAGTATGAATATTATAACTATGACACACATCTTTCTCCATATATGCATATATAAATAAAAAAAGTCATGCCTACATTTATAAAGGATTGGCAGTTACGTTTAATATATAATCTGGCCTATTAAAGTGTCATTTTTGTAAACTATGTAACAGTTTATGCTAAGTGACCACTTGCTTTGTACAGTGATACAAATGTTAAACATTACTAGTCTTTTCTACACTGCTTAAGTTTTAATGGTGCAACCCAATTTAGTAAACCACTTGTTTCTACACTAGTTAGAACTTAGGGGGGACTTTACCCACAAACTTGGATTAACAAATAGAAGCTGCAACCCAGTCAGCCAGGGCTGTGTGCCAGGGTTGGAGTAAAGTTGTTCACGTTATTCAGTGAATCAGAAAGATAAATGAATGATAGATATTTCATCTTTTATTGTTTTACAAGACTTGATACAACAAAATACCAATCCTCTTAATAGCTACAGACAGACATATTTCACTGATCTGTGTGGTTCAATCTGGAAAGTTTTTTTTTTTTTAGGATTTTAAGGAACTACACGGAGCAATGCGCTGTGAATGGGTTTTCTTTCATCTGAAGCCTCCTCTGTTCCTTTTTTTATTGTGCTGCACATCTGCTCTGCTTTCTTGTGTGTACTTGAACCATGTGTGAATGCTACTTGAGCGTTAAAGGGAAAATTCACCACTGTGAATATGATGATTTATTAAAACTAGGTCACCTGTGTAGTAGAAATGTGCAATAATTTTTGAAATTGGTGCCCTATGACTAGAGAAACTGAGAAAAAGACTATAGATTCCCTATATTACTCTTTAGGGAAAATCCTACAACAACCAGAATGCACTGCGCGCATCCCCGTCCAATCAGCTACCTATGGTGTGTTTACAGAAGGCAGGGGGCGAGTACGTTTATCAGCAGAGCGGCCTGTTGGAAGAGACAAAGTATTATATCTCTTAACTGAGGCTTATTTTCATTTACTAAGGGTTTTTCCCTATCAAGTCTGGATATATCATACCGGTGTGCAAGGATCATAACACAAATGGTGTGCTGGAGTTAGTTATGTGGATCAATTACTGAGAGTTGCATATGAATAAGAGTTGCCAGTGGACAGTCAAAAAATCATTGAGTCTGCCATCTTCATTTCAGCTTGGTTTGGGAAACAATCACGGATGAAGGGGTGAAAAACTGCAACCAAATGCTGTTTCTTTTACCTATTTTGGACGAGGAGGAGCTGGGACCGGATAGCTCTCCAACTGAATGTAGCCGCAAAAGTTACAAGTAACACAGTCGCTGTTGTTCTGTATTCAGAGTTGGCAAAGTCCGATATAATATTCTGTCAGAAAACAAAGTCAGGTTTACCAAAGCACCACGAGGTTTGTTGCCGCGCAGGGTTTTCAGTTCCGTCTCAGTTCTCCCTGACAATCGATGCTCAAAGCCCAAAGCTCTCTCGGTTGCTGCTGTACCATAGCTCCTGTGGTCGCTTTCTCATCCACACTTTGTTTTGTCTGATTCCACAGCACTGTATTTGGCCTCATAAGTTGTAATAGTCACACCACACCTTGTAGCCGAAGTTTGTGTATCAGGCTGCAGCTGTAACGTCGCTCCAGTGGTCGCTTATTAGCACGATATTTGACCTTGTATCATGAAACTAGTTTTAGTTGTATTTAGTTGTATGATATTTTAGTGTCTGCTTTTCCCTTTCGCTCGCGTAACATGGTAGATGGGAGTGTTTTAGGAGACCCAGCTTTGACAGTCCTTGAAGGCACAAGTACAGAAAATGAGGAAACGTAGTTTGTAGTCTAAGGCAGACCTCTAAAGTCTGCCGGATGATGCATTTTGCATCATCTTTTGTCGAGAGCAGGGAGCTCTGGGTGCAGGTAACATGGAGGTAAATTAAACATTGTTGTAATGTTGTAATGATACAATGCTGATTGAAAATTGACAAAGTTTCCCTTTGATGATTCTGTGATCCCACCCTGGTGTTTACGATTGTGTGAATTTATATGCGTATATGCATGTATATGTTTACTGTAAGTGTACTGTATGTGTGCAAGCTGAATTGCGCCTACAGTTGTGCGTGTTTCTCCATGGGAACCTACCTCCTCGATGTTGGCCTGGGTCCGGATGAACTTGAAGCCTGGAATGCGCTTCTGGGTGCACACCACCCCAACATCTTCTGAATGTTTGCAGTCAGACACTCCCAAGCCGTTGGACTCACACTGAGCCAGGCTCTTCTCTTTACCAGTGCAGTGCAAATTGTCTAGCCAGATACGGCCTAGAACATAGAGAGTCAAAGATACAGGTGGATGGATATATGTTGATAAAGATTCTCTTGAACAGATCCAACAAGGAGTTTGTTTTTGCTCTGTTTAGTTTAGTTTATAATGAATAAGGCCCATGAGCCTGCTGGTATTACTAGGTTGTTATAGAGCCTATACAAAAATTTTCTGTATGAATTGTATTGTATTGTAATTGTATTGTATTTTGCTGTTGTACATAGTAGAGCTGAAACAATTCGTAGATTAATCAAGTAGTAAATCACCAGAAAATGAATCTGCAAATATTATGATAAATAAATCATTATAGTAATTTTTCAAGCCAAAAAGTATTACATTACGCAGTCCAAGCTACTGAACTGTGGGGATTTGTTGCTTTTCTCTGTCTTATGAAATAGTAAACCAAATATCTTTGCATATTGGACTGTGGGTCAAACAAAACAAACAACAGACCAAATGATAAATGACAAAAATAGTTTGGGAATTAAAATGATGCTGTGCTTTTGGATATTTAAGGTTTTTTATATTCCAATGTGAGGTTTACCCTTACTCAGAAATGAAACCCTTTACACTTGAAGTATTGGTACCACTCTCTTCCCACTGAGCTGCATTACCAGTCAGAAGTTTGCACACACCTTTCCCCTTCTCTTGAATGAGAAAGTGAGTCCAAACTTTTGACTGGCACTGCACATGTAGGCACAATATTCAATTCCCAGTAACTTTTCCTAATAACGGATTAACACATATAAAACTAAAATAACACAAGCCCTCTGTCACACCCTTTTGAGATCTATTTCAGCATTTCCACTGAAGTCTAGTCATACAGACAGTAAACCTACTCACGTGGAGACGTGTTTGGTCTCCAACATAACCTGACGCATTCTTTCAGTCAAAACTTGGCCAATAAATGTTGTCACGGCTGAAGCGGATCATCTGCCGTCCAGCTGGCTGTTATGAATTATCCGTGAGGGAAACCACGTAGCTGTGACCATGGAAACCACCAACAGACTGCTTGTCATTCTGACAGCCTCAACATATTACTAAGGAACATCCTGATCATACCAAGAAAGTGACTACATGTTCTACAGTCACGTAGCTGCCTCTTGGCAGCAGATGATTTGCCCTGGAACATTTTTTATAAAAAGAGCCAAGTCTTCTGGTATTGAAATACAGCAGAGCTTCCAGGCTGAAAACCAGCTTAGTCTCAGTACACCTTTGTCTAAACAAATATTCACCACTGCCAGTTGTAATAAATCTGGATTACTGCGTTAAAATTATCATTTGCAGGTCTTATGGGAATGTAATTTCACAAGCCAATTAAAAGAACAGAGAGCACAGTGCACAGGGAGCCATTAATTTTCAGATTGCGCTTTTATTGGCACTTCAGGTCAACCACATGGCCTTAACTCAAAATAGTGACAAACTGGACAGAGCACAGTGTTCCAATGAAGATCTGAATAAAAGGATTTTGTGCAGTTGCAGTTGAGCACGTTGTAGCCTTAGACTGATTAACCTTTCTGATTTTTTTTTGACTCACTGAGATTGCAAATAATAGCTGTGTATTGGCAGCTGAGGGTCTGATAAACAGTCCAGCAGTAAAAACACTGCATCCAAGAGGGATGTCCTTGTGCTTGTTATGTTGTTAAAACAGTTGGTGGTTTCTTTCACCAGTGCATAAGTAATCATGATGGGAAATGGAAAATGCTCTTGATCACTTTTATAGCCATGTGTCTCCATCAACAACAAGAACATAAGTTTCCATTCACGCACATACACACAGCTCTTCTGGACCTCAAATATCCTCCTTTCAAACTGATTCCCGTACGAACTAAATGTCTAATTGTCAGGAATAAAGGGAACCCTCCTTATTTCCACAACTGTTGGGTAATTTTCCATTTCATATTGTGCATCTCTAGTGATAAATAAAGATTTGTACACAACTACTATAGAATTCTAAGTGCCTTTTAATAAACTTTAAGAAATATTGGGAGGGTACATCCTACCCCAGTGGTTCCCAAACTGTGGGTCAGGACTAGAGCTGCAATGATTAATCGATTAATTGATTAGTCAGTTGACAGAAAATCAATCGACAACTATTTTGATAATCAATTAATCATTTTGACTAATTTTTTAAGAAAAAATGCCACACTTCTCTTGTTCCAACTTCGTAAATTAAATATCTTTGGGTTGTAGAGTGTTTGTTGGGACAAAAGAAGACATTTTAGGTTGCATCTTGGGCTTTGGGAAACATTTTTTTTGAATAAACCAAACAACTAATTGATTAAGCGTGAACTTAATCGACAGATTAATTGATAATGAAAATAATCATTAGTTGCAGCCCTAGTCTGGACCACCACAAAGGGTCACAAGTTAAATCTGAGGATTCACAAGAAGATTAACAAGATAGGAAAGCAGAAGAAAAACAAGTTTCTGCTACCTTTTTCGGATGTTCCTCTAATCTTATCTTTCCTTTTTTTCTTGTTAATTACTGAATAATTGTAGGTGTTTCCAGTCTTTTAAAAAATATTCAAACGAAACAAGGGGGAAAAATTTAAATTACTCTTTGGTTTAACTGGTCACAACTGCTAGACTTGCAACTGGTGACAGGGCCACAAGAAGACATTGGTTTATTTAAGGGCACCACAAGTCAGGCAAAAAGGCCATCATCTTTATGCACCAAAGCCACAGTTGAAAGACAGTGAAAAAAACTGTTTCTTGTAAAATATTCTGCATGCAACATTTTATACATCATGAATGTAATTCTCGAAATTGCTAGAATGCCTGTGGTTCTTTGGGAAGCAAAATAACCAATTGTTTCTCTTTTGAAGTGGGCTGGCTGGATGTGGCTGACCCAGTGGGAAAACGTGTCTTAAACAAGGGACACTGAGTTAATTAACAGCTACCAATGTTACCACCACCAGCAGTAGCTATCACATTTACAGAGTTGGGAATCTCATTAGTGTTTTTGTAGTGATGGAGGAATTCATATGAGAGAGTAGATGAAATTACGTCTGTGTATGTCTGTTTTACACACCCAGTGTTTCCAGTCTCCCCTCATGCTCAGAGCTGATTGGCGTGTCTCAGTTCTCCTCTAATGGGGAAAACAGTGCCCGAGGGTATTAGCAGTCAGGCAGGGGAAAACATGTACCTCACTGCAGGATTTCCATGGAACATATGAAACTGCACGCAGAGATATAAGACTGAATGTGTGTGTGGTTGGCTGGCTTGCGGTTTGCTGACATTAACACCTCATGACACCTCACCTAAGTTCTATGACAGCTGAATATCATGATTTTGAGTTAGATAATACTGAGTTAAGGTCACTTCTTACCGTCTCCTCTTCCGTACTTGGCTGAGGGCGACCAGGACTCGGCGTCCACGAAGCCAAGCTCTCTGCACACCACTTGGGCAGCATAGATGGAGAAGTCATCATCACACACCGTCCCCCACTCCCCATTGTAGAAAACTTCCACTCGGCCCTCATGGTGTTTCCGCTTCTCCCCGGCCAGACGCAGCTGGATTACATTGGAGTCTGACTGGGCATTGCACAGCACCCACATGCACAGCAAGGTGGACAGGAAACAGTGGATGGTAACTGGGCGTAGCATGATGCAGGGAGAAAAAGAGTGATCTAGAGGGAGATAAAAAGACAAATGAGTGTACACATCTGCATAAAAAATTAAAAGCTGCTGTTTCAAGCTGTATAATACTACACTGAACAATGCTTTTTGCATATTTCTAAGTGAGCTGGGCTTTAAAGGAAACATCTTCCAATGCCAAAGAGTCTGACTGAGGGCTGAATGTTATCTGAAGACAGGCAGAGGCAGGCAGTAATTTGTGGTGTGTGGTATGGTAGTTTTGTCCATAATTTGAGCGAGTGAGCAGTTTCAGTATAAAGTCTTGGGCAGTTTGGTTTGGCCATCATCAGTCTTCCAAAGACCCTTCACTGGCCTCTGCACAACCACAAGTATAAGTCTGAGAATCACTAACAGAGTTCACCACACTTTTACAGTATATTAAGCAAACAGTGAAAATAAATTTGACTGCCAATAAGAGAGAAACTGAGATTACAGAGTTTTGGTTTCTTGTGAGATTGAAGGTTATGTTGCTGAGACAAATGACAGCCTAATGGAGAGCAAATGTGGGCTCCTGCAGGGAGGGTGCTTCCCTGCTCATTTATCTTCAGATCTGCGCCTGGAGGCTGCGCAACTGAAGTTCAGAAGGAAAGTTGACCCCAGCTCAATATTTCATGGCTAACAATGAAAGTGTCAACAGAGGGACCAAAAGCCCCTAGGGAGGAATGTTCATGAACTTAAGGGACAGAGAAGGAAGACAGTGAAAGTAAGCATGAGAGGGAGTGAAGGAGATCTCCACCTCCTAGTGTTGATAAGGAAGGGGGGGGGGTGGGTTGCTTTCCGAGTTGACGTCATAGTAACAGCCAAACAAACTGAAGACCAGACAGGCTTGAGAAAACACCCTGGAGTATGCAGTCAATAAATTGTAAGACCGCATGAGACATTGCTTGTGATCCTCTGAGTGAAACATCTGGTTTATCTTCCCATGAAAGGAACAAGTTCAGCAGGAGGCAGGAGCGTCTTTAATTTGGCTTTTAATATTCAGTGTGTCTCTTGTCACAGCAGATATTTTAAGTCCGAATCAGCACTATGCCAGCTTTACATTTAGTCTATAAGAGCTCAGAGTGCACTTATAAACAGCTCTGAGGGGCAAACATCACTCCAGCTGGCATGTGTCAACTCAAGATACCAGTATTTAAAAGATTAACACTTAACTTGAGCAAGTATATTAAGTATAAGGCACACCTACTTCCTACAAAGGATGTTCACATTTAACAGCTTGGCATTGTTATTGATCTGGCTCAGAAACATGTCTTGTAATTACAGCAACAACTTTGGGTTTCACAATGAGGAAAAATTAAAGCACGTTGCATAAGAACAATACTGCCAAACGATAAGTGAAAACTGCCGCTCAGTGAAAAGTATCCAAGGACTGTCAAGTCAACTGGAAAACCCCAAAGCTCCACATGCTGAATTTATTCATTTCTCAGTCAGAGCCAGTGCTCTTGTATTGTCTATTGTTTATTTGAGAAAAACATAAATCAACCATCAATTGACTGTTAAGCCCTGCCTAGCATAGATCCAAATTCATTATTGAGTGACAAAAGAAAGACCTCATGGATGTTTGGAGACTCATGAGATTCCCTGCAGCTTCTTGATGCCAACACCAGAGTCAGAGTTATGCTATCGTTATTTGTATCAATGCAGCAAACAACTTAAAAGGACTTCTGCAACATTAAATGCATTTAAAAATATATATATATATATATATAAACACTAAAAAAGCAGCCTCGTGTTTCAAGAATGATTTAAGACAAATGCAGAGAATCCTTCAATTTGATATTCTGCTGTCTCAAAAAGTTAGGCTCTGAGATAACTTATAAGTGACAGACACTTACCTTGGCAGACGAACAACAAGCAGTACACCCTCTACCAACACGTAGACTCGAGGTTTCCAACCTGTTGGAGGGGATAGGATGTGAAGCAGCGGTTCTTTGTCCCTTTAGTACTCTGCTGGCCGTTTCCTCTGCTCCCCTCACAGCTGGCAGCGCGCTCCCGTCCCACTCCTCATCACACAGAGCAGCCAATGAGCGGCTGCCTCAGCATCCTGAACCCGCCCCTCAACCCAAACACCGGGGTTACAACACGACAGGCGCTAAACGCATGTGGATCTGAATCTGTGGGTTATGAAACCCAAAATGTCTGTAAAATGCCATTTAAATCTGACTGAATTTTACGATTCGTTTAGTGTTTAAATCAATAAGTTGATATATTATTGTGGAATTCTTTCTAAAGGTCTTTTTTTTTTTTTTTCCATAAGAAGGAAACTGTTCTTTTTCCACATCCCAAAATGTCCTCATAGCTCAATGTTGATGGTCTAAAAGTGTCAACTGAATCCAGAGACTGTTCTCATGTGTAAATATAGCCAGTGCTATTGATTTAACTGAGAATCAACACTTTTGGGCAGCTCTTTGCAACTTTTAGCTACTATTACATCATGGGTTTGGCTCTCCTGTCCATATTGGTTGTATGAATGCCAACTGTAAACCGCCATTTCCAGAAAACAAGCTCAGTCAAGTCCACTGGCTCTTTTTTCCATCAGAAGAGACCAAAGTCTGTAGACCAAATCAGTGATAAAATGGTAGTAGTGAATATTCTCACAATGGAGCACATTCCTTCTTACCTTGTTATACGGATCTTGAAATATTCTGCCAGATAGGGAAACCCCAGATGTGACCAAGTGAGAAATATGAATGATATGTAAGATTGTAAGGGATCTTTTTAAATCTTACCTTTAGTGAGGAAAGCGACACCAAAAACCCGTATAGGAAGTCATTCCGGGCAAATGCAGTTATATATTGAATGCAAAGCTGCTTTTTGCCCATTTCACAAAAATTTTGTGCCACTTTAATTACTTCGTGGGGGTTATCCAGCTAACTAACTAACTAACCGCCATGCCATGTCCTGTTCTGAACTTGAGCAGGAGACTAGAAATCCATTTATTTTAAATAAATAGTGCTTAGGGTCCCATTAGGGTGGGCTCTGGATTTGTGGCACTGTGGTATTAAAAGACACCACCATGTGGTGAGAAGGTGTATCGACTGACCTGAGACATGATAGACTAAAGGGACAAATGAACACAACCTCAGACAAATTCAGTGTATCAACAGTATACATTTAACTGAGAACACAACATATTAACAGGTGAGTATTGAGTTTACCGATATAACATAAACAACATATCATCATATCATCAACATGGCACCTTAAACTTTCTTTAATTCTGGATGTTAATGATACTTTGGTGTCAGCAAATGTCCAAGTTGCTTTAGTGTCTTTGAGTGCATTTTCAGTTTTAAGTAACGATATGCTTCTTAAAAAGTGACAAAACTTTTGAGAACTTCGTCTTGACTCCATCTGCTTTAGATCAGTTTAGATTACAAAAACAGTGAACTCCTTTCAGTATCCTTTCCAACATCCGTATACATTTTTTTACATGGAGAAATAAGCTCGCAATACATCTGGAGGCACATAATGCCAACAACAATAAAACTTCCTGGCCACATTTGGTAAATTAGCCTGCTTCCAACAGGTTTTGGCTACAGGAGGAGGTGTTTTAGTGGGTAATTGGGATTTAATTAGGATGACCAGTTGTTTTGTCTGGGTAAACGTCATTAAGTTACATGTTGAAAGAATGGATAGGAGGGGAAAGCATACAGGCCGCTTCTCTCTTTTGTTCAACTTATAGTAGATAGATGACCGACTACATAAAATTGGCTAACAATATTATGTAAGTGAGTGTTAACTGCAAGCTTTTCTCCTCTCTTGTCAATCCAAAAACGTATCAACAGTCCTGCTCTAGTTGGGGGGAGCAGGAAGGTTGTCTGAGATTGTCTTTGTAGTCACGTTGCAGCAGACCAAACACACATTCATTTCTACATTATACAAAATGGGCAGCTGCTTGTGAATCACTGACACGCCACTGTTGTGAACCATGCCATGTGAGTAGGATAGACTGTCCTGTTGATAGATGCGTTGCAGCATTGTCAAATGTTATAGCATTATTGTTAAATCTGAAACTTGAGGCAACTGCAGGCTCTCGATGCCAAAACATATTGCCACTAATTACATGTTTATAAAGAGCAGCAGTAGATTTAGCTATAGAAATGGCTTCTGACTTCTCTGTAGGACTAAACAAAGACTAAATTTGGGTCTATTTATGTTTGTCACTGCAATGGTAGTGGAACAATAAGGATGTTATGTATTTATGGTTTGTTTTTTTTATGTGCACTGTGGGTTAGTATGCAGGCTTTTCCCTTTTCATATAATGTTCCCTGTCCCTTGCTATTTCTGGTGATGCAAATCACAGCACATGCTGTGAGAGTGTGAGCTTACACTTCTCACGCTCATTGGTTTATGGACTTAACTGGACATGTGTTAGAAGTCTTATACTTAGAAGTAAAAAGAAGAATAATATATTATGAATGCACTGTGCTTAAATGATTTAGACAAAGGAGGAAATTGTCATAATATTAAATCTTAACCATTTATTCAGGAATGCACAAAATATAGCAGTAAACATACAATCTGAGTATACTTCAATTTACAAATATTAGGAACATCATTCTGAATATTCTTTTCATAAAGTATAAAATTTACACATATTGTACTGTAACAATGGATTTGCATTGAAAAGCACCTTCAAACTAATGTTACACCACAACAACAGGACACGTACTGAAACCCTTTTCATTTTACAATGACATTTGGCAATTGATTGTGCTGAAGTAAAAGGAGGCTTTGACGGCTGTGGAAGAGGAGACACATCTGACCATATTGCACTTGTGTGCTCCTTCAAGTTCAGTCAGACCAGAAAATGTTAATATGGGCAATCAAGATATTATTATGCATGATGATCCTCTGCTCTGCAAAACACCAGGTTAGCTTCAGGCCTTCACCTTTAAGAGTAATGCAGCCAACCATGTACGCACATGGCTCATTGATCTATTACTGCAGATAAAGCATTAAAACTGCAAATTCATTATAACTCGCTGATGTTCAGCATATTTTGATCATAAAACATACTGTAAACAGTACACTTTGGCAACAGAGTCTGGAAACAACTGTGTGAAGGAACCAAAAAAATTTTTTTTCTCTTTTCTACAAAGTAGACAAAATAAAGGCACACCAGAAACATTTGGGCTCATATGAATATGAACACGACTGAAAAATATCTACATGGTAGCAACAGAATGTGCTCCTAACTTTTCCACACTCAAACGCAGAGTGAGTGAAAATGAAACACAGCACATGAATTAATATTACAGTATAATAAGAGCAAAGTTTTTACTACTTCAAACTTTCATCACTGTCAAATTCCCATCATATGAATAAGATATTACACAGCTGTATGTCAGATATAGTTCTCTTAAGTGCTCTTCTTATTTAATGATCCCAGAGATTAATGGGTGTCATAACGTACATGATGTCACAACTCTGTGCTTTAACTTCAAACTCTTCACAACTGAGTGTTTTATCATATATTGTTGGATGTTAAACTGTGAAATGAGAGGAATAAGCAAGCTAAAAGGCAATATAAGAAATGCACTCCAATATTGCATACAGTTAATTTGGCAATGAAAGAAAATAATTGTCAACTTAAACGTTACCAATAAAAAACACCTGCCTTGTAAAAGAAATGGCAAAGAGAAAATCTTCAAGGCCAGAAAATGTATATACTACAATCAATTTAGACACTCAATGGAGTGATTTGTCCTTTCTGAAGACTGTGTCATCAACACAGTTAATTAGAAAGTAGAGAAGCTGCAGTAAAAGATGTGCCATCTGTCCTTGTCTTTCATTATTTTTTACAGTTTCAAACACACGGACCAACAGTTGACAGTTTCATAGACCAACAGTTGAAAACTGATGAATCTTTTAGCCATAAATGATCCTTTAAATTCACAGCAAAAGATCAATGAATCATGGCTGGAACATCATCACAACGCTTCTCTTTCAAAATGATTAAAGTACACCTTGTGATAACTTTGTGCTTCTTCAGCTGTCACATGCTTTACACAATGACATTATTATCTGGTTTAATATTTCAGTCATAGAAGAAAAAATAAGCAAGTGTGATAATAATAATTTGGAAAAAATATATGAGAAGACAAAGAAAGTGTGATCATGTACAGAATTTACATCAGATGTCGCAGTGAGAAAAGTCTCACTGGGTCTTGAGCTGGAGGTAGCACACCTGCGTTAAAGTGTGACAGGGTGCCGCAGAGTTTGATTAAAGGCCTTTCAACCCTTTTTTTCTTAAGATTATATTTTTGTGCTATTTTTGCCTTTATTGGACAGTGGGTAGCGAAGAGGCAGACAGGAAAGAAGGGAGGAGAGAGATGGGTATGACATGCAACAAGGGTCCCTGGTTGGGATCGAGCCAGGGATGTTGCAGTCATGTGGCATGCGCAGTGACCATTTGGCTACTGGGGTGCTCCAAAGACATCTTATTCCGTTCCCAGTTTGGCGATCAGTTCATCACAGATTTTGGTGAGCTCCTCAATCTCTTGATTCTTTGAGAGACAAAGAGAGAAAGAGTGTTTATGAATTGGTGGTGGAAGGACAACGCTGTGGTTAGGCAAACATCCGCAAAGAAACTAAAAATAGTGGAAAATATGATATAATATGGTACAAAACAACATAAATATGTTTTTTTTTCTTTTTTTTCTTCTCTTCTTTTTTCTTGCTCATTTTCCGTGGTTGCTTGAGTGCTTCTGTGGCTGTATCTCTTCTTCATGTCAACTAAATTCTGGTCTTAGCAAATGAAACACTGCCCTCTAGTGTTAAGATACGTCCCAGTGTTATAGGCAGACGTGCTTTGATACATGTGCTCAAATGCTTGCCTTTGATTGAAAGGCACAGGAGAATAAGGGTTTCAACATTATAAATTTAGTGTTATACCACTGTAACTCTTGTAATCACTGTAATCAAACAACACAATTACACCACAATATGCTTTTTTATGACGGTTTACGATGATGGATGATCTAATTGCACAAAACAAGTAAAGATACTTTTCACATGCATTCCCTTTCACTAAACGCAAATACAAGACCAAAAAAAGAAAAGAAGACACAGTGAGAAGGGACAGGAAACATCAGGTTTTGTGGGAATTATGGTTTTAACCTTGGGAGAATAGTACTGTAATGTTACCAGTGGTGTGAAATGAAGCCCACAAATCACCTCAACTGCAATCTTATTTGTTAACATAAATAATTCCAACATACTACAATTCATTTGACATTCATACATTTATATTTAAACACTTTCAGCATCTTTTACTTGACATGTAAACTTCAAAAAGGAAAGCTTTTAACCTTTCTTTCAGAACACCCCACAACATACTGGATCCATGTTAATCATGTTTGCAGTCGTCCTACCTTTTGAAGGACAGCTCTTTCAAGTGACTCCACCTTCATCTGCTCCTTCCTCAGGCTGGCGTTTAATGCGACACCCTCGGCATTGGCCTTGGAACGTACCTGGGCTATCTCCTCATTCGCCCTGTAAGAGATTGGAGGAGACAGAAGAGATTGTCAACATGAGAGACTCTATCCAGCTAATTAAGGGGTTTTTCAGAATAAAAAAGACCTCTAATGATTGAATCTTGGAATCGCAAATTGCACACATTTAAACATGATACTTACTTATCCAGTTTCTCCTCAGCATGCACCTTGAGCGTTTGGTACCTCTGTTCTTCCTGCTTGATCCGCATCAGGTAGTCCTGCGCACACTTCTTCAGCACCTCTTCATTCTGCAGATACATGTAGAGCATGTTAAGCTGCCTGGCTATTATGTGAAGGTGGACTACACAGCATCTCATGTGATCCATTGCTCTACTGACCTTCTTGAAGCCCTCTAGGACTCCCTTCATGTTCTCATATCTCCTGAAGAGGTCAGCAAAGGAGCGCTCCACAGAGTTGAGGTCGGCCATGGCCTGATCCCTCTCTAAGGTCAACTGCCTGACTGACTTACTGCAGGACAGGGTCTTCTGCTGCTGCTCGTCCTCTGCACCCAACAGAGGGGTCAAAATATAAAAGAAGGAGAAAATAGGGTCAGCTAGCCATTTTTATGATTGAGTAAAAACAACTCTGCTAAATGCAACCTTGAAAAGAATACATTTGATTAATTGCTGCATGCAATAATAAAACATCACCAGATTACATCACCATATATATATATATATATATATATAACATTGGTAAAGAGTGCCGGACTTGTAGCCCTTATAAATTCAAACTTAGAACAATGCAGGAGGAGAGTGATCCAAGACATACAAACAAGGCAACCAAGTATTTTTGTTTATGTTATTATGGTCATACAGTGTAATGTACTTGACTGACCAAAATGAGTCACCTGACCTCAGCAAAACAGAGCATGTAAAGTATATTCCACTTGCTGAAGACCAGACTGAAGCCAAAAAGCCCTCAACACAAGAAAAAAAAAAGATTGCTGCAGCACAGGCAGACCATCACCACGGAAAATTTAAGTGTCTGCTGATGTTTTCTGGGCACAGACCATAGACAGCTATTGATTAAAAGATCTGCAAGTGAGTCAGTTACTTTATGTCCCCTATCATTTGGGGGTTGGTGAATTAAAAGGGCTAAAATTCCTACACTGTTCCCCTGATGTGGATACTAACACCCTCACACTTAAAGCTGAGACTTGGCACTTTAACATTATTGCCAGTGTTTCATTTCAATGAAGCAGAGTCAACACAAAATGTACTGTACTGGCTGGCTGCACCATGTACACATTTTAAGCGCAATGGATCCAAATATACACTGTTATGCAGTTTTAAATTGAATGTATCCTGACGTCTCAATAAACACAATTGCAACAAAGCAGCTCTCAAGTTTATATTAATAAGGACAGAGTGTAATAGTAATGAGGCCTACACAGCTCAGCAGTGCTGCACAGAGGAGGAGAGTAATAGACCTAATTCAGTTTATTTACTTTGCCTCTTAATGATTACTAATGGTAATATGGGCTAACTGGAAGAGGATGGATGAATAAATGAGTTTGCTAGTGAGTTACATCATAGATGATGAGGTACCATGCCTTTTAGAAGAACAAAACAAAGTAGAATATACCACCAGCAGGTGGCAGTAACTTACCAATCATCTGTGCAACTGTTTTCTCATATTCTGCAACAATTTTCCTGCCAACAAAAGAATAAAAGTAGCCCTTTGTCAGCATTTTTCATCCAAGTTATTGATTTTTAAAAAAATATTTGCAGTGTAATATTTCATGAAAATTAAGGAGGGCTCAAGAGAGACAATGAAGCTTCATACCTCATCTCCAACACCTCAGCTCTGCTCTCCTCATACTTTCTCTTCCACTCATTGACCTCGATCTCTTTAGTGATAATCTGATTGGAAGATGGTGCAAGAAGAAAAAAGTGATAAATGGGTGTGTTCATATCTAAAAATGCAATGATCATCAGATTCACTTTTTGCAGTCAGCCCTCTCTGTGTGGGAGTGTGTGGGAGTGACACACCTCTTCTCTGATCAGGGTGAGCACTGCAGCCTTGTCCATTTCACTCAGAGGCGTATTATCCTGGGACAGGGTTGCTGTGACCTCACTGCCAGTTGTTTGACTCATGGATATCTCACTCTGTGAAGCATTCAGAAAACATGCAGTGTCTGACAAGCTCTGACATGAACATGATTCTTATATTTCTTAAGCAGATGGCATGTCTTTGATCAGTACTGTTGCAGGTTTTGCCTTTGATTTCAGACATCACATGATTGTTCGTCAGGAGTGCTCTGGGAAAACTGTTAATTAAACATTTGTATAGCCTCAAGATTCAAGTGTGGTTGTCTTAGACAAATACTGTGTGAGTAGCTTTTAAAATATTGTAACAAAAAGGCTTGTGGGACACAACATAGCAACACAAGTTAAATGTGACCTCAGAATGAAAACACATAAAAGTGGGATTCTAATTCTGGTTGTCATTATCTTCATCCCAATTGTGATGAAGAACAGTTAGAGGAAAACAAGCCAGTAGTGTTTAAATATTCATCCTTCCCCTTCCCAGTGTGTTCCTATAGTCTACTTACTATATCATCCTTCAGACTGCAGGTGTCCTTCTCCTCCAGGTGTTCTGTGATCTTTGTCTCAGCACCTTTGAGAAGAAATAAAACAGATAATTCTGTAGGCTGTGACAAATGTTAATGGCATAAATGACCAAAAAGAAGCAACAGACTGGATAGCATTTGTTCCCTAGCATAATATGTACAACTTTCTTATATCCAGGACAGGATTGTGCTGAGCATGTATGCTCCACTGTTTTCTTTTTCATGGATTTGAACACATTCTTTCTGCTTTGCTGTCTCTGGGTTTTAAGTGTCTGGCTCAGAGAATATGTCAATACTGGTTGTTGAGAAAAGGATGTAACTAAATCACTTTCAAATTCATCCTGGTGTTGCAACTGACACCTCTCTGCTCATGCCTAGTCCTCTAACACTGTGTCCCATGTGTACACTGAGCTACATTGCATATGGGGCATTTCATAAACACTACTGACTTAAATAGATCATAAAGGAATGTTGTGTTCTAAGGTGATCAGCTAGTCCTCACAAGTGTAGTCTGGAGAGTGTGAAGATCATGTTTGTACAAAACTGAGAACCATACCATCCATAACAGGCGTATCGCTGATTGGCTGTTTTTTGACAGCTGCTTTATTGCATTCGGGCTCTTCTCTGTCCTCCTGGGTGTCTGCTGTCGGGCCTATGATGCCGGTAGAAGCCAACTTCTCCTCATCGGTGGCGTGATGAACTCGCTGAGTGATCTCCGGGGTCTGAACCACCACCTCATCCTCTGCCTGGAGACAAAGGAGCGAGATATGACACACAGTACAATGAGATTTATTTCATACTTAAATATCTACTAAAAAAACAACATAAACACATAACTCAGTAAGTTAAAAATGTGGCCACAGTCTATTACTTCAGATATGGAAATACTGTATCACTATCCCATAGATCCATCATAACTCCAGTGTTTACTTAATATTTCCCAACACTGTTTTGCTTGAAAAGTAACATTACGATAAGATTGCTGGGTTTGACAAATTGTATTAAGACAATTTGGTATTGCACAATATCTCAAAGATGTTTCCCGAGGATAGATAAGGTGATATTGTTGAAGGCACATGGGAGTGGCAAACTAATATTTGACTGCCAAGTGACAAGTGACAGATCTGTCACCATGCCAAGACAGCACTGCAGACCTGGAGACACTGCTGATGCTCCTGTTAGCTTATGTGATACTGTGTGTGCGTGTGTGTTTGTCAAGAGGTGAGGCCCGGAGGTTGGGCAGCTGCTGAATAATGGACATTGCAGTGTTGCTGCAGTAAGGTGAAACATTTCACCTTAATGACACAACACTCAAACACACACAGATACAGACACTCACAAATGCTCAAATTACCTGATTGCACACATCAAGCACCAGCGACTGGCTCTCATCATATTTCTGAACTTTACAGGAATTCCTACAAAACAAACATGATGATAATACAAGTGTTAGAATGTATAGCTGCACAAGCTCATTTACTGTACATTCACTATTTCCACTACCATATAGTGTAGCTGCAAGTATTAATCTGCATGTAGCAGCTACTGTACATGTATAACCACACTAGTGTTATCCGACTTCTGGAGGGATCACAAGACGGGACAAATTGAATGGCTGATGTACGAGGGGATGGCCCTGTGAGTTGAGGTGAAACTGAGGAAGACATTTATCTCCCTCACATGCTCCTTCTACAGCTGGCTCTGATACAGCACATGCCATGATGGGAGTAAAATAGGAAGCGAGCATGCATGAAAGAAAGAAAGAAAGAAGGAAAGAAGGAAAGAAGGAAAGAAAGAAAGAAAGAAAGAAAGAAAGAAAGAAAGAAAGAGGGCATCGATAGTGAGAGTACTTACAACAGAAAACAGAGAAACTTGGCTTGTTGATGTTGACTTGATGTCCTGAGGCCAACAGAAGTGGACGAAAAAAGCAGAGTTTTAGGGATTGCGTAACAGACGAAAGGATGAAGGATGAAGAGGATACAGCGAGATTTTAATAAGGGAACGAGAGAACAGGGGAGAGACAAAGGAGAGTGTGTGAGTGACTAAAGGTGTCTAGCTCAGGGTGTTAGATACTCTGCAGATAGTTTCAAGTTTGAGCATAAACACAAGATGCTGACAGCCCTGCAAAAGCTGAAACTTGTCCAAAGAGTGCAGCTATAAACAGCCTATATATAACCTGTTTAGGAATCGCGTCAATGGCTAGTATGCAGTGTTAAGTGTTTGGCATGTGCTCAAAGTATTGTTTGGTATGCATCCCAACCACTAGCGGATGTAAATAATAATGCATTTAGCCCGAGAAAGAGCAAGCTCAGTTAAAAGCAAACCGTCACGTTTGAGTTTTTATTATCGGTGATAATGTTACAGCCTCAAATTGCAAACTCCTGTGACTGAGTGTTAAGATTACAAACATATGGATGGAAATTGGATCTCAGTCAAGCCATTTTGGTGAAAACTTACGTGACTGTCCTTTCTTTGCTTTTCTTGGGAATTTGCCTAACTTTCTTCTCCCCCGGTGGGTGCCCTGCTTTCTGTTTGCCTTGGTCTTTCGCTTTTTTCTCGGGCTGAGTGGTGCTACTGGATGAGTCCTCGGTGCTCAGGGCTTTGGAGGGTTTGAAAGGGTCCACAGAATCGTCAAAATTGTCCGGATCAAAGCTGTAGGAGCCTTTAGGGAGCACTGGAGAGCTGCTCACGTTGTTATTGCCACCGAAAGGGTTGAAGTTTGGGTCATCCCACTGACTGGGATCAAAGTTATATGTTCCCTTCTTAGGAATAGGAATATCATCCAGGTTCATAGGCGCAGTAGAGTCTGAAACTGACAAAGCAGTTTCTGGAGCAGGATCTGAAACTGGTTCTGATGCTGGTTGAGAAACTGGTTCTGACTCTGGTTGAGAAACTGGTTCTGACTCTGGTTGAGAAACTGGTTCTGATGCTGGTTGAGAAACTGGCTCTGATGCTGGTTGAGAAACTGGCTCTAACACTGTGGGTTCTGGTGCAGGTTTGCAGGAAGTCTCTGACCCTTTGGGCTTCTGCTTCTTAGCTGTGAGTTTGCTGGTTGTCTTTTTGCCACCTAATTTCCTCGGAGGTGGCTTGCTGGGTGTCCCCTCGTCCAGACCGAACTCCAGCATCACAGGCTTTGCATCCGATTTTAGCTCCTCTGCTGGTGCTGCTGAGCTGTCCTCGCAGGCCTCGCTACCGAGTGGCTCAAGTCTGGGGAGAGAGCTAGAGCCACATGGTGGGGGAGAGTTTTGGATTTTGGATCCACCGCAGGTGAAGGGGTTAAAGCTGTCATCCAGCTGGTCAGGGTCAAAGTTGTAGGTGGCCTTGGGAACAGGAAGTTCTTGTTCCTCATCTGTTTGAGCAATCTCACTCACACATGGGGCCTTTATCTCCAAGGATGGAGGTTTAGACTTTCTGGTTTTAGTCTTGCGAGTAGACTCTGTCTGGTTGGGGAGGCCATTGCATATTGGTTCTGAGTCAGCAAGAGGCTTCTCCTCAGGGAGCTCTGGAGCTGGGCTTGCTGCAGGTTCACAGCTCTGGATCAAGTCTGTTTCTTGGGTTGGAGCAGGAGCTGGGGCTGGAGCCAGATCAAGATCCAGATCCAGAACCGGATCTGTGACTAGGACAGGAATTGGGGCTTGGGGTGGCTCTGAGGATGATGCTGTGCATTTAGTCACCTCAGGAACTGAATCAGGAACAGGCTCAGGGCCCAAGGCCTCTGACAGGTTTCCTGTTTGTTCTGGTTCAAGGGTCTGGGTGTTTATTTCCAGCGGGTCACCCATGGGGACTGCAGGCTCATCCTGACCCATGTCGTGGTTGAGGAAAATATCCTGATCCAATATAGGAGCAGTCACTATCAGGTGCTCGTCTTGCTCCACATCTGGAGACAAATAACAAAAAAATAACACCAATATTAATAAAAATCTATGCAAAATACAAGAACAAAAGAGTTAAAACAGCAAACACACACATGACTGCTGCAAATAATAATCTCTCCAATCAAATCTAACCTCAGATGTAGCTGATATCTGATTGGTTCTCTGAAAGCAGGTTACCAGCCAGCAAACTGTTCCAACTGCTGCTGTTGCCATGGCGATGTCTTACTATGAGGGTTGTGACATTTAAACCAAGTAGTGCATTTGATAGTAAAACTAAAAAGGTAAGATTTATTTTGTGTTGCGTGCTGAAGGGGTAGCGGCTGCTATGGTGTAATTATTACCTCCAGGGCCATTTTGACATATCAACATATTTCAATGTGCCTGTCATAATCGCCGTGTTCATGTAATATTATGTTGCTAGGAGACTAGCAAGGCCTGCTGTGTTTCTACCTACTTCCACTCACAATACCATGTCCCCAAGTGTCATTTTCAAAATATTCCTGCAATCCAACATACCCAGAAGAACATGTACTCATCTATATTCACATGCATGGTCAATATATAAGATTCCCTCTTTGTTCTCTCACTCTTGTGTTTGTTTAGAGGCAGCTGCAGTGCCGGTTTGTAATAATAGGCCTATGCAAATTAATCCTGTGGTCAAATTTGAATATTAAGATGAATTATTTTGCATTTGTTTGCCATTTTGTGATGATAACCTTCATTTATTTTACTGTGTATCATTGCATCATGTTGTTTTCAATTAATCCATAAAACATTATTCCCTATTAATGATTATCTTGACATTTTTTCCAATTTCTATGGAAACTAATACATGGCAGTGGACTGCACATGTACTAACTCAAGTCAAATGTCAGTTTATCATGCATCTCAACACAGGCACTTCCATCCATTTAAAACAACGTTCAAGCATCCAGCTGTCATCATTTTAAAGTTAGATGCCTTTTTTTGGCTGTGAAAAAGTCTTCAGTTATCTATAAACTATTTATAAACTGTAGTCATGTGTAGACTGACACTGAGGTAGTAATGGATACTTTGGATGGGCACAGACAAACAGAACCACCAGCGTATTTACACTGAAAGAAGTTTCTAGAGGCACTTCAGCTCCTGTCTGCCAGCAGTAGAGACAAATTCAAACTTCCTCCTCCACAGCTGCAGGGCGGGATGTTTGTGGTTGAAACAAAAGTGAACTCCCTCCTTGCTCCATACTAGTTGACCTTCGCAAAGTACACTTTTGGAAAATGTTGCCAGAGCTGTTTTACAGGACGAGTTATTCCTTAGCAAAACAATGACTGTCTTGTATTTACCATTCGCTAAACATTAGCATGTGGTTTCAGAGCACCTTAAAAAGCAAGCAGCATGATGATCAAAGCCTGATAACATGCTTTTTGTTCTGTTACTCCCCTCACTGTGACCTCTATCAGTGGCCAATACAAAACATGGCCAACCAAAGTCTTTGTTGAACCTGTTGAATTCCAGAGCAAAGGCCGTTCCCACACTCTGCTACAGGCTCCACCTCTTAGTGATTCAAATGACAATAAAAGCGCTTCCACCATCATCACACCCAAAACCCACCCAAAAATCTCTAGTCAGTGTGCATTCAGCTCTTTACTGGTCTTTACCATTAGGCAACTGCTTGGGGTCCCCAACCAAAAGGAGCCCCAAACAGCTATTTATTTATTATGATGTTTAGATATGAAACATATGGAATTATTACTATTCTAACTCATGATAAACTGAAATGGTCCCCAAAGCACATTAAAAAAATATACAACCCCCCCTCCTCACACTAGATGAATGGACTATTCTATCACTGGAGTAGCAGCTGAGACTGCTGCCACCTCTCATACTGATAGGGATGCATAAACTCCCCCAGATAACGTGCAATTCAACAAAATATCGAACAGTGAGTTAAGTGCATTTCAAAGGAAAACAAAAAGTAAAAGTAAAGCAATCATTGTAAAACTCCGGGAGGTGATCTGCTTTTCTGCTGTTCCTCCTGAAACTACCAGCACGACCAAAGTTACTAATGTTTTCCTGTTGTATCGACTCACTTGTTCAGTGATGGGAGCACCGACCCACTTCCCTTACTTGTGTTATATTATGTTACATATTACTTGTATTATTATTATTACACATTAGCTTATAAGCAACATTTGAAGGTTAATTTAAACATAATTTTAACTACCTTGTATTAAGCTTACTGCTGGGTAGTTTAATCTATAATGATGCATCATATTTTATTAGTTCATATATTTTATATCAAAAACCTTAATCTGCAAATGTAGTGGATTATCAATATAAAGTAGCACAAAAAAAAAATATTCTGGTACAGTAAAACTACATCACTTGAGTAAATGAATATAGTTACTTTTCACTGGATGGTTTAGTGAGCAGTTCATGTCAAAGAAGCAGAGGAAACCTAGGAAATGATTGTATCCATGGTAATCAGAAACCTCCTTTATATCATATAATGAAAAGTAACCAAGTACATTTACTCAAGTGATGAGGTACTTTACTTTAATATTTCCATTTTATGCAACGATACTTCACTTCTACTCCACTTCTACTAGGATGGTTCAGTTCCTTCTATTTCAGGGGGAAACAAGGTACTTATCATTCTACTACATTTATCTGACAGCTTGTTACTGATTACTTTACAGATTAAGATTTTACACAAAAAATATCTGATCAAATCAAACTATACAGCAGTATATAAATCAGTTAAAATGACTCCACCTTGAACAGATGTTAAGTAAATGTAGGTACATTGTGCTAATAATACTTCTGCACTTCTATCTAAATACATTTTTGAATGCAATACTTTTACTTTTAACAGAGTATTGTTATTGTGGTATTAATAGTTTTACATTTTGAGTACTTTGTCTACCACCACTAATACCAACATTCTCAGTTACAGAAAGGGTGAAAATAAGACACAAAGGAGGCCCCATGACTGACTTTTTGCCTAGGGCCCCCAAATCATTAAGTCCGCCCCTGCTCACATACTGAACATGCAGTACAGGTTTTACTGCCTGTTTAGGTATCAGGTAACCTTGACTACTTGTAATAAAACATTTCAATTTAACAGGTAAATCCTTAATGAAAGTTGAAATGCAGTAGGTAGGTACATTCCTGAAGCAGCCAGACAACATATGTATGTAATTACTCTGGCATGGTGAACTTGATATGCCGCAGTTCAGACGTAGTAGTGGAATTCATTTAAGTCCAAATGTGCCATTTAAAATGATTGTTTTAGCTTAGCAGGTGTTTTTTGATCACTTGACTATAAAGACAAACACATGCACACATATGCGATGTCTAATTTAGAACAACATCAAAAGTCTCCTGTTTCCATGGCAACTTCAAGGCGGGACCCTGTCTATTATATGTGCTGTGGTACTACACTGAGTAACAGTGTGTAATAATAATGCCCGCCTTCAGTTAGTCAGGGGTATTGCTGCGTTCACATCTTGGACAGTATGCTGTCTGCCTCTTGTTTGTCTTTCTCTCTTCGTTATGTACTAAACAGTGGCCTCACCTGTTTTGTCTGCATCAGCGTTGTTGTTCTCCAGCTCTCCTGGGATGGCCGGAGGAGCGTGGACAGGGGTTGCTGCTTCAGGAGTGTCAAAATGACTGTCTGAGTCTGAGCTGCAGTAGCCAAAGAGAAACACAGAGAGAAGGAATGAACTTTCCAAATGTTCCAAATATGGGAAAGAAGGACTGAATGATCCTTACATAACTAAGGAGTGGAGAACATATGATAAAAAAAGAAAGATATGAAAACTACAGAAACAAAAGGCTGAATCAGTGCTGTGAATAACAACAGGCTGTGACACACACACAGAGTCACACCCTCTATTAAAATGTCCAGTACACATCTAATGGCTGATACTACAAAATTGTCAGTGATGCTTTGCATATAAATCTGAAGTATACTGAATATAATCATATGTACAATTAAATATCAAAAATATTACTATGTATCATATGCAAAGATGACTTCCTGTAGTTGCTACATGTGCCTTGCCAAGTAGTGACAATCCCTAATCTATCTACATTGTACCTAGCTCTCTCCTCTGTTGTTGTAACGTTCTTTGAAAACACTCAGTACTATTTGATTCATGTCAGTGAAGGCAACTCAAATCTGAATTTGAGCAAGAGGGAGGAGAAGAGCGAGAAAGTAAAAGAAAGATGAAGTAAAAAAAAATAGAGAGAAAGAGGAAATAGGGCAGCCTACTATTTCCTGTCACATATTTACAGTAAAGTCAGCACCATACAAGCTATTTATGATGTACCTATTTTCAGTCAAGATGTGAACATCACAACTGAATACATTTTGCAATATCCTCCTTTTTAACACTAACCTGTGATTTTAACATTTGCAGTGAAGTAGCATTCAATTTAATCTGATCACTTCAGGAAGCATCACATCGTAGTAGATATTAACACGACTCTGGTTAAAGATCAACAGATCTGTTAAACACACATGGATTTTGTCACTTAACACTAGCAGGGCAGTGTTACAGTGACTGATCAATAAAATGGAGAGGTTATCTGACTCTATAAAACACACCTCTCTAAAGTCGGCAAACAAAAGGCAAAGCTCTCTGTCTTCTTGGAACAATGGCCAACATGATAACGTTATCAAAAGTGAAGAGAAGGGACGAACAAGGCCACGAAGCCTGGACGTCATGTAATGTTTGTGTGTGCAACGATTACATCATTATACTAAACCTGACTGCAATGTTGGAGTGTGTGTTATTTCTGTAAAGGCACGGAAATGAGGATGTGCCTGTGAAGCTGAGAAAAACGTTTTGTTCAAACACTGTCACAATCTAAACCACAGCCATGCCAGCCATGTGTCAGCAGTGCACGACAACATAACGTATTTGACATTTCTGCATGTAATCAACAAAATGTCTGTTTATGTGAGACAACAAACACATTTTCTTTCTCTCCAGGGGGGTGAATTCATCAGTTTGCCTCTTTTGAATTCATCCAACCGTTATAATATTTGATATTCCTCAACCTGACAGGTGGAAAACTGTAGCACACACACACACACACACACACACACACATATACACAAACATGTGAAAAAAGCACCCTCCTCTAATCCAGACAGCATGAATCACACTGCCAGTATGGTCTAAAGGCTCCAGCAAAACACTTGCCTGAAGCCTTGAGATCTCTCCTCCTCCTCCTCCTCTTCCTCTCCTCTCTCTCCACGTTGCTCCCTCTCCAGGCTCGCCTCCTGTCCCTCTTCATCCTCTTCTCCCTCTGCCCCTCGCACAGCCGTCCATGTCCATTTGGCCCATGACACGGGTGACAGCCAAGACATCACTCCTCCTTCCACACGGGGGGTTCCTCTACCCTTTGTCGATGATTCACTGGACTGGTTTCCAGCACTGGACTAATCCTTCTCTGTGCTTTTCTTCTTCTTCTTCAGATTTCCACCCTCCCAGCAGCTCTCACATCTTCCCACAGAGCTCCTCTCTTCACATGAGCTCCCAGTTTCACATTTAGGGAAGGAGACATTTCTTGTCTACTCTTAAGGTTGTATATTCTCTCAAAATCACACAGACTTCAGCTTCTTTCTCTGTGTTTTCTTTTTTCCAGTCACACTCCCCGTCCTTCTGCCTCTGCTACAGCTCTGATCAGCTGGTTTCCAAAATGCTGTTCTCACACTCTCCTCTTCTGAGCCCCCTCCTACCTCTCCCCTCCACTTCAGGCTTGTCCACTGACACCAAACGCAATGGGGGGAGGCGGAAATCTTGTGGTGCAAAAATGAATGCAACCTTTCTTTACTTAGCTGAAAGAGTTCCCCTGTGGTTGGAGAATGGTGCCTCCCAGTCTGCCCGCTCTTCTACTCTGAAGCAGAAGGAGGAGGGGGACAGAAAACAAACACAGAGGGAGGAGGAGGAGGAGGTGGAGGAGGAGCCGAAAACTGATGGGACTCCACATTTTATAGCCCAGAGAGAGGCTAGGAATGTGGGGCTGGATCTTAAAACCCTCTTTGCTCCCCCAGGCTGTTCAACAGTTAACTGTTTCTTCCATCCAGCAGCAGGCATGCATGACCAGGGGAACCATTTCTGCCGGATAACCCCAGTAGAGCTACCTGGCTGGATTCAATTTGTCTAAGGTTTTCAGGTGCCATGGACATAAATGGATGGTGAAAACCCACTGTAGCATGTGACACAGGTACAGAACTGTGTTGAAGTAAAGGAGGGCATGATAGATATCTTATTCTAACATCACATATGAGGTGTGCCTGAAACTCACTGCTTTCTAGAATGATGCTAAAAAGCCAAAAGCAGTCATTCAACAGAGGACTCTCCGTGCAAAGAACCCTGACTTATATATGGACAAAATAATGTAAATATCTTAAGGAAAGAGACTCTATTATCACAGTTACAAACACTGCTTCATTTATCAGGTATAAAAGAAATCTGGCAATCAACTTTGGTATGTTTTTGCAGCCATAATAGAGCACATAGTACAGCTATGTCAATACTCACATGCCAATACATTGCAAGAGTTATATGTCACTGTATTCATTCATCCTGTCCATACTGGCCGTGAAGAAATCCCCTCCTCCTGCTATTCCAATGTAAAATGTACAGTCCTATTTGTACAAAAATGCATCCTTGAGTTAAACCAGTGCAAATATGAGTAGTGAACAGTTGCAGATAGTCAAATCAGGTGGATATTTTTATAAGTTAGTCTTTAAGTACAAAATTTACTGTTTTTGTTACTGTGCCTCATCTGTAACTTTGGAAGAAACACATTTTTTTGGCCAACTCTGACTGCTGCCACGGAGTGAGGACTGTATTTTGTCCCCCTTCTTCATGACTGCAGGAATGATTACAACTACCAATAACTCCTTCAGTGTACATTTGAACAAGCGAGTTGGTGGACCAGTAAAAAACTGAAAAATTATATATGTCAAAGGGAAGTGACATGACACAGACAAATCCAAAAAGAGGGAAGTTGAAATCAACCAACAAGGATTTAACAGACACTCTTCATGCAGTCCCTTTTCTCTAATTACTTACATTACTGTTTCTATCAGCCTTGTCATATCACATAATAATGAATCTTTTGTCCATCATAATATAATGATGTATACCCCAGTGCCAGAAACTCAAGTGTTTGGCTTGGCCATGCAGCTGCTAAACTCCTCCCAAACTCCCGTCGCAGAGCAGAGACACACGTGCCTCAGTCAGGCTCAGAGTTTCCACATTTTGACCAGAAAGGGTGGAGCATGTGGCTGGGTTCAGGGAGAGGGGGATCCCCGCATGCATTGATCATCTGCAGGTTGTAGTTAAAGTGTTTAGAGAGAGAGAGATTATTACCACTGGAGCACAATTGGTGGCTTTATTCTGGACATAGTATCTCCTCTTTGTCTGTGAAATATTTGTTTCCAAAAGTTCAGGTGTATTAGAGCAAAAGATTACAGTAGACATTATGAACAGTAAACTTAATCATTGATCAACACTTAGCTTAGCTCATTTTTGATTAACAAACGAAGCTACAACACATGAGAAACTTAAAGTTGAATATGTGGTAGTGCATGGTCAGTGTGTGCATGTGTTTATGTCTGAAAGTGGAAAAAGCATTAAACTGTTTGTTTCCATGGATTCACTGTTTATTCTTAATGGCTCCCTGTAGTAGTAGTGAGGGGCCAATGAAGAGGCATGGTAGCCAGGAATAAGTAGGTTACATAAGAGAGGGTTCTTATTATTGTTCCCCCGAAATGAAATCATCATTATTTGTAGCCATTTTTTCAGAAACAAGCTCAAAACACTAAACTGAGCGTCTCCTCCTCTCTTTTAAAAATAAACTGTCAGTCATACTAACAGACAAGAGCTGTTGGGCTAATGCTTTTCTAGTCTAAAAATTGCATCAATAAACATCAGTAGGTAGTGTGAGGCAGCTGTGTGTGCGTATATGCATGTCTCAAGATAAAAGACCACCCCATTTTTAAAGGCTGCTCTACCACCACCACCGCAGCCACCAGGACTCCTGCCAAGGAGTCTGAAGCTCCATCGAAATCCAAACATAACTCAAAAGAGCTCAGATTTCAAACACAGTGGGAGGAACCTTAAAGGCATTTTTGTGAAAACAGAAAGTCACTAAAACTAGAAGGAAAAACAATCTGACCTCCCCCCTATTTTCTCAGTTGACACAGCAACTCAAATTCTGCTTGTCTCAGTACAAATGTGACTAATGACACATTTATGTTTCGTCTCCATGTCAGGCTCAGCACAAAATATATTTCTGACAAAGCCAATCTGATATCCTGCACAGTAACTCCACAGAGATAAAATTTGCACATAAGCCCATGAAATATTTACACTGCATCAACGATAAAATACTTTAAATACACTTTCGCCATAAATAGAGACTGTATTTCAATTTTAGAGGACAATAGTGGAGCTGCCTCGTTACATAACAGCCCTTCCTCTGGAGCCTAAAATAAGTGTAGACACACACAGAGAGGGCCTGGTCTTGGCAAGTCCTGAATGCATCAGAAGTTCCCGGAAATTAATCAATGTGAAAGAATGGGGGACAACAGGGAGGAGAAGAGCAGACAGAAGAGGAGGAGGAAGGAAGTCAAAATATGAATTGTTAGTTGGTGTGTGTGTGTGTGTGTGTGTGTGTGTGTGTGTGTGTGTCTGTGTGTCTGTGTGTCTGTGTCTGTGTCTGTGTGTTTGTGTGTGTGTTATAGGAGCAGGGAGCAGGTTCTTTGAATGAGAGAAACTGACATGTCAGCACCCAAACAGAAAATATGGTCAGCTGAAAGTGACGCAAACTGAACAGTGTGAGATGGATATTTATTGACTAGTAGCAAAGACAACTAGCAGAGCAAGTTTTGCTTTGACTGAACTACACACACCACCACATCCTGCCAGGGATGAGTGTTTGTACCTTCCCCAGTGGGGTAAAGCACTCACACACGCCAAATCATTTCACTCTTTACTGTCAAATGGCAGAATCAGTGTGTTGCAGTGACCCCTAGTGGTCAAAGAGCAAAATGACACCATGTCAGTGTACCATAGTAAGAAACAACCTTTGTTGAAAATGCTGTTTACTTATATTCTGATATAGATAAGCCTCAATAATTCAAATACCATAAAATTAGCATGGTGACTCACAGCCATTACATGTGAATCATGTGAATAACACCTGAGACACCACAAACTAAGTACCCTTTCCAATTAGAAGACATTCAGTTCAGTTCAATTCTATTCAATTCAATCTATATAGCACCAAATCATCAAGTTATCTCAGGGCACTCACGCGGAGCAGGTCACATTAGAACAACGTCATAACGAGCAACTAGAAAGTAAACATTTTGAAGAATGTTGCAACAAAATTGCAAAAAGCCAATTGGCATGTTAGTGAACAGCAATTACACACATTTTCTGAACAAAATGCTTTTCTGGTTCCACTTGTTCTCCAGTATCAGTATCAAAGAAGTAGTGACACAAAATATAAGGGAGTGGAAAGTGTCAAAAGTAAGAGCAGATTTACACTTACAGTGCTCCCTACTTGATTTACCATTAAACCAGACTTTGTAAAACGGCAGGTAGTTTTTTTTATTTTTATTTTTTGTAAACACCTTTATTGAAACAAGTATACAGCACGTTTACAATACCTTGTGTATACAATTTGAGTCTAAAGTCACAAACACACAAGGGATGTGCTTACAACTAAAGGTTGCAATAATAAAAAAAAGTTAAATAAATATCTTGTAAAGCTTGCAGCAGTTATACGTTTTAACAGCTTTGTACATGCAGATATTGAAGAAATGTATTGTTTGGTATGGACAGTCAGCTCTGAAAAGTCTGGCATCTTGCTTAAGAATTTGGATTTGTGAACATAAAAATTGGTCAAAAAAGTAAGTAAATGAATCAAATAGAACTGCGAACAGAGACATGTCATATTCAGTGGATCCAAACAATATATTTTTCAAAGTGCAGGTAATTTAAGATGGGTTCACTAGAATTATACGTGTAAAAGAGAAAAGGTGAATTTACCATAGACTGTATAAGGAATTTACTTGTCATTATAAACTATAAACACATTTAGTCGATAGGTGGCGGCAAAGTACTACAGGATGTGACAGATTGTACAGAGAAAAAAAAGTCCGCCAAACCCGAAGAAGAAGCACTTCCGCTGTGACGTAGCTCATTAGTTAGTAAATGGCGGTCGCACACAGGGTGGACTGTAAACATTTCAACGGTTATAACTGTAACTGTCTAATTATCCTCAAAACATGTACTCGGCTGTGTCGGAAATACAGGGTAGTTACAAGATGTTTATTCTCAACTTTCAGGTTGGTTCATGTGCCGTGCTGAGAGGAAATTCACAACCAAAGAGACGTAAACGAAGCAAACGGTGAGGATCTTTCTATGTTAACTTTAGCTAACATTAACTCCAGTTGGCGGTTAGTTAAAATATAGAGATAACTTTATCTGGGTGTCTACTTTGTTGTAAGGTACATATTTCAGTATCTCATTGCTACCTACTGTCTCTGTTGAAATAACTAACTATATCCAATAGCAGATAGATCATCGGGCTTAACGTTACGTTAACCATCGTCTATATTTTGAATCTGCTTCTGTGAATAAGTTATAAACTTAAACGTGAACGTCTTTAGCTGAAGTAATAATGGAGAACGATGATGGAGAAAAGGACACGGACTCTGAAGTGGCCGAGCTTCGTCTTAAAGTAGATACCTTGAAGCAAGAGCTCAAAGAGTGCAAAGCCGAACTGATCAAGGTGCAGAAGCAGCTGAGCCAGACCGAGAGACTGCAGAGGAGCACAGAGAGCTACAACGAAGACTTGAGGAAACAGGTCAGTGCAGACTAAATACACCACACCTGCCATATCAAATAGTTCACTTTGTTCAGAGCTATTTTACAAGGCAGTGATGAGGTTTTTCATCAGATTGTTGTTCATCAGATTATTTAACATCAAGCCGCAGAAACAAATTTGTGATTTTGGGATATTTAAATAACGTTGAACTCACGATCCTCTGTTTTTGTCACTACATCTAAGGATGTTTATGATAGTGCAAATCATTGTTTGTGTTAATACATGCAGCTGAATGGGTCTGACTAAACTCTGTTGTTTCACTCTAGTGTCTCACATATTATAAAAGTGATTGTTCAGTTATTGAAAATGGGCACAGTACTGACACTCAGTGGTGGAAGGTAACTAAATACATTTGAGGTACTTGTATTTAACTTGAGTATTTCGATTTGATGCTACTTTATACTTCCACTGTATAAAAAAGTGAGAATATATGAGATGAGAGTATGAAACACCTCTGAGAAACTGCAATGACCACCCCACCGGTCGGCAAGACCCACATATATGTATTAACATTAACGTTAGTTAGCCAAATTACTAACACTATATTGGCTAACGTGCCAGACAAAAGACTAATAATATTAATTATCATAAGCAAATCGATTATGTTTGCTGGCTTGGTGCCGATGAGCCGAACACTTTTTTTGACCTGTTCGCTTCCTTTGATAAAGTCGTGATTACTTTTTCGCGGTTCCAGGCTATTTTTGGGAGGGTGAGCCCTGCATGCCTTGCAGTAGAGGAGAGTCGTTTTCTTCATTTATTCTACACCAAGCCAGTCCATTTTTCAATAGTTGAAGCCGCAACTTTCTTTGCCGTCTTGTTCGTCTTTATTTTGCTTGCTGGTGTTGGTGTTGGTGACGGCCTGGGACTTAGGTTGCTTTCATCGGGTGGAGCAGTTAGAGTTTTTGTAAGGAGGTAGCGGTCCATCCTGGCAGCGAACTTCACTGCAGGTGCAGCAGGAGTGCAACACCTCTGTCAGGTATCGTAGCGCGTAGTGTGAACAACAGCGCTGTTTGTGTGTTGAAATTGAAATTAAATGAATTGGATGAAAATAAAATGATGACATCATGTATAATTAGGATATTGACCTAAACTGGTAAAGATAAAATTATTTTTTTTCGAATTTTTGGGGGCAATTTCTGCCCCTCGATCACGGTTTTTAGGGGCATTCTGAGATTTCTTGGGGCATTTTTGCCCTTGCCCCCCGCTAATTTCCGACGCTGCTTCCACTCCACTACATTTCAGAGGGAAATATTGTACTTTCTACTCCACTACATTTATTTGACAGCTTTAGTTACTTTTCAGATGATTTTCCACAATAGATAATATAACAAGCTTTTAAAATACAACACACTGTTAAAGATGAAACCAGTGGTTTCCAATTTTTTTGGCTTTTGACGTCTTACAAAAAGCAGTGTGTAGTTGGGGTCACATTTCAGATGTCTATGAGTTGCTGCACCAAATAATGAATTTTCCCTCTAAACTTCTCACATGGTTTTATTTCAATAAATGTTCAAATGATCCAATATTTCACCAAAAATCAAAGATTAGAGAAAAAGTCCAAAAACAGATTTGTGTATCAGAACTTTGTTTTTTCTTCTCTCTCTGTAGTAATAGTAGTAGTGTAATATATCAGTCAGAGGGATGAAATTAGTACTTTAAATACATTTGCTGCTAATAGTTATGTACTTTTACTTAAGTATGATTTTTCATGCAGGATGTTTACTTGTAATAGAGTATTTTTACATTGTTGTATTGGTACTTTTACTTAAGTAACTATCTGAGTACCTCCTCTACCACTGCTAACACTAATACAGTCATTATTATGTACACAAAAGATATCATGTGACGCTACTGTCCAATCTAACTGAATCTGTGAATCGTTACAATCCTATTGACATGATATGACATGCAGTGTTAGTTTGAGACCCTGAAGATTGTTTACCCATTGAATTTATCAACAAATGTATTGTTTCAGGTTGACCAACTGAGTGCAGAGATTCATGAAAGAAAGAAGAAAGATAAAGACAGAGTCGATGTTGAAATTCAGACAGAAGAATACGTATGGACAGACACTGGTGAATTATTTTCTTATGTACATTGATTGAAGTGGATTATCATTTCTGTTTGTCAGAAAATGAGAGAACTGATGCAAACCTTTCCTTCCAGATTATTACAACTACTACTATGGAGGCTGCTATCAGAACCCTGAGGGTGCTGACTCTCAGGAAAGCCCGATCACAGCAGCAGTGGATGCAGCTGATGGCAGCAAGGCAGCAGAGGTTACAACACCAAATGAAGCAGCAGCTGCAGATGTGTCAGGTCAACCTGACAGCAGTGTAGCAGTCACAACTGAGGTAATTTTATGATTTATCTCATGTAGGACTTCCTGATCAATTAATGAAAAATTACAAGTCCATCAAAAGATTTCAAGTCACAATTTCCAGCATAAGTAATCACAGACGTTTCCTTATTTTACTTTATGGTTGACTCAAAAAAGAAACTTAATTGTCAGCATCAGAATTGTTGGATCAACATTAAATTGTCTATGTTGTTCACTGTTCTCAAATACTGAAATAAGGAGATGTTGATATGGATGGATAAAATGAATTTGTAAAATTGAGTTTACATTATAAGACCAATATATGTCATCTCTTATCTCTTCAGGAGGTTGATGGAGGATCCATAGCTGATATGTTGAGGGCCACTGCTGAGCAGGCTATGACACAGACTGGGTTTGTCTTTGATGAGACAACTGGGATGTACTACGACCACAGCACAGGCTTCTACTACGACTCGGTTCGTCAACACATTTTCTATAAAATGAGGCTGTCTTTTGTTACTCTTAGCAGCAGTTTTTTGACATTTTCTACCAATCTTTAGATCTTGCATGTTCTTATCTTCCTCAGGCCACTCAGCTGTACTACGATGCCAACACAGGCATTTACTACTACTACGATGCAGAGAGCGGAAGATACCAGTTTCATTCCAAGGTTGAGGTGCCTGCTGCACAAACCAGTGCAGAGCCTTGCCAAGACAAGAGTGCTGCTGAAAAGAAAGGCAGACGGTTCAAGAAAGGGGTGAAGAAAACCTCACACCAAGATGATAAGGTATGTAACAGCTGGATCTATTACTGATGCATTGCATGGATACTTTTTATTTTTGGTTGCTGACTGCTGGCTTTTTAGTTCCTCTTAAAAATTGTGATGTTTCACATCCTCATATCTTTTTTGGTCTCAGTCTTCAAATGCTTTTTTTTTTTTTTTGCTTAAATTTGAGGCTAGTTTACTAAAAGACTATTCCTCTGACCTAGGTGCAAGAGGTGACTAACTCATTGGCTAATATGAAGATTTCCTCTTACTGGAATACTGCTTCCCACAGAGGTACACATTTTAATACCAACATTCAAAGCAAATGACAAAATATATCTCGTTATTATCAACCTGGGCCTTAGTTTAATAGTTTTTGCCATCATAATAGGAGGATTTAATAGTCATAAATCACCAATACAATTCCAGTGAATGCTGCAGGATCTGTCATTCACATTAAATGTTAAAGAAATTAGCATCTAAAGTAAGTGTGGACATTTTAACACAATCACTGATCATGACGGCAGAACTAGGAAAGTGAAGCCCAAGTGTTAAATACATTGAATTTTAATCGTAAAACATTTGATAATTTCATTTTGTGTAGGATATTTCTTTAAAATCTTTAAAATGCTCACTTGTTACACTGCACAATGTCATAAACCTCTAATGACTCAAGGATTTGATTACCTGTGCTTATAAATCTTACAAAGTAATTTTTGGATCGCTGAGGATTTGGTGGAGGTCTGTAGTGAACTGTCTTTGAAGACTGAGACCAAATATAAGAATGCTGTGCCAAAACACTTGGGATCGACAAAGCCAGCTGTCAGTGAGCGTCACTTGAGGCGTAATCTTACCGTTGACTGTCTGATGCCAGGAACTCGTATTTGATGAGTTGGAAGAAGAAGAAATCGAGTGGGTCGAACGGAAAACAACTAAGAGGACCACGGATTCACGGAAACTGAAGCGAAGGTCTTGCAGTCCAGACCTGGCTTCACATAGTACAGACTTGTCTAAATGCCGAGAGGAGAGAGACAAATCTTCGTCAAAGAGGAAGAAGCAGAAAAACGGTTCACACCACAAGGATAAGGGAAGATCAAAGAAGAAAAGGAAGAAATCTAAGTCAGAAAAACGCAAGAAGAAAAAGAGTCCGGTAGCTCGGAGTGATGACTCAGAGGGGAACAGTGAGCCAGAAGAGGGTGAGATCACAGAATCAGAGAGAGAGGAGTGGGAGTCCACTTCCTCTTTCTCAACATCTTCTAGCCCCCCCTCCAACGAGAGCCCAGAGTCAGAGATGGAGACTCAGAGTCAGGAAGGTGAGCGGAAAAACAAGTTGAATTCTGCTCCGGGCACACATGTGCACAATTAAGTCTTTGTTTGATCTGGAAGTAACTTAAAGTGAGTTAGATTTGACACCTTTCATTCGCTCCCAGCACTGTAGCTTTCTGAGGTCATCATATTCCCGTGGGAATGCACTCTTGACTATTTTGTGGTTTTTTTTTCTTGCAGTTAAAGACATTTGGCCGCCTTGTGTAAGAGTGACTGTGGTCAGATCTCCGGTGCTGCAGGTGGGCACTTTGTTCATCATCACAGCCGACTCTGCAGCAACCATTGGCAGGTTTGTGCTCTTTTCTTTCCCTTGTCATTTTGTGGCAGCATGAGTTCCATTTCAGTAAGAGGTTTTGTACTTTGAAAGCAAGCATTCAAAAGTGAGTGCATAGCATTTTTGAATGGGAGGCCAGAATGGTAGAGCTGTGGCTACCCTACCAACGACAGAATGATGCTATAAGTCATTTCTCACTCAGTAAAAATATAAGGAACTAGTCTCTGAACAAGTCTTACTATAATAATGGCTCAACGACTTCCTTAAAGACAACATACTGTCTCTTTCTTGCAGAGAGAAAGATATGGATCATGCAATCCGAATACCGGAAATGGGAGTCAGCAAGGTACCCCAGCTCACTTTACTTTTCTCCAGGAATCAACATGATTAATGTGTGTATTGCAGGTGTATATGGTGTTTCTAAATATGAACTGTGTTTGGTTCTAGTTCCACGCGGAGGTGTACTTTGATCAGGAGCAGCAGAGCTACATGCTGGTGGACCAGGGAAGCCAGAATGGAACAGTCATCAACGGCAACAGAATCTTACAGGTCAACATTTTTTTTTAGTTTCCTTTTTTTTGCTTCAGAATCATCTCTTTCACTCATCATCCTATCAGTAAAACTTCAACTTCTTCAATGTATACTTGTTTTATTTTCTGCAGCCCAAAACTAAGTGTGATCCGCATGCACTGATGCACGGTGATGAAGTGAAGATGGGAGAGACTGTGCTATCCTTCCACATCCACTCAGGGACTGATACCTGTGATGGCTGTGAGCCCGGTCAGGTGATGGCTCACCTCAGCAAGCACAGGAGAGAGGAGACTGCAGGTGAGCCACCCCCCAAAAAAAGCCTGATCTAATCCATTCCTCAAACAAAGGCTCTGCGTGAGATTGCATTCACTGGTCATGATTGCTTACCTTTATTATGTCCATCCACCATCATGTTAGATTTACCTTTTAATCTCACTGTATTTTCCCAAAGTGCCTGCTCTCACCAAAGAGGATAAAGAAGCACTAAGACAGAAGGAGCTGAAGCAGATGAAGGCCAAATATGGCCTGCAGGTGAGTGTCATCAGGACAAGCTGCAGCCAGTTTCAGTTTACACCCTCTTCTCGTTATGCCGCCAGTCACATCTTTAAACTGCTTTTCTGTAAACAGAGCAGTGAATATGAAGAGGCCAAAGCCCTGAGGAACACTAAATACAAGGACCGAGCAGAGTCTCGACGACAGACTGTGGGCAGTGAGGGTGTTTTCCAAAAAAATGACGCCCCGGCTTCTGTTCATGTGTAAGTATGTTGACATTGACTGTAATTTCTAAATAAGGGAAAAAAATGATGAATATAAGTGTCAATCGTGTATCTCTTCCTTGTCCTATCAAAGGGAGATCAGTGAAGTCAACAAAGGGCGGAAGATGTTGGAAAAGATGGGCTGGAAGAAAGGAGAGGGACTGGGTAAAGAGGGAACTGGAATGAAAAACCCGGTGAGATTCTGCTTGACAATGTGGACATGTCCTGTTGGCACTTTGATTTAGATGTATTGTGAAGCAACAAAATGATTTGATTTACTCATTACTTTCTCTACAGATTGAGCTTAAAATCAGAAAGTCCCAGTCAGGTTTGGGGGCTGGTGGCACCATGTCTGTAGATGATGTCTCTCTGACCAGATCAAAGTCGCAGAAGAACTGGGAGAAAGCACGTGAGAGATTCGCTGACTCCTGCCAGTCCGATATGTTGTCACCCAAAACACAGAAGAACAAATCACCCAAATCCTGGGTCAGAGCAGAAGAATCAGACGCCACAGACTCTCCTGCAGGTTTTGATACAGACGGCCAAAGCTAGGAAGAAGCACGAGTGTGTACATTCACAGTGGACTTAAATGCTGAGTGGGGAACTTTGATGCGTATCAGCAAATGTGATATTTGTAGATTACAGTAAAGATAGGAAATAGTGTTATTTTACTTTTTTAACTCAATGACTGACAATGAAATGTTGCTCTGAGAGTCGGCTGAAACAGAATCTGACCACAACTATCACTGTCTATCAACAAGCTGTCCTGTGCTGTGCATAAACAATGTCCTTAATTGGTCAGAGTGAGCTTGCGAATGTGTTTCTTCCTCTCCTCAATAAGCGAACTGTGTGGAATGTTTACAATTTAAAACACAGAGGAAGAGTGACGGACAAATGCTCACAGTCCAACATGCCTGTAGTCCAACCCACAGAGGGCAGAGCTGCCACTGTGCCTTTGAAAACGAAGAGGACATGAATCGCCTCGAGCAAATGTTGACACAGTGAAGATATATTTCTCACAGTGAGATTATACTGTGGATGCGTTCAGACAGCAACGAAACTGTTAAACCAGTCACCACAGCTGGGTTGTAACAATGTCCAAAACCCCCTTTTTTTTCATGTTGTACATTAAACTTCGATCATGCTCACTATTATGGTTCTCTTTGATTCACAGCCTATTACATAAGATCCAGTCCTTTCATACTGTCATTGGGCAGACACACACATCCATGTACTTGTGTCAAGCCAGTGAGCAAACATATTTTACTGTCCATCTGTGCGCACTGTGCGAGCTTATCTGTGGGTTCATTTTGAGGGTGTGTGAATATTTGCATGTGTGTGTAAGTGTACGCTTGAACAGAGGCCAGTCTCACACTAACTGGAAAAAAAATGTCAGTGCAGCTACAAGCTCAGTATATACACAGGACAGTAAAATACAGTATGATGTGTTGTTAGAAAACAAGACAAATGCTGCAGATGAACATGCATCATGAAAATTTCTCAAACTAGTAACAAGCCTCCACTTGTTGAGCTGTAGCACAAGTTTTAAGTCGCTGAATAAGACAGAATGACAGTTGAATTGCTCTGTAAAACTAAAATCAGCATCAAACAGGTGAGTGATTTTACTCACATTACACTGTTGGTGTGACTCCTTGAGCTGCCTTGCCTGCTGCTCTTCTTCTGACTTAAATTGGCACCCATTTTGATCTTCCCACTCTCCAATCGATGGGCGATGTGTATTTCCCTTAGCTAGTAGGCATACTCTCCTGTGCTCATCTGAGACGGTTCAGCAGGTAACACTGGTGCTCTCCTGTCAGACTTCTTCTGACACAAGTTTTTTGACAGGTAGGCCCTCTTGTCCCTCCCTCCCGCCCTCCCTCTGCTTCGCAAGTCTCCTCCCTCAGCTCCCTGAACTCACTGGAAGTAAACATTCAGCCGCTGATACTGTAGTGTAATAAAATTGGGAGGGATCACATTGTGTGGCTGTGTTGGGTAGAAAGTCTGAGCCATAAAAAGATGACGTGAGTCATGAGATAAAGCGGGAATTCATTCTTATGCGAGGTTGTGGCTGAGGGCTTCGAGAGATCTGGCTTGACCAGTTTCAGAGCAACACTGAGCCAACTGTTCTTTCAAGTACAGCCTATTCATAATGTCATTTTTTCAGAAGTTATGTAAATCATGTGAGGTGATTCCAAGTCCTTAAGGGCAAAATCAGCTAATTCAAAGTCTATTCATGGTCTCTTGTGTGATGATAATAATAATAATATTTCAGGAATCGAATCTCTCTGTTTTGTTGGCTATGTTGAAGAGCATTTTTCAAACTGAACACTGGAGTGCAGAGAGGTTGTGTAATCTGCATAGAGAGTGCATATTAATCTTGCAGCGAGAACACACTTTCATTTGCCATTGCGCAGTGCAATGTGACTTTTCCTGAAGCAGCTGGGTTTTTTTTTAGATTGCTCTAACAGGCAAGTGGAAACAAGTTTTCTTATGTCTCAGTTGCACTAAAACAACTGTGTATATTGTGTTCATAATCCTTGTTAGTAGTGATAAAGATTAACAGCCTCAGCCTGGTTAGGGAAATTAAAACAAATCTAGAAAAGCTGACATGCCTCACATACAAAATAAACAAGTGTACCAACATGCACTCAGATTGAAGAGAGCGGAAAGAAGTGCTTTTGTTATTTCAGCACATCTGTATTTTAGGATGAGGTTTAACCAAACAGAAGTAGAGAAGTCACAGGTATGATGAGAGTTTTAGGAGTTACAACCACAATATTTTAGTATTAAAGTCACTAAAACATGTTGCTGCAATGTCTGACTCTCACAAAGACGCCTTGTTTTCCACCCCTTCCAGCTTTGAGGTTGACACAGGTCAAAGGTCAAGTAGCAACAGAAGGTCATCCCCTCTTTCATACCACACATACATACACGCAACCACACACAAGAAACAGTGTTGAATTTTTAAATACAATCAGACAATGAAGACAGGAGTGTCTTCTGTCTGCAGATAACAGAGGAATGTGTGAACGGTGAATAGAGTGTTTTGGGTCATTGGAGACATTAGTCAGGAGTTCCTGGTGAAAGAAAAATATTTTCTTGTCATAATTTGCATTTTGCTGTACAGGATAGACATCCATCATATTATAAATCACATACTGTTATTCTTAAAATAAAAAGGTTATGTGCACTATATCAACTGGCAATTTTTGTCTTTTAAATACAATTTAAAAGACAAAAAGAACCCAACTTTTGTTCATGCATAGGCATTTTGCTTTAAGTATTTTATTACAGTTATACTGTCTTTGTGAGACTTTTAATATTCAAGTCTATGGTCATTTTTGAGGTCATAGTGTGTGTTGTTTTATGGATTTACACACTGAGTTTAAGGTGCTCCTGCTATTTTGTTCACTCCCTAGATGGATGCATTCACTGTTTCAGGAACCTGCTGGTATGTATGGCAGTTTTTTGCAACATAAAATCATCACGAGATGATTAAAGAGAAAAAGCAAAGAATTTCTGTGTATTTTTTTTCTGACCTCTCTCATTTTTGCTTTATCTTTATGAAAAACTGGATTCTTGTACATGTACGGGTATCTAAAATCCTTCAAATGAAACAATTTGAGAGGAAAAACTACCGTGAGCTGTGTGGAGGGATCAGAAGTAGACTTTGTTCTGTTCTGTAGTGACAAGCTACAAAGGTTTGGTTATGGAATAATCTCTCACACTATACACAGGAAGTGGGGAAAAATGTTGTCCCAACACGCAGGTTATCCGGATCCGTCACCAAGTGAAGCCTGACATCAACTGGTTGACTTTGAACACTACCGCTGACGTTCCTCACTGTGCGTTAGGGGGGACAACAGTAATAGTAAGAGAGAAACTCTTTCATCATCATTCATATTTCCTCTGAACAGTGTGAGATGTCGTTTCCATGGCTTTCCATTATGGTCAGGGGCTGGGCAGGGCTGTGCTGCAAGCATTGCTCACTAGAGTCTGTAATTTTGGAAAACATACCTCAGAAAAACAGTTCGCTTAGGAAAACGTCATAATGGTTTCAACATTGAATTGTAGTTGAGTGCTTTTTGAGCTCAGAGCTGACCACAGCTAAAGCCAGCAACGGTGTGTTTATCAAATGTTTTAAAAAGCGGCTGTGTAGCAGAATGAAGACCTTGTGTAACATATGGTTTACACAGAAACAGCCATGGAGTCATGTGAGTGATCACAGCCACAAAAGGAAGACAAAAGCTATACAGACAAATGGGAGTCTTCTCTTTGTAGTCCACTCCACTACAGCCAAGTAGACTGCAAAATGCAGTGTACAGATCAGATGAATAGTGAAATATACAGTATAGTATGTTATTAAAAGAAATCCGGATAAATGATATTCTAAATGAAGCATGGCACAAGCATGTTTTTGATTGTATTTCTTGGTAAAGAGGAACCCTTTTTAACAGAACTGCGAGAGTTTTACAATTTTTATAAAAAAACTTATTAAGTATGTTTCAGTCACACTTGCTTCCACTCTTTGATCGAGACGGAAGCAGAAAATGACCCTCCCTAGCCAGACTCCACACAATTTTCATTTCATTTAAGCCACAACATGTGTGTATGTCCTCGTCTGCATCTCTGTTATGGCAACATCTCAGTCTGGCCTGTGATTCCATTGAGAGGCACGAGACCAGAAGCGACACAAGTCTGAGAAACAGTCCTGTGTTGACTCAACTTCCACCCCCCCCCCTTACCCGCTTTCACTTCCGGCTCAGCCAGCCTTCCCAGCCTCGGTGACTGAACCTCTACAAATCAGAACAGAGCTCTCAGGCTGAAAACACAGGATTGCACTACTTTAAATCGTGATTGTTATCCTTGGAAAGTAGTCAAAAAGAAATTCCAGCACAGAAAATGCACTTTTTTTAACATGAATGTTCATGTGAGAAGAGGAGAGGGGAGGTCAGGAAGTAGGGGTTTAAATGCCTCTAAAAGGTCATCTAACTTGATACTTTTGGCTGAGAGGAAATTATCCTCATTCCAGTATGAATCTTAGTTAATTCTTAATGAAGCACTCGCCAACAAAATGATCTTTTTCATGTTAACAAAAACAGGAAATTTGATTACACTATTTAGAAAAAGAAGTGTATAAAGCACATTATGTAATCCTATTAAAGCTGTCATAAGGCTTCTGTTGGAAAACATTGTATTGGAAGGAGAATTACCCTGTATGCGATGCCATGCTTCTGAGCATAAATACCACATCCAGAACAAAATTCCTGCGCTCCAAGCTCAATGGAAATTCCAACAAAACTATGGCTTCCTCCCGGCAAGTGACTCAGAGCCACTGTTGAATGTCTTCCACCTCCTGGCCTTTCCTGCTGCGAGCTCGGGCCTCAGGGTGTGTCTCCCTGTGACCTCATCTTCCCAGAAAAACCTCCAGAAACCCCCAGAAGCAGCACAGTTGCTCACATGATGCAGCCTCCACACAAATCGCCCACAATAACAAACCTGTCAGTTTATAGAAAAACACCAACAGCACTGCTGGCAGTGCCTGTTCGGTCAACCAGAGCATCAGCCATGTGTGTGTGTGTGTGTGTGTGTGTGTGTGTGTGTGCCTGAGTCCCGACTAGCATCCTGTTTATACAGCCTGGTCTCTACTGCCTACAGTGAGAACTGAAGCTTGAACCAGCCTCCAGACTTTTTAGTCTTAACTTCATTGTTTTTGCCAAAGTTCGTCCCAAAAATCTTTGTGGTGAATTCTTCCTCAAGGGCAAAAATCTCATGTGGGCAAACTTTCAGTCACCTGTCTGTTAGTGTAACTCCTAACAAGAACTGCTTTAATAAGCAGACCTGCTTTACAGCTCTGTACATCACACTCACCACAAACTGCTGGTCTGGATCAACCAGTGAGGGGAATTATAGATTCATGAAAAGAGGCTTTGTGTTCATGCAAAAGACAATAGCTCTCCGCATGGCAGCTGGACTTTTAAACCAGACACAGCACATTCAGTGAGTCATCTGGCAACTACTGTCCAAAAGTCAGCAGATCAGTGCCAGTAAACGACACAAACAGTTAACTAATGGAAACCTATCTAATCAAAGCAGATAACGGCAGAAGTAATGGTGCACCTGACTGGCTGACTGACAGCTGTCAAACTTTGAGTTTCAGTGTGTAAATCTTACCTTGGTTTCTCTGAGGACTGGCAGGCTGTGACGGATCCGCTGTGAGGTTTGTGTCCTTCACAACAACAACAACAAGTGGATGAAAAAGTCCTCGGTCAGTGCAGTGAGAGGTCCTTAAGGGAGTCTGTGCTCGGGCTGCTGTTGGAGTTGCGGCTGAGTGAGAATGCTTGTTCTCTCTGCGTGGCGGGGCTTAGTCCATGTGGCTGGATGGGAAATGAACTTTCTGGGCAGCATGCCAAGAACAGAGTGGATTTTAAAGACACAGCAGTTCGACCAGACTTTACGCTGTGTGTCGCTGATTCTTGAGACTTTGGTGAAAACATGTCCCACTAAGAAAAGTGCTGTTGAAAATGAATAACATTTTCTTATTTAAAATAATCAGGGTTGATAATCTGAGGGTATTTTACACAAATGATGACACAGTGCCCACAAAATCAGTTGTCCTCAGACAAAAGATTATCATTTCAATTTGATAAGAAAACAGTGGAAAAATGATTTAAAATGTATACTGTAATATATATATGCCAGATGAAAGTGTAGAGTGAAGAACCTCCTAAAACTAAAAGCAGTGAATCTTCAACAATATTTACTTTTATTTTGAGGTTGCTCCACATCTGCTGAATGCAACAAAGTCACACAAGCTCCTCTAGGTTTACTGTTTTTTCCAACAATGTTTACATATTATATTGATGTTGCTACTGTCACAACCATAACGTGTCAACACCATCGCTTTTGTATAGAAAGAATTTTTGTAAATTATTAATTATGATTTACAAGATGGCTTCTGTATACAACTCATGCATGTCATGTGAAAAAGTGTGTTTTTGTCACCATCGACAAAAACACACAGACGGTGTTGATGTCAGCTCCAAATCATCCTCAATGGAGGCTTGAATATAATTTATGATCACAATAAATATTAGTATGGCTTGAAATATTTCATTAACCTCTTTATTTATAATATACATCATTTCCTCTTTATTTCTTCCACACATAGGCCTACAGTATTTTCTTACTAAATGTGCCTTACTATATGTACCCCTGTATGAATAAAACCATAATTTTATAAAATCTCACTAATTTAAACGTAATTAAATTCATAGTAATTTTGCACAATTTCATAGTAATTCCATTCAATTCTGACTTTCCTTTTATGTATTTTAGGAAGTTATGGCTAAACAGAAGCTATCAGTGGAAGAGCGAAAGAGAAGAAACAAGGAAGTTATCCAGAAATAAAGGAGGAAAACCGGAGAAAGGAAAAGCAAACATGGAAGAACAGAGTAGGGGATGGGAAGCTAAAAGCTATCAGTGATTTGAAAGGGAAAAGAGGAGTAATAAGAGAAAGGCTTGGACACATATCCAGCAAGAGTCAAGAGAGTGTAGGAGAAAGGGCCCAGAAACACCCCCAGATAGTCCACTGGATCAGACTATACAGGAGACAGCTCACAGTAGGCAGTCTATAGCAGGGGAGAGAGAAAGAAAAACAAGAGCAAGATAATCGGGAGAAAGCTTTGAAAAATCAACTTAATGAGATAATAAAAGATAGGAACAAAATGAAAATGCATTGGCAATGAGAGCAAACTAGAAATAAAAACATTCAAGAAAAAAAAACAGAGTAGATACTACAGGGAAGCAACCTCAAAAACCCCTCCATCAAGAAATCCTTGCTCTTCCACAACTCTCTCATTCAAGAATTCAATCAAAACAAAAAAGCAAGTCAAAAATCAAAGAATGTGACTCTGTCAGGAAGGGTTCTAAAGAAATGTCCCCTAACACACCAGACACAGCAGTGAGGGCTGACATACAACACAATGAGAAAGAGAAGGACTACTGACAAAAAACCCACTTACATTCAAACAATAACCCAGATGATTCAAGATTTCAACCATGATGCTGCAGGAATGACGACTGACAAACAGGATATGATAACACAGAAGAAAATAAAGCATCAGAAAATGATTCTGACTGACACAGCGAGTTCATCAAAAAGGAACCAACTGTAAAACTCAGTTATTCCTCCGTCTGTGCTTTACGTCCATTCTATGTCACAGCACCAGAAACAGCTGATCGAAAGATGTGACAGTGCCAATACTGTGAAAATGAATAGTGGTAGTTGTTGTACTAAATTGTTAAATAAGTGACTTGAGTGGTGATAATATTGGAATTCTTTGTTGTAATTAGGCCACTGTCACCACTGTCAGATGAACCTTTCTTTGTTTTAAATCAATATGCTTATAATCTGTTCCTCCAATATAGTTGATTTATTAAAGCAGCTGTCTCTTTAAAATTAAAAGTGTGTTTTTTGATGTCCAAAATTGTTATTTTGTATATTTAATGCTACTGATAAAAGTTGCATTATGTAAGAGTTTTTAAAGGAGTACATGTGAAATAGTATAAAATATGAACAGAAGTGATCAACACCACATATGTGTATCTAGGGTGTAGAGATGATTTAAAAGCTCTGAATCTATATTAGACTTAATAAATAGGAATAATTTGCTTTTTATTGGGTCTGATGGTGTTGGTATTGACAGTATGTAATGACAGGGAAAACACATATTTTACAAAAAAATTACAAAATCAGCAGCTTGCACTGAAATATTATTTGATTGCTGAGACCTTGTTCTATAAACATAAGTTTAGATTTCTTAACATTTCATTTTTTTCTGTTCAAAATTAAAACCTGTTTTATCCAAATTCTCAAGAATCAGTGGTGTGTTACAAGAAAACACATTTTCAGCTGCTATGTTAATCAGTTCCATTCAAATGTCTGGATTTACTTGTGAATGAGAACAACCTCCCTGTATCTCTACAAATGCATATTTGTTTTACTGATGCTGTTATAGAAACTTAACTTTATGGTAGCTGAGTTATTTAAAGAGCGTCTACATTGGCACATCAGTTAAAGTACGAGAACCAGAGATGAGAATTCAACAGTTTATTGTCTTTTCACAGGATTTCCAATTAAATCATTGACTGTTACAGATGATTTAATGGCTAAAAGGCGAATGAAAACAATAATCAGTAACAAATGTACTCTAATAAATCTTAATCAAATCAATGCACTTTGGTCATTAAACAAAGAAACAGCAATAACTATAACAATTTTCCATAACTTACTCAATCAATGCATCTGTGACAGTCAACTATTTAAGTGGAAAGACAATAAACTGTTGAAGGACTCTCATACTTTAACTGGTGTGCCAATGCAGAGGCTCTTTAAATAACCAGCTACCACAAAGTCAAGTTTCTACAGCTGTAGTAACATTACCACTGACAGCACTGCATAGTAATATCCTCTGAATGTAATATCATAGATTTACATTAATTGATCTTTTTGTGTCACAAACACTCACAGATATTTCCCACTTCGGTGATCTCTCCACTCATTTTGGTTATTCTCAAACAGGTCAAACTCAAAAGGTGATGTAGGATTTTCACACCAAATCAAACACTGAAAATGAGAAAATGAGATTTACATGTGCTGCAGGTAAATCACAGGAAATGAAACATCTGTCTGTTCAGTTGCCATGAATCAGTTGTCAGTTCTATACTGGCTTTTTGACACTGAGTTGGGAATCATCATGATTATGATCACATACTAAATGGTCAAAGCTCCAGCAGTTTGCAGTTGTAAATCAGTGAGTTGGTGTCTCCCTCTAGTGTTTTTACTTCAGAAGAAGACAGCTGCAGCAGAAAGCCCTGCTACACATCTCCCTGCTGCTGCTTCCATCAGACACTGCACAGCTGAAAACATTAAAAAAAAAATGAATGGTTTGTTTTATCATACAAGAATACCATTTAATGCATGCTTTCAGGCTGTGTGTTTTGTGGCCAGTCTGAAGGCTATAAATATCAATCAACATTCTCAGTGGCCTGAGGAGAATATAGCTACGTGCAGGTACTGAAGCCAAGACAAGTTTTGTTAATCTCTGCGGAGAAGCTTCCTGCAGAGGCTGAAGTTACTGATCTGTTGGAGCACCAAGAACACATTCAGTACACCTGCACTGCAACATGCACTGATAGTCCTTGGTTAGAAACACACTTTGCTCTAGTGGATGGCAGCCCTCCATGGTTTGGGAATTTTTAACGACTCTATAACTTGATTATAATTTTGTTTTTTCTACATTTGGTCCACAGAAATGAACCAGATTTGTTTTTATCAGGCATCAATTAAATACTTCATTCATTCATTTAATACATACATTCCATGTAACTCAGGATTTATTTCATATCAGAAGAATGACGGTGCCCAAACCAAGTAAACAAAATGTGTCACTTCCTCGCCACAATGTTTTAGCCTTCAGGAAACATGTGACTTGACCTTGCACACTCTTTATCAGACAAACCCTGCAAGCAGCATCACACGGAGGCACTGCAGCAGCTTTCAGAGCCACTGGACCGAGTCACCAGTCCACTATAGAGCTGTGGTTTCTGTCTCCACATGCAATGAGATCACTGTCATTTTCTCTTTGGTCGCTTCCCTTTCACTGAGGATTAACAGGCTGGACTTGATCATTTATGCACCCTCTTCTAACCCTCTTTCATTCACACTGTAGCCTGGCAACAAGCCACTGGGTAATATGCACAGACACAAGGTAGCTTCATGTCACTATTTCTAGGTGCATAATGATCAGGTCTAAAGGGCTGAAAGGATTTGAGAAACAAAAAGTAAAATAAAAAATATGTATTTTAACTAGTATATGTTTTTGTCAGTAATTAAAGCCTAATTGTTCCTGAAGATCTACGGTTCATTGTCGCAGTTGCATATAAAGGAAAGAGTTCAGGTCAAATGCATTTCCCTGTGCCACAGTTTTTTTTCTCTTTTTCACTGGCCACAGATCAAATCTGACACATGGAAAACTATGACCAATTCATTGCTGTGTAATTTCAGTGAAAACAAACACAACATCCAATCACTTTAAAAAACTACTTAATGTCACTGAAATGACCTGTAATCTTATTTTCTCAATCAGCTTCTTACTATTAGTGATTGGATCCTGCATGAACACATTGTTCCCTGCCCAATTTACAACAAATTTAGTTATTTCACATTTAATATTTCAGTTTATCGTTCTTTCCTCTGTTCTCTTATCACTGGTTGGAAGTGGGCTGGACTCAGTCGGAAAAAGGTGATGTCACATACTTCGGTGCACCAATCAGTGATTAGCAGCATTTAAGTCAGCGTGACAATCAAATCTGATCAAACGGAACCCACAGCCCTGATGAAGCAGATAGCTGATTATTTTAGTGTTAAACCACTGATAAATAAAACCTTTTGTCTTTTATTTGTCATGAAGAGTTAATGTTAGTGTTAGAGAAATACATACAGTATAATATTTAATGTCAAATTTTCCTTCAAAGACCTTAGCTCCATGAAATTTACATTTTTGCATGAATTTATGTCAGTTTTGGCAACAACAATGATTTAAAAGTGTGTAATCTTTAAATAAACACCGTATACTTGATGTATAATATCCATAAATTGAAATGTTCCAGATTTGCACAGCTGCTTTTGCACAATTTTTAATCTTAAAATCCCTCTTTTAAATAAAAAACCTGGATTCTCTCATCAGTGGACTCAATAAAAAAACATGTTGGAAGCTGATAATGGGCTCCATCAGTTCCCGGGTTCACTGCCACTGATCAGTATGGATGGATGTGATGAGGATGTTACATCACTTGCAGTGCAGCCAGACGCCAGCAGCAGCATCCAGCTCGGAGGTAACGCGGCGCACAAAATACAGCTGGCCATATTGTGCACCAGCTCGGCTGCGTCAGATCTAAAAACACACACACTCACTCACTCACACACACATACACACACACACACAGCAGCGCTGGAAGAAGAAGTCACCGCCAGAGAAGAAATATACTGTTTGAAAACTCGGCTGAGCTGGTAAGTGTTCGGATGCGGTAAATCATATTTTTCACGGTGATGCATCAGTCCCATTATGTCGAAGCCTTGCGTGTCCTCTCCTGCGCTTTTGTGGTTAACAGGCTTTCTCATGGCCCGCAAAGCCAGCGCGCATCACCTCATTTTTGTTTGATTTGTGCAGATGTTAGGATGTGTTAAAAAAAAACAACCAAAATCTCATGATTCCTTGAATGATGAATGTAACCACACATTGGCATTGAGGATTATCGATAATAACGCCTTTCGCTTGGGAGTAATAAGGGCTTGTTTACCCCCCTCAGGTTGGCGTCTGTACGTGCGGGGAAAATGGTTAAACTGGGGAATAATTTCAGTGAGAAAAATAACGGGAAGGTGGTTTCTGAAGACGGATTTGACACCATCCCTCTCATAACACCGTTAGACGCCAGTCAGCTGCAGTTCCCTCCACCAGACAAGGTAAGATTTTGGATTTGATATTTTCCATTGATTTGGAGAGTCATAGTGAGGGGGTCCTTACAGAACAGACCCTTGCTGTATTTCCATCATTCCAGTTAGACCAATTAGGCTGCTGAAAATGAAGGAAAACAAAACAAAAAAAAATTATTAGTAGAAAAATCAAACCTTGCACCTTCTGTGAACTCATTTCCTCATGCAGCTACAACTGCAAGCTGATTGGATCTTTTTTTTTTTTTTGTTGCCATGTCTGTACATGTGTGTTGTGTGTTTCTGCCAGGTGGTGGTGAAGACAAAGGCAGACTACGATGGTGAGAGCAAGAAGGGGAAGCTACGATCTCCTAAAATTGCTGAGTTCTCAATAAGCATCATTGAAGGCGTATCTGAGCGACTCAAAGTAAGAATAGTGTCACTGCCATTGTCTGTGTTTCATACATCATCCCATTTTTCTCCCAATATCTCTCGCACTCTCATGCACACATGCATATGCCGGAGAGCTGTTTCCCCCCCTGCAGGCTCAGGACATTTGCCACCGCTATCCAAATTATACTCTGTGGCTTGCTCGCTCAGATCACCTTCATGTCCTGTTTCCTGCTGCTTGTCATCTTGTCAGGCTACACAGGGAGACATAATGCACAATGATTCACTTAACCCCGCCCTGAAACTCTCATTAATTCAGCTGCTGCCATGGCGATAGCCTCCAAATGGCAGCATCCCTCCCACCTCCCTCAACGCCCCCCCTGACCGGGCAGATGTGTTAAGCTGTTCACAACATATATAATGATGTAAACATATGGTTTGGTAAAGAAAAAAAAGAAAAAAAAACACAGTCCTGGCTCCAGATCTAAAAATTTGGGACTAAAAATTTGCATATATATATATATATATATACACATACACGACTCACCAGTGCTTTTCCTTTTACCTTTGCATTTTTAAAATTCATATGTGCTCTGCATGCAGACTATACACTCCGCTCTCACTCCATATTTAGAATCAACAGATGAAACTGTCTCTCCTGTGTGTCAAGCTTCCTTTGCTAGTAGAGAGACATTTGAAAGGCAAAGGGACACATCACTGTCTGAGAGAACACAGCTCGTAAAAACTCACATCAGTGCTTTGAAACGCTGCAGGCAGCCCTTTCATCGCAGATAGTCTCTTTCATAATCTCCTGTTGCTTTGCTTTGTACATGTTGTACCGTCTGCTCAGATGTGTAACTGCAGGATTCACACAGACAGATAAAAAGAAAATATCTGTCTAGTTGTTAACAATCTTATCAAACCTCAGTCATCTGTGTTGGGAAAGAGTAACAACATGCATCTACTCTCTCCAAGAAATCCTCGTGTATGTTCTGTCAGCAGTCGACACTGGCACGAGGATTTCTCTCTTTCTCTGATGCAACTGCGTCAACTTATTCAGAATATAAAACAATTTCGCTGACGTCGCTTGAAATGATCAAATTTCTCCACAAGCGTTCATATTGACTTTGTGAGTCATAAAAATAACTCACACACATACCGGGGTGCAATATCTTCAGCAATAATGAGACTATTTCTCCCACACCTTGTCTTATCCCCCTCCCACATCCGAGAAACACCAGTAGCCGTTATGTAACTCCCCTGAGAGGTGAGAGCTGGGCTGTACAGATGGTCACACAAGCCATTTTCCTACTGGGTTACTACTGTATGCAGAATATCCTGTAACCCTGACAAGCTGTTAGTCATTGTCATAAATACATCGGACATATTCGGATATGTAACTTAGCGTGCACTCTATCTACACCAGTGTGCATCTCTTCTATGGATGTTTTTCATTTCAGTATTTCAACCTTGCACTGCTGTTTAAACTAGAAATAGAAAGACGAGAAAATCTTTAAGTTTGCTCGCTCATCTCCTTTCAATAAAACTGATTCAGTAGGTTTGTGATGTTCGTAAGCTGAGCTGTGAAGCAGACTTTGTGCCGACACTGGAGCTTTTGTCTTTTCTCCTTTAGGTGACCTTGCTGGTGATCTGTGCCCTGGCCTTCCTGGTGTGTGTGGTATTTCTGGTCGTCTATAAGGTCTACCAGTATGAGCAGCCCTGTCCTGACAGCTTTGTTTACACGGTAAACACTTATGAGAATCATTGTTTGTGACCTGCCTCATGGTGATATGTTAATATAATTTTCCAGGGTTAACTTTTGTTTTCTTGTAAAGAATTTTAGCATTTTTGTGCTACATAAACACGGTTCATTATACTTAAGCTTAGCATTTGCAGGCCTGTATTTTTTTCTGAATTTTCCACAATTTCACAATAACAGAAGTTCAAGTGAAGTTTAGTTTATTTACCCCCAAAGCTCTACTTTGAAAATCCATTGTATTGTTTTAGAACAATTGAATAGTTTTCTGTTTGTAAATGTGATCTGTAATTGTATAATGTTCTCTTTGAAGGTGGCTTTTTGATATGAATTTGATTAATCATATCACTACTGCCACATTATCAGCTTTTAATTTGCTTTTACCTTTAGGGAGACTAAGTAACTTCTAAGAGAAGAAACAACACAATCTTCCTCTAAAAGTTGACTTCATAAGCCATTACATATACTATGTATAATTCAAAAAAAAAAAGTACAGCCTATCTCGATCTGGTATGACCAGTATGATGGCTAATGTTAGAAAATGAAGTAAATATTGCCTTCATAATAATATTGACAATATTGAGTTATTGTTGTGTTTGCACTATCCACTTGCGTTAAGCTTCCAATAGCTTGGCTCATTCTGTGTGAAAGCCTAATCCATTTCCACAGGCACTTGTATAGATTAGGTATAATGAGGCTTAGCTTGTTTTGAGACTTGTTTTTCTTGTTTGGTTTTCTTATAATGTGAGATTTTTTTGCTCTGGTGTTAAACAGTACTGCTCCACTTTGTCACTGTCATTCGTCCTTTTATCTCATGTAACTGTGAGCTATGAATCACGGCTTGGTTCTTAGAATTTCATCATTCTTTCTTGAATCATACTTTTGTCACCTTGCATCTAGTTTTTCTTTTCTTTTCACTTACCCATTGTGTAGAGCGACAGATTTCTCATTTCTTGGCATTTTTAATCTTGTACCCTCTCTCTCTCTCTCTCTTTCTCTGGAGCAGCAAGGTCGCTGCATGCCGGCTGGGATGTATGGCAACTACCCCCCTCAGGGACCTGGGGGCCGCGGGCGCCTCTTTACCCTCATCAACCACTACAACATAGCCAAGCAGACCATCACTCGGTCAGTATCACCATGGATGACCATCATGTCTGAGGAGAAGGTCACCCAGCAGGAGACGGAGACTGCCCAGAAGCTGGCTTAACCAACCTGGGATCAGGAGGTGGCCTCACCTGCTGCAGAAAAATAAATAATATGGTTGTGCCATTCAAGCAAACCTCAGAGTCCTGTGGCTTTCTGTTGGGTCAAATCAACTTCTCTCGTCTGAGGTGCTATGCTCCCTTGTTGATGTAGTTTGATCAGCTGATGTGTACTGTAGCAGGAAATATGTGGAAATTTTGAACACGTTTTCAGCAAAGCGAGGCTTACACTTGGCTGGATTCATGGTTTGTTTGAATAGCATACGTTATTATTTATATACTCATCACAACAGAGTGGCAAATGTGTAGAAAAAGCCACAGAAAACACAAACACCGCCACACAGACACACACACTCACTGTCTTTGTACATACACATATGTAACAGAACTCACTTTAGTACTCAGATTGTGAAATGACTGTGAAACATCTTGTGTCTGCGTCGCTTGTTTAAACACAAATGCACGCACGACTCCAATAACAATCAGTTTGCTTTCAATCTCCGTCTTTTCAAATACATCATATACTGATAGCGCATGCAAGACCCTATGAGGTCAAGCGAGTGGTAAGATTCTCATGAGGCGACAAAGTTTGCAGCATATTTGCCACTGAGGTCATCTGTGTCAAAATATTTTACTGTCATGATATTGTGAATAATCAAAGCTTGACCAGGAGGAAAGCTTTTAACCAGCGAGAAAAAGACTATTTTAAATCATGTTGTTTTGATTCAGCCCATACTGCTCTCTGCATATAGTGCTGTTAAGGGGTTTTTAGTATTAGATGCTTACGTCTTTTTAACCAGAATTAATGATTGTCTCCATCTTCATTTAAACTCTTTGTGAACACCATGTGTTTTTTTTGCAGGCTACACAAGACTTCATTAATGGTTACTTTTCATAGCATAACTTTTATGCTACTGTATTGAATGTTTTTGCATTGCTAGTGAAGACACTGTATTGTGCAATGCTTCGCATTGATTAATGTCACCAGATGGCTTATTGGCAGCCATCAGAAATAGTAGACTTAGGTTGATGTAGTGGAACAATCTGACAGTAGTTGCTTGTCCTGTTGCTTTTTTCTGTATTTGTCATTTAAATTAAACTGTCACAAATTATGTACCTTTTTCAAACAATGTAATGATTACCATTGAAGTGCATTTGCTACATAAAAATGTTAAATGAAAAACTGAAATAAAGTGCCCACATTTCACACCGACGTCCTTGTGGAATCCATAAATGAGCAAGAACATTTTAAGAAACTGTTTTAGAAGTAAATCTTTTCAGTCCTGCTGAAACTCCCCGAGTGCAGAAAATAAGTACATCTTTAACAGTTCCATTTCCCTTGAGTTTAGATCAAAGACATATTTCTGAGCGCTGCACCGTTTTCATTGGAATATAGGTTAATCCTAATAAACAGATTAGCAGAAATATCAGGAGGCTGCATGAATCAAATCTCCTGTCGACAGCTTCTTTTCTTTAGAAGACACTAACACAGACAGGCTGCAGCTTTCTGGCTGCTCTTGATGTTATCTGAGAGCTCAACATAAATTTTAATGTATTAATCATCATTAAATGATGTCCTGAAGTAAAGAAAGAAGATACAAAATGTAATTTAAAGTATGGCTTAGTTTTACTAGAATGTGAGTGGTGTGTCAGTACAGTTATGCTGTGATACATATCAGGTATATTGTTCTGCTGCTCATAGTTTCCTGGAAAGAAAACATTCTCAAAGTTTGATAGTGAAGCATAATTTATGAATCTTTGAGGGACACAAGTTTATATTCTATTTAAAGACACGAGACTGCAGAGTCAATGCAAAGCAAGTCTACACAGAATCCTCTAGTGCATTAAAGTCTGTTCCAAATGAGCAACAGCAGACACCAAAACCTGTTTTTCAGTCAGACAAGAACAGTTATTTCCAATCAACCATTATCAATCCTTTTAGTGACAGAGAAAGACTGACTTTCAATTCATCACCGCAGTTAAAGTGGACACAGTGCTCCAAACAAAGCCCGACTCCATACAAGTGCTTTTTTTACATCAAAGCTGCAATCCTGAAAGCACTGGAAACAGATTAATAAGACAGCTAAAATCAGGGAAGGACAAATTGCCATCTCCACTCGAACCCAGAATCTTCATGAAGAACAGTTTGGAGATTTTGGAGACTTTGGAGAATTGTCATTTTGTCCTCAGGTCCAGCATGGTAAAGTGTACAATCAGTCTCAGTGTTGTTGTTTTTACAAATAAACCAATATGTGCCAGAGCCAGATGGTTTCTTGTCATATTGTTAGAGTCCATGGTGGCGGTTGCGTTAGCTGTCATACCAGTCCAGGAAGAGGAGAGAGAAAGAGCACATGACCAGGAAGAAGAGGATCCAAACCCGGAAGCCAGCGTTGTTTTTGATTGCCTTGTGAAAGAAGTTAACAAAAAGTGACATTTTACTGGTTAGATTTATTAACCAAAAAAAAAAATGATTTGAAGTATAAGTCACACATGGAGAACAGACAGGCTGGTTGTTTCCATCTAGAGAACCTTACCTCTCGTATATCCTCATTGCCTTCTTTAACGTTCTCTGTAGCACCAACAACCAATTGATGAATGCTGTCTATTTCTGTTTCCTGTCATGAGAAGTGAGATTGAAAATCAGGTAATGCACAACATTTTGCTCAAAACACCATGTATTCTGAATCGAGCAGGAAATGTAAGAAACCGAACTCACTTGTTGAAGGACTTTCTCAGCAAAGATCTCCTGGAGTCGCGAGATCTCCACCACCTTCCCCTCGATTTGCCTGGTGGGCACAAAAGGGAGGCTTGAAATATCCCATGAAAATAGTGTGCCTAGCATATTCAAGCCCCTCCAGATGGCATTAGTATTATCGGGGCAGGTCTGGTGTTTGGTAATTTTCATCTCAAGACCAAAGGAATTTTGTTCCATCTGAAACAAACACGTCAGTGATTTTATCTGGATACCACAGAAATAATTTCATCTGCAAACACCTATGTCCTTGGGTCATTTGAATCTCGTCTGAATCAACTTCTGGTATTTGACATAACTGTCGACTTGCTGGCATTTCAATCACTAGGGCCATGTAATTTAGGGGGAGGGGAGGTGACGCTGTCTAACACACTCACACAAGAGTGTCTACAGCTCAGTGTACATCACCATTTTGCAGGCTAAAATTACCCACCTCTCCTGTTAATACTAATGCTGTCAAGAAATGAGGTGTGATGAAAGGGAAAGTAATACATGTGCTGAGGGAGACTCACCTCACTTCATCCACCAGGTTGTTCATTTCACTGACCAGCCTCTGGTTCTCCTGCTCAAACTAGACAGAAACACACAACAGTACTGAAACATCTTCATAAAAGATGTTTTATACTTAAAGCTGACATTTGGCAAATCTGTGGAATTAGAAGTCAGGATATGCTGTATGTTGCATATCCTGTCAGTAGACGCTATTATCTAAATCACAAACCTTCAAAGGGTTCACTCTAGCAAAAAGGAAACATGAGCTGCATTAAATGTTTGTTTGAGAATATACTTGACTAACTGTGTTAATTTTGTAGTGACAAATAATTCAAACAAATTTCCACGACTTTCATTCTCCCTGAACACCTCCATACTTTAGGGACAAGTAATGAACAACACTGTACATTCAGAGGTATAGCTGAACATTCATGAGACAAATATGAATCTTACAGATCTACATATACTGTATGACATGAATAGTGAATAATGATATTTGAGGTGCCACACCATCTGGATCTCCTCAGGAGAGAGCTCGTCCTCCACTCGGCCCTCCTCCCACAGGTTGACACTGTTGTCCAGGACCTCTGACACACTCTTGTCTACAGGAAGGAAACACAAGTCTTCATGTTTCTATGAAAACTACCAACACTTCCTTCATCACTTACTCAGTCATTCACTTTCTGATCCTCTTAAAAGGTTACATTTCACCACACTGAAACCCAGAGCAGTCAAGTGTTGAAATACTGATGCATTGTTTTGTCCACACAGTGGGCGCTCACAGCATCGATCAATTTTTGGGGAGTGGTGATTAATCATTATCATAACACGATACTTGCATTAAACCTTTTTACATCATTGTGCCAAACTCACTGGTGCTTGATGGAAATGGTTTATCAAATGGAGAGGAGAGTGTACATAAGCCTCTCCAAGCAGAGAAATAATATTGTTAATACAATATTACAAGAATTATTCTGCTAAAGGAGCCAACGTTCTGTTTTATGTTGATTGTGTTGGTGCAGATACTGAATGTTCAGCCAAGATGTTTTCCACACACATATTTAGACATATTTTTTTATTATTATGTTATTAAGTGCAATTATTAACTGAAAATGAATACCAACAAAAACAAAATAATTTTGCTTTAACAAATCATACAGCAATTAAAAACCAGTTTTAAAAAAATGTAACACTACAGTTGACAGACGATTTGGAAAAAGGGGCGATGACACATGCAGCTGTTGCCTTGTGTAAACCAGCATTTTTTGTATGAGGATGTGAATGAGAATGGTGATATAAAAAAAGACTTAAGATTTTTTACTGAGAACTTTTAAAACGGTGTGTCCAATGCATCCCCCTACTGTGTGTTAACAGTTTCCCAGAATTGTAAGTTATTGGCACAACACGTTTTAATTTAGAGGCTGCAGATAAAACACACAGATCTGTCCTGCTGCCTTCAGATGACTGTAGAGATGTAATTATTAAACGGGAACACTCTATTTTAATATGTAAAATCAGGTGTGAATAAAATACAGGTAAGACTTACCAATTTATCATGACTGCAGCACAGACAACCTTACTAGCATTCTTACTACAATCACTTGTACAATTTGTATTTCTGATCTACTAGGCAAACGTATCTACTTCTTAAAGAGTGTCTAATCTAAGTGTTTCATTTTAGTCACACAATTATGGTGTATTTCACAATTATTGTATGTTACTTATCCTCTATGTTCTTGCCTAGCACAAAGGGAAAAGTGCACTTTCCAGGACACAAAAAACATAAACAAACAAAAAAACCATACAAAAATACCATTTTACAGCCAGTAAAGTACATATAGCAGCACTGCTGCCTGCGTCAGTCTCTGTGCCACCACAGAAATAGAGCCCAGTGTCTCAGGGGACTCACTAACTTACCAGAACTTTCCTCCTTGACAGCCTTTTCCTCTGTGGGCTCCACTTCTACTGTTTTCTCCACCCGACTGTGGTGCTCTGATCCCAGTCTTGACCTGAAACCACAGAGCACAGGGTTGTATGACTCAAGAACAACATGTCTTTAAGTTGCTGCAGTCCTAAACTGTAGGTAATGTGTAAATACTCACAGTCTCTTCTTGTCCACCATTCTCTTGACTCTAATTGCTCTCTGCTCAGAGTAGAGCTTACATACTCCTTAAAAACAAATAAAAGAGACACACAAGTAAACATGCAGTCATGAATCCCTAAAATATTGCTCTCCTCCTTATCAACCAGTAAATGTCCTGAAGATAAACAGATGGCGACGGTATTTTAATGAGTTGCATGAACTCACCTTTCAGATACATTTCAATGAGGTCCAGCACTGCCCCCCTGTGCTCCTTCATCTGGGCTGATGTCACCTGCTTCTCAGCTACAATGTCAACAATAACATTAAAAGACACACTCAGTGATTTTGATATAGAGCCTTAATGTAACCACCAATACAACATCCTCTCAACTCACTGCTGATGTTTTTACACTCAACAAAGTTCAGAGATGAGTTTTTAAAACTATGAGCTGTACCTGTGAATGTATTCTGCAAGGGCAAGACAATACTTGCATCAGCTGACGGCATTTTCTTAATTTCCAATAATATTTGAGGTCATAAGGCACACTGTAATAAAAACACACCTTCATTACGTAGCTGCTTGATGGCCTCAGAACAGGTCCTCATGAAGATTTGAGCATCCTGGTCGATCTGATCTCGTTCACTGTCCGTCATGCGGGTGAGATCTGATGAGATGAGACTGTAAAATAAAAAAAATTCAATACAATTGGCCTTAATACTAACACATCCCTCCATAATTTCCATATGTGCCCTCAATCATTCTCTGTCTTCCCTCTATCTTTATTCACGTGGGGCAGGAGCCTATCCCAGCATGCACTAGATGGATGGCAGGGGAAACCCTAAACAGGTCTCCAGTCCAATTAATATTAAACACTTTGACAAATCGATACATTCACACTTCTACATATGAGCAGGTTAAAGTTCCTGTTCAGCTGAGCTATGTGTTTTTGCACTATGAGAGGAAAATGAAGGACTGTGAAAACCAAAACAAACCTAAACAGAACATACAAAGACTGTAGGGATGCTATTCAAACCCGGGACCTTCATGCTGTCAGCTGAGACTTAATGTCTCCCTCTTGTGGACTTCTAAGATACTATGACACTCGTGAGTTAAGAACATACAGGCCTGATGGAAACAAAAACTCATTAGCACAGACAAAGCATGTTGTTTCTATTCTACAAAAAGTATCGGTATTAAAGGACGGGTTCACAACTTTTCAAGTCTGTCTTAAAACAACAGTCAGGTGCCCAAATGAACACAGAAACAGGTTTTGCTTGTGATAATTACTCCACCTGTTCAAATGGGCCATTAGAAGATCCCCTCCAAATACACTTACAATGTAAGTGACAGGGGACAAAATCCACAGCCCTCATTTTGTGCTAAAATGTATTTAATAGTTAATCTGAAGTTTATATGACGTTTCTAGAGTCTGAGTCAAATAAAGTGGATATCTGCTACAGTCTTTTTAGCATAAAATTCCCTCTTTGTGTTTCCTCTGACAGCTGTGATAAAATATGAAGCTGAACAAGTCCTAATTTAAAATATTTATGGCAACTGTGGCAAAATGTTTTTAAGCTGCAATCGCAACATGTTACAACATATCCTATTTAATTATATTCTAGGGAAGCATTAATGAGGCTTTTACTTCAACGTTAGCCATACTTGGACTGACATGGTGGCCAGCTCCACTAATTTTCTTCTAAGTGAATGCAGTTGAAATCAATAGTCCATAATTATTCTGTCAGACAAAGTGAAAGTAAAAAAAAAGGAAGTTGATAAGAAAACTGAAAGACAGGAACAGCTAATAAAGAGGCTGAAGGTAGACGAGACTTGCACACCAAACCACTGACGGCTTCTTGATGGATTTTCCCACCACTAAATACTAGCGCACTCCACCCACTGACATCAGTAATGTTTAGTTAATGTGTTCAGTTGAAGCTTTATCAACAAACATAACAAAACATGGGCTATTCCGCACACCCACACCTACAAAACACAGAGGGGGCCTTGAAGGGAGGAAGGCCTGGATTAGTCCCAGGGCGTGATTTGTTCTCCACTTGGTTGCAGCTCAATTATTCCAGACAATTAGACTGGAGCCTGCCGCTATGGACCACCCTACTTGCTGCTGACCTTGTGCCAGCAGGCAGCCCCTGCAGCACACACACACACACACACATACGTACACATTTGGAGACACATATTTGGAGACACGTATTTGACGCTCCCATCAAATTCAACCCTGACTCCTGACCTTCTCTGAATTTTGTCAGAATCAAAGTAATTCTCCCTTCACCAGCCTCCCATACAGCCTTGAACGGTTTTGACTGCTGCTGTTGTTGATTGTGGTGGATTACTGCGAGGCTTACCTCCCGGCGCTCACATAATCTTTCCTGTGTTGAAGCAGAAAGTCTTTGAGTTTGGTGATGTTCGTGATCTGTCGAGACAAAAAGTGAGAAGATGCATTACTTGACTTCATTACCTTCATGTCAATGAATGTCTTTAAATACTATGCCTCAGTTGCTCCTTCAAATATGCTAACCATGTCAACACGGCTTAAGAAAGGCTTGTTTAAGACGTGTACCAGGAAACTATCCCCTTGCCCCCCCCCAACTACATTTAGACAGAGCCAGAGTAAATGTATAATTTAGCATTTATTGAATGTGACAGGCGACCAATGTCTGTCTATCTCTGTGGACTCACAATATTTACTTTTGACAATTCATCAACTCCGAGACATACTAAAATCAAACTTGCAATTTCCTCGTCAAACAGCTCTCATAAATAAAACTGTGAGCTGCTGCATACAGAGCTCTGACAGAGCCATCTCTAATAAGTTTTAAATTCATGATCTGTTACTATTTATCACTGAGAAAACGTCCAAGTGTATGTGTGCACAGGGAAACCAAAGGAAACTTGGTTCAATCCAATATTTGCTCCTGTAATTCGGTCAAATATTAAAAAAGACCAAATTGCTTCCCTGTCCACAGAGCTCCGCTGGCAGGGTAGGAGTGGGTGTGAATGCGTACACAGCAGGCTCTGTTACGTCCAGAAGAAGACAGAACTCAGACAAGCCGAGGATTGAAAAATGACACAATGAGTTTGACTGTGACAGCAACCCCCCGAGCGTGGGAGATTATTTTGATAGCATAACGACGCTGTCTTCGGCCTTCAGCCTTTTCACTCTAACAACCTCAATTATCAAATTGCCTTGGCTGTAAGGAGTAATCTAGCACCAGCCGTCTAATAATGTCTCTAAACATCTATTCCTAGCGTCACAGTGACCTGAAGCGGTGTTTTATTTGAGCTGACATTTGAAAGATGACAAGTTTTTTCAATGCAGAAATAAGGTGTCAACATAAACAGAGCTGAGCAATTTGCTGGAAACCTAGACCCCCCCCGCCCCCCCCCCTCTCCGGTTCAAAGGGTAGTTCTGTGACGTATCACGCTGCTGTGGGGCACATGCTAACCCAAGGCAAGGGCTGTTAAGGCAAGCCGACCCTTGTAATAATACAATTATTTGAGGTCAAGAGTTAATTGTTGTTCAGAGCATTTGAGCTTGGAAGGGGGTTGAGGGGGAGAGGAGAAACTTTCTTATGGTTCGAAGTCTCAAATATTGTCTGTGTTGTGTGGCGTTTCAGTAAATGAGGAAACTTGAAGCGAACTCCTGACTGTGAGTCCTGAATTACTAACACACTGGTAGGATTTTCCAAGCCTACAGCCATAAAACCCCCAATGAATAACCTGCTTCTTATAATGTCCTGGGTGATTTTGGGTCGGAAAGAATGGGTTAGCTTTTTAAAAAAATGTTTGTAAAAAAGAAAAAGATTCCTCCGAGCAATTTAACAATGCATGCAGCCATTGAAATATGTATGTATCTTACAGTAGACATAACACATTTATTGTTTTAAGTCCAAGATTGCTCTGTAAAAGCTGTTGTTAGGTTTGGCATCTTAGTTTGTGTTTCATAACTTTTTTTGTGACCATTTTGATTGGAAGAAGTCAAGTGATATGAGGGATTTGTGTTATTTCTCACCTCCTTAAGGAAACATAATTTTCATGTTCAGTATTTAATGTTATCTATAATTGAAACAATTAGTTGATTGGTCAACTGGTAGAACATGAATGGGAAATGATTCATCTTTTCATTACATTTTTAAGCAATAATGGCAAACATTCACCGGTGTCAGCCATCTCAAATGTGAATATTTCCTGGTTTTCTTAGTTGTATATAATAAACTGAGTAAATCTCTGTATATTTTTGGGTTTTGGAGTGTCGGTCGAACAAAACAAGACATGATGTGGCATCACCTTGAGCTCTGGGTACTTGAGACGGACATTCTTTGCAGTTTGCTGACAAAATAATCGTTATTTGCTGCCTTAATTTCATCCACATTTATCCAGACCTGTGAGTGTTAAAGATGTGGCATGATTAAATGACTGTCATGATCTTATTATTTTACTATTTTAAGTAAAACCAGCTCTAGTGGTAAAAACAGGCCAAGAAACCCTCCATGGTTTCAGTAATTTTCTGTTTTCTATGTCACTCTAGGCCTACCACAAAGTAGAAAATATAATCTTTTACACGGCATGACTAATTTATCTTTTACTATAAACTATATTTTCTGTGTGCAATTGGCACTTGGCTTCAGCCTTTTATTTATGTACAAAGTATAGAGTATGTGCCTGCAGAACTGTGTTCGTGTACTGCACCTTTGTGGCCAGCAGGCAGTGCTAAATCCACAGCATTGAAACATGCTGAATCACAGAACAGAGGGGGGAGAGGTGTGTGTGTGTGTGTGTGTGTGTGTGTGTGTGTGTGTGTGTGTTGTGGGGGTACCGGGGAGTGTCAAGAGTGCTGCTCTGGGGGTTGAGCTGTCTCCTGTGTGTATACATTGGAGCTCAGATTCCCAGCACAACCTCAAGGGTTTGCAGGGGGTCAGAGGGATCAATTGCTCTTGTAACTTAAGACCCTAAAGAGCAAGTAATTCCTCAACAATGAGGAAGGGGGTGGCCTTGTGCATGCGGCTCACCGTATATGTGTGTATGCTGGTATATGTGAGGCTGTGCGTGTGTATACGCGCCACCGCATAGGTGTGTGTGTGAGGCAGAGCTCGCGGTGAAGGCAGAAGGAGACAGTCTGCCGGGCTACATCTAATCTCGTCATCATCAAAGACCCCCACTTTACCTCCTCACTTTCTCCTTCCCCCTGCTTCCCTCCAGCCCCGACTGAGCCCAAACAAACCATCAGGGGGGATTATTATGAGGAAGAAAAGAGAAAAGGCTTAGCTAGCAGATTTCTAAAGAGCTTGGATGGCTCTTTGTTTTGTTAAATCCAGGTAACTGACAGAATTTGATGATGACTGCCCTGCTTTAGTTTAAGCCCCTGTGTGTCCTGACCGAGGGCTATCCATACTGACGCCATGCTATGTTGTGTTTAGGTATGTGGGCCTGATACAGAAAGGATGCTTCAGTGGAGGAGACTGAGCCACATGTTGATTTTATTATCATGTTTATGTCTGTCTCTCTAATGGGTTCAGTTTTGTCTTCTTATGTCTATTTGCTATAGATGCAATAAACAAACAAAAAGCGCCATCAAACGAAGCTTTTAAAGATTCTTTATGAATAGGGTCTTTGACCTTTTTGGATATGAATTCACTTGGATTAAAAGTCGTGGTAAGCAGCATTTGTATACAGTTGTTTGTTTATGTTTTTGATCACGTAGATCAGATTATGCATTGATACAAAATGTCATCTTACAAAACTAAACACGATCGCCATTCATTTTTTATTTTATAGGGAGTCTGAATCATACATTAGAGATTTTGTGACACTAACTGAGGCACATCCGTAGACACTTTGTCATACAGTATGTTGTATGGACTATAAAGCCCTTTTAGACAACTACAGCACTAATTTTGTGCTGTAAGACACATGTCACATCTTAAAATTTTCTCCCATTTACGACAAATTGGAAATATTTAACAGGCGAGATCGTCTTTGTCAGTTACAATCTGTAACTGCCCTGCTGCTGGAGCTCGCTAGGATGGACAGTGGAGGTGACATCACCAGTTTTTCAGGCCTTGTAACCAGTTTTGGACAAATTTCAATGGAAAACTGCACTGTTTCATTCTGAAGCAAACAAAACGCGTTTCACCAATCAATTTCATATGAAACAGATGTAATGGCAGCGGGTGCCACGTTTCACTCGCAAAAAACCTGTACACCACAGTAGACAAAGTGAATGCATAAACACAAAGTGAATGCACGTGACAGACAGAGTTGTTATTTAGAAAAGCAAACAAACACTTGCGTCACAGGTGCCCCTGTATGCAGTACATTACATGTCAATAATGAATACCTTCTGTCTAAACAGTAGGAACAGTATCTGCAGGTATTATAATGTAATGTGCTGATCTGATGTTGTGATTCTTTAAGGAGCATAATTATGTAACACAGAAATAATAGTGTTTGTGATTCCTGGTTACATTTTTTAATATTGGGCTTTCAAAGATATTATAGGTAAAATGTTTAATAACAGAATAAACAGTATTTCTGAATTATCGGAACAGAACAGTCGTGTTTCCTGGAGTCTGTATTAAGCTGTTAAATCAACATGTTAGCAGTGTTTACATCTAGTTGTTATAACATCTGACTTGCCCTGAAAGCTTCACTTCCTATTTTAGAGTGTAAAATACAAACTAATAAAAATGAGCAAACACCTTGGCTTTACCCCATCTCATCACTCATTTTGCTTTTTACTTTTGTCAAGTAATTTTACCTACATTTACATGCAAGACCATGTCAGCTTCCTATTACCCACTTTGAACATAATAAAGATTAAAACAAAAATGTCATGCTTAAAATATGCTGATAAGTCAATATGGATATTACAGGCATGAGAAATATGAAAAAACATCAAACCTGAAAAATTCTCAGATCTGTAAATAATGTGATTTTTTCTCCTCATTCTAAACCATTCTGAATCAAATATATCAATTATTGATAATAGGAATAACAGCTAGTTTACATATAAAGTACTTAAAACTGATCTGATTAAGAATCTAAATAAGATTAAAAGAAAAAACATTAAAAAAAAAACAGTGATTGTATGTCCTGGAAAATCTAATATATTTACCAGAACTAACAAAAACAAGGACATTTAAGGGGAAACTAGTATGGGTGACAATCCCAGGATTCCTATTTTACGTTGTGGAATATAAACTGTGCTAAATTTTATAAAAGGCTTTCAAGCACACAGCAGAAGATGATCTGACAACTTTCCTTCTGTACATCACAGACTGTAAATTGCTGAATTTGTAAAGGCTTTTGGCAATAAAAGGACTTCTAAAGGAAAACACCCATTCTCTCTTAACCCTAAATTTCTAAGGCCAAGGTAAAACAATTTCTGTGCATATAAAAACCAGAAGCCTTGTGCATTTAAAAAAAAAAAAATTTCTACCAGCATCTGAGACAGTATGGTTGATTTGAATAAAGCCAAATAATTTGAGGAATGGAGAAAGCAACTATAAAAGTGTCTACGCCTGGAAAACAACAGACCTTTCAGCTGAGTGGATGACAAATTCTAACAATATTGTATTACTGAAGACTCATTAAAAGCAGAAGAAACAAGACATGGAGAGCTGGTACCTCTGAGGCAGCAAACAGACCTTTTCTGTTGACCTTTGCCTTGAACAAAGCCTTTCATCTACTGTAGATGAATGGTGACCACAACTGAAGCCAAAACAAAATGTTTACTGCTGTTATTTAAACAGTATTATCTGCTTTAGTTTCACTTGACACATTGTGTCATGTGAAATGACAGTATGTTATTAATACCCCATGCTTTATTCGACTAACATCTTTATCTGGAACAAAAGTAACACTAGAGTCTTTAAGCAGATGAGCACACATCTGTTGTAGTTTCATGGTTAAGACTTCCAGTATTTTGAAGTGTCAGGGTCAAGTATGCAGTCTACTGTCATCTCTATTAGAAGCATTTCAGTGACTGTAAATCACAATAACTAAGATTTGTCTAAGGACAAAGCTTGACAACATTCTTCAAAAAGTATCCACATCTGCTGCTTTAGTCTTGCTACATGTTGGCTTTAAATTGAGCCTGGTCTATTGAGCTCGATGTTACTTTTGTTCCACTTAAACAATTTAGTCTGTAGAGTATCTGGTGTCCATCTCATGATTTAGACTTTGACATACATCTGCAAATCTGCGTTTCACCACTTTTTGCTCTTTTTTTATTTTCATTTTCCTGAATCATGCAAAAACATTTTTGGTGCACGCACTGAAACAAAATCAAGATTGTGCGCAGGCCTGACAGCAGATGCCTCAAAATTCAATTTGCCTGGCTTTCATGAGAAAACAGTGCAGAGATTAGGCCGACTGGTAAAGAGACCATTTAGCAGCACATTCATCTCAGGGTGATCTCAGGAAATCACTTCCCCATGGCCAAAGTACCGACTCAGTACGGTCTTGCCTTAGACAGCTGTATGTCAGCGTGTTTTACCTGTGTGCCAATATATCTGTGACTTGGTGAGCATAGAAATGAAAGAGGGAATGTTTGAAGCCTCTGTGAGTTGGAAAAAGTATTACACTTTTAACCTTCCAGCCCTATTTTTATAAGTAATGTTATATAAAATGATAGATTTCAAACTTCCATACAGTTCACAATTTAATGAGGCTTCAACCAGACTCTACAGTGTCTCATGAGACAAAATCCTATCATTTAATAGTCAGGATTTAGTCTATTATTTCTCATATGAATTATTGTTTTTTTTTACTCGCTGAAGTATTTGTTGGACCTGTGTATGGTGTATGTTTCATGTATGTTTTCATGAATATTCAAGTTGGTACATTTTAGCTACTGTACTTAGGCTATGTGCTACCATAAATGTTTTAACTTTGTGACTTGACAGATGATAGCTTTTATTTTAAGGAGAGGCTTGGCAAAATATTCAAGACAAACACGCAAATTTGCACACTTGAGCCCTATATTCCCTAAATGGTTGACATTAATGACAACTCATAAATGTCATTGCTGTATACAGTCTGCTGCTGTGGCTGTACAGCATCTGTACATAACCTTTTAAAATCACTACAAATCTGCAAATGCTCTGCAGTTTTACAACACTAACAGGATAATAATTATCCTACAAACTGCTTTAAAGGTCGGTCTCCAACTTTGAAATTCACCCTTTATTGATCCCGCTTTATCCCGATGTAATTCAGTGGAAACATATTTAACTTTCATGTTCATAATCTGACATTACTTGGGCACATGTAGTCCAGACTATCCCCCAAAACATAACTCTGATGACATTTCAAATGTTTAAAAAACATTTTGAAAAAAATATAAAGTAAACCACATTCTTACAAAATTCAAACTAAATGTTTTGAGTATACACGAGCGTACTATTTCAATGTGAAAGTTGACATTGGGAAGAACCCCCCTGCCCGCAACAGCACAACATACTTTTAAGTGCTGGCTGATAGCCACACTTTTCAGGGTTTCAAAGAAAACACTGTGAGAAGGAGCCAATTTTGGAATACCAACACGAAAGGCACAGTGGGGAGCCAGGCACTATTTTCTACACACAATTTAACAATTTTAGAGTGACCTCCTCCATTTAAACTTGAGAAGGGCAGCATGCTGTGGAGAGAGACGAGGTGAGCGGTGAAATGAAGATCACAGTGCCCCAAACCGACCCCTATGAGGTAAAAGATTCCCCTGACCAAACCCCACCCTGCTAACACTGGCCCTCTTATTAGTCAATCAAGCCTTTTTTGCACTGCCTCGAAAGACGCAACATTTCCTTTCTCAATGAGCTACGTTTTGAGTGAAAAGAAGCTTCATAGGACCACTGTGTATTTGTCAACTTTGATGTTTTCTTTCTATTTTTGTGAAGCTTCAGTGGGAACTTGGAAAGTTATGCATGTCTTGAAGGGCACCCACATCTGTTGTGCATTAGGTGCCGGCCGTCAACATTGTTACTGGGGGACCTAATTTAATATTTTCTCTGTTTTGATCTTCCACCTTTAATCACTGGGTCTTGGGAGGATCGGCTTTCTCTAAGAAATTGTTCGAGAACCGAAAGAAAATGTTATTGCAGCATGTTTATGGAATCATACATGTGAAGAGAGGACTTGCACAAAAAACACTGCCTATGTCAGGCTGTACGGAGAGAATAATGGACAGTTGAGTTCGGGGAGATGTGGGTGAAAACCGCGACATAACTGTAAGCAGTCAGGACATTCCAAACTCGCAATTTCAATTTCTACAAAAGCTGCTTCACCGAGATGGTTTGAGATGATATCTGCAGCGCGAGGGAGACAGCGGTAGGGGGGGAGGAGAGCAGAGGGCAGGCACCACAGGATAGGTTTGGGTTTCTTTGAATCAGCACCACTGCCTTTATTAAACCACCATTTCTAATATCAATGTAACAGAACATAACAAAAACCTGGTTGTGCAGAGCTGATGTGTCTGGGCTCAGACTGATGGTTGACATCAGGTACAACTTAAAGTCCTGACTCCCCCAGGGAAATGTAAAGTGGTTCTTCAAGGTGCCTTTGAAGAGGTTTGTGTTCATAATATTCATGTCAGGCCAAGGCCTTGTGGCTGTTTAAGCAATGCTCATGACACAGAGCAAAGCTTTTCTAATGCCAAAGGCCCATCTCCTTCTGCCAACCATTGAGGATGTCTCTGTACTTTAATGGCAGAATAGAATTTGAGAGTTTTTTTTTTGTCAAGGACCCTGAACTAACTTGACACCAATGTTGCCTTTCCTGAAAAGTTTTTATGGTCAATATACCATGACATGACCCAGTATATTTCAGCTTATGTGGAATTTCTGAAGTCTAGATTAGTACACAACAAACTTAGTTTCAACACAGGAACTGAAATCCAAATGAAAATGTAATCATAACCTAAAGTTGAATATTGGCCTAAGATAGTTCAAGACATAAGCCATGTCTTTTCATTTTGACTCCAGGCGCATCAGTGTTGGGGGAGGACTGGCACTCAGACCTGACCTTTAGCACAAAATATCCTGTGCTAAAAACTGTTGAACCAGTTGGCACCAATGTGATTTCTTTTCAAACAATTTAGCTTTTGTCTGCCCAAATCTCAAGCAGACCATTTATTTATTCTGAACTGCCCACACTGGGCAGGATTTGAAAATTCCTGTAGTCTGACTTATGTTCAAGCAACAACAGTGGCATTTTCATTTCAGTGATCTATTGTTTTTCTCTGTGTAGATGATGTTTTGGAAATGATTGGTCTTACTAAACTCAAGTTGTTGTAATGCCACTACATAGTCTTTCATCCACCATAATTTATTGCAGTAGCAACTGGAACTAATTCATATATCAAAAGCTAACTTAAGGCTTTTTTGTAGCCTCTGTGTTGCAGGATTACTGCCCATCTGTGTTTCCTGTGACAGTCAACGCTGTCTTACAGATGTGCAACAGAGCTGTTACAAACCAAAGCCTTGTTTGCAACAATTCATTAAACGTGAATCAGTCAGAAATACAAAATGTGCAAATGACATACAAAATTGTATCGGTCTGAACGCGGCTTTAGCCGGAGATGGGCAGAGAGTTGGAAATAGCAAACATAAAGAAAGTTCCAGCCTAACTAGCAAGAGTGATGCAATGAAAGACTGGAAAAAGAAAACAGTTCTTTAGGTGATGGCTTTGTGGCAAACACCTTTGTTTTAACTAGGGAATGATAATGCATCCTATTACCTGACATAAGACAACAGAGCAACTCACACATTAAATGGGAGAATATGAAGCTTTGACTGACTCTGAGTAAAATCATTATGGTTAGTGATTTGTATGAGTGTTCTGAAATACACAATCAATATCAAGAATTAAAAAGTGACGTAAATGGAGCTGACACACTGATCAACACATCAACACACTAGAGCACTGATATACACTACACCCCTACACCTGCACATAAAGCAGATGTGCTGATGATTCCAATTAGGGTCGGATAATATGGCGCTGTCTGATGTGAAAATGATAAAAAAAAAAATGGCGACTGTCTGAGATTGTCTGGCTGTCTGAGACCATTCATGTGAAGGTAGCTATTCCTGTATAGGGCCATTGTGGGCATTGTTGAAAGTCAATTAGCATGTCTGATTTGTGGCAATATTGGATTTTTTATTATTTTAGCATTAGTGTGGTGAAGTTCCTTGATTTACCAGGAGTTTAATTAGCTGGATTAATCAAAAACAGACATCGTTTGTCCATCAACAGTTTATCAGCTGAATTACCAGCAAGATACATGTTATAAAATAACACCGCGATAAAAGATTTTATTCATATCGCCCACTCTTCGCTCCCCTTTAAGCTCATGCTGCATTCATCAGAGTTGTACATATTCACTGTTGAGAGGCCTTGCTAACTATGAACAGCTGGTACACAGTAGACTAAAGTCAAGCTGTGAGTTTCAGTTCGGCAAAAGTAAACATATCGAAGTATTGACTAACCTACAGCAAAACTGTCCCGTTTTATCTGTCATTAAACGTGAAGTAAGTTTTGAGTCGATGCTAGTCCAGTTAGCTGGAGTTAGCTTGGAGAAACACTTACCACTTCTTTCGCCTTCGGTGAGAAGCCACTTTTGGGTCTGCTCCTCTTGAAAATTTCATCTTTAGTCGAGTCAAAGCCCACTCCTATCGCCTTGTTTCTGGTCTTCACCGTTTTGACACTGGCTTTGAAAAGTAAAGTTATGTCCACAGCCATGTCTGTGAGCAGCTGCAGCGCAACGCCCGCTGTAAACAAACGGACACGTCACCACGTGGTGACGTCACTGTCCTGCGACACGGTGGATTTTCCCTGAGACGAAGAAGAAAGCCTTACGTTTCACCTTAAGATTTAAACTGTATTTATTTATCATAGCGTGTTTTCTAACTCATAATATTTACACCCTGCACGCGTCTGACCTGTTATCAAGATACCCTTCGTCTTGATTCAGTTCCAGGTAGCGAAAATCTTGAAAATTAAAAAATCTCTTAAATGTGATAACTTAAGTTTAAAGAGACTTAAGTGGAAGGCTTCACCTGATAGTTAGATGATTATGTTGAATAGCACAATTAACATGCTTAATGTTCTGCACTGTATTCTTGTTTTATAAGGCTGTGATAAGGACCAATTGTACAAACAGATAATCAATCTGTGTCTCTCTCTCTCTCTTTCTCAGAAAAATGCCCCTACAAATTATTGAAGGGATGTCCAGCAGGAAGCGGAGACCAAACTGGACAGACCAGGAGTGTCTTCTTCTTGCTCAGCTGATGCAGGAGAGGAAAGACATAATCAGAGGAAAGTGCAGCACTGGAGTATCAATACAAGATAAAAGACAAGCCTGGGAGGAGATAGCCCAAGCCATTAATAATGCCTTTCCACAGATTCAGCGCACAGTCTCTGACTGTAACAAAAAGTGGGAAAACCTGCTTGCAAAGTCAAGGGAAGAGATCAAACGACAGAAAAGGCAAGCAAGTGCAGGTGAGGAAAATCTGCCACTTCTTGGCAATAAAATGTTTTATAATTAGTATAATTAAATCTACAAATTTAAACCTGGTGAAATAAGCCAAGACCTTCAGGGTAGATATGTGCATTTGGCTGTAGAAGAAGTTTGAGTGAGGAACTTGAAAGAAGGAAAATCCATGTCTTACTGTATGCATGTTAAATTGATTATACTCATAAGATATATGGCATAACATGATTTTTTTATCCACAGGTGAGGGCCTGTCCCTTGAACAGCTCAGTACTGTGACCAAACTAGTGATTTCTGTGATGAACCTGTCAGACATACTGCAACAGGACAGAGAAGACTCTCCAACCTTACAGTTGATGGAAAATCAACAAAACAGGTAATACAGTTTTTGACTTGTCAGCTTCTTTCATGTGCCTAAAAATAGAATTTAATTGTATGCAGTGATTTATTGGAATTATGTAACTGTCATGCTGAAGCAGGCTGCCTATCGCATCAATGGCAAAAAGCATGCAGTATTTTCTTACTCTCAGTCACTGTCATGGTTAGAAATTTATTTCAACAGTGTTCAGTGGAAATTTCCTCCGTATAAAAAAAATCCCCATGAAAACTGTTCACCATGAAATCTGTGGAATATCAGAGTAACAAGGTCACTGGAAAGCTGTTTTTCAAAGCTGTGAGCAGTACAAACAAAATCCATTCACCATAGAAACAGAGGCAGAAATCAGAGGTGTAAATCTAAAAACCTGGGTCAATTTAATAAACATTTTCAACAAGGCTAGATACCACTAGAGGTACTTTATAAAATGTGCTTTTGTAATTTGGGTGGACAAACCTTGATGTGTTGAGGTTAAAATGTTTGCCAGTAAATGCAGGGATAAACTTTTTTTTCTGCCATTTCAGCTGTGATAAAAATGGAAGCGACCATACAGTAGGTGAAAGATTTGCAGACAAACATCAACTGACAGATCTTGAGCTTCCAGCATGTGCTTCAGATGTAGCCGCCTCTCCACCTGAACAAAAACTGACTGCTTTCACTAACATCCCTAAGTCACTCGCAGTACAGTTTAGTACTCCTTGTTCCACTGTCTTCACCGCCTCTGGAGATCAACCGGGTTCTCCCTGCTCTACTTCTACACCTTCAGTGCACTGCACAACTTTACAAGAGAGAATGGATTTGGAAATGTCTGTGCTAAGAAGACAAGAGGCCGTCCTCAAGCTGCAAGAGGAATATTATACACTAAAAATTAAGCTGATGAAGAAACAAGTGGAAGACCCACCTCTAAAAGACTGAAGGAGTTAGAAGATGACCTGTTGCACCTGTTTGTGACTTGTGCCTGCCTGTGAAATGTGACCAACAAAAATACAAGTGGTATTATGATTTGTCAGTTTTAATGTTGGAATTTGCAATGTGAAAGTAAATGAATTTATTATTATTTTACCTGTCTGTGTGTTGAAATGTGGTTAAACACTAAAAACATTTTACTTAGTACATATTTCATATTCTGCCATTAAGAATATGTGAGAAATGCCACTGTTGTCTTTATCACTTCAGTAAAAAAACATATGCAGATGTTACCTTGTCAGTTGTTCACATTAATTAATTTCATCCACTCATTTCTTTTTCCTCCTTCATTTTCTTTTTTTCCCCAGATGGAAATGCCAAGTAGGTCTTTTTTCATAGCCAGCATTTTGACTTGTCATAGCAGGAAAAGCACAGGTGTAAATAATAACATTAGTGATGGCTCTGTTCCATTTAGGTGTCCCTGTAAACCATGCCAGTGAGCCAGCATGCACAATACCAAGACTCTGTTACTGGAACACCAAATTAGTTACACCTGTGCTTTCCCTGCTGTGATATTAAAATATCTCACATGACAATGGTCTTTTCATAGGATGTATGAACTAGGATATGTTATTGCGTTTAGCTTGTTCAGTTGTCAGTGTTGTTTTAAGCCTATTGTAATTTTAGCATGTACATGTATATATCTGTGTTCATATTTATGACACAACAGCAATTTTGTCTGCTTCAGGCATCCATATTGCTAAGACCACACTAATTATGAATGAAATAAAAACAAATGTGCATTCTGGTAGGTGATTGCTGTAAATCATCAAAACCTGTTAAAATCATTATATATGCCAGAAATTTAGTTCGAGGTTTTACTTGATTATACTTATTACCGATGTCTTGTAAAAGTCTTTGTACTGTACTGTAATTGCTACAATAATGATCAAGTCATTGTTTTCTCTCATAGACTCAGTCCCATGGTTATTTATTATTTGAGTCATAAGGTGTTTTTACATTTAAAAAAGTAATCCAGTGTGTTTGGTTTGTGTTTATACTGATGTAAATCAAGTATTCTTGAATGAGACTTATCATGAGATCATTTTCCTTCTGATTGTGCAGTTTGATGTTGAAGTGAATGACAGTGGAAATGATGGAATTCAGCATGTTTGATGCCTCACATTGCTTTGAAAGTTGCTGCAATATACAGTATAATAAGTCTTGTATGGTAGCATGCTGCATTTGTTTTTAATTTCACCTTTATGTTCATATCTAAGGTGAAATTTTGGTCCTGTTTAAACCAACTGCTGTATTAAATACAATTAAAAGTAAAAATGTAAATCAATGCCAGTTTGTCTTGTGATAATGAGAATGTAGCTTTTACAGTATTGTATAATTATGATTATAATGAGAGCAGATCACTTATAATAAAAGTTCACACAGCATTGAAATATTTGCCATTTTAGGGTAAATACATAGTGTCCTAAAACTAGGATTTCAGATAATAAATTCCTGAAATTGCATTCAATCATTGCAGGAAGTATAATTTGTATTTTTGGAGGGGAAGTGCATTTCATATGTATAGATTTACACTGTAGGACATTTGGTTTATTTGCTGATTCATACCATTTACTCTTAAGTGCAAATTTGGAAGCTATAAATGTTTGACATACTGTACACCAATACACATATTTATGAAAATTGAACTTGGTCATGCCAATGTAAGTAAAGCTTAGAAAATGTCCTGTCTAGACAAATGTAGTAATTTGTGTGTAATATTTCTCATAAATCTGTTTATTTGTAAGTGACTGGGGTTGGCACCCAGATGTAAGCATAGGGGCCCAGAGTGTTGAATAAAAGTCTGTTATTTGCTGTGTGGTTTGCTCATTTCCTTTGTTAGTGTTGTGCCAGACTGTATTACAGCTGAGTGCTGTGACTGTCTCTCCCTTTCTGCCGCCTCAGCATTAACTCCTCGTCACTTTTTTTCATTCACTCTTTTAGCTTTGACTGTGAAAAGAGAGCAGCTTTTCAAGGACCAGGGTTATGTGCACAATCTAAGGCATGATTGCCTTTATGATACTTAATGTGTTGATGTGAACAGTCTGTCCAAGTTTCCTAACTTTTATCATTTTTTCACGGGGTGAAACACTAATTGAGCTTGCTGCAAGCAAGTAACCCACTATACTGGGCTATGATAGGAACATGATGACGAGCTAATACTTCAACAACAATTTTCTTACTTTGTTTTACTCTGTAAAACTGAAATTCCCAACATTTTTGGTCTGATGTAGCTGACTGCTCAACTCTGTCAGATGAGTCCAGGGACCCCTTTACCTTCACCACTCAAATATGATCTTATGAATGGATTATAAACTGGATGTTATTTAACTCTAATAATTATAAAAAAATGGAATTTCTTACAATATTTTTTCACATAACCAACATACAACCAGTTATCCTTTACTTGTTGCTAACAGCTGTTAGCAACAGCTATTTTAAATGTTTGTTCATTCATTTTAGCTATCCATTACTTTTAGCTAAATGAATATTTTCTATCCATTACTTTGATCATTTAAACCATATAGCCATTACTTTTAACCATTTTCAGCCATTTATCCATTAGCTTACTTTGAGCTAACTATTTCCATTTCTCTGCTGGCTTGCTCATTAGTTTACACACACTGTAAATTGCAATGTTTGTAATGTGTTACAGCTCTGGTCGATGGACAGCTTGGTTATTGTACAAGACTACATCATTTTGGCTGTTTATTTCACTCTTTAACACCAATATATGGATGTGTTTTTCAAAAAAGTCTAATCACTTTTTTTTTTTGAGTTCAGTAAATTGGTTGAGCTTTTTACGTACCCCAACAACTGCAGGGGTACCCTCTTGGGTAACAGTAGCCCTATGAATCACTGTTCTAAAAGTCTGTTTCTGTACTTCACTCATTCTTTTGTCAGTTCACAAATATTACCTGGCCTTTGACCTTTGTACACTGGTTTTTCTGCTTGCAATTTAGTATTTTGGAATTCAGTATCAAATGTCAAGTTTTTAAAAAATAATGTAAAATGCAAACATCCTGATAAGGCGGTTTAATTGGTTGGGAGGTCATAAATGCTGACCTATGAATCAGTTTGATTGGACGGTGGGACATTAGTTTTGACCTGTGACTCATATTTGCATAGGTGGTAGGTCAGTTTACCTCAAGTTGTGCAGTAGACTGCTTCAAATCAAACCGGGCAGCACTTTGGATCGTTGCGCTATGACAGTTATTCTTAGTTTGAATAAACATAAGTAATTATAGACATAACCATCACTATGTGCCCATGACATGTACATTTAACAAGGTAAAATGAGACAAATCAGTTAAATAATACTCAGAAACACTGAATTGATTGTTCTTACTGTTGCACGTTGGGAAATCTTGTGGTGAGTCAACCCAATACCCTATAGTATCATTTGTAATAAAAATGGCCTGAGTCACTATGTTTTGAACATACAATATTAATCTTTTAGGCTGTCAGAATGTGGCTTTTTCTGATACCATATCCCACTGAACCCTGTGACACTACACTGGATAAAAAAATACAACTTTATATATGTCTAAATTATCAGATATGGTAACCTTATCTTTTTTTCCATGCTCATCTGTGACCTAAAATATAATATTTTTTTCATAAAGTATATACAGTATTCTGTGTATGAGTGTGGGCACTGGCTTGTAGTTATTAATTTTATTTTTTTTTAAGAGTGATTTTTTTCCCCCTCTTGCTCAACTCCAGCCATGATTCCACCCCTTGCATGCCAGATTCCTCCAGACCACAAAACACACATGTGGGTCAGTTCTTGTGACTCATGAGTCACTGGGAGGGCAGAAAACAGCGCCGTGAAAAATATTCCCAAGTCCCTAAAGTAGACTAATAATGATACCCTAAAAACTTAACTATGATACAACAGACTATGCTTTCTTTATAGGCATTCCTAGATACTATCTACCCCTGGATGAAGCGTCAGTGATAGTATCCATTCCCCCCGTCCCTGACAGATGAGCCATGTTTTTGAGTGTCCTCTGGGCAGTCCACTTAACTGCCTGAAAAGGAACCCCTTAATCTCCACTTTCTCTTTGTTTGGACTATTATCAGACCTGTCAGTCAGGGCTGCTTTATCTTCACAGGACTCATCTACTGGCTGTTTGACGTTGGCTTAATTCTATCAAAGGCCCTTATCGCTGTTTTGCCTGAGGATGCATCCTTCCTCTGAATTGATAGAATGCGCCCTGCTCTGATAGGAGCATCACTTATTAGAGTGAATAACACTGTTTTGTGCTTTTTTATGCATGTTGCTGATTTATTGCTCTTACACTTTCCTGTTGTATTTTATTTGGTTGAGCCCCTTACTTTACCATAAACACAAGCATTATTGAACTTACATAGTGCCTTAACTTTGCTGTTTGCATTGTTAATTAGTGGGGTGTAGTCTGAAACCTGAGCTAATGACACAACGATATCCAGTCAACCACCACTGATCCAGATTGGAGATAGTCCCCTTTGATGGTAGTTAACTCTGTCTTTTGGCAGTAGTCACTTGAAACAGTCCGAAAGGAATGTCATGCAGCTTGATCTGATGAAGAGCAATTACATGGGAGGGAGCTGTTGCCTTTGAGGTGGAAGCTTACCTGCCACACCCTGCAGGCTTACAAATAAGCCTCTGGATGCCTCCCAAATGTGTGAGAATGGTCCCTTTTCTTCGTGTCCTTCTCCTCGTGACAGATGTTCTGACAGGATTTGACAGGTAGTGGCAGAGAGGGAAGAGTCAGCCAAGGCGTTGAATTATCAATTTGGTTAGCGTTAACAAGACAAATAGAAGAAGCCTTTTCGGAAGAAAAGATATTTGGAATTGGTGCCAGGATAGATGTTTTATTAAGTTTCTTTATCTGCTTGTGATGTCATATTGGTTTGATTAACCGGAACAATAAATATTTATTATATTTATTTGTTGTCAAATATAAAATAATATGCTATTATTTTAATGTAGGCTGGATGATACTGTGTATATGTATGATTGCACATGTTTCCTTTGTGTGTGTGTGAGTGTGTGTTAGACTGTGAGAAAGGGGTGATGTTCTCGTGTGCTCACGCAGTATCTGTGTTTTATGCTTTGTGCATGGGTTTGCATGTCTGAGAATATTTAGACGTTAATTCTTTTTTACCACCATAATAACCAGGTCCCAGTTTTTGCATATGAATCATAAGCATTGCATGCAAGGTCATGTACATGTAAGCTTCCTGGAAAAATAATCATGGAAAAGACACGCAGCTTAGCTGCTTGAACCAACAAAGAACTACCCATAGGTTAAGTACAGATGTTGCAATCACAAATTGGATTTTCCATAATGCAGTCGCTGTTACAAACGCTTAACTTTATTTAGATTAGAAAGGGCATTGCCCATTACCAACAGGCTTCAGGCACAATGTCTCTGCTCCAGGGATTAACCACAATTTATGCTTTTATTTTGCTGGCGTGGTGACAGCCAAGAAGGGGAAACTTTCTAAAAAGACACGGTTACAAGGCAAATTACCCTTTACCCACTTATTTTATTTTGTCTTACCCGTCACCACAAGCACAAACAAAAAGGCTATTAAAGAAACTACTCTCTGGACATTGAGTGATTGGAATATGGCCATCAATGTTATCATTGTGTGTCTTGTATTGTTTACCCTTGGCACTAAAATGTCTCTCGATTCTTTGTAACCTTTAGTTGAGAGGTTACAAAGAATCGAGCAACATTTACAGAGGTATATGAGTTTCATATATGATATAATCATGCCATGGCCACACTAAGACAGTCCAGATTTAAGCATTCTGGATATGCTTGACTTGATCATTTTCCACAATGGTCTTCAAAAATGGTCAGCAATTGCCCCACCAATGAAAGGGGATCCTCTTTGTAATTAAAGCCAGTAGAAAATTGGATCATTTTTTGCCTGGACAGCTTTCACATTCCAGCCTAATATGGCATTGGAAGCTTTTGAAGTTGCTGTCTTGGCAGTCGCAAATTATACCTTTCATCAGCCAATCATATGAAAATGGCAACCTGACATTCCCAATCGCAGCTTACTTTTGAGCTGGAGTCCATGTAATCAAGGAGGAGCACATGATAGCCACTGACAAATCAACAATGAATACTAGAATTACAATTTCTCAGTTATAACTCATGGAATGTTTTATTTTTAAGATCAAAGCAACGTTTTTACTTCATCCACCAAAAGTCAAACATATGTAATTATCTCTTTACTTCTTATTGGTTCAAATGATTACCTCTTCGGTGAACCCTGCATAATGCTACTTACTGTAATATAAATGTCAAGTCTTGTATGATGTAAACTGTCACAATCACAGCAAACGGATTGAAACTGATAATTTCACCAACAGTTTTCAGTCTTTGGTATCTTTTGTGACCATTGGAGTGTATCATGTATGCAACATCACAGGGTCAAGTTTGTGACATATAATAAAGGCAAAAAGTTATATTTTCCAATATGAAAATTCTCTCTTTATTTTCTTGTCAACTAAGGAAAAAATACTTTAGCTGGACTAAAAGTTGCATCCTGTTACTATAGAAATTTCTAAGTTTTAACAAAAATATAAACAGGCTTAGTGTAATAGTAAGTCAGCAAGTTTCACAGGTCAGAATTAGTCATGTTGCTTCATCATCACTGTAATGACAGTTATATTGCTTCGCCCTCTGAGCTCAAGTTGAACACATTTGTTGGGGATTCAAACTGTGGTCATCGTGTCACTGAATAGCAACCTCTGCACAGTCACCCAATTATGACTTGACAGAACTGACACAGACGAGTACATTCACACTGACACAATGGTCTTTGAGGGGGGAAAAAAAAGCTCCATGGAAGCATTTACAGAGCAGGTCACTGGTTGCCCCATTGCCTCATCCTCACTGGACAGCTGTAATGCTGAAAACCCAGAGCTTGAAATGACTTGGGGAATTATGGGCGTTAGCACAAGTCCACGGGTTCACTGAGAAAATCTACTTTTTGGTGAGAAAGTTATACTGCGGTAATTAGCGGCCTTATGTCCAAGCCGGGACGAAGAGGATAAGTAAGTTAAGTAAGTTATATTGTGGTAGCATAGGTAAAATTGTGCAATTTTCTTCTCCACCAATATAACAGTCTGTAATTTTTTTTATAATCTTTGTTGACCCATAATGTACAAAAGACAAACTTCCCCAGGACGACAATCAGCCAGTTGAGGTCAATTAAACTTGTGCTCTTCTGCTGAGAGACTGTTGGCTGACCAGCATAACCCTCAAACAATGGCCACTATTATGCATCCTCAGGCATGTCTACTGTACAGGCACGTACTTATGCCTCAGAACAAACCAACCTCCTCAGAGACACTGAAATTAAACATGAAATAATTTGTGTCTTGGTGGTTTCTCCCATTCTTAACCCCGGGCTCTGGCCAAGGCCAGAACGTCGCAAAAGACTTCATGTATTTATAAATAGGCAAAGAGAAAAGGAGAAAGAGAAGGGAGCCCAACAGATGACTGAAACCATATGGAACTGGTAGAGAGTAACTCATCTTGTGACAACATAGCATGCAGCTCCCCCCTCCACCTCAACAGCCCCCCACCCCCCGAGTCCCACTCTGTCTCATGTCACAGCCGTTCACGAAAGACTGCAATTGGAGAAGGTCAATCGGTGGCTGGGGCCAAGAACAAAGTGATCGTGATTTTCAAAAAGTACATGCGGGATCTGAGGAGGAAATGGTTTTGCCGCCAAACACTCAATTACACGTAATTACAATAATTCAACCTTGGAGGATGGTTTATTCCATTTTATTATGAGGTTCGCTCTTTCATGTCTCATCGGAGGGAGGAGGAGGAGGGGGGGGAGCATCGTGAACAGCGACAGGGACTATGTGAAACAGATACTTGGGTCCCTCATATGAGTGCTTTCATTTTTTCTTTTTATGTCCTTCAGGAGTTGAGCCAATGGACCATTATCTTTTTTTCTAGAGATTTGATAGGTCACTCTTCCCACACACTAAATGCCACTTGCTTGCCATGGCCTTTATCCTCAAAATTTCAAATAACTTTCAAATAACCCTTTGGACTAATACAACTATTTGTTAAAAGAGATATGTGATGAAACAAGCTATATAATCAATGAGTTGATTATGTTATTTATCAAAAATTTGTTGTTTTTAGCTTCTTAATCGTGAGTTTTGGTTGTTTTCTTAGTTTATATTTTTGTAAATTGATTATTTTAGGGATTTGGACTGCAATAAGCAATTTGAAGGACAACTGGGGTGTTTTACACTATTTTCTAATATTTTGTAGATTAAACAATTAAGTGATTAATTAAACAAACTGTTAGATTAATCAATAATGAAAATAATGGATAGTTGAAGATAGTTGGGGAGATTGATGCAAATTTAAAGGGGTTCTCCAGCACTTCCATATAGTTGGGGGACTCACATGACACATTAAAAAAATGAACAGTCAAAATCAAAGCAGGAGAAGAAGAGATATCCTGACTTTGAGTCCCTATAGATCAAAGTCCAAAAGCCCTGGATCCTACATATCCCATAATGCAACCCTATGGTGTCTTTGATTAGTATCCATCCTATCTCCTAAACAACAATTTTTAAAAATCTCACACCTCCAGTTTGTAACAGAGGTTTTCTGTTAAAAATTATCAGAGAAAATACTGATGACATCATCATGAGTTATTAACTTTATTAACTTTAGAAAGCCCCCCCCAGAGCTGCAGACATACAGCTGTTTTCTGCCCCTTTAAATGTTTTAAATCTAATCTAAAAAACAAAAGACAAAACAAAAAAGACACATGGTTTTGTTTGTGTATATAAACAATGGCAATGTGCATATTCAAGATACTGGTTAGTCACTGTCTGAAAGCCTTACAGCAGATTAAACTAAAAAATACCTTTTCCTCTTATACAAATCAAATAAAAATAGTTCAAAGGAGATGCAAGCTGTTCTGTCTGCCTGTAGCATATTGTCAATATCTGATTTTGGAATACTTTCAGATTTAACTCAAAAAGCATCTTCTTCATTAAAAAGCTTTGACTCACATCATATTCATTTGATTTGGGTGTTTTTCATTTGACAGTGGGTGATTGTGCATTTCCACTGAAGCATCTTCACGGCAGACAAAGGCCTACTCACTGTTGAACTGAGCATCGTAGCTCTTGGCTTTAAGAGTTTATAGAATTTCCCAGTCTCACTATAAATTTAACCTTCTACTGCAAAAACACACTCGTGCTCAAATATCAGCCCACTCAGTGTCAGAAGGTTAGACTGTCGAACATCCAGGTCCACACCACACCCTGATGGAAGACTGAGAACTCTATGTGATTGATAGTCACTTCTAATTTTGCTTAAGATTTTCTATGTGTTTCCCTGCTGGAATATAGGCCCCTTAACAAGGCTGAATCACAGACGTGGGCAGAGAGCAGGCTTTGAAATGCGGCAACCCCTGAACCAGAAAATATTCAAGGGGACTTAGGCATGGCACTGCGGCCGGAAATTCACTGTGAATACTGGTTTCAACCATGACCATTTGAGGGCCCAACTTTTTGGCTTTCGCATTGATTTCGAGTCCCCCCCCCCCACCACCACCCCAGCCCCCACCCGTCTCTCCTTCTCCAGTCTCTCTCTCGGCTGTATGTCACACACTCAATTTGGGCTTCCTCTGACCTAAAAGTTGATGAGTAGCGTCTCTGTTTTCTGGGCAGCTCTTGTCAGCAAAAAATGAACTGATGCATGCCTTTGGTCCATTTGCGACACACACCAACGTGCACACGTGTGCCCACACACATACAAATATACAGTACGTCCCTTTTAGACCTGTGGCTTGCCTTCGTTCACAGCACATCACAGGGATGGCTACTTTTCTGCTCGTCCAGCAAAAACGTTCTCTCACCGTTTCCCCCTGTGTTATTTCTCCTCGTCTTCTTCCACTGCGGAGGAAGAAATTGCGGTTGAGAGTTTGGGCCAAGTCTCCCCACAGCTTGTCCTGATTACTAAGTAGACAAGTACCCATGGTTAGACGGAACCAGGACTCTCTGGTCCTTGTTTCTACTCCTTCGTATTTCAGAGTGACGATCTCTGAGGTTTCTGTGAAGGACGAGGGACCCCACTGGATGGTGGATGGTCATAAAATGAACCAGCTTTTAATCATTCATCACTTTGGTGGTTAAAATGTGTTAAGATTGTACACAAAGATAAAATAAAGTAGGTCACGACCTCAATCAGCAGTGCACACAATATAATTTAGTTTTAAATAAACAAGGTTCGACCACATGTCGCTGTGTGGTATGTCCTTATAATCTTAATGTTCTCATCAGCTCTCAGAATGCCAACCAACCATGTATTTTTTTAATCTGCAGTTTCCACTCCTCCTGTCCTCCCCCCCACCCCCCCCACCCCCGCCCCCGGTCTCCTCCTCTGATCACTGTTTTCCCTCTGAATTGTATCAGCAGCTTACTGCCTTCCAGCCAATTAGTAAAGGCAAACACAACAACAATCAGTCTCTTGGTTTAATGCACTCCACCTCTCCAGCAGTAAATACCAACTGATTCCTATTAAGTATTGTCATTCAGAACAGCCTGCTGGCTCTGGTCTTTGTCGAGAAGAGAGGGCTCTCCTTTGAAATGGCAGGCCATACCAAAAACACAAATTGTTCAAGTAGGAGACAAAGGCTAAAGGGAGTATCACAATGGCTGATGGGGCCTGATAACAGCAGATTACAGTTAACTGGCCGTTTCTTCAGCTGAGCGGCTTGTGCTTTATGGTGTAACAAGGAAGGGTCGTGACACAGGCCGCTGGAATTGTGCGGTGTCATGGCTTTAAGTTTAATTTTCTTTTTATTCAAATACTGGAAAATTGCTTTAGTTGACTTGGATTGATACAAGTTTATATAAGATGAGATGTAATTTCAGTCCCAGTGGGCAAAGCGGGTTGCTGCTGCAGCAAATAGCAACAGGATCTAAATCAGAACAACAATAGTGTGTAAACAATAAAGCTATTAAACATGCAAGATATTAGCAGTGATATTTCTCACACCAAAACCTTTAAACACTAAAGATAATGTGAGAATTAAGTGTTATGGAAGCTGTGTAAAAAACGGAAATAATTTTTTAATTACCATCGTGAGCAAGGTGAAAATGGTGAATAATTCTAAAAAAAATCTATCAGCAAATATTTTAATAATTAATTTTTTTGGTCATTTTTCACGTAAAAAATATCAATAATCAGCCCTATACTCACCCTATCATGCCCACACTGGGCCATGCATAGATATAATAGTGAAAAAAAAAAAAAAAAAAAGAAATATATTCATTGTAAATTATTCTTAAGGATTTTTAAGGGACTGAAAGTCAATATCATTTGCATTTTTCTTTATTGAGTAAATCAGAAAGAAAATAAGTGACCAGGTTTTATATACTGTATATTTCAACAAGCAACCATGAGATCTTATTTTCATGTTTAGTTTGGATACTTATTATTGTTTTTTAGGTTACATATTTATCATAGAATTTTTTGATTGTCAGTTTTGTACAGTTACCATTATTATTAAATGCATCTTGTCCAGCTCTGATTTACTTTTATTCTTTCACTCTTAGTCTGGGGAGTAAATTGACTTTATAGCCTGCCTGACAAAGTGAGAGGAAAAGGGTGAGAGAGCTTCATCACAATAACAAAGAAAATGTAATCAAGAGACAGTAACAAAGAGCATGACAAAAGGAGCATGCAGTAAAAAGGAAAAATGCTTTGTATGTTAATCATTCAAGTCTCCTTGGCGTCATGTGAAAGTATGCAAGACAGTGCAAAGAATCCCAGGCATGTTGCTGGTATGGGAAGACCCTGACGCCAGACCGAGTGGCGGTGCCATTGTCAATTTGTCCATCCAACTTTCTTCCTTAGAAACACAGAGAAAGAGGGAGGGATGGGAACAAAGGGAGCAATGGGTAGACAGACAGATGACAAAAGAGGATGAAAGGAGGGAGAATATGATGTAAGGAGAGAAAAGATGGAGAGAGGAGCTTCCAAACAGACCCAAAGGGGGGAGACAGGTGCCTGGAGGTTACGCTGGAGACAGAAGGGTGAGTAGGAGGCGAGGCAGGGAGATGGATGAAGCAGACCCCCACTGAGTGTCCGTCTCAGACTCCCGTCTCGGACTCCTCTGCGCTCCTGTGAGCACAGTGGGAGAAACTGAGGAAGACAGCGGCTCTCATATACATTTCTCTCACATTCTCTCTCGTTCATACATCCAATCCTCGCACATAGCCATCCTCCTCTCTCTCCCTGCTTTCTCTCTCTCTCTCTCTTGCTCATTAGGGGCCATTTTCACTTCAAAGCCCCTCCATTATCTGCCATCTCTGAGGGCAATTAGGAATGGGGTGACTTTGAGCGGCAGGCACGGCCACGGCATTATAACTACTCATCCCCTGTCATGAGGGCCTTTGTGGGGGCCGCCGACATTGATGGAGAGGATACTGGGGCCCCCGTACCTCCAGCCCCAAACCCCCACCCTTCCACATACCCCCAGCTGGCCCCCTCCTTTTGACTGGTAAACTGTGGAGTAAAACGGTGTGTAATTAAGTGGCAGTCAAAGCAGGTCCTGTTTGGGTGTGTGACGGACTTGGCAGGGGAGAGTTTGTGGAGGAGGAGAGGGTTACACAGAGTCATAAGACTTGTGGGGCAATAGGGAGGGGGTAGTTTGGGATGAATGAGAATGGCGAGAACACAATAGTGAGGCTATGAAGCGCAGAAGGGAAAAACCCACTTTGGAAGGAATAAAGTCAATGTTTACTCGCCTACAGTTACTCTGGTGTTTTGAATGTGTGAAAGAAGGGAGGGAGAGTTGTAAAAGTGAGCCACTACTTGTCAGTATGAGTGCAAACTTATGTGACAAAGAGTAAACATTTAACCAAATTCATTTAAAACATAAACCCCAACATATACTCACCCCATGGAGAGCCCGTTCTGAGAGTTATTGCCTCTAAAATGAAAGTATTGTTCATGTTCACGACTTCCATTTTGTCATTTATGGCATCTCTTTATATGAGTGTGAAACAGAGGCACAGTGAGTGCAACTGTCACCAAATAAATGTCTCATTATATTCCTTTTCCTCTCTGCAACAACTTTTACCGCTTCACATTGGTGGAAGCACACACGCATACGGCCCCTCAGTGTGTGTGTTGAGTGGTATATGAGATTTTTGTGTTTTTTTTTTAAGATGGTGGTTACTGTGTTACTGCTGCCAAAGTAATGAAAAGAGCCAACAGTGAAGTACAAAGTGAAGACAGCTGTAGAGCATTGTTAAGTAGAGATACATGTATGTTTTGCAAAATGTATAAAGGGCTGTCTAAGTTTTTTTCAGAAATAAAACTGAATGAAATGCAGGATATAACTAACATGCCTCTCAGACACTCAAGATTTATCTTAGATTGTGCCTTTTTTTTTCTCAGTTGAGTCTACAAAGCTCATACTCCCTTTCATATCTGCACCTTGGAGGAATGCGGTGACTGTGCTGCGGTGGAAGGGAGCTGATTTAGCCGTTCTTTGATGCTCCCACTAGTTAGCCGTCTCCCACTGAGCACTGACATCCTGTCAGCGTGAAACCTCTTCTCATCCCCCGGGTTAGTCACTACATGACCACAAGATGTTTGTGTGTGTATGTGTGTGTGCGTGTGTGTGTGTGTATGAGTGAGAGACAGTGAGAGGGAGAGAGAGTATAGTTCCTATACAAGAGGAAGGAGGAAAAGCCAAAATAGACCAAAGAAAAGGTTACATTTCCTGAATTCAGTTCAGGTTCTGTTCCAAAATAAGCAAACCTCATTCAAAATCACATTGACGTTTGTAATAACGCAAATAATAATAAAGTAATAGCTACGAATCTAGCTTTGGAAAACAGCTAAATGTCTTCAATATGTCGTGTGGTTCACTGCATATGTTGAGAAAATATGTTGGTAACTTTTTAAAAAAAAATCTAATATCATATTTTATTTATTTAGAAACAGTTTATTTAACATTTCTGTTTTTGGCGGCCTTTAAAAAACACAATTTCCCACAGGACTTAGACCAACGCAGTTTAAACTTTACCAGCTTAACAGAAGAGAGATGAGTGGAATGGCTGTAACTAGTTGATGGCTGGAAGAACAGCAGGATGAGAGGGCCTAACTGTGTTGACAGCAGAGATTACAGCTTAAAAAATTGCAAAAATAACATAAGAAGGGAGTGTTGGTGAATATCATGGATATTGTGTCCATTCAACTTGAGGGGCATGTTCCAAAACTGAGAATGGACATAAGAAGATACTTTTTTTTTAAACAAGAGTCATGAGCTAAATAGTGTAATGCTAAGTAAAAACAATAGCCACATGTTTGTGAGCATTCGTCACTTAATGTTAAATAATTAACAGTGCTTGCTAGCTAACCAGCTAACATTATCCAAGAGTTTAAAGCCTTTTCACTCACATTTTCTTGTTCAATATTGATATCAAATGCAGTATAGTGTATGTACATGTCTATAAGTGTAATTATACTGATAGGGGGGCAGTTTAATCATAAACATAGAAGCCAAAGCAGATGATTACTGGAAACAACTTGGTCTGGTGTAAACATTATGATATGCATTGTGAAACTGTGCCATCTCAAAGAAATTGACTGCATGCAAATTGACATATTCTCCAAACTGCAAAAACTCGTCACAGGTTACAGATTGACTTCTTTGGATAATTTTGACCGATAGCCTGCCTGCTATACTTGCCAAAACTGTGAACTCACATTGTTTTTCTGCAATGAGGGATTATTGCGTGTATTTGGTGGCAGCTTGTTACTCAGGAAACAACTGTTAACAGTCTACATACCTTATTGTTTGCCATTATTTTCATAAGAAACCCTTCATTCCAACTTTCCAGCATTCACAGCTCTTTGTAGGCAATCAGAGACTGAACACCTCAGCATTCAGCTGAATACGTAACTTGTAATGTCCCTCGGGCTGGGTGGAATTAGTTGCAATTACTTTTTCAGGTACTGCAATTATAAATCCTCAACTATCCAATAAAGTAATTCACACAACCCTCAAGGGCCTTCGACGTTGTCATTTAAATGCGGTATGGAATTAGTCTGAAGCAAACCCAGGTCTCACGCCATCTTAATTGTGTAGCGCAGGCAGCCTGTGGGTGGTGGGGGTTTCAAATAGCTTTAATTGATGCTGAGGTAACAGGTAACAGAATCGCTGGGAGAGTACTGCCAGCGGGTTAGCCATTGAAAATGGTGAAAGAGTGTCAGTGTCACAACTTCGTTCACAAAAACAAGCCCACAGTTAGAAAGTAAGCGCGAGAAAATTCAGAGACTGAACCCTGCATGTGATTTAATTATTGTCCATTTATGTCCATTTCATGCTTTACCTTTTACTACAAGCAAACTATGAAGATATTGTCTTTTTTGTCCCCTTTTTCTGTTGTTTTTGTCACACACACACCAAGTTATCTTACTTTTCGCTCCAACTTTGTGTTTGATTGGTGGGAAACATGCCACAACATGCCCCCCCCCCCCCACACACACACACACACATACACACACACACACAAACTCCCTCTCTACTCCCACATCTCCAAACACCAAACTGTGAAATCCTAATGAGTAATAATCCCTATTCTCGCCCAGGCTAAAAAAGAGAGAGTCAGCAGCGCCATTGACCCTGGTTTTCTACAGCACGTTCCAAAGATTAAGCAAACACTGGTAATTGCCCCTGAGATCAGGTTCTGTTTTGACTGTTTGTCGTCTTCACGTCGCCTGATGCGTATTTGATCTGCAGTCAGATGGCAGCAGTCCTCCTCGTTCACTCCTCACATCTCAAGCACCATGCCGAGACACCAGGAAACCACCGGGAAAGCAGGGAGCCTGGGCTCATACACACACACGCACACACACACACACACTGGTAAAACATGAATTAGCAGCCACTTACAAGATGATGTGTACATGCTGTTCGCTGTGGTCGTCCTCTGACCAAGTCACAACGATGTCAGGGTTTCATGAGTTTCTTCTGAAAGTGGCTGAAAATCTTGCACTAACAAACAAACAAACAGATCACGCATGTGCTTGCATGCAATGTGCACATAAACATACTCGATTAAAGTCAAATATTTACTCATAGGCTGAAACAACAAAATGTATTTCTAATAAAGTGTAATTTGGTTTCATTATCTCATCCTGAGGTGATTTTGGAAGTCTCAGTGGAAAAAAGACATAAAATTTCATGCTTCCATGGTGGATAACATGGTCATTAAAAACAAACAATTCCTGCGTACTTTTATTGGTGCAAACAAATCATGTCCAGACGACCACAATAAGCACCACTAACCAGTCACATTTCTCAGCTTGAATAAGTCACATGGTGCCAGTTAGAAATCAAATCCCAGAATTTAGAAAACACGAATGTTAAAGGACAGAATATTTGTAAACTGCAATACAATATAGTAAAAGTAAATGTGGTATTAAACCATAAATTAAGGTTTAAAAATGAACCTGTATCACTATGTCTAGAAAAAATTTATTGGAAAGTAATAACAGGACTATACAAATTCTTTGCTTGCTATCAAAAGACAATCATATGACATTTTCAGATTGACTTCAGACGGATTTTTGGACTTTGTTCAACTCTGTTCCTCAGATTCGAGCAACATGACATGCTGACAAATGATTGCACAGATGAATCAAAAGCGCTTTGCAGTCAGTCATGACAACCTCTCAGCCAGTTACAGCTGACCTTGTCAACAGGCTCAGATCAAACCAGTCAGGATCGCGACTGTTTCAGTAGCCATGCCTGACCCGAGGAGATCAAACCAGAGGTGAGGTTAATGCCCGCTGGAGCAATCAGTCTGCTTTTCATTTTCAACCTGCTGGATCATCTCAGCCTGCTTAAAGGTCTCTGTCAAGGGGGGGAAAAAAAGTATTTTTTTGCAAGTAATTTTGACATGTCAATTATTGTGGATTTACTGTTATTAGGATGATTGCTCCAATAAATCCACCCTTTGAGCTTCCTGGATTAAAGGAGCCGTTGATATTTCTTCTGGGATGTCTGACAGGGAAACCTGCAAACAGTCTTGTCACTCTATTTATGTAAAAAAGCATTTTAGATAAGTTCTGGAGCCCTTATAGGACAAGAAACATTTTATAAAAAAATCCCTCACTATTTTCTAAAATTGATTTACTAAAATATATTCATTCAGTGGTTTGTTTTAAGTTTGGCTGATTGGCTCAATTAGTTCGTAATATTAAACTGGCTTTATTGATTTGATGATTAAGTTGTTGGTGGTTAACAATATTCTCGAACCTTTATGACCTGACAGCCATGGGAAGGGTTCGGGCTCCTAAATGAGGCATAATGACAGCCTGCGGGCAAAGCTAATACCAATAAAACCGCCTGACAACGCTACAGGAATGTTGCCACAATTAATGAAACCTACCGGCCTCTCTTCTGTCTGGTGCCAAGGCACATGTGGAACCTCTAAAAGCCTGTGTTTCTGGTGGAGTGAATTACCCCCTCAAACCAGTCACACCAGGATATCAGGATGCAGCGCTGACTGAAGTTAAAAGGCCCAACAGAGGGCCCAATCCCCTAAAAGCAATATTGTATACACGCAAGCTCTCGGGGATTGGCTTGTGTACGCTTAAACACAAATACACAGACAGAAACTCAGTTTACTGGCAGATCAGTGACAGTGTAAACACTGAGTTAAGAGAGAGATGGTTGAAAAGGCTGATGATGGACTCGCTCAAATTCTCCTGTGGAACTAGGAAAAAGCAATGTTTGGAGACGTAGTAAATAAGATTTTGTGCAGAATATTATCTCATACTTTATATTTGTCTTCAGCATGTTTGAATAAGTTGTGATGAAGAAATAGAAAACAAAATGAAAACAGAGGAACGTGAGAGGCCAGTGTTTAGCAGACACAACAAAGTGGCAGACAGCATTAGTAGCTGCATGAGGAAGACCAGCAGAGGGAGGGAGGGAGGGAGGGAGGAAGAAGGACGAAGGGGATCCTCCTGTAATTGCTGAAGCGACATGGGGGCCGATTCAAGGCCTTGGGCTGATATTAAAGTGACCCGAGAGACTCCAGACACAACAGGCCTTTAAACAGTCCTGGCTCCACTGTGGAATGAGCCTCCCACACTGACCTACCAAACATCACCGTCCTGCCTGCTTGATTGCCAGGTTGGCTCACCGACGTCTTCAATTCTGCTGATGTGCCTCGTTAGCATCTCAGGTTTGCTTGAGGTATGGATAAAAATAGACCAAATGTCTCACATGGATGGGAATTTGCAGCTGTGTGTGATTTCCTGAATGACATTTTAAAAACTTTTTAAAGGAGTCAGACGAGTTCAGGTGGTCTGACTGCGGCACCAGAAAAACATCAGCCTTTTGATTAAACTAAAACTCCGTGTAATGATAAATGCAACAACATGCTGGCATGGTGATTGTGATGAGCAACCAGTAATTACAATATAGCGTAATGAATTACAATATGCCTTAATGACAGTCATTAAGCAGAATTCTAATTAAGCATAATTTCCACTTTTTATGTAAACAGGACTGCACCTGATTTATAATTAATGGGAAGCAAAGCAGTTATGGCCGCTAGCTATGATTGGGAAAACCAAAGGAGGTTTTTTTTAAGTCTCCTACAAATCTTACAATCCACAAATGTCACAACATATCATGGGAAAATGTTATATCTAAGACATACCATGGTGAATCAGTGATAACTCTGAATATAGCAGCAGGCCGGGGAGATTTATCAGATAACTTTGTAGTATAGAAACTGTGAGAAGAACAGAGAAGAGCATGCATAAAGCAACATGAACATGCTGTACACATGCCAAACCCGAGACATTCAGACACTGTGTATAAACATCATGATGTTCTTAAGTCTTTAGTTTGGCATTTCTAACACACACACATGCACGCACTGGTCATTGAAAATGACTGCTGTACCAAACATCAAGCTGAGACTGACTCTTTCTCAAGACAAATCAGGTAAGTTTGCAGAATTGCATTACACACACATAACACCATTTATCTAGGGATATTCTGGTCATCAAGGCTTTCCAAAAATCACATTTCATATAAAACATTTTGCTTCTGTTTCCAGCCTCTTCAATGAGGATTTGCTGCTTTGTTTTACATCAGTTTAATTAAATATCTTTGTGTTTTGGTCTGTTGGTCGGACAAAACAAGCACATCAGTTTGTTCCCAGAAAAACCATGATGGGCGTTTTTCAACTTTTTGCATATTTTATAGACCAAACAATTAATTAATGAACTAACATAATAACCAGCAGATAAATCAATAATAAAAATAATTGTTAGTTGCAGTCCTGGTGTGTTTCAAGTGCATGAGTCAGATCTTGAACCAGCCAATGTGTGTCCCTCTGTTTGCCTGAATGTATGTGTGTGCGTGTGTGTGCATGTGTGTTTACTGCTGTGAGGTCCAGCGGTGGCTGACTGATGCCTACCTTGGTGTAACACCATAGTTAACACAGTCGCTCTGGCTCCACAGTGGGTGGAGTCGCCAGACAACATAACTGGGCCCCGCAGCCCACTGTAATTAGCCTTATTGAAGCTGTCACTCAATGAGCCGGCCCGATCCGGTCCCAGAGCGACCTGGTGCTAACATCAAGGAGAAGGTGCTAGGGGCGAGGCCCCTAGGAGCCGCTGGCCGTGCAATGCTAAGAGCAGCTATCTGTTACTGCTTTAATAATACTCCTGACAGTACCTTCTGTTTGCAGCCATTCTCTCCCTCACAAGCTTTTCTCATCCCTTCTCTCCGAGCCCGGAGATGTGTTTTGACAAACTGATTGTTCCTTGGCATGACGTGATGTAACGAGGGACATATGTTGCAGGGGAGGAGGAAGAATATGAATGTAACATCAAAGAGGGGAAAATCAGATCTCAGACAGGACCCAAATGTAGAGCGAAGCAGGACTTTTAAATCTGTTTATGTATCTCGATGAAGATGTTTTCAATTGGGGGAAATGTAGAGCTCAGATATAAGGGCTCGCTTGAGTGTGGGTTTGATAGAATAACAAAGTCCACATGAAATAAAACATGCCGCGTCTAATAGGCTCATAGCTTTAGAGATTTCTGTTGTTCCTCTGAAACTCACAAGTGGTTTCCTCACCATTACTGCGGCTCTGACATGATGTGCTTATTAATACTCCATGTCACAGAAATACAAAATGCTCAGTAATTTCCACAAACAAGCACACACCCACACTTAACAAATGACTACACCCAAACACATATTGCTGCTCAAGATTTTTCATTCACTGTTTCATAACTTCAGTTGAGTTACTGTCTTACCAGTGCAGTTTAAACTGTGTCCAAATATCCTGAGGGTGATAGCAGTTTATTTTCACTGTAACCTCCACCAGCCATAACAAACTGTGTGTGTGTAACACAGTCTGGAGGAACATTAAAATAGGCCGCATTATTGTAGGTTACAAGTAAATTGTCAGTTGCAATCTTGTATAAGTTATTTCTTCATTCATTTCAATATTGTTTTTCAGCTTAAAAACTTTTTTTTTTTTCTTGGAGAACATAACTGTACCTCTGTCAATATTTATTATATATTATTATTTTTAACCAACAGAAGAGAAACCAACAACAAAATTAGTTGACTTTTCTTGCAAAACATTTGATGGTTAAGTCTGTTTTAGCACATTATTCTTTCTGTTGGTTAGAAAAGGTTGTTGGAGATCGTTTTCACCATCCGCTGTTTGTCTAATTCATTATATTAAGATACATTTATTCAAATAATTTGCTATTGCATTCAATTGATATCTATTCCTTTCATTGTAGCAAATTAAATTTATTTTATTCAATACTTTACAGTTATGACTTCTGTGGAATTGCAGGTCATGTTATTTAGTAAACACATCAATTTCATTTTGCATTTAGCATTGTACCCCTATAACACTGACGGATCCATGATGGACAGTTTTAATAAAGGGTCAGAACTGCTATTTCACGCATTATTCGTCTTTGTCAGAACTTGGTGCCTACAGTACCCACAATGCAACTTGACCACCAGGCAGTTTGGTTGGAGATTCATGTGTGTTATGCCAGTAGCGCCTAATGTTCCCTTGAGCTGCAAGCCACAATCAGAGATGAGGAATGGGCTACGGAGGTCTGGTAACCCACTTCTTTCTAATTGCAGACACCTAATATTTTTTCATTGTCAAACTTGTAGTGTTCACCCCCAACTGACCATCACTTGAGGCAATTTATAAGATTTTGTGTGGCTCCCTCTGGAGCCACAAAAGGCTTTACACAACTTTTTCACAACACCTGTAAACAGACTTTGATGTGAAAATCTGGTGGAATTCCCCTTTAATATATTTTCTTTTAATTTAGCCTGTTAAATTTTAAGTGTATTGCAGAAAACAAGACCTAAAGGAGACACTTGAAGTCTTGTGAACAACGGACGAACAGATTTATTGAGAAAAGTTTTGGCGCAGACACGGACTGCATGGTCCTTGTAGTCCAAGGCTGGACTAGGTCTTGGCAGTGTTGGTATCTGAGCCTGCCCATGCTTGCAAACAAACTCGACCTCCTGGTTGCCAGGAGTCAGTGCGCTTTCAGGCATTAGTTATGTTGGATGTTTGGACCCCGGTACACCTTATTGCACATCTAGTTAATATGATGTAATTTTTTTAGAAAATAAAATATATTTTCACAGTTCCTGAAGAGAACTCACTAAAGGATGTGGCCTTTTGTACCTTTGGTGTAATAACATGGCTGTTAAAGTATTTTCATGGTTGTAAGGTACTTTTACAATTATGATTTAAGAGAAAGAGGGAGTGAGGAACATTGTAACGAAAGAAGGAAACTGTGATTCCTACAGTGTGACACAATACTGGTGTGTAATGGAAGATCTGTGTAAGCATAAATCTTCTGTTTATGGAGACTTATCATATTTAAATTAGAAATATCTGTGGGCTACTAAACAAATATGCAACAAGATAGAACGACAAACTGTTGCATTGTGCATGAATGATCCCAGAGTCACTCTGAGCCAAAACTCTTGTATTGACTACTTAGTGTTAAGTAAAGTACTTGCATGCTGCTAAAGGCAGTAAAACAGCTTAGTTACAAAAGCCGGAGGTATTTGTGGGCTTAATTACATTCATTTTACTCCTGGCATTTTGATGGTAAAACACTTAGCTTAGGAATTTTCATTCCCTTTGTATGCCATTGTAATGAACACAAACCCATAATTGTTTCTCACCCATAGGCACTAACTGGGCTTTTTCATTTTCCATCACTCGCTCAGTAGCTGTGCCAAGTTTTCTTCAGGTAATGCTCAAACTCTGACTCACAGGGTGCAGGCTATGAGAGCCAGGCCAGCTTTGAATGGAGCTAAATATATACTATATTCATAAATGCTTCCTGGGATTTGTTATACAAGCTGACTCTGCCCAATGAACCTTTCTAAAAGGGCACAACAGAATCATGTGCGCTGCGTTTTGTAATTAGAATTGCTATTTAATTATGTCTTCCTTAACAGCATCATTGGGCTTTGTTCACGGAAAGCAATCACTCAAAGGTAATTAAAGGCTCAACTCAAATTCTGAAAGAGCCACATCCATCACAGCTGCACTTTAATGATGAAAACACTGTGTTGGTCTCATAATTATTGTTTTACTATTGTCACAAAGGCAAAACTGAACAATATCTTATGTGGATTCTAACTGAAGGGAAAATCAGCCTCCTCTTTGGCAGTGGGCAGGACAAAGGTTTAGAAAAAAATGCACCATGAGCAGAGAAAGTGGCTTGTTGGCACGGAAGGAGCATTATTAACTTGTTGCTTAATGCTGAGTCAGTCCCTGACAAATCAGGACGATTACTTTCATGCGCCACCACGCAAACATCATCACCCACACTGCAGGATTGATCTCAGCAATGTTGCTCTTGTGACAGTAATCGCAAACAAATGTGTAATTTTTAAATTTGAATAATCATTTACTCCCGAAGGACAGATGTTTTGCTAATTTTGTATTTTGTGTTGTGAAATGAATATTGCTTGAGTAATGCCATATAACAAAATCACAGCAGTTTTATATTTGGTGTGTAAAAAAAGCACAATAACCTACAGAATATCATTTAGTTTAGGCCTTTGAAGGTTTTCTAAATATAATCCATTTTAAATTCAACTCAGCCTGGATGTTGAAAACAGATCCTAGCTGTCTTTGGGACTTTGGGTATCTGTGCCAAATGCGATGTGAAATCACACATGCTGTAGTTTTTATGAGACACGCTTCAAAACTGTTGAGCAACCTTTTCTGCAAGTTATTTCTATGCTTGCCAGGTATTGGAATGCTCCATATAAACTATCCATACATGTTGGTCATCACATCAACTAAATGTTTAAACAGCTAAGACTTAGTCTGTGTTGGGATTAAATCAGTCTGAACAAAGATTAACACTGATGAATGTGCGGCAGCATGTGGATGTGTGTGTTTTGGCGTGTGGGAGGAATCAAGGTTACATTGAAGGCTAACACTGTGCAGACAAGCTGCACTCCTCAGAGTGAACACTGGGGAGAGCCCGTCTGCTCGCCGTGAGCCCTGCTCCCTCTGCGTCCATCCCCTCTGGGTGCAACAGCAATCACTCTGCTTCACATTGTGGTTTCATTTGTTTGTTTTGACAAGAGTATTAACTTACAAAATCACACCTTGAGAGTTTGGGATCCTTTGAAAACAAATACAGTGGCATCATGAGAAATTGATGTACCAGCAGCAGTCAGAAGATGATGTTGACAGATTAAATCTGTTAACTCCTTGTGAACTCTTGTCTGTAAAAAGATAAATTACTTTACTCGGCTTATGAGACAAATGAGGCCTAAAGTCACTGCCAAAAGTTCCTCATCAAACTTGTACCGTATTTATAATCATTCAGTTTTTTTCCTTTCTTGCATTGGTCCTCTCAGTCATAAAGTGAGTCTCCTCGAACTGAAGCCATCCAAAGAAAAGAGCGTCAAACTGTCTGCCACATAATGAGCATCCCCTTTTCTTATTTTACATACGTGATTGCTCTCTTTGGGTGGTCTTACCATCATACTCTCTTATTTAGGAGCACAAACATGAGAAACGTTGGAAAATCTAATCAAGATGCAAAGATAATGACGTGCTATGTACATAAACACGTGCTTTATACAGTAGATGTTCCCCCAAACAAATTTCAAGTCTATTTAAATCATGTATGGTTTCTGAGGCCCCGCGGGACACATCATCAACGGGCTCATGAGCTGGATTCACAGTGGACATTGCGGTGTAGGGAGATTTTGGCTCACAGGTTAAAAACACAGAATAATAGACACATAAAGACAGAAGCACTCAATCACATATGGACACACATGCAGCATGCGGACCTGCACGAAAGCATGCATGCGTGCATACGAGAGTGGAAACACACATGCTCAAATCCGCAACAACTGTTTAGTTTCTGAGTCATCACCATTTGAACACTGTGACAGATTGCTGAGAGACAGGGTGGTGCAAATAAAACACTAATGACAATATAATGGCTCATTAGCTTATGATGTGGGTAGCATTGTGTGCATGCAGACATGTGAGTGAGTGTGTGTGTGTGTGTGCGTGTGTGTGTGTGTGTGTGTGTGTATGGGTGTGTTTGTGTGTGTGTAAGTGGAAGAAATGCCTGTAGTATGAGTATGTTCCCAGGCTAACCTGACTAGGTGAGACTCTCTGGCACCAGCCTCTCAATGCAGCCCCGAGGGGAGCCATACAGTGCTGCAGCCTACGAACTGAGGTATGCACACACACACACACACACACACACACACACACTCAAGGAAAGGGAGAGGCTTTTGTCAGTTTGAGCTTTCTCTATATCTTGTCACTGTTTAGCATGACTCCTTTCATAGCTCTACCCGCAAATCCCAATTACACTGTCACATAACATGTTGTAAATGCATGTTTTACATACTATACATAACATGCTAATGATGTATAATGCTTTTTAAAACCTGTAAGTAAGCTGCACCCTTTATATTTCCATTAGCACAGTGTGTTGCACTTAACACTCGGGTAAAAAGGTAACGTACTGCTTGCTGTAGTGATGGGTGAGTTTCAGGGTCAGGTCTTTTCATGTGTTTGACATTATTAGCAGAGCTACCATGTAATCCAGACTCAATCCTCAGGCCAATGAGACTTTATTGGGGGTAAAGGGTGATGGTTATGGAAGCTATTAGACAATAATGGAATAAACTCTCCCACTTTAACTTATTTGGTCCCTAGAGGATTGTCCTTTTCCAGTGAAGTTCTTTATCGCTCAGTATTTAGACAGAATTGATGACATACCTTAAAAGGTTTGAGGGGGAGGGGGGCTCTCATTTAAAAACTCATCTCTGAGTCTGATAATCCCTGTTTTGAGTTATGATGATGAAGTTTGGTAATCTCCCAGAGCGCTTTCCCAGGGTTAGAGCGGGGGGGGGAGGGGGGGATGAGCTGATGAGATACGATCAGTAACTAAACTATGAGGATGTTGGACATTAACTTTTAAATTTTCTCTTTTGGTAAAAATGAATTTCTTTTCCTGCTTTATTGAATCAAATTCGCTCCATGCTCATGCATTAATTCTACAAGAAAGTGATGTGTGACTCATTGCAAAGAGAGCACAGTGGAATTAAAAGTGATATGTCTCTCAGTCAACCATCACTGTTTTAAATTAATCTTCAAAAAAGAACAAAAACATAACACATTCCTGCTGAGTGTAACGTCACATCAGAAATGCTTAAAAGACCCGATTATGATGAGTCCTCTCTCTCTTTGTATACCAGCGTTATTATCCATCATTAGCGTCTATTACACACTAAGTTGTTGCACCGATCATCTTCTTTGAAGAGGCCATAATTACAGGGGAGGTTGCCAAAAAAGGTTTGGAAACGTCTGAGACAATATGGTCTGACGAAGACAAATTTGCTACAGGTTGCCTCCACTCACTGGAGGAGGCAAGAATGCTGCTTCAAAATGCTCCAGCTACCTTCTCTAGCTTGGCTTCTTTTTTCTGCTTCAAAGATGGACATATTTATATGTATATATATATTTATATATATATATATATATATATATATATATGTACATATATGTATGAGTTTTTGGCATAAGACAATGGAGGATGATTGCCACAAACAGGAACACATGAAACTCTGGGTATTTAAATTCTTATATCTATGAGATATAAGAGAAAAGGAACATTTCAAACTATCCGTGCACTTAAAAATGATGTTCTCATACAGACAAACCGTGTGCCTGTCCTTTTCCCACCACTCATTCAACCATAGAGTGGAGGAACAGAGGTAAGCAGGAGTCCTCAGTCTAACCTGTGTGGGTCCCTGGGAGCCTGCGGTGGGGCGTTTGGCTCTGTGAGAACGTGGCGTGGAGGCTAAGCCCCCTGTTCCACTGGAACGTGTTTTCCTTTCTCCATGTTTGGACACACAGCAGACAAGTGGAGGTTAGGACAACACTCCACTAGGAGCCAAAAGACTTATCCGACAAGTAATTAGGAGCGGGGTCAAGTTGAGAGAACTAAGCCCTGTAATTCCTCCTGCAATGCTACGGGTGAGGTAAGGCCCAAGTGGAGATCCTTTTCCTCCTGAGAAGGCCCTCTAACAGCACTGAGAGAGAGAGAGGAGGAGACACACAGAGAGATTGAGGGAGATGGATGGATAAATAAAAAAGTGGGGAGGACAGAAGATGGTAAGAAATTTAAATTGTCTACTTTTAGATTTTACTAAACAAACATTAGAATGTACCACCTCAAACACAACATATGGATGTCTCTTTAGCTTTATAATTATTTTTTTACTTATTCAATCACTTAATGAAGACTTACAATTTTAATACTGTTTCTTTATGCATAAACATCTTGAGGTGTACACAGTGTTTTTAGTCAGATTGGCTGAGCATTATGAATACAAGAACAGATCTCAGGAATACCTGAGATAAGATCAGACAGTGAAAACGCTTGATACTGATCATGTCCACACTGTTTTAAACCTAATACCAATAAGAAAAATGGGACAGCAAGTACTTGCATTTATCCATTTGAAACATTTAAACCGGGACTAATCTCCTAAAATGTACTGGTTGATCTTTTGATCATGTTTTTTTTTATAGTTTGTGCTAAATAAACTCTATTTTTTATTATTTTTTCCCCACAGGGACAAATTACTGACTGCACATCCATTTTACTGCCACATGATGAACATCTGTATTCCATAGATATGTTACAGTACACAGCACAATTTTGAGCTAATTGCACTTGAGTATTTACAGTTCATCCCACTTACTACATATCAGAGGGAAATATTGTATTTTTTTACTCTACTACATTTACTTGACAGCTGTAGTTACTGTTTACTTTGCAGTATACAATATTACATACAAAACAGATGATTAGATTAAAAAAATGATGTAATATTCTTAATAAAACATCCCAATTGTAAATGAAATAGTTAAAAAATACTACAATTTGACCATCTGCAACTTTAAATGCTGCCTACATATTAATGCATCAGGAATATTCAGGAATTAGTATATTACATAGAATAAAATAACCCAGAAAGCATTACAAATACTTTTAATCTTGATGCTGTAAACCCATCTTGCTGTTAATAATTCTGTACTTTTAAATAAGTAAAACTTTCAAAGCAAGACTTGTACTTTTACTTAAATAAAGGATCTCAATATGTCTTTGGTCAAACCTTGGTCATCAGTTAATTAACAGGTAAAGAACCAAAAAATGCTGAGACAAAAATACAAGCAGCTCTGAACTGAACTGATGAGATATCAGCCTCTTCATCGGGTGCGCGGTGTGAAAGAGACACAGTCATCTCAGGGATTGTATTTCTGCTTGAAGGTGCATTGCCTGGTGATGAAAAATCCTATTTACATTTTTGGGCAAACTCTCCTTTTGATGGTGGCACAGCACAAAATGCGTGTTCTGTCCCTGAGCCCAGCATGTTCGTGTGAGCCCTGGCGAGAAAACACCCATGATGTTTTCATAGCCACAGTAGGCCTGTGCTATTGACCTTCACCTCGGCTTTCATGTGGCCCAATCCTAAAGCAAACCTCGGAACCCACAACATGTTCATAAATCAGTCGCTCAAGACAGATCCAAGACTAATCATTCAAGTTTTGAAGCCACATAAAAAACAAAATATGGCAAAAAAAAGACATTCCTAAAGATGTTTTGCAAGTTAAATCAGTTGCTCTAAGAACTGTTATTTTGGTGCCAGTGTTTTCTCTTTCTGCCCAGCGACTGCAGATTCCTCTCTGTAAATATTGTTTTGTTTGATGCTGAATTGAAATATCATTTTCAGAAGTGCTTTCATCTTCAAAGTTATCTGTGCAGCTTTAGACAAATGCAGTCACAAAAACCACAAAGCAGCTTCATGTCAGCAGATAGGATGGTAATTTAGGCTTTTGGTTATGTATGAAATTAATACCAGAGGATTATTGCAATGTGAATATTATGGAAGATATGGACTTAGTCTGTTGTAACTCAAATGTCTCAGGAAAAAAATAATTGTAAATCTTTGTTTAAATCAATACATCCCCATGTGATAAGTTGACATGAGTAGCAGCCTTCAGAGCTCTTATTTATTACAGTCTCTATACTGTGTGTACCATGTCTTTGAAAAACGCTACATGTTAGCGAGCACTGGTATCTGTATTTGGACATGCCTGCATGTTGTTTGTTGTCTTCACTTTGCGGTGGTGGTGGAGGATGTTAAGGAAGGAGGGATCAGCCATCTCAGCGATGGATTAGAGCGAACTCGGAGGCTCTTCAGGGAAATAGGGCCTTCATTAGAAAAATGGGAAATAGACCTCTGTTTCATAAAGAGCCATTAGCGTTTATTGATGAGACTAATGTGTGTGTTTAAAGTAAATTAGAAGGGGAGAGGCCATGCTTTAGGGGAGCTAGTGATGAAAGGCTTGCATTAATGTACATGGTAGAGGGACTGCTGTTTTTCATTTGAACTAACCGCTTCCCCAGTGCTCAATACACCAAACCGCACACGCGCACACACTCATGGACACACATACACACACATATATACCTGCTTAGATATACTGTATACTGTACATACTGACACTCTCTCTCTCACATAGGCACACAAACACACACTGCTCCTCCCTCTCAGCAACCTACACATGTAAGTCATATACTAACCAGAGTAGGCCTGGCGCCCGGGGAGTGCAGCCTGGAATTGCCCCTAAGAAACCAAATCCACTTTATCAAACTGCCAGATGTCACTCCCAATCCTCTTCCACTGGACGCTGCTTTCACCAGGCAGCAAGCATGGAGACACGGAGCCCTGCAGGAGCCTGCCGGAGCCAACATGGTGACACAGACGCAAAAACCACTGAGAGAAAGAGACGTCTCGACATTTTACACGTTTATTACCTGAAAGTTCTATTTGTACAATGCACTTATGGATCATATCACTTTAAAATACACTTAACAAACTTAACTGCATACCTGAATTGAGAATAATTTCATTTTACATGCTCACTTTTGCACTTATTCATAAATGCATACAGTCAGGTATGGACACGTGGATACACATCTGTTTTGTAGTTTTTATACTGAAACCGTTTTCTTTATTCGGTTTTTAAGTTGTTTTACCCTGAATTTAAAAGCCTATCCAGGATGGAGGCTGCAAAATAGCTTCAACTTGACATCTGATATACTGTATGTGTTGCATTTCTTTTTTCCTACGTAACAAGGTTTATCTGCATTGTCTGCAAATAAATAAAATGTTTTGTAATAAAGAGATTGTTCCCAACATTTATTATTTCACTTATAGCACTCCATTAAAATATTAGGCCTGCACAATCATAATATGTTTTTGATGCAAAGAGAAGGACATTAAACATGTTTTTCTTCTTTTCTGTCAAATCTAAAAGATCATTTTCACAGTGCCATTTCACTTCACCCGAGAAGTTGCTGTTGTAAATAAGGCATGCACAAAAATGAACTTTCCAAAATGGTAAATTATTCTTCATTACAACAGGGTCACGGTTACCGGAGATGCCAAGCTAAGCAAACACTTTTCAAAGTCCAACAGCTCCCTTGACGGCTCGAGTGCCCGCTCAGATTGAACAGGAAGTGAGCGGTAATTTGCCGTGAGTTCTGTCCAGTCTCAGAACTCCCAGACATTGTGTCGTCCAATTAGAGCAGAGTTGCATGGCTGCAGAGAGACTCGGAGCCAATGGGTCACAAAGTTGAAATGGATTCCTATCGTCCCCAGACAGTTGTTGATTGAGTCCCTGGTAATCTGTATGCTGAAATCACTCTTTCCCTTTGTCATTTTTTAGTCATGAGCGTGTGTGCATGTGTTTTACATAAATGAGCCGGCCTCGTGAATCTGAAAAAATCAACTGCAAGTGGGACAACCAGAGAAAATGGTAAATATCTTTTGAAAACAAAATACTGTATTACGGATGCTTTGAGGAATGGAAATGGGAATTGGGGACATGCAATGTGAACAATATGGTTTGAATCAAGGCAACCTTATTTTGCCATGATTATGTAACTAATTACATTTCAGGCTTTTCTATTCTGAAAATGGATGTTGTCTTCAGTGGGAGAGAGACATTTTAACGCATTTCCATGCCATAATTAATTAGTTCCACTTAATAGCTTGGAAAAGGCCCCTGATTGTACTAACAACATGCTATCTTTTCTCCATCATATCCATACACAATCAATTATTGATTGGTCTTCAGAAGAATCAAATAGTGGTCTCTGTTGTTGGGAGGCAAAATCCACTTGAAAGTTGCACATTTATTTCAAAATACTAAATTTGTAATCACAGAGACAAATGATATTATACATAATTTCTCAATTTTATTTTGAACTGATACCAGCATTTTAAAAATGTTTCATGTGAGATTATTATGGTGATCTCAGTTTCTCCAGTTGGATTCTCACAGGAATGAAATTGAGCTTTTTGAGTGTTTTGTAGAAAAAGACAAAGCAAAAGTCTTTTCTGTGAAACTGATTCTTCTTTACATTGAAATTCCAAATGGTACAAACTCATACTCAATTTGCCTGCACATGGAGCAGCAACAAGAGTTAACTTACGTACTTGCTTACCCTGTATTTTCACAAACACACACACACATACACACAGTGCTCAATCTGTCCAGACACCAACAGTGAACTTATGCAATTTTCCCATCATACACAGGAAGTGGTTTCTCAACCATCACCATTCCCAAGTTGCCATGGGTAACATGGTGTTTCCTTACCATCTCTTCACCATCTTCATCTTTATCCCCTCTTTCCCCCTTGTTTGTTTGTTTCCCTGATGTTTTTATTTAAGGCATCAAAAGACACCCCCCGCCCGCTGCCTCCCTCGCGACATCCCCCCCAGCCCCAGAGCAGTCAGGATGATTTGTAAACTTCAAACGACTAAGAGCCCCAGCCTGGTCTCCTCTGCTCATTTAGGTAATTCAATAAGCCAGGGGGGACAAGCGCAGCGGCGCACTGCTTCCCCCTCCTGCCCTCTGCGCCCTCGCTCTTCCGACTGAAGCCTCTGTGGACTATCTGCAACAAATGTCAGTCTGCAGTGGGAGCAGCTTCCGCTGAGGAAGGATCCAGTGTTCAGAGATGTTTGATTCTGACATTTTTCTTTCATATCTGTAGTGTTTTTAAAAATACAGTGGTTAGGATTGTCAGACTTCTGAATTGAACTGGTAACAATAAATCTAGTATATTTCTAACGTTTTGGGAAATTTTGTTCATGATTACAGACTTTTTCGAAAATGTGTTTTTAAAAATTGCAGTTTATCACTTTCTTTCAACGGGATGATAATAAGACGGTTTTGTCAACTTACAGATTTCATTTTTCAATCAGGCCTTTCTATTGTTTTCTGTATCCACAGAAAAGGTGTACAAGACCTGAGGTGGCACTTCTTTCATTTTTCCTTTTTGAAGGGTTATGATTTTACACCTGCAGTTCAATTGGATCGTCACAAGGTCTTAGCCTGTGAGGACAGTTGTTTATTGTTTTTTGTGACTCTGGAGGAAACTCTGATGATGCCATCAGGATTATTTTGAGTAAGGTGACAAACATATTAATAGAAAGCCTATAGAAGGGTGCATGGAGTGTGAAAGACATGGCCGGTAAATGGGGAAAAAAAATCCTGCACACCCTCTGGTTTATACTGCTGATAACTGTTCATTTATGACGTTTCGGTCTACACAATCTTCATCAGGTGTAGACTTATTTGAGGGATAGGCTAACAAAAGACTCCATTAAGTTACATTTTTGGAACTGTATAATCCATCATTTTTAAAACTTGACCCATAGGGACTACAAATCTGGATACCTCAGCCTCCCTCTACTAGATCGATTTTATCATTCCACTTTTTTAAAATCTGTTTCTTGCAAGTCCCCAACTTTATGGAGATGCAATACTAAAACACTGGAGTAGCCTTTTAATACTTCCCTTACAGTATATTGTTACCTATGAGGCCTTTATGATTAACCCTGATATTGATGTCTGTGTTTGATCTGATAACCTTACAAAAGCCAGTGGTCCAACTGAGACTCCCTGGGGAAATCCTCTCTGCAGCTGTCACATCTTTACCAGCTCATGGTAAATGCTTTATCAGTTAGGTCACTGTATGCGACAAGTCACTGTGCCACTAGTCTATCAATGCTTGGTCCCATGCAGCTTGGCATGATGGGGGTGATAAAGTGGAAGAGGTGGGGTAAGAGGAAAGGGAACTGTTAATGATATCCGTCTCCCTCCCAGCTTGTCGAGACAGAGGTGGCGGCAGGTCTAAGTAGGCATTGCCACAATGGCCCAGACCCATAAACGCTGGAAGAGCATAAATATCTTTATCAAAACCACACAGAGACATTGGTGGCCACTCCCCACTGTGGCTGCCTTTACCCACCAAATCTGCATCTGATAAACTCTCCCTCCCTACCCCACTGCTCCACATCAGACACAGCTAATAATGCCACACAAAACCTGGAGGAGGAGTAGAAGACTACTTTCACTGGCACCACAGTCCACAGAAAATGATTTGACTTCACATGACTTGTTGCAGCTCATGTTGAAACATAAATCACTGCGTCGCTATACTCCAATAAAACCAGTTTTTAATATAAATAGCAATTAAAGACAACACCAAAGAAAGGGAGTGTAGTCTTCCCAAGGTTTTTATTACTGAGAAAGTTTGTATTTGAATCTGCCTTGGCTACGAGGACAAAAATGCAAATTCAAGAGAAAATTCTCAGTAAATAGAGTCAGCAGTTACATTTTGACCCTTACAAGCATTGGAAAGGAGAAGCAGAGCATCCTGTTCCCCAGGCCTGCAGCGGCTCCCTCTCCCTGCCCGAGCCCACCCCCAAAGGAGGCAGTAAATGGTCCATTTTATCTCTTTTCTGTCAACCATGACTCCAAGAGCACCAGATAGTAATCTGGGTGAAAAAAAAGAGTAAAAACAATTTAATTGCCCCCGCAATTTTTTTTTCTACAGTCATCCAAAAACCTTTCGAAGCAAACTATGATTGGGATGAAATTGCAGACCCTCTTCCGCAGGAAGGAAAAGCTGACTAATCACCTCGTCATTAATGTTGAAGCTCATCAGGGCCCTGTTGGCACTGCCCACATGGCCACGCTGACTGCTGCTGTCAAAGCAAGGTTGGCGCATGATTTGCTCTGAAGGGAAAACAGCTTGCAGAGACGAAACGTATTTGGATTCTGCTGTTCAAATATTTGGAGCGCCCTGACACGGCTGCCGCCATCCAGAGCTGGCAAGGCAGAGACTGCCTTTAATTGATTTAATTATCAGTAATTACTCAACTGTTTTTGTGTATGCTCTGTAGTGCTGGGTTGGGGAGGAGACGGAAGGGAGGGGAAGGGGGGGGGGGGGATCTAAGTTAATGATGTGTTTCCATCTTAATTAATGCTGTGGTCCAGTCTGGTTAAAACACATGCACACAGACACATGTAGGTGCAATTTTGTGGAGACTGACACAGATCGACGTGGAGGGTGGCAGTCTGACATGAGATGAAATGAATGAAAGGAGAATTAATTTGCTGAGCTGTAGAGAAAAAAATATGAGGTGCTGCTATGGGTTCATTAAGGTTCAAAGCACTGCAACGTTTACTGACATATTAAAAACTCTTTCAATCAAACAATAAAACTGAACTTTCAAATGATCTGATTTGGCATTTTGATATAGCTCGAGAATAACAACAAATTAATGTATGAGTGTGTTTGCATAATCCTGCCTGTGTGCACGTGAGCTCTTGCCTAATATGTGTCTGAGAGAAAGGGTGGGGGGAGTTGTTAAAAGTCTTGAGTTCTAGCCTGTAAATGTCATGTTTGGTCGAAGATTTCCGTTTTTTCCTTCTAATTGGTGTCGGGGGATTTTGGTTTTTCAAGGGGAGGCTGAAAAAAAAAAGCGAGTGAGGAAAGCAGGGGGGAAAAATAAGCCCACAGAACTGCCGAGTTGCACTGAACCCAAACTGGGTTTTCTTTTAATGGTTCCTACTCCAGGAGAGCATAGCTCGGGTCATTAAGACGGGAAAATGGGGTCGCGCTAGAATAATAATCCCCCGCTTTTATTTGACAGCACAAGAAAAATATTGTGTCAACACATAATGGAGGTTACTGGTGATCATAAACTACATTCACTGTTCAAGACTGTGGAGGGATAGGCGGTGCTGAATTGACAACTTCAATCTAGGGATAAAATGTTGTGGCAGGTTTAGCACAAGGCATGATCTTCAAACATCTTCATCTGGAGTTTGTTGGTCGGAAAAGAAGAATTCCTTCACCGGGTCTTTTTTGATTTAATGGAGAGACCTCTTCTGGTGGAGCTTCAAAGGAGATGTTGAGCTGTTGTCATCATTGATGCTTATAAATCTGAGAGCATTTCTCTTTCACACACTCCATGTTTCATCCACCTCCAGCCATCCAACACCCCCACATCTCCTCTCCCCCTGGTCTCGGTCTCGACAGTGAGTGGGTTACTCTACTGTTTACAATATTTCAAATTCCCTCTCAAGTGTTTGGCTTGGCAGGTTGTCCGGCCTTTTCCCTAGCAATTACAGGCTTGCGGGGTTTCTCAAATGGGGCTTTTGAAGAAATAACACTTTTCTCCCCAAGCTCAAGGGAAAAAACGGAGACATTTGGCCAGCAGCTCATACAGTCAATCACACAGACCGAGCTCAAGCTCTGTCTGACGCATTTGGCTACTAAAATATCCTCATACCTTGTGTGTGTGGAGGCATACAGACACACACACTTTTCAGTACTCAGTCTATAGTCAGTCAGAACTCTACTGTGACTTTACTGTGATGGAATATGCAGATTTGATGCAAAATTAGAAAGCAAGCATTAAAAATTGATGAATAAACCAAATTAGAGAAAATGAGATAGTAATATAGAGTAATATATCTCATATCAAGTTTGTATGATGAGTAAATCATGTTTACTGTACGAGGAAATGTTGACCTTTGTCATCACAGCTGTGTAGAATGTGTCAGGTCTTTTTAAGCCAAGTTCACATCAATGATTCGCAATGAGACAAAACGGTTTTAGAATGTTGCAGAGGAAATTGCAGCAGTGTGAACTGGTTAGTTGCAGAGCGTCTGAAGCCGTTGCCTGGGGTCTCAAAAGACTTACCTTGTCAAATCGCCAAGTGCAGTTTTAGAACATAATGACATAGCTATTTATCTTCAGCCAATCAGGACACAGCAGAGGACAGTGCTGGAAACAGAGGGGAGGGAAGACCAGCTCATCCAACTTTTTGAAGAACAGCATTCATTTTACGATTGTAGCTAAAAAAAAAAAAAAGGTACTCCAAAATATTAAACAAAAACAACACCCTTTGTTCGATTGCAAGCATCCTGGGTGTGTGGTAAGTTACGTCTTGTTCATTTTCATTCACGGTAAGCTAATGTTGTGAGTTAAGTTAGCTAACGTTAACAAACAAGACACCGATCACCAGCTAAATGGTGGTAACATTTAATCTATTCATTGATGGTAATGTAGCTTGTAGGCTATCAAATACAAACAGAAATCCAGCCAATCCACTTAATTCAATGTATCAACACAGAAGTAGCGGGGTATGCCAGTGTGTCGTTGCCATGGAAACATCTGTGTCTGTGTGTGTTGCTTTGATGTGAACAGCTCAGTTTGAGAACATTTACCATCAGATATCTTGGGATTCTTTTGCAAGTTGCATCCAGTCTCGTTGCGAATCATTGATCTGAACTGGCCTTTAGAGGACAATATCTGCTTGGAGTTTTCTTATTGGATAAATAAAAAACTTCCCAATTACCCATGTCACAGTTTTGATGTGTTCCTTACCAAATCGAAGCAAGTTGACGACTGAGACTTGAGAGGAGAAGATGAGGGCTCAGAGATAGGTGCTGATTGTTTATTTGTCCATAATCGGCTTAGATCAGTCACCTAAGGTTCAGCTTTATTTCCCAGATCAGACCAGAATGAGTCATCATGTGTGAAGCTGTGAATGAGAGGGAAAGAAGAAGGCAAATATAAAGACAGAAATTTTGTTTGTGTGTGAGTGTGCAAGCGCAGATGAGAGCACAACAGAGAACATTTTAAGCCCTCCATCAGGGAAACAAGGACGTAAGTCATTGCCGCGTCCCATTCTGGTAATTACAATAAACGTAATTGCACAAATGCTCTGCTAAACTTTCTCTGTGAAGATTATGATGCCGAGTTCAGATGAAAGGCCCAATAACATCAACATAGTTGGCCTTGCATTGTCAGAGGGCGGAGAGAGGGGTTGGGGAGGGGGGGTTAAAGGAGGAGCAGGAGGGGGGGGTCTTGAGTTCCTTACCCCGAGGCTAAGAATCTCCCCTCCCTCTGCTCCTCCACCTCCCCTCGCCCTTCCACCCACACAAGGGAGTTAAAAATCCCATTTACTCTGACTGGAGCCAGGAGTTGGCTTGAAAAGGCCAGGGACAAAAAGCGATTTTCCACGGAACAAAACCATTACAATGGTCCCGCTTTGATCTAGGCCCCCCCTTCACTCCTACCAGTGCCAATTGAACTTTGTCACCATGCAACTGTCATCCACGAAGGGAAAGCCCTTATACTCTGAATGAAGCGGTCCACAGCAATTTACTCCAGACAGCGCTTTGAAGTGTCAGGGAGAAGTCCAGCTCCTAGTCTGCACTTTTTGGACCACTCAGCCTCTCTCCGCTCCTTCCCTTCTCTCTTTCTTTCTCTTGCCAATTTCAAATGGCCAGCAGGACAGCGTGGACAGTCCAGCAGGGCATCGAAAGAAGAGAAAGAACATTAAACATCCAGCATCTTTGGCTTTCTCTCTCTTCCCCTCCCTCCCTCCCATCTAAGTAACAGAGGCATGCAGCGCTGGCATGTGGATAATCAGCCATGGGGCCCCGCGACATCAAAAGCTTGGAGAGCCCCTAAGAATACAAATGTGAGGCCTAATGGTACACTTCATTAATGTCCTCCCCATCAAAGGCCACTTTACTGACTTGGGAGATTGACTAATTTACACATTGTGGGAAATTGCTCCCAGCCATGCGTAAAACTGCCAAGCATTTATATAGAGAGAGTCAGAGAGAGAGGTGGGGGGAGGTAAGTGGAAGGGACAGCCTCTGTTCTCTTCTCGAGTGCTTTCTTTAACTGTTGGAAGTGGCTGAAGGCCAAGCCACATTATCACACATACGAACACCGGGGAGCGCACGCCTTTGTGTCTCATAAGGATTATTACTTCAGGCATTCTGATGTGCTCTATCGCTTTCCTCCCCTTCTTCTCTTTCTCATCTTCTCCTCTTCTCCGTGTGCAAGATCCTTTTCTTTTCCAAGCTTTTTTTAAGGACTAGTTCAAATTTTTGAGCAAAGCAACTGCTTTCTGAGAGTGAGGTGAGAAGATTGGTCTCAATCTCACGTTTGTGGAGCAACACTGGGGCAGTTTTGGTGTAGCAGCCACAGTTGGAATTGCAGGTTTTGTGGCGCCCACACGCCCAAATTAATGTTTTCCCATACACTTCCCATCATTAAAAAAGAAACAGCAAAGTATTAACTTTTCTGAGTATCATAAATACTAAGAATTAGTCAAATTAAGAAGTCTTGGAAAGCTACAAAAGTAAGTTGTTTTGTGCCATTCACGTGTGGAAAACTGGCAGGAAGTCACCCGGCTCAGCCAGAGAAGGACTCTAATGAGAATACTCTATGGGCCCAAGAACGCATAAGTCTAAGGAAGCCTGACAAACCTTTTTCTGGGTATGTGCCCTGTGAAAAACTTTCATTGGAATGAATGGGCCGCCATCTTGGAAGACAGTATCCAGTTGCCTAAAAACATGCATGAGCTGGAGTCAGAGCATGTTGTCTGGCTTTGTCTAAATCAAAACAGACAAAAAACTGTAAGGCTGACTGTAAAGCTGACTACAACACAGATATGGTTGGTGTAGCCAGGTGTCCCAAACTTGACTTTAGAATGCTGGCCGCAGTCAGAACGTCCTATTGCTGTTGACCAAGAAATATTTACAGCACGTAACTCCTCCAAAAATCACAAATGGACATAAACATTTCTGTTTATGTATGAATTAAACAGACAATATACAATGCGTATTCAGCTTTTTCCACTTTGGACAGAGACAGGCTACCTGTCTTAATGCAAATCTATACTAACCATGTCCCTACTCCAGCGCTCTACTTAGTGGCTATAAACAATATGTTTTATATCAATAATGGATCACATGACTACTTGTATGTAAAAGGTGTAGCTCATAATGATGAACCCACAGAGGAGTATCACCTGGCTCTGCTTTTCCCTCAGCTCTACGAAGCTTTATAGCATCTTTCAACTCATTGTTTATTTCTGGCCCACAACTTTACTGTTTTGGTTCTGCTTTGCTGTTTTCAGCAAAACTTTTGATAAACCCACTAGACAGCACCAAACAGGAGACAGACATGGTGAACACAGTAGTGCATTTAGGTAAAGAGGCAGATATTTCCCTCAGAGTTGGTGGAGTCCAAAATAGGTTGCTAATGTTGCTCCCTATCTGCTGGATGTGTAAATGGGCAACTGTTTGCTATATCAACTTAAAAGGTGATAATATCTCAGTACTACTTTAGTATAGTTTGTTTTCTTTGACCCAGAGTGGCCAAAAAATCAGTTTAAAGCACAGACATATGATGAGGTTTATAGATTTTATTTTCTCTCATTCTCAAAAAGAAAGCAAATAACTGTATTTCCCAAACTTTTAAACCATTCCTTTAAATATACAAATCGACTAATCCCCTACAATCCAACTCTCCATCTTTCTCTTTGCACCGACACGTTTATATGTGTTTTTTTACAATCGCACACATCATCTACTCGCACATACACACAAAAACTCATATTACTGTCATCACCAGTTATTACAAGCTGGAGCCGCGTGCAGGCCAGCATGTTTTACAACCACGTTAACCATGCTATGGGGACTTAAGTGACTGCTTGAGATATTTTTTGTAGCTGTCTTACATACATGTTAGTGTGAACTCACACCGTATGTGTATGCGTGTGTGAGTTTGGGGGGCTGGAGGGAGTTAACGCCTGCTTTGGGCCCTGACACCTGCGATACAGAGCGAGTCTTTCAGTGGGCAAATTATATAGCTTTAATTTGTCTTCTTGAAACAGTGTAACCGGCCGCAGACACTGATGCCAAGTGCCGCTCGACTGTAGCATTGAGGAGAATGTTAAAAGTGTGTTGAGTGTCTGTATATGTAAGCACAGCCTTGACATAAGTAAATACACTGGTTTGGGTGGAACACCTGTTTATGTTGGAGACTGGGGGAGCTGACAGATATTATAAAGGAGTTCTCAATGTTTTCCATGTAGCCAGAAAGTAGCAATGAAGCTTTTTCAAGGAGCTGCACTGGCAAAAGTGCTGTGCCACTGGACTTTGGTTTGCTGGCAGGAAGGGAAAGCCTAATGTGTCTCGTTTGCAATTTGGACCAACTTTTGTGGTTGGCCCAGCCTACAGTAGTACACACTTCAGTCATTGGCTGGTCAACAGACACGATTTGAATATCGTGACTAATTCGACCAATTAAACTGTCACAGGCCTTTTTTCAATGGGCCTTTTTTCACAGGCTGCTCATCCATAATGCTCTCCTCTGTTACCCAGGGCTTTGACTTTAACTCACTCTATTCACAGTGAAGTGGTGCAATGAGCTAGATCACAGAGTATGTAAAAGCATAGCCAGAGGCACTACTGGGCCAAGCCACAGATGAGGGGGGATCTTTACAAATTGAACAATGAGGTCAGTATAAACAGTTCGAGACACTGTTATTTGGCTGCTTTCAAATCAGAAGCGGTCAGGGTGGTCAAAACAAAATTTACTGGAATTACATGGAAGTCATGAAATACAATTTACTACTTATGGATATAACAAGCAACTCATAGCATCTCTAACGTGATAACCGTACCTCTACTAGTGTTAGGTGTGCATATATGTGACTTTGTACTAATCATTTCACTTAAATGGAACTGATTTTATTTAGGTAGAGTAGGACACAGAGCACTCATCAACTCTGCCTCACTGCTGCTGCTAAGCAACCCATGACCTTAAGGAAAAACACAGGTAATCCAGGTACTCATATTCATTAGGGTACCATTATCTTTTTGGACAAAAGTGCAGCCCTGAATGCATTAAGGTTTCAGTATGCTTAAAAAGAACTAGGTTGTCGATTCATGCCTAGAGGCAAAACTGTGTAAACCAGTCCCTAATGGCCTTTTCTTAAAAGTGGCTGAAAAGTCTGCTGTTTCGTACAAATCAGGATAGGGGGCTCGTTAAATTGTTGGTTTAGGAAAGTTACAAAAATTGTTGGACTGTGCCCACAAGTCTGACTTCAGAAAGTTGTCAGGGGAGGGGGTCTCAAGCAATAATGGATGCGGAGAAAAATAAGGAGAAACTTTATAGATGTTCTCTCTAATCTCAAATATGCACACACTACAAGATTTGAAAATAATGGCGCATCACACACAAGATATTATTAAGATTATTGTGCCAGAGGGAGCAATGCACCACATCATGTTATCTCACATGGTCTCATGGGGAAGCAGATGTAAACAAAATGGAGACTGACACGCAACAACTTTGTTTAGTAAAGCTCTCCTCTTTGTCCGTACGCTTATGATGTCTTAGAAGACACATTTTATAGACAGTCATGTTCTTGTCACATATCGTCAAGCCTTTCCTCCATTTCAGCTGTCCAACGCACAGCTTGTTATTGTTTGTTCATGGTTGCCATTTCAAAAGTCCTCTCATTCACTTTCATCTCCTTGTAAACTTGTCTCTCTCATTGGCTATTGTGGTCCCACTCGGAAAGTAGTGATGTAATTATCCAGATTTTAAATCCTAAATATCAAACATGTTTGAAATTATCGGGGAGCCCCCAATGAGTCTGTTCTGGAGGTTTAAAATTGGATCTGTAAACCCCTCACATTACCAGATAATCTGGGCCAACATTGGTACCGACCAAGGTCCCAGACCAGAATTGTTGGGAGGGGTGAATCAGGGATAAATTGGCCCGAAACTCCTGTAGACTGAGCCCGGCTTTAGGCCATGTTCAGACAGACAACAGCACTGCGTGAAAAATGCAGCCTCCTTATTCATTTTCAATGAGGCTGTGAAGAAAATGCAGTCCACCAGCAAAAAAGTTGGCAATGGCCAATCAAACATAATGCAAGGACACATTATTGGTAGATTACTTTGTAATGTGAATGGACTAATTCCACTGTTTACTTGATGATCATTGCAATAAAGGAACATGTTTGTCGCTGTGATAACTTTCCAGGGATGTAAATCCTTCCTCATAGACTTGTAAAGAGCTTTTCACTGTTTTGGAATCTGATAAGCCTTCAGATTCATGGATCTATTGCTTTAAAAAGCCTTTTTGGATCATACTTTATTATCTCATTGGTACCTGAAACAACACGCCCCTTTCAACACAGCTCCTTGTGATGTTTTAATCCAGGGCTGCTTTTGGTCTGAACATGTGGTTATAGAAAGTGTTGTGTCATTAGAAGGTCTCCGGTTTGTTTGCAACTGTTGAAAAGCCATCAGAAACAAAAGTTTGGCAATAATTGCTATCAATTATTCCTGTCAGTATTACAAATTGAGAAGATTTTAAATTTAATTGAAAGGCTACAATCATTACATGCTCCCAAAACATGAAATCGCTGTATTCATATGCTTAACTAAGATGCCAATCTACGTATATCTATTTTTTGCTCAACCGCATCATTAGGTATTTTATAATGACTATGTTATGAAAGGCATTGCAATCTATTTCCGACGTAGATTTCTTGGCTCTACAAATTGGCAACAACATGGGGCTCATAACCTTGAAAATCTTGTTTAATTGTTGGCTCTAAATTGCCCTGCAATTAAAATACTCTGTCGTTCCAGGACAAACAAACACAGCATACACTGTCAAGCATGGAGCAGAAGGTGGCCAGGATCAAGGTAATAATGGTGGATAATTGTGGGAAAGTTAGCACATGTTCAGTCAGTCAAACTTGACTCTGGTTTGTACATGTTAATGTGAGTCATTCTACGACAATTCATTGTTAATTTTTTCATTGCACTTATAACCCAGGTACACCCAAACTGTTACAAAGGTTGTCCCAAGACACAACGATGATGGCTGACCAATGGAGACATTGGGGGAGACTGAGGGGAGACTTGACATCAATAGACTAGAGTCAGGTCTTGTGAACCTCAAAGGGAGCGCTTGAATTCACCTTTTGTTCGTCCCTAAACGAGACGCTGGGGAGACTGCGCCAATCTAGTCCACAGATCTCAAAGAGAGGGAGAGCCACGCTTGGATTTAAGTAATGCGGTGCTCCTTGTTGAACAAATTCACCATTGTGACTCGTTAGTCTGATACTATCCACATACCTGCTTTTGGGGAATGCATGTGAAAAGGCGGTCTGCAGTCTCTGCCAAGAGGAGGGATGGAGTGGTGAGGAAAAAGGAGGGGCTCTACTTAATGGGTCACAAATTCACATTGAGAGGAGCCACATCTGCATTTTATCAGCAGGGCCCAGATAGTGTTACAGGGGACGATTGTCTGCAGATTGGCCATTGGGCCTTTTAAAGTGGTAAATTGTTGAGCAAAAGCAGAGCAGCACACAGGATGACGTAGCATGGTGCCGCCTGCCACTCATGGAAGCTGTCAGACTAACAGCGTTGAAAAAGGTCTGACGAGTTTTGAGGATGTATTTGAAATATTCTAGTTGTTGTTTAACTAACACATGAATGTTTCATTTCCTTATTCTGTCTTTGCAAAAAAAACGTGTTTGTGTGTGAGCATGTCTGTTCAGTTATATGTACATAGGGATCAGAGCAACTCAGACTTCTAACCCTGATTCAGGCAATTTCAGCAGTCTCTAGTCCACAGTTCAAGCTAATTTTCTTTTTATTTACACTCCCCAACATCAAAAGCATCAGTGGTAATTTGGCAGAAAGCCGTTATCTGTCCAGACATGGTCTCTTCCCATGGCTGACCCAGAACATCCTCTGACACATCTTCTCCACAGGGAGCTGTGGACGTGGGGGCCAGCGTGGTCTGACAGCGAAACAAGTCCCGCGAGGCATCCGAATCCCCGCAGGGACCTCTTGTCTCTTCCCTCTGCTTCATTACCATCTTCCCCCTCTTTCTCCCCTTTCATCTGCAGTCTATCGCTGGCTCCAAGCCGCTCGCATCCGGGAATATGGTGAATAGGGGTGGGAGGCTACAGACGGAGCGGGAGCGGATATGGGAAAAGGCAGAATAAACATTACAAAGAAAGGGGATTTTCATTTCAGTTTTAAAGCCTGCTTTTTGACAATGAAAATTGACACATAAATAGAAAAGAGGCAAATTTTGGCCGTGGGATTAAAGACTTTTCCTCTCTATTACAGCTCAGGTGGTTTTAAACAACAAAGATTATCATTTTTCTTTTCTTTTTTAATATCCTCTACCAGTGACAGGGTCAACTGGAAACTGGACTTCATCATATACAGAACCTGTAATTACACATGACAGACCAATAGCATTTTAGTGGAATAACTGAAGTGCACAAATAGAAAAAAATGTATAAACAGGGATAAAAGCACGAAGGGTAAAATGCATTATATCAGTCACAAGCACTACAGTGTGGATGCTGCAGGACTTGATTTGCAGGTTTCTGATGATTATTTATTGCTCGTTATAACTTCTGCACTTAAATTTTGTGCATAAAAATGTTGCCATTGATCTTGTTTTTATTGTTGCCACATTTCTTTGCTCCGAAAGAGATTTTGATAGTTCCCTGTATGACAACATAACCCAGTCGATAGATAAATCAGTGAGCCACATTGCACAGTTCAGCAGAATCCGCTGCACAAAAGAGACAAGGGAAAGTTATTCCATTTGTCTACAAAGCGGCGGAGGCCAATAAAGATGTTCTGACCAAATCTCTTCACTTTATCTTAATTGTCTTGAGTTGATGGGAGGGAGAGCCGTTCCACTTTATGATCACCTATTTGCCCTCTAATGGTGTTTATAAAAAGGATGGGAATAAACAAATTAGGGGAGATGGACAGGATAAGGTGCACACACTCATACATGCACACAACTTTTCCCCTCAGAGCTCAGAGGTATTGCATGAACTCAAGAGTGCTTAAATTGTCAAAACAGTGAGCTGGTTTGGCATGGAAAAAAAGTCTAAATGTTGTACAATTACTTTTAACCACCAGTTTTTAGTTTCACAAGATATTACTGTGGGGATGTTGCGGAAATCATAGGACAAACATTATGTTCCATCAAGTAAAAGAGTCTGGTTGATGTTTTTTTTTTAAAGTATCATAACGCTCTGATAACAAAATCTTTTTTCTTGATATATTTTGGATACATTTTATTGACAATAAAAAAGGGAATATGCACTGATTTGCTGGCCAGAGATATGAAACCATTTCAGCAGTTTCATTCAACAAGCATTAGGTAACCAGGGCTAATTTATTGCTTTCTCATTTATTGGGGGCAGCTTTGAAACACATTTTCCCATGACTCTCCTCTTTGATTTCTCTGACCTTTGACAGACACACACCTTCCCTAAATGCACACATAAATCTACGCCTAACCGCACACACACACACACACACACACACACACACAGAAGGAAACATGTACACACATGCCTACCTTTGTTTATGTGCATTTCTTCTGCAATTCTCTCTCTCACACACACACACACACACACACACACACACACACACACACACACACACTCCCTGCAAGTGGCCTTATCGCCAGACTCTCATGCGCCCCCAGACTCCACTAATCAAGACAAACTCCAGCCCCTCACCCCCCAAATCCCACCCTATCATATCCTTCTCTCATTCCTGCACCCTCCCCCCCCCCAATCCTCCCTCATCCCCTCCCACTTGGCCCTCTGAGGCCGTCGGGCCGCACAGGGTCCCACTGTAATTGGTTTAGACATAATTTACTGCCCACTTGGTAATGTAGCATTTCAGCATCTGATAAAAATCATATCAAGTCACAGCAATGGGCGCTACGGCTTGAAAGGGACTCATTGTAATCATTTAGATACCAGAGGAGGTTCCTGCTCTCTCTCACTCACTTTCTTTTTCTCTCTGTAGTTCTGTTTCTGTCCTTCATGCACAGAAAGACTTAAATATAAACTGATATATATACATGTGCATGTAAAATTCCCTGTTGGAATTTTTCTGCTTCGTCCTCCACTTTACTTTTTACTGCAGGCCATTTTCAAGGGTCATGACAAAGCACTGTAATCATTATTGTTCAAAAGAACATGGCTGCAGTTACCCGCTTGATTACTTCTTGTTTCAGCTTATTTTTGTGAAACAAGAAAGAGAGAGAGGGAAACAAACAGCGAGCCAGAGAGGAAAAAAGGGGGACTGAGGAAAAAATCTGTCTTGAACATAAAGTAAAAAAAACAAAAAGGGAGTCCAAATGATGTGACTGTGAATTGATGAAAGTTGTAATTATCATAATTAACTTAGTTTGGGGCTTCATATGGAATTGCAGGAAATGCAGCTGTCTGTTCTCTCGTGCTTTCAGTGAGCCATAAATTGAGCCCCAGGCTGATTCTGTTGCCACATTGGTTTCCACACCATCAGTGCTGAGCTACTGTTGCACTGCGGTTAAGAAATGATGGTGTTAGACTGCGCAAGAACAGATGTCTATTAGAAATGTACTGTTGTTGGGATAAAAAAAAAAATACCTGCAGATAAAATTATTTTTCAGATGGGGGTAATTAGTGTAAAAAATCAAACATTTTTAAACAGACAGAAATAAAAAGACAATAAGGATAGAAAAGGCGCATTTTATTATTTTATTAAATTTATTTAAATTGTCTTTTTTTTAACCTGTCTGCTACACTGAACATCCAGGGTATACAGTAAACAGGCAAACTTTTTAGTAATTTTCAAATTTTAGTAATACTTCTTTAGTGAGTTTGGATTCAGAGTTAGCCAAACTCCTCAAGTTTAAAAGCTCAATAAAACCGGATATTGAGATAACTGGTGTGATGCGTAAGGATATGAACTTTGGGTTCAATTGCGTGTGAAAGGACTTTTCTTCCAGACCTATGAGAGCGGAAAGGAGGCTTATGAACCAGCTAATCCAATGATAACACGTATTACCCCTTAGCTTGCAGATTTTGGTCTTGAAGTATGCATGTGCATACTGATTATATTAAAGCCTATATATGTAACATTATTTTAAATACAGATAATGTGGATCTCTGCTAAACGTTGGACACATATAGACCAATTAAATCTGATAGATTATAGGATATAGGAGAAACAGAAAGCATGTCAAAAATCAGAAATTAATTTAAAAAAAAACAACTCATGATTGTTTTCACTTTTTGGAAGAATAATAAAGACCTAAATGTCCACCCACCCACAGAGTTGAAAGGGTAAAAAATCCACCTCAGTTGGCTGTGGTATTTGAGATGGAAATTTAGTGGACCCTATTACCAGGTCCTGCAGTAGATAGCTATGAGCGCACAATTTGCCTTGTGTTTTATGAGCAGCACTAAATCTGGGTTTTATCAGTGTTAGGAAAATCCTGATGTGCTCTTCAGGTTTCACTGATGTTCAGCAAATTCACCACAGAAGTCCAGCCACTCTCTCTTCAAGGCTCATCTGCTGCATGCTTGACCACACAAAGGAAGAACCCACACGGCTAACAAAGGACGCTATCTAAACACTAAACAGAGGCCTCATGTGTATCACAGTCCAGATAAGTGGACAGGTGATCAGGCTGTGATCAAAGACTCAGCAATACTTCCAAGGAGATTCTTCCCTTTAAAACAATACGACTGATTGTACTAATTACCGACTGCCAACTCCCATTCAACAAGATAAGCATTTATTCATCTGTATGTAATGACTGTGAGGGAGTTGGAGTATCTTAAGCAGTTAATAATGACTCTATAAACTGTAGCTGCTTCTGCCTCTGCAGAATATTGGATTTGATATCGCCATGTAGTGTGCAAACATGCAAACTATGGATGAAATATCAACATGAAGTTACAATATGACAGTGCCAGAATGTGGAATAATCTTTTGGACAATAAGTCAAAAAAACAGAATGTGGACACACTAATATGCTGATATGCAATAAATTTAGCCTTTTCTTGCTGATCCAAAAACAGCCTTAACCGCTTTTAAATCTCCATCTTTTGCGAAACAACATTTTTCAAGCTATCAATAGTTGTATAGGATTACAAATTAAACACAAATTGAAGACTCTGGATTACAAATGTGCTTTTGGCTTGTGCCACAGTAACCACAACATAATCACAACCTGATACTATAACAGTGACGAATAAGGACTATCATTATTTTTTTTCCCTTGAAAAAATAAAAATTACCTCTTTATGTCAATCTGTCTGGCCTGAGTTACCTTTGTGCTAACTAAGAAATCAGTATTACTTAATTAGCATGCTGTGATTTGTTCTCTTTCTTTCACTTAAACAATTAAAAATTTTTTGGAGGTTTAAGACATTAATTAGATAGAGTTCTATGTCTTTGCACACCAGCCTTTAGCCAAGATCCATGTTGGAAGTGACCACAAACCACCACTCGGGCTTGCCGACCCACCGTTGGTAAGTTGAGAGGACCGTTGGGTCCAGTTGGAGTTTCAGTGGCCATCTGGTGTCTAAACAGCAGGGTGTAAGAAGTGAAGGCCTTCGTGCAAAGAGCCGACTGCAGTGTCGTCTGAGGTTACGGTTACTGACTTGTCTGTGAGTTGGGTGCTTGCAGCAACAGAGGCCGCCACGATGCAGCAAATCTCACATGCCGCTGCGCTGCTGTCCAAGGGAGAACTATTAGTACTCATTCTGAAAAGTGAGTTGTTGAATTGCTCACTAAATTAAAGGCAGACTTGTATCTTCCAAAGAAGAGGGTCTTGGAAGTAAATAGGTGGTTTTCCTGATTGTTCCAAAGTAAATAAGTTAGAAAACTGTTTCCATCCACTTTGGAGCTCAATCGTCTGGGTCCTATTTACACCATGAGCCATTTAGTCATCTTGCACCAGCACATCTGACCATATGCACAGCTGAAAGGTATTGTACACTTGGAGAAAAACCTTGAGAGAGGCCAAATCTTGTCGAGTTGAAATAACAGAGAAAGGATTAACAATGCGTGTGGCTATGCGGTTAAATGCCCAACCTCTGACTTGATAGTTTTAACAACTTAATAATATGTACAAAAGGGCAAAAGTGAGGCTCCAATTATGGTGGGACTGGAGAAAAATACAATCTGTTCACAGAATTGCTTCAGGACTGGAAACCATTTCAGAAACCAAACAGCAAGTTAAGTGTTTTATATCACTTTGGTTCGTTTAACGTAGCCCTTAGAAATCAGATCCGGTGTCATTGGCGGACAAAGTAATTTTATATTAATCCCATCTAATGTGTCTCAAAACTGTGTAATGAAACAATTAATTCACAACAGCACCTTTTACCTCCTACGCCTGCAGTCACTGGAACATTGTCAAGCTTTCATAATCCCCTCACCCCAAATGAAACTGCACAAGAAACTGAAACCTTATATCGCTCTGCACTGTGGTCCTGAAATCATCATTTCGCTGGTGCGGACTCTCTCAGGGCGATCTCTTCACCCAAGAGTGTGCACTTGATAAGACTTACAGGCCACTTAAGAAGCGTTTTAGGGGTTTTCAGGACCTGTCAGGAGTCAAGTGCATTCTCTTGGCTTTGTTACCGCCAAAACCTTTGAAACTCTTCTCACTGAGTTGATCTTGAGCTGCTCCTGAACCACAAAGCACGCCTCATGCACCCGCCAAAACTCACTCTAGTGTCAAACCATGGGGGATTAACTTCAGACCAATAACACGCAATTAGATTTATTTTCCCCTCTTAAGCCTATTAGACTACAGCCGAGCAGTCAGTGGTCTTGCTTTAGCTGAATTTAATTGTGTTTCTTATGCCCAATGAGCTGTGTGCTGCAGGGGGTGGAGGAGTGGAAGAGGCCCTCGTGTCAGCCTCAAATAGCCTGACGAAAAGCCACGCCTGAAGGGTTCATGAACGGCTGAGGCGATCTCATCTCCGGGGCAGAGCTCCACTGAGCTGCCTGCCTGTAAGGGAGAACGAGAACTCTTCAAACTGTAAAGTGAAACTGACACCACCCGTAATCGTGTCACTTTGCATGCTGTCCCCTTTCAAGGGCTCACTAATCCTGTTACGCAAAAATAAAGACATGACCGCATCTCCCACTCTGAGCTCTTCCGCTGTTCATTTACAGGCCTTTTTGCCTTTGTATACATGTAGGTTTATCCGCCATTGTTGGTTGAGTGGGTCTCCTGCTGCATTGCACAAGAGAATAAAGACAGGCACAAGCGCACTTTCATGGTGAATTTGGTACATATGGTTAGCAGGAAAAAAAAGCCAGTGCAACTTTGAAGTTTAAACACTGAGGTCAAATAGTATAGTCTGATCTCTGAAGCTTAAATTTTGAATAAGTAAGTATCAAAAAGTACAAATATTTGCCAAGCAGAATTCCTCTTTGAAGGCCATGCCCCACACCTAAATGTCTTGCATATTTTTTCATTATTGTATGCTTATATATTTATGGAACAAATTAATAAAATACACAACTTAAATTTTCAGCCACTTTACCCACAAGTGCAAGTACCGTTTAAAAGAATTTCAACATTTTTGGGATATACATTTATTTGCTTTCTTGCAGCAAGATGAGAAGATCAACACCACTTTACCTGTATAGTAAATAGAGTGGAAACAGGAGGAATGGTTTAAAAAAGGTAAAACCATAAAAAAAAAAATTCTCACAAAGCTCACAAATTAACACGTTACATCTTGTTTGTTTTATCCATACTATCCCCAAATAAAAATAAATTAAAAAAAGAAGTATTTTCTAAACTGGGTTCCTCTTCTTTCATATTTTAGATACTTTTATGGTTAAATATCAATATAACAAATGAATAAAATACACAATTTAGCTTTTTGATTATACTTTACTTGAAAGTGCCAGTGCTGTCAATGATTTCAGGAAACAATCAGGACTGAATCCTGGAGGTCTAGCTGACAGAGAGAAGGATTCTGGCAACACAATAACCTGTGGTACCTATTCTTCTGATTATATTCACATTCAAACCAGAAACTAAATCACCTTCAAAGCCTCCTTCTGTACCTGCTGAAGTGGGAGCCTTCCCTCCATTCTCTTCTATTCCCCTGTCTCTTGCAATGTGTTCAGTTACATATGTGATGTCTAACTCCTACACAATTACAGAATTTGACAAATGGATAATTCATCCCTCCTTGTCAGGTGGATGTAATACCTTTACCAGAAAGTTGAATAGATCCATAAGAAGAGTGCTTAATCACATCCTCAGCCAGGAGGAATAAGCAGCAGACACACCTCAATGGAGACAATCAGAGGAAGAGAGAAGAGGAAGTTAATATCTGTGGCTGCGAGCAGAAACACAAGGTAGAAGATGGATCTTCAGGTGCTCCTGTAGTGATTTCTCCCCAAACAACAGACATGACATACAGTACATCACTAAGTCAGCAAACATGATTACTGTATTACATTACATGGGTCCAGAACGAGGTGTGTCTTTGCGAGTTTCTATTCAGTCCATGACACCAATCCTGGTATACCCAACAAATTGCTGCCATTAAAAGTAGATTGCTAAACCCATAATGAGCCTAGTGAGCACTCGGAGACACATCAAGCCTCACGCAATCCAATCAGAACAAAAACAAACATCTGAAGCTGCAAACTCTCATTACACCATCATCCCTCCAGACCCCCACTTCAGTTTGAAACACTTCTTGATGACTGAACAAACAAATCCCAACATTTTTAGTGTTTGGCTTGGAGGGGGGGGGGGGGGCAGATTAGTAATCATATCTCTGTCCTGTTATTCTATGTCTGGGCAGGGAGGAGGAGGTGTGGGGGGCTGTAGATGAAGGAGGGAGAGGGGTTGGTGGGCTTTTGCTGAAAACATAATTGGCATGGCCCTGGTGACACTGTCCATCAGATTGTGCTGTGCCTCTCTGTGTGCATTCACTGGGCCCCTGCGATGTTTCATTAAACAAGGAGTAGGGCCTCTGAGGAGATGTTTGTGCAGCCTCTGTGGCTCCACCACACAGCGAGGAGCACGCCTTGCCATTGTGGCCTGATGCAACTATAATTAACTACGCAACCCCAGCTCATAATGAATCGCTGCATATACATTTATACAAGTTTGTGTATGTATGTTTTGGAAAGGAGTTCTTTGATTTGAGTTCTTTGAGCAATAGCCATTCAATGTGTACATTTACATTCACTAATTATCTCTTTATTAGTAGTTTTCATTGTTAGTAGCGGGGTCCGCAATTCCCATGTGGGATTCAAATTGCTTTCACATGCACAAGGGATTCACAGGAAACAATGCATGCATGTAATCCAAAGTTACTATTTGCAATTGTATCACATTGATATCATCCTCACTGTTTACTGTCCACTCTGCTATAGTCGTATAAGAGCTGTATTAAGTTACTGCTAATGCAAACCCAACATTCTCTACTAGTGCTAGTTCAAATTAAAAGTCTTCAGTTGGTGAAACACAGGGTTGCTTTTATTGTGAAGCAGGTCAGCGCTGACAGTGATCATTCATCAAAAATCCATCTACCAAACAAATAATTTTTGGTATGTTTTTTTTCAGCAGATCATTTTTAATGTTTGCAAGAGAGTAATGGAACAAGGAGGAGCAGCCACAGCAAGCAGGTGACAGGCTACATACCTCCAACTTCTCAGTAAGTTAACCAACTCCACTTAATGTGTCCTGCTGTTGTGTGGAAAATGATTGCGCTGTGCAAAGTATGAAATCAAATCACTGTTGCTCATGACATGATAAAAAAAAGGCAGATTATTTACTTTTTTTTTTAGAAAAACAACACAAGTTTGTTTGGCTGCACTATAACTATAACAACTTCTGTTGTATTTCTGACAAAGTGGCTGCCCTCAGAATTCTGGGTACTGTAGTTTTAAACTGTCTTGCTGTTACAATGGTAACTGAGGGTGTCATCAAATCAACAAGAACTGAATTCTTATGGATTATAACATTAAAGTTAAAACAGACAATTTTAACAGCAAAGACAACCGGATCGCTTTCCGTTTTCCTCAGAGCATAGCTCCGTGAAGAAATGATCAACACCACATTGGAAATAAGAGAGGAGAAAGAAGCATGTACACTGAATAGGTACATTGAAATTGTCACAGTTTTATACTGAATTTGGGAACAGGCAAAAGCTATTGTAATGATATGCATAGTAATAACATAATTTGAGTAACGTTATTGCTTCGCACAAACAAGTAACCACAGCAGGGGTTGGCGACAGGTGGAGGGGGGAGTAACATTAGAAGAAAACATTAGGAGAAAAAGCATGACTTTGTTCATTCATTTAGTCTATAATGGAGACATGAAAGCAGATGGAAATTCTTTAGTATGTGTTGAGAAAAGTGAACCGGGTTGGTAGCATGTTTATGTTTTTAAAAAATGAAAGAAAGTTCGCAACGGAGACTGTGATAACATATTTTCTGTTTGTTGATTTTCACATAAACAATTACATCAGCCTGACAGCCAGCCTGACTGGATAGCGATCCAGTATTCTGTGGCTGTAGGGCTGGTAGCTTAGCTAACTGATTTCTAGGGGGCTTTCTTCCCGTTAGCTATGGTAGCTAATGGGAAGACAGATTTGCCTGTGCAATATTCCGAATTTACCATATAGCAATAAGACAATAAGGAAAGGTCAGCCACCAAACAAATTGTTTGATATGGCTACCAATAGCTACCAGGGAAAACAAAAGCACTGTCCTCTTTCTGTTTTGGTTGCGCAATGGTTGTCGCACTTCCTTTGTGCCATAAATCCAGCCTTCATTTTCATGGGAGATCATAGCTGGTGGCAGACAGAACTGCATAGTGAAAGTGAGGCTTATAGGGAACCAATCTAAATGCCAGTGGTGTCATTATTCTATACCCATGACCCACTATGCAACCAACATTTGCTTCATAATGATAAGTTAAAGTAAAAAAGTTTAAGTCTATTTTAAAACTCTATTCATTTTCTTTCCATTGTGTGCCATTGAGTAAAAATACTGTTGATATAATTAGCAAGTCAAGCAAAAATCAAAACACTACTGAAATTTTCTGGGTCATTACTCTGTACTTGCTAAGCTACGTCCAACTTCTATTTCGAAGAATTTCAGGCCAAGAGAGCTGAATGGCATGATAGATGTTAGACTGAATGAAATGTGGTTATATAAAAGTTATTCAGTGATGCTGTCTGAGTTTGATTGTCATCACCTGGTCGGTGCAATCATAACTCTGAAAGCATGCCTTCCTGTAAAACATCTGAACTCTGCTGGACTAAATACAATAAATTGTAACTAAATCTGCATGTCTCCAAACAATCATTCCAGAGTTTGTAATAGTTCACAGTAACAGTGAACAACCATCTGTTGGAAACAAAACCAATTACACAACTGTTACACTATGACACAGAAAACATAAACCGAGATCCAGTTGTGCTTAAAAGGACTGAGGCTCCTGGTCATGGCCCTAAACTTCAACAAAGATAATCATCAGAGATATTGAATAAGGGGGATGTGAAGATAATATGAAGCATGCAAGCCAGAGGAATCCACACTGCCTTATAAGGCCTCAAGTGGTGCAGAGAGGGCAAAGGGGTTAGTGGGGGCACAAAATGGTGGACAGTACCAGCTCATCCCCGGGAAAACTTTCATCTACGAATGTCAAAACTAAGAAAACGTTTAATAAATAATATCAAATCCAAAAGAGATTCCATTGCGAGTAGATCACTTGTGTCCCGTTGTCTGGATTTAATGATTCAAGGTACAGCCAACTTTTCTTCAACTTTTCCTACTTTTCATTCTAAAAAGGGGTCAACGCTGCAGTCGATATCCTTTTCTGAATTACCCTTAATTCCACCATTCAAGTGGCACTTAGTATTTTCCACTAAGCCATCCAATCCTGTCCTCCTACACTGTAGTTAACAGTTAGATCCATCACTAAATGGCACACTTGTACCTCTCGCTATGCTCGTCTGTCCATCAAGTGAAATTTAATAATCATATTTGTGTAACTCACCCACATAATTCCCATATACTCAACAGAAGCTAAATATATACCACTTCAACTGGCTCCACACGTCTAGTTGTGTCTGCTAGCAATTAGTATATATACGTTTGTGCGAATCCATTGTTTGGACTGCTGGCCCCTCAGAAAGATAATGAACCATAATCGTTGAGTGACGCTATAATTGCCAAGGTGTATGGTGACACGACAGCCAACACAATTACCCTACTTTTGACATCAATGCGCTCATTAAATGATGTCATTGAAATATGACACTTTGCATACACATACACACCCAGTGAGCCTTGAATTTCCACACACACACACACCCACATACATACATTACACAGTCTTTTAAAGAGTTTACAGGTATCTTGTACATATGCACAAATACAACAAAAATGGCATTTATAAGGATTATTATGTGACAAGAGTTACTTTAAACCATTTCTTGCGTGTTCATGAGTGATTTCTAAAGTCAACAGTTTTCTCCAAAGCATTGATTTGTTACACATACATACACACACAAACGTTACACATAGATTTTGGAAATTAAGTGTTTCTTTGTGGGTTTCAAAGAAAACACATAACTTATTTAATTATATTAATTTGTTAAAACATAAATGAAGTGAACATCTTACTTTGTAATTAAAAAATGTCAAACGTCCAAGCACTTTATGGATTCGGCACATACAGCTAAGGTTTACCGCTCCTTTTTAATCCAACTCTGTGAACCTTAACCCATATAGCGTGACTGCAATATTCATTTCTGTTTTCACTTAAATCTGGCTTAGAACTGCATTTACAAGGTGCCTGTGCAAAGCATACAAAAGTATTTCTTTATTAAGTGTTAGAAGCTACTGGTGTTTTAGTCACCACTTAAATATATGCTGTAAAAATGTGTCAAGCAAATAGCTTGTTACAGTTTTATTGTCACACCTAACGCTATTCATCCAAATCACTTTTCTTAACTGCACTCTGAAGAAACTACAATATGAGAGGCATTAAATAACACCCTACGACCCTCCCAAACACTGAATTCTCTTATTTACACACTTTCTCATATCACTCCACTATTACATATTTTCTTATATACACACAAACACTTTATCTCTCTCATGCACACTTGCATCCCGCCTCGAAATACTGTGCTTAACCTCTCTCTCTCTTACACACAGCACTGACCAGCGAGCCCTGACAAACAGAACACAAGCGAAAGGCCACGACCATAAATAAACACAAGAATTTGTAAGGTTGACTTTTGCAATTAGGACTGCAAGGATAAATATATCTCCAAGAAACATTTTAATGAGCTTCTGCTAAGCAGCCGTGCTCTCTAAAAAGAGCACCCCAATAACAGTTCATCACTCAAAAACTGATGTAGAGAAAATTCTTGAGGGTGTGAGATATTTCACCATGTCCATTGATGGCTCAGTAAAGAGCCTTGGGCCTCATAAAACCTGAAGGCAATTAAAAGTGGCAATTTTTCACCCCAGTTTATAAATTCTGTAGCAATTAATCTGCCCAATTTGATTACGAACGGCACAAATTAAACAATAAAGACCTGTCTAATGAGGGATTAATTATGGGTAGCAGGAGGGGAGTGGGACCGAGGCAACGGCCGTACGTCAGTGTCTCCTGCAGACAGCGCAGGGCCATAAGGAAGACAAAGAGGCTCCTCGTCCATGTGGTCCCGCACTGATAGGGCCCCCTCATCACAGATCAGTAGATCCACAGTCCATGAAGCCCATAAACTGCTGGGCCATAATTGAAAGTGCCAAAATCAATAGCGTTGACAGGCCTTAATTAAATTAAATATGTCTCCCATAGGAGAGGGGTGGGGTTGTGGAAAGAGGTGGGTACGAGTGTATATGCTGCTGCCCATGTGAGCTCACTGTTTGACTGCAGGGGCATTTGGTGTACGTGCGTTATGGGTATCTGACAACACCCTTAGATGACTAATGATTTTGTTGTAAAGTTACATGCATTGACATGGTTAAACCAGGAGTGGCATCCAAGTGAAGATGTCTTTTTAAATTAGATTAGACACCTATAGACATCAACATGATTTTGCAAATCTTGCACTTGAACCTTTCTAAACATCTGTATGCTTTTGGTCACTTTAGGCAGAGATTCACTCTTATTCTTGTCTCAGTGAAACTAGTCAATCAGCCATTCAATTGACAGGTTTATCCAGTGTTTCTTACAGTACCACTAAGTGGAGTGGAAATTAAGCAGCTCTGCTCAACAAACAGAGGCCACCACAAAACATCACCCCATCTCGGAGCATCTTGGATACTTACAGACAGTATAACTTGACCATATATTGAAGAGCCAATGCAATTTGAAAGTGTCATAGTAAAGTTATCATCTATGACTGTTTGAGCTTTATGGATCACTGGTGACTCTGTATTGCCTCAACATCAACAGGTCAGTGTTTTTAAAACTTCAGATTTGTCAAACAGTTCAGCCCTCTTGATTACAGATTTGCTCACATACAAATGTGAATGTACCCAGCAGTAGTGATCTGCATGGCTGACTGTGGCACAAATCCTCCTGCATTCTTGCTGCACACTGCTTGTGGGGTTTGCTGCCTGGTCCATTACAACCACGAGATCTTTTGTGTCTTTAGGCTGATCCTGCTGGCCACAGGGGAACACGGAGAGGCAAAGGACATCACCTGTATAAAAAAAGCCCAACTCCTCATCATTTCTGGCTTTGCCCACATTTACAGGATTAGGCAGCCAGAGTCAGCAAAGGGTCACTGACAGAGTGTTCCTCTGGATGGAGGCAGGCAGAGGACAGGGGTGGGCAGGGGATGGTGATGGGGGCTACGAGAGGCTCAACCCCCTCTGGATAAACTTGAGTTGCAGACTGTTGAGACTTGTGAGATTAGGATGGAGCCAAGTCTGCTACGCTGTGATATGAGGGACAGGGCACACAGCGGCTCGCCATGCTCAGTACAACTTCCCAGACAAACCCCCTGATTCTGCCCCTTTTGTTATTTTGGTTTGCTTTTCTTTGGCCAGATCTAAAGAGGGGGGGAGCAGTCCCGAAATGATGGTCTTAAGGTTTTTGTGAAGGATGGTTTATGTACATGGTGTCACTGGAAGGGCAAGGCAAAGATTTTGCGGTGATATTTGAAAATGGCCGAACCACACACCGCTGTATAAATCCTTATGATTGCATTTCAAAACCTATTTGTATATGATGTCAGTTCCCAGAGAATTAATTTCCAATACAATTACCTACAGTTATTATGCTTGCGTATCTTGATGAAAATGGGAAATGATTACAGCTTTCCAAGAGAAGATTTATTGGAGATGGAAAATAATAATACTTGTCATTACTGTATAGGATGAATTCATCATTTAACATGCTTAGTACTGTCAAATAAAGCATTATTATTATTATTATTATTATTATTATTATTATTATTATTATTATTATTATTATTATTATTATTATTGTTGTTGTTGTTGTTGTTGTTGATATTATTATTATTATCATCATCATCATCATCAAATAAAAGTGACACCTACTTTTATATTGAGATGCTATTATCTTCATTATCTTTTCTATTGTAACATACAAAATCCCTACATGCTGACAAGAATGACAAAAAATAATGTGATAAAACAAAATTTGAAAAACCAAAAAATCACCTAAGGATATATTATTTATCATCAAATCAATGCTTCTAGTAGCAGAACGATTCAATAATAGGCCTAATAGTAATACATTTAACATATTGTAGGTATGATAATTTACTATACATATTGCTGGTTGCAGCAGTATTTATTCTAAAATAAGACTGAACATGTTTTCATTATTCCTGCAATTTGTTTTGAGAGCTCAGAAATATGGCTGACAGTGTTTTGATGCAGCACATCATTGAGCATCTTTTAAATTCCCACCACCCGATTATAGAGATGATTTGCTGCTGAAACTATTGCTTATTATGCGCTTATTAAGCATTTCATTTAAAAATCTATTTAGTTCCTAATCAACAAGCGCACTCGGCGTTTGAAAGGCCCCAAATGCTCGTGTTATCTGAATAAATCCCGTGATTTGTCATTAGTTAATCAGTCTATTAGATGACCTACTGTATATCATATTACCCAGGCCAGTGATTTGCAAATGATTTTAGCACGCTTCCTGTTTAATGACGTGAAAGAAATAAAGGGGCGATAATTCAATTTCACACCAATACCTCGGGTAATTGAGATGTCTGTGATTGAACGATGGAATGTTGTAAATCTAAAAGCCGCAGTTTTATCTAAGTTTTACAGAGGAATGAAGACCTGATACCGCCGCTCACATGATGAAGTTATTGTGATTTTAAAGTCATGCAGAGGTCAGGCTTTGAGGGATAGTGATCCTATCTGGGTATGTGTGTGTGTGTGTGTGTGTGTGTGTGTGTGTGTGTGTGTGTGTGTGTGTGTGTGTGCAGCTGTATCACTGAGGGAAAAAAAGACAGAAACATTGGATTAACAGACTGCTTTGCATTTAAACGCAACACACACACATTTATTTTATTTTATTTTTAGAAGCAATTAAATACAAAATAAGATTCTTCTGGGAACTTTAATTTTCTTCCGATTTTATTATTATTATGATATTATTTTTATAAATGAAAAAGGAACCTGAATTAGTGACAGTGAAGCATACATATCTCAATAATATAATAATAACAACAATAACAATCATAATTTGAATATGTAGGTTATATTACTCAGATATATTCATATAGCTCATTTTGTAATGTTTTTATTAAACGTACAAAAGGAAGACAGTTTATTAAAACAATGCAACTTCTTTTTAGGTTTCAGTTATGTCAAATCAAGAAAGAATTTGGGGGTGAAAAGAGGCGAACTTGTCAAGCTCTATGTACACTTTTAAAAATAATATCAAATACATTTTGGGTGTAGTTTGAAAATGCTGTAGAACAAGGCACGGTGATTTTTTTAGGGCAATAAATTGGTTATCAATCTCAAAACGACGTAGACCACTGAAAATAACCTCCAAAAAAGCCTAGCGGTTTATTTACAGTAATTAACAATTAATTACAGTTATTTGAATAATATGATATTCTTTTAACAACATTATACATGTTAAATAGTTCCAGTGACAATGCAGTGGTGGTTTTAATTCAGCCATGAAGGTTTCAACACAGCTACAATACGGTCACAGCTGTGTTAATGGGCCAGCCAATCAGAACCGAGAGAGCACCGGAACTGTTGATATGCCTAAAAAGTTTAGTTTAATCAAAACAAGATCATTTTTTACGTCTCCTAAAAAAAAAAACAAGAAGGATGAAACAAGAAACTCGAGTTTATATTTCCGATTTGCGGCAGTCATCTGCATTACATCACATGTTTTCTAGCAGATCATCTTAAATCAGAAGCACCTCCGAGTCATTTTGTGGCCACAAAAAAGACTTTTCAGAGACGCTCCTCTAACAATGTCCCCCTCCCGCTGCGCTGGCGACAACCGAGCTGAAAACCTCCTTTTCTTCTCCTGAACCGCAAGAAGGTTTTATCATCACCGTGGGACACATTCATGCTGCCTGTCAGCCGGGGAAAGGTGAGGGAGATGAATGGCGAATCAAGTTCACTAAAGCGGTGGATCTGACTGACTTAGAGAATTAAGAATTCGAAAAACACCTATTTCTTCTTGTTCTCCTCCTTTTTTTCCTGAGCCGCGTAAAGTGGTTTCATCGCTGCAGATGCGTTTATCATGGTCCTCCGGCCTGAATCCTTCACAGCTGCTGTTTTCACTGCTGTTCAACGAGGCTTGGAGACTTTACAGCGAGCTTTAGGTTGAACTCTGCTGATTCTCTCTGAAACATCGAAAGCTATGAATAAAATTGAATGTTAAATATGTATTTAGTTAACTCTTATTGATAGCTATTTTATGATGACATTGACTTATATGCTAAAATTAACGCATGTTTAACTCGATATTAAATCTTTATAATATAATATTTTGGAGAACTTGAAAGCTTGAAATTCAAGAGTTATGTTATTGATGATTAATCTGTCCAGCTTGAATAAGAACCTAATTCATACATTTTATATGGCTACATATATTTTTTTGAAAATGCCACATTCCTCTATTGTATTTTAAAGGATTCATGTTATATACCTGTGTTTTGTGATGACAGCCTATATTTTCTTCTGTGTCCTTTATTGAACCAGGTAAAAATAGAGATTAAAATCTCTTTTTCAAGAGAGCAGCATAAACATGGTTATAACAATAGATACAAACAACATAAACAGACAACTGTCACAAACTACAAACGATATCCAGTTAATATGCAACACAAGATTTTTTATTATTTTTTTTACTGTCAATGCAAAGTTTATTTTGGAAAAATGCAAAGTGTAATCTCCTGCTGTATTTTGGCTATAATAGGTCAATTCATCTGTGACAATATTACAAACATTGTTTTGGAGGATGGAAATAGCGCAACATTAAGTAGTTCCATAGAAAAGGAGGCGCTTACTTTTGGACTTTGGACACATACACCTGCCAAAGAGACTGAAACACTACAGTCTGCAGGCGGACCTGTGAGTCAGAGTGTGAATGGCATCTTAAAGCTTAAATGACCGTGAGGCATTGTTACTTACTGGCAGCAAAGTGCCTCGATCCGCCTGATTGCGCTAATTGCTTTGAAATGGGATACATTATGTATAATTATGGAGAGCTCGGGTTGGACTGACGCTGCTCTTTCATCTGTCTGAGGTGCATCATAAAGTCGCTATCAAAATTACTTAAAACCACTAAAAGGTTGCTCAAATTATTTCTCCCAGTAAGAATCCTCTGATAAAAAGACTAATACATTAACTTCATCATGAACTCTGAATATTTAAGTGTTGCTGTCCCATGAGAAAGCGCAAAAGTCCGTTTCGCTATAAATTAAAAACGTGACCAAGATTTAGGAGTATATATACTCACATGTGCCATGTCATTGTCCCCAGACGAAAGTCATTTACTTGCACGAAGTGCAAATATTTTGCCTGAATGCCTTTTGACATCGACACTGCCTTTTATGTCTTTACAGTCTAAATTGACAGACCTTGCATGAAAAGGGTTAAGACAACTTTCAGAGGAGGCACAATGGGCCTTTGTCTGCAGTCCCTGCCTCTCGACTGGGAATCAAAGGTAGTTTATAAAGTTAAATAAAGGCCCGATGAGCCTTACAGTTGTTTTGTATCTCAGCTCGGCCTCATTTGTTGCCTCTGGATTTAAATAAAACGGTATGGTAATCGTCTTCTTCATGGAGTATCAGTCTTCTTAAAGGCCGGTGTTTGGGATGCTAATTGTCACCAACATTGTCTTCCAGCACCTCTGTCCCTCTGTTCACAAGACAAATAAACTGGAGATACGGTGATCCTTACGGCCCGCAATAAGGTTAGTAGATGTTCATGAAAACCTCAGTTTGACCTTGAGCATGTGAAATATCATCGGTAAGAAGTGAAACGATTGTGTGGCTGCATGGAGCGGAGAGCATTTATTCCTCATTGTAGAAAGGATTTTGTCATATTTTCCGTTGAGCCACTCAACTTTTTCACATCCATCCTGTAACTGGACATCAAATCATACAGCATGCAGTGGGAATAACCCTATCAGAAGCTGGATAATCTTATCACATACATGCATTGTTGTAGAGAATACACAAACCTGCTTTATGAGTTTCTGAAAGGGTAAACATAAGTAAAAAAAAAAAATCAGAAATCCTGCTATACACCTTACCGAGCAGCGCGTGTTAATGCGTCTCATGTGTGCCTATTTGTGTTTACGCAGAGTCGTTTAACGAGTTGCTGTTGGAAGACGGGTTAAGTGTTTGGGCCCCAAGCAAAGGGGACTTCAGACGGACGTGGGAGCCCGGCGGAGACTCCGGTGACTTCAAAGTTCCCCAGAGCAATGCCACTCGTTCCAGGTTAGAGGCTTTAAGTGTTTCCAAACACGCTGCAGCTGCACATGCAGCCTGCTACCTGCACACGGGATGTGCTGTGGAGGAAATGATGAATTAAGACTTGTGTGTTAAGTTTTTTATAAACCGAGTGGTGATCTGTTGTGAAATGCAAAACAACAATAAAGGAACACCTGTGGCTGCAATTTAAATATGAATGTGCCAACCGGAAATTACTCTACCTGTTCAAGTTTTTCTTTAAAAGGAAGATTTTTTTTTTATTGATGCATTATTTTAATATAGTTAAACATTATTTTAATACAATAATGTATAACCAGCATTTATTAAAGCAATAACTATCTTCCAGTTCTATTATTTGATTCCACTTCCTCTAAAATGACAATAACAGACCTCACATGGATTACTTCCAAAATCAGGAACCCAACCAAAGAGCAAATTAGTGACTTAATCGTGTTATCTATCCTGTTTATACATTACCTAGGTCCCTGGTTAAATCACTGTTTCACCTTGAATGTTAATTACACTGTTCCAGTGAAGGAAGCTCTACGCACTAATATTTTAACCATGACTAACCACATTACACCACAAGTATAAACTCTGTGAAGCACGTGGTTCCAAAAGTGTGGTCCTCGGTCCTCCTGCAGTCCTGAAGAGCGACTTCATCATGATTTCCCCCTTCCTAGAGTTATAGCAGAATTGTTAGTTTATGAGGATGGTTGGTTTACTCCCGCACAACAACAACAACAACAACAACAACAACAACAAACACCTCCTCAGGCTGGGATCCGTGCTCTGATGTGTATCTTGGGAAACATTTGCGCAGATGAATCCTTTTCAGCAATGGACTCTTTGGAAGTAGCCAGTGGGCGCTGACCTTTTCTTCTGAGCAGCCTGCTATTACACCGACCATAGCGCTCATTTGAATAGATGGAAATGGCGTGCGATCGGCTGAGAAAAAGCTAATTTTTCAGGCTGAATGGCTCAGTGTCCCTGGGCTAGGGCGGACCGGGTATAGAGGAGGAGGAGGCGGCGCTGCAGCTCTCAGTGCGGGTTAAACTTTTTCAATAGTCTCCCTAAAGTCGAGCGCTTTGATCCGGCCGCTGCTGGCGCCTAAAAACAACATAACTTGTCTGCCCATTAAGGAGACTGACAAATCGTGACAGATTGTTTATGCTTGGCAATTAGCGACGCAGGCGCTTTCCTGAGAACTGACTACACTGCAAAAAAGCAATCTATTTTCATGTGCTTGATTTTATGAGCCCATTTGAACTCTAAAATCTAATCTTTTTTTAAAATATTAAATCAGAATTCAATGAGTCATGTTTCCAGTTAAAAGATTCAGTGACATAGCCTATTTTCTACAAGCGACGATAATAATAATTTTTTAAAAAGCCCTCTTTGTGGAGACTGCAGATAATGAGAAGGTACACCGGGTCGTCAGGTAAATCAATGACAGTCCTGGGTTAAATCTCTCCCCGGCTCCACGCTGCCTCCTCCTCCTCCTCCTCCTCCTCCTCCTCCCCCTGCCCCGGCTCCACATCATTTTTGACTTTAATGGATGTAGTCAAAGGAGGAAAAAAAAAATCCAAGTGATCCCTCCCCCCCGAGCCCGATAATTACCCCTAAATGACTGCGAAGGCCGGTGTGTTTCAATCTGATTAGAGCCCCGCAGCCATCAATAAACAGCGCGCAGCAAGAGGTTCATCATACAGAGGGGCAGTAAACTGTTGTGCAATATTCAAGACTCACAAGACATATGGCTGTCTGAGTGAAGCCTGTCAAAAATGTTTGGGTCAGAAAAGTGAGTTATAATACATGGAGGGTAATAATAGAAGAAAATGCACATATAGACGAAGTTGTAAAATGTTAATAACTTAATAGATAATTGGATAATTACACTTTCGGGTTCATACATCAGTTTGTTGTATTTAGTCTTGATGAAACCATGGCCCATTAAGAGTTTGTTGTGTTTATGTTTATCTGAAGTCGTTGAAAAAAGTAACTATTGTTAACTTTCCCACTGAGATTTTGGGGCCAGCCCATCTCTCCCCTGATTGGCCGCCTCTCTCTCCACGCCTGCCTTATTATAGCCCTGCGCTCCAATTTGGTCACATAAACATGAGGATACCGTCACCTTAGGGCGCACCGCTGCAACTTTTCTGTTCCTCTTTCTGCGATCACCCACGAGAGTCACCTCACGATTGTCAGTCGGACCTGTATGGCCCCATCGATCGCCATGTCAGCTTTGACCGCTGGTTTGAAAACCGAAGATCTCCCCTCCCGCTCGGTTCTCGTCGGTAGAGGCGAGAAGCAGACCAGTCTGAGCCCCGCGGAGGACACTGGGAAGCCCAAAGTTGCTATTCTGCCCTTCAGCGTCGAGGCGCTGATGGCTGATAGGAAACCGAGCAGAGAGGTGCATTCACCCGATGCCCCGTCGGTTGCCGGGACGTCCCAAGCGCTGGGAAAGGGCGTACGGATGGGCTCTTTCGGTAGTCTGGATACTTCCGTTCCTGCTATACCCATGAGCTCTTCGTTTTCAGTGGGTGAGCTCATGAACATGCCAGAAGACGTGTTGATTAAACCCGAGAGCCCGGACAGTCAAGAGAGGACTTCATGGATACAAAGCCCTCGTTTTTCTCCTACACCTCCACGTAAGTTCGGTGTCAATGTGGTCTAGATTGTAGAAAAAATAGGGAAGTATAAAAAAAGATGTGCATTTTTATGTACTTAGTCTTTAACATGTTTGGACTCGTGTGGAATATGATCCCTTGCATATTCAACAGTTTTGCATGAGAAGCAAGTGTATTTGTGTTGCGTGCATTTTGCATTACGCATTGCACAATCCGTGGTTTTAAATGAAAACTTTTTGTCTTTTTTACAGGAAGGTTGAGTCCTCCTGCCTGTCCACTGCGAAAACACAAGACGAACAGAAAACCCCGGACCCCCTTCACGACGTCCCAGCTGCTGGCCCTGGAAAGGAAGTTTCGCCAGAAGCAGTACCTTTCCATCGCCGAGCGCGCAGAGTTCTCCAGTTCCCTCAACTTGACGGAGACCCAGGTTAAAATCTGGTTTCAGAACAGGAGAGCCAAAGCCAAGCGACTACAGGAGGCAGAACTTGAAAAACTGAAAATGGCAGCTAAGCCTATGCTGCCTCCAGCATTCGGGATTTCATTTCCTCTCGGTGCGCACGTCCCCGCATCCTACGCAGGGTCGCACCCGTTCCAGAGGCACTCGCTGCCGGTTTCCCCCGTGGGACTGTACGCCGCTCACGTCGGATACAGTATGTACCACCTCGCTTGATAGGGACGGAGGACGAAGGGCACGTGCAGAGGGACACAAGGGGGTTCAGACTACTTTCTGAGGGCCCCAATCGCGAGGGGGTTCTGTGGACAGGTGAGGTGACGCTGTACTAAATAAAGAGGCATCCTGGCGGAGAGCTCACTGTCACATCTTGTCAGGGGGCCAGTTTCCTCCAAACAGACCCCCTTCTGAGGACCTTGAAGTTTATCCACTTCTCTTGACCTCGCCAGTAAGTTCACACACACTGCAAAAATAATCCAACTTCATTAGTCATTTAATCTTGAGTCTTAAATCTGTTTTTTTTGTCAGTGGACCAAATCTGCCAAAGCAGTGAAACAAATTTATAAAGCCAATCAAGAACAAATTGATACATCTTATTTCAGAACCATAAGATGAGACTAAATGACTTAAAGATGGACATTTTTGTGGTGCAGAGGTGGAAAACAACTTAGTGCCTGTAGGCCTATGATATATCACGAATGGACAGTCAAGTATGGACAGCAGGCCGTGTGTCAAAAGCCCACTCCTTCGCCCTCATGCTTGCAGGTAAAAGGGTCATACAGAAAGAGACAATTGCGCAGCTTGACATTTTGCACCAACAAACTAATGTTGGGCTTCCATTGCATCTGTGGGCTGCACTCACACTGCAAACACACACACACACACACACACACGTTTTAAATATTTTTTGCATTCATATCAATGCGTAACTACAGGGGTTACTGATCCAGTGTCAATGAATGCTCTTTGTGAATTTGGAGAACCACAGCATTTTTTTTTTGTTTGTTTGGTTTTTTTTATAACAGCACTGTCTGTTGTTGGAATGATTCCCTTCGGAAGGGATATGTGTACTGTAAAATAATGTATATTTGAAGAATATCCTCATTTATATTATGAATATATTTGTGACATAACTTAACAAATAAATTGTTTATTCTTTTTCATTAAGCGGTTGTTCGTTTTGACTGACACTTGCACAAATTTGACTTATTGGAATTATTAAATAAGTTCTACTGCAGAGCGTACAAGTAGGAAAAAATGTGCTGGACAAGAATGTTTTCTTATGTTTAATGAAAATTTTTAAGATAATAATTCATATTTTACAATTCTTTATCTATTTTTAGGTTTAGGCCTGTTGTGAGTTTGGTAACAGGGACGTTTATAAGCAGAAGGGAATAATTATTATATTAGGCATGTAAAAAAAAGAGATAAAAATAGGAATATCAATCAGCTTGACCACAGCATGATTTAAATATTATGCTTTTTGGATTGTCATCGAGATCTTCATGTGACCCACATCTTGACAGTACATGTCCACATTTCCTCAGTTTATCGCCAGTGAATTTCAGCCTCGCAGTGCTGAAGTGCCCTCTGAATTTCAACTTGTCACATGTTATTTGTTGGAATGTATTTCTACAGCTGTTGTCCATTGCTTTGAAGCGACTAACCTAGATTTTGTTGGCGCCAGAAGAGTTTAAGGGGTGGGGATGGGGGGACATATCGACAACCAGTTGCGCGGACTTCAAAACACACCGATAAATATTGGAGATTGGTTCTCGGGGGCTAAATTGCCTGTGAACAACCCACTAGTGTCATTATGGAGTGTTTAGGGTGTAAAATGAGCCAGGTGACACCCCATTATGGAGAACACAGGGTGTTGCAACCTCACATATAAACATGTCACATTCTTGAAGCGCATAAACAACATAAACAAAATATTTAAAGCTCTGATGAGTCATTTTCTGCCATCAGCAGAAGTTAAATGACAAATCAGGGATCAGATAGGGGGGAAATTACAGGCCACTCCACTGCGGCAGTTTTAAAGGCTTTCTCTTGACTTCTCTGCCATTCAGGCAGGGGTTAAATTGGAGTAAAATAATTGCTGTAATGAGCAAAGGCAATCTGCCGCAGACGGAGGCCGGCTCCAGCGAGGCTGTAGCTCCAGGCAAGGCGGAACTTTTATCATTCCTAAAATGTCAACGGGGACTGGGACGGGCAACACTTCTCCTCTCTGCGCTGACAAGCTGCTGTCCTGAACCAGAGCTGTCAGCAAATTACAGAAGCGCACAAACTTTTCAAGAAGAAACTTTTGTTTTCTGACACTAAAATGCAGATTGTTCTAAGGTAGTCGCCTATTAAGTTATTTTAAAATCAGAATATATTCTAAGGGTTACTTTTATTCATAGTGAGGCCATAGTTTATCGCAGATTTATATATTTTTTGCTGTATTTTGAGTATCTTCCTCAGACAGTCTCCGCTCTATTTTATCCACGGGGCATGAATTAATACATAAGCCGCGACAATAAGTTTCAATCACATGGATGAACGCTCCCCCTGAAAAGAGGAGAAACTTGACACAAAAGAGCCAAAGGGGATCCGTCCTTTCTTTAAACTCTTTCTTTCTTTTGTCCCTGGCTCCCTATCTTGCCAGGAAAACAAAACTCACTAGTTTATATCATCCAAAAGATCACAGGAGGCTGTTTGACTCCATAGTAAAACCCACTGATCTCCAAGAAAGGAAAATGAGTTATTAGAAGTCGCCTAAACAGCGAAGATAAATGAGTAATAAATGATCAGGATGTTCAATAGACCTTTGGACATTTATTGAAACAATTTCAATGATACGTTTAAAGCCTTAAACAGGCTGAATCATTATAAGTTATTTCATAATTTTTGTCAAACAAACCACCACCATCACAACAATGTGAGTATGTGTTATAATCCTTAACATTTTTCAGAAACTAGTGTATTGTTGAAAAAACAGGACTTTTGCAATCACCCAGCTCATAACATTTAGCCTATTATCTATAATTTAGATAATAAATGTTATAGGCTTGATCCCACAGAAATATACATATCTTTATCGCAACACATTTAGCCTGACGTAAATTACAAATTTATTTTCTCCATAAATCTACCTGTTAGAACTGATGTTGCTTCTCTTTTGATGATGTCAGCGGAGACAGTCTGCCGAATTTTTATTATTATTATTATTTTTTAACCAAGATAGGAATACATCACGCAGCCTGTATTATCATTATTCATTATTATTTTACCATAAATACGATGACTAGATACATGGGTTAATACAGAAATATATCACATTATTTGCTTATTTACACATAAGATCTGTTACGCATTTTACCATAACTGAGTCCACACATGTCTGCATATTTTACTTTATTTTAAATGATATGTTGATATATGTGCCTGGCTGTTGCGAGTTGTAGGTTCTTCAGGTGAAACTGGTATATTATTCAAAATACAAAATGAATGCAATTCAATTCATATTTGAACTTTTTATAAAAGGATATCACTGTAAGAAAACACAATACACGTCTATTATAACAATTTGAAATGCGGGGAAAATGATCGTATACACCAATTTTAGACCAGAACCTCAAAAATCCACAAAGCAGAAGTTAGTGTCTGTTTATTTCAGAGACCATACCACCACCTTCTGTTCAGAGCCGGAGTAACAACATAACACACTGGCTCTTTCGTTTCCAGAAAAAAAAAGGTTTAAAGTTTTACCTTTCTAAAGTCACCCTGTTAAAATCATTTGAAAAGATTTAGGCCTATTAAAACGCAAATGAATGTGCAGGGTGAGGCCTTTTCTACAGTCAACGGCTAATGTGCAAAGTGGATGAATAAACCATGGCGATAATAATTATTTTTAAAATATTTGTGGCAAAAAACAAAACAAATTAAACTTGTAGGAGACCTCCACATCTTTTTAAATTCTGAGGATGTTGCTGTGAGTTCACCTTCGTCGTTTATAACATTTAGGGGCTACAGTTTCTTGCTGAATTGTAAAAAATGACATCTATTATCATGTAAAAGAGGCAAGGGCAGAGAAAATAATATTCTTATTTTATCTGCACAAAATGTTAACTCTTAGCCCAAATAGAGATGACCTGGGCTAAAATAAAGGCGTTCAAGTAAATTGCATTTTACAATAAAAATAACATCAATTTCCTTCTAGTCTGACCGTATCAATTTGGCTTCACCAGCATTTCTGCATCATGAAACTCCAGGCCTGTACATTACAGTAGGAGTCCTCTTTCGGTCAGAACCACTACTGTAAATGTTAATAATAATGCAACAATTGTGTTATAAATCAATGTTCAGCCGCCAGCAAACATTTCCCATCATCACCAATTTCTTGCAGCTGCTTAAAACGAAAAGAAACAGCTCTGCAGAAAACCAGATGTTCTTATACAGGGGAATGTCCGAAATATTACAGCAATGACATGTTTTAAAAAAAGAAATTCAGTAAACTCACCATGAAGTCGGCTTTGCAACTATCAAACAGTAAAAGTCAATTTTATCAAATGGTTCTAAGTACATCATTGAGTTGGATTTTGTTGGCCAGCAGGCCTTTACATCCATTAAATAGTACACATTTACTTATACTGTTTATCATTACCATTATTGCTCTGGCACTTTTTTTTATTACTCTTATCTGTTTATCAGCTTGAGTAAATGATGATAAAACTGTTGCCTGTAGCTGTAGTTAAAACTGCTTCATTAATGAAGAATCGAGGCTATAAAACTTTTCAATTCGTACTTACATGGTCTGCACTGTCCACTAGAGGGCAGTGGTGTCGTGGAAGATTTTTTTGTTTTTTGTTTGACCTGATTTCATGACTTTGGCACTCAAACTTGAAGATTGAAGTTATTGACCACAGAGATAACAAGAGACTCATCACCAGTACATTTATTTAATTATTACAACAATAAATAAGTGACTTTTACTTGGTGAGCACTTCTTATTCACTACCCCCTGCTATTAGTAATCCTCCAGTGACCCTCCATTGAATAATTACTCCAACATGTAAATAATGGAACAATTGTGCATTTATAAGGTACATTTACTGTTGACAGGAGGGGCAGCTTTGGTCTAATATGTGAGAGTTTTGACTCTCAGTGTGGGTTGAACTCTATAACACAAGCCTCTATCCACAGCCAAATTTACTGAGCAGCATAATTACAAGTGGTGTGGCGACCGTGCCAATCATCTATTGGAAATTAAGGGGGAAACATTTTCTTATGTTGACTAATGAGGCAACATTTCTTTTAAGATGCAATAAAAGCACTAAATGTGATGGAAAATTGCCTGAAAACCCCATAAACAACACTGAATCACAAACATGCATCGCAGAACCTTTAATGTAAATAGGTTTCTGATCTGTCCTTTACAAGGTAATTTATTTCAACAAAGCAGAGAATGATTACTGTCACCCCTCGGGTAAGTTGTTGTTTTTTATGGTGCAGCATTTAGCATTTTTGGTGCAGTGTCACAGAACATAAAATTGTTAAATTACCTGGCCGCCTGCAGTTTAAATGTTCTGTTCTCGTTTTGCCTTAATGATACAAAATAACCTGGATTCTGCAGCCCTGTAATGATGATCAATAAGCACAGCAATTAAGCTTTATAACCAGACTGTGGCCTGATTTCTTAACAAGCCACATGCTGCTGACTAACATTTTCATTTTTGCAGGGTTAGTTAATTAGCTGTGAGGGGTTCAGACCTTGATTGTAGATCCGAAGTGCAAGAACTTGATTCTTGGCACGAAAAGAAAAACATGCCTATTGCAACATGAGCCAAACTAAACTTAAACTGCAAGCTGTAAAATGATTAGTAAAATGATTAGTCTGTGTTGTAAGATTAAAAACATCTGCACAAGAGTGAAGTAGCTGGAACTTTTATGACTCATTAAGTATAATTTATTGTAACTTGTTTGCGTCTCTTACCAACATGTTTAGGCCTCTTTCAAAGACACTGAACATTCCTCAGCTCTCATCACCAACAGCAAATACTTTCGATCTTTTCAACACTATGGCTGCAGGACAGGTGGGTATTACTCTGTTCTGACAGATTTCACGCAAGTCGAGTCTTCAACCCTGTTATCAAGTTAAATCTTGAAACAAATAAGCTGATTATGTCCTTAAATGATCAGAATCTACAGGACATAAGATGACAACAATGTGGTCACATTCTTCAATAAAGGCCTATTGTAGCCCGGCAACAATGTTGCAATCATAGAATATATATATATATATATATAGATAGATAGATAGATAGATAGATAGATAGATAGAATGCAGACCTATGACAACGAGCGCCACCTTGTAGCAGATTAAGGTGCTGTCAAACTCCCTCTGACTCATCATAGTAGTGAAGGACAATCACAGGTGTTGTTAATAACATTAACGGTGGCTCCATTCTGTCCAAGTGTCCCAGTAAGTCATGACAGTGAGGCAATATGCACAATACCAGGACCCTGAAACTGAGGCAGCTAAATGGAATCGAGCCATAATTAATTTATTATTTACACCTGTGCTTTTCCTACTGTGACATGTCAAAATGTATTCAGTGAAAAGGTCTGTATGCATGAACTTAACTGCAGACTGCAGGACTAACACATGAAATATAGGACCTGGCACAGGAGCTGTCTATGCCATCAGTGTAATAACTACAATCTCAGGGCCAATGTAAAGCACCCAGTTTCCTCATTGAACATATTTTTGTGATGTATAACATGTCAATCACATTGACAGCACCAAGTACAAGCATAAAACAAAATAATAATAACAAAAAACCCTACAATGCTAAAATACAAACAGTCAGGGTCTGTATCACTATGTGATAAATGTTTCAGCAAATATACAAGGTGGGAGTTTTGTGGGTAAATACTTGTTTGCTTAGATAATCAATCATATGAGGAAGCTTATAATTATCGTGTGGTAATGCAGCAGTCAATAGGTGCCACTCTGAGAACTCTTCTTGGTGGTGCAGCACGTTTTGCTGCCAAAAAATATTTTACTCAGGACTTACTGGATGTTGTCAGAAAAGCAAACCCAGAATACAAACATGGACAATGTGTCATTTCCGCAATCTTTTATTTAACATATTGCTGATGAGAACATACATGACACTGATCACTTAGGCCTCATTAGTCCATAAGTAAAGCCTACTGCATATTCAATGAAATCGATTACTAATCATAAATCGTAAATTCAAGCTTGTCTTTATCTTTCTTACAAGTATTCATACTGTACACATTATGTGCTGAAAATGTAACCCAAGGCCAACTCAACTCTGGCTAGTTGTAGTCAAGTGAACTGTACTACATCTAAGTCATACATCATGGCCTCATATGACCAGATGTATTAAAACTTAGATGTAATGATATCCTGGCATCAATCAAAGGGTTGAACAAAATGTGGCACATATCAGATCAAACGTCTCAGCCTGAGATGATGAAATCCTTTCACCAATGGCAAAAAACAGATAAAAAACTGAGAAATCAAGATCATTTTTGTAGCATGTTTAAGGTCTACATGGCACCTAAATCACAGCTCCACTTACTGAGGAACTACTCTACATGCAGATAATACAACCCTGCCAACAGATGGCAGCAGAGGCCATCTATTAAATCAGGGAGGCAGATTTTTTCCCCCTGTTAACTGATTGCTCCTAATTCAAAACACTCAACTCAAAAAAAACAAAAAACAACTGGCAACAGCACCATTATTTATTTGTCCAAAATACGTGAATAGCTACATTTCATCATTGGGAGAGTTAATGTTTACTTTAAGTTTTGCCCGCTAAATGAAAGACAGTGTGGTTTGTGTTAAACCACACTCCTCTCTCACAGTTAATCAAATGTTTTGGTTTATAGAGTGAAAATGCTTTTTGTACTTTGCTTAAAACAATGGTTGCTCAAAAATACAGCTCTATTTTTATCCAGTAGTGACGAACATTACAATAAATGCACAAGAGTGAAAATGACTTCACTTCACTTCTTCAGAACATGAACCAGTTTAGTCTTGACAGCGTATGTGCGGTGTTTCCCAGAAACAGCAGGCAGAGACTCTGGAGACAATTTTAGAAAATAAATCAACAGAAACATAAAAAAGTTGATACATACAGAGGTTTATTACACAATATAAGACATATATTGTCATTAAGTACATATAAAGAATGCCCGGTAAACTACAAAAAATATGAATGTTTCTAATGTGTCTATGGCAGTGAGAGCTCCATTATTTTATATCCATTTATTTAAGGTCATGAAAACATTGACTTGTCTTTGAGTACAAGCAGCAGCACTGTGGTAACTTGAGATGAAACAAAACTAAAAATAGTTTGGATGCAAGAAATGTATAAAGGAACATACTGTACAGCTGTGAGAAAGCAATGCTTAGGACATCTATTCCTTACATAACATTCTCAACCACCATGTTCAACCCTTCAAATGTTTACTAAATGCTGTATAATGCTCCTTTAAGACATGTTAGTCAGTCCGAGGGTTATGGCAACATGACATATTTCTCTTAATGACACATGAACCTTTGATCAGCCCTGGTAAGTAAGCAGCAGTTAAGCCCGACTCACAAGCATCTCTTATTGCTTTATTATTTCAAGGTTTCCATCGGCATGGTTGGCATTCAGCAAATTTCCTGTGGAAAGTTCTGCACTCCTTGCTGGAATGTAACCACACATGTCCACTAACATGAGTCTGCAGCTAACACACGCACCCAACTAGGTAGGACATGAAACAAGCAATGTAATACACTGCAGGCTGTTGTGTTTATAGTACATGCTTTACCATTCTACATACTGCAGTTTTTTTATGAATGTTACAGGCTGCTGTACATCTGTTGTCTCTTCTCTCGTGTTGCTCATCTCTCCTCTTGCAGAAGCTGAAGTCTGTCCTCAGCGTAGTGAGGTCTGCTGTGTCCAGTATCAATAGCCTCGCAGTCATTTGTGAAAAACACCAGGTCCTGCCAAATAAACAAAGACATGTGATTGAATCACTCTTGAGCTCAAAAACAAGGATCTTCAATGTCAAAAAAAAAAAACACTGCAGATGTTCTCACCCGGTAACAAATTCTTGTGATGATCGTGTGCAAGTTCTGGACTTTACGCTTCAACAGCACCATTCTTGGACGCTCTCTGCAGTGCTGGTGTGGATGGTTCAGCAACAGGTAGAGAAAGTCACGGAGCTTGGTTGTGACACATGAGTTCTAGAGAGATAAAAACAACAACTGTTTACCACAAGCGTCTAGTGAATCATTTGCAATTTCTCATTAGTGATTTTCTTATTGCCTGACAATACAGACTGTAATAACACTCAATAGGTCAAGTACACTCACTTGATTTTACTTTTCTTTTCTTTCTTTTTTTTTAAATTTCATACATTATCATTTCACAAACCCTCAAACATACAAATGGGACATGGATGCATCAGATAACATTTTGTCACACAAATCAAAGAACAAATGATAGTGATTTGATTCATTTTACATTAAATTATCTTCCTGTACATGATGAGAGTGAACTAACTAGGATTACTTTGTCAATTTTGCATCAGATTAACTCCTTAACTCCTAACATCTGACTGGAATTGAATGAGTGAAAATGTTTATAAGTGAAAAAGAGAAAAATGCAACAATTTGCATTTTCCAGGAGATTCAATAAACCCACTTCCAACACACCTGTGTGTCCCCCACAAGTTATGCATTGCACTGATGTTGAAAACTTACATGCACATCAAGGAAGATCGTAGGAAGGAACTCAGCACATGTTTTCTGCCAATACAACAAACATTATCATTAGAGTCATAAAAATGTAGCCTGAAAGTGCTTGAAACAACCCTTCCTGCTTAAGGCGACGATGCAGTAAAGCTAAGAGCTCTTACCGTACGATTGAGGGTGTGTATTTTGTCCAGCAGATCCATTATTTCTTTGCTCAGGCCGAGCGCTCTAGAGTAGCAGGTCGGAGGCGCGCACTCCGACAGCCACACAAAGCTGAGGAAACACACCAGTCCCAGCCTCATGTCGGATAACTCTGCTGGCGCTGCTCGGGACTGCTTCCAGCTGCGTGTGCAGTCAACACTGTTCCAAACAGTGAAGAGGAGGACTTGCAGCACTTTTAAGGATGGAGTGGTAGAAAAAAAAAAAAATAGATGGACGGTGACGTGGAAGCGTAGCAAGGCTGAGCAAAACATTTGGGGTTTGCTGCGTTTTGGACAGTAAATCAATGCTCTGTTCATGCAGTGTTGGCTGTTTTATTACCTACCTGCTGTTTCAGTAAGATACAAGAAAATGTTTTAGGCTCAGGTGGAGTTTTGAATTTGAAAACATCAGTGTGTGTATCTCGAGTGTAAAATTATAGTCTTCACAGGAAACCACAAAACCTCAGATGGGGCCCAGTGTCTACAGTTTTGAACATGTATACAGTAGAGTCTTTGGCACTGATTTTTAGAAGATATGTACTTGACACTACTACAGACAGGAGTTTCACTTGAAAAGTGTAATCTTTTCAAAAGATATGAGTCTGTAGATTAATTGACCATTTAAAAAATGGCAATTCAAGACAAAAACATGACCTGTGTGTCAAGGTCATACCACCCCTGTAGGACCTTGCAAATGATACTGCCTATAAACAATTTGAAGTACTAAGCAAAGAAATAACTGGAAACAGTTTAAAATCAGCTGTCTTTACTTAAAAACAGAGTTGAATGCTACATAAAACATGGAAAGTACAGAAAATGTTCTATTTTTTTGTGCTACATATCAAAGCTATTAGTTTATTTTGGGTTTTAGTGCTATCATACATCAAAGTACCATCATTATGGAGACAGAAGAGAAACTGGCAAAATTACATGTTTTTTTTTAAATCTCAAGGTATGTTTGTTGGAGCCACTGAGCCTTTCTTCAGATTAAGAAAGTTCCTCTTCCTTTTCCTCTTGGGGGCATACGTGCTGTCGAGCGATTCAGGTGGATCCCGAAACACAAACAACCTTTCCCCTGTAGCAAGGCTGCCCACCGCAGTGCTGGCAGAGAGCACTGAGCTGCGTAATGTTTCATTCACTGCCTCCATGACCCTTTCTTCTATAGTGTCACTGTGCTGCTGTGTCACTGTGCTTTCGGTCCTGGTTGATTTATAAATAGACGGTTGTGCTTTGGTAAAACTGTCCTCCTTTCCTTTCTCTTCTACCGGCAGTGGTGCAACATCTTTTGGAACCGGGAGATGGGAACTGGGGAGCAGTTTTTCCATCAGATTTTGCCTCTTTTCCTGGAGTCTGTGAGATGTGGAGGACAAAGGAGCTGTTGTTAGTGGGACTGGAGTGTTAATGTGCTTACCTCATGGTCCCTGCAGCCCATCTATTAAAGTCCTCTGATGATGAAAGGCATATTTCACTTCAATAAAATGATTTGTCTATGTTGGCGACCACTGAACTAAAAATTAGTCTTGATGAGAGTGAAACAAAGTTTTAATAATACAGCAGCTGGTAGCAAAACATGTGTTGAACTTACCTCTGTCTTTCCACAGAGAAGCTTGGCATATTTGGCATACTTTTATACACCACGTCTTCCCTCAGTTTGACAGGAAGAAGTCGATTAGACCCTGCGGCACACCTGGTCAGAAAGTCATCAAAATATTATGGAACTGATAACTGTAATCCAACTTCTGTAGATAATGTTTGATTAAAAATAGTCAGATACCTAGCCGTCTGATATTCTGATACAAAAAACAAAAATAAACAAAGTAAAAACTGCACTGCTTTTTTGACATTTCATTGCATATTTCAGGTGCTACCGGTGTTTGATTAGCTACATGTTGATCAGATGCTACAGAAACTATTTCACTATTTCACTTCAGATTTTAAACAGTGCACAGTGGTGAATGATCAAATTGGAGTTAACAGAGAGGACAAACTGAGAACAGATGCCAGGGATAAATTCAATAGAAATCAAAAGTTAAATCAGTTAAACTAACTTACATTGACAATTTTCACCAAGGCAGCTTCATCAGGGCAGGTAAGAAATAAACTTTCTGTCCATTTCAACTTCCTTTGATAGTTTATTTTGTGTTTCAACACAGCCCTTCACATAACACAGCTGTTGTTTCTGACCTTTTCTTCCGTTACCGTTGTCAGACGACTGCATAGCTATATATAAAGTGATTTGATCAAAGATCTCACACTCAACAGTGCAGTAAATGAGCCTTGGCTTGTCAGATCCAAGATGTTCTCAAGTTAAATGTTAGCACAACATTTAGAGCATTTGAGTTTTACATCCTACTGTTTATTTGAATTCACATTAGAGAGATTTTAGGCTGTCTTCAGTAATGGGTAAACTCAAATCAACAAACAAAACAGCAGAAACAAAAGAACTAGAAAAGAAAAGAAAAACACATGTCTTGCATATTGTTCCAAACTTCTCTTGTCATTTGGCCAGACAGCTCAGATCCAAAGAGACATCATGCATGAGAGATTCATTATTCATCAGTAATGTAATCCAAACTCAGCAGGGGCCGGTCATGAGTGTTCCAGTGTATCAGGAAGAGAGGGAAATTAAAGGATGAGCAAAATCATTTATCTCTTCATCTTGGCTCAGGTAAAATGACCCTTGTGGAACAGCGTTCAAACAGTATTTTTGTTATATAAATCTAAGACATTGCTCGGAGATGGCTGTGTTTCAGCCAGCTGCTGTGGCAATGCTGCTTTTATTTACTCAGTGACTTCACTTAAAAAACTACTTTCTTAGGGCACCCTGGTGGCCTAATGGTTAAGGCGCATACTACATGACTGCAATGTCCTCACTTCGACTCCCTGCCGGGGACCCTGTGTTGCATATTATACCCCTCTCTCCCCCCCTAGTTTCCTGTCAAAAAGCCTGAAAAAAAAATCTTAAAAACAAAACAAAACAAAAAAAAAAAACTACTTTCTTAAACCACAGAGCTAGAACTGCTGAGACTCTGGCTGTGTACATTTATACAAGCTGTTCTTTTCTTTTTCTAAAAAAAGGAAAAGAATAACACAACCCAGAGACGAGTGAAAGACAAAAGCTTTTGTGGGCACATGCACAAACTTACAATTTGCAAGAACCAGGCGATTTTGTACAAAGATGAGTCATTTGATAAAATGTACCAATGCTTCTCAATGAGGAATTGACCATCTGCCCTGTTTTCAGCCAAAGAGTGGTGTTTGCAACGGTAAATATCATACTGTTTGTTGTCCAAATGGTACGAAATGACCTAAATGTCCTGACATCATTTACAGATTTACAGGTAAATACTGATTTAACTTTAAACCGCTGACAGAATAAGGCTACACTGTCCATTGTGGGGTTCAGATTGTGAACATGGTTCTTACCCCGCGTGTTCCTGCTCTGCAGACGTTGATGCAGGGTGCTGTTTGGGGCAGAGGGCGTCAGTGATGGAAAGGAGTTCACTTTCAGGCAGGGTAGGGAGGAGAAGACGCAGGGTCTCCAGGAGAACCTCAGCAGACACCTGACTCTGCTTCACCAGCTGAGATGCAAACTCCAGGTCCTGAGATGAAGAGAGGTTACCATATTAAATGATATTAGGATTAAACTGAAACAGGAGGAAGGCATAACATCATCTGAAGAACAGATTTTCTCTGCTTCTACTAGCATGCACACAGCAATGAGGAGAGGATGTCCTTGCATTTTCCCATTTCAATAATATGTTTCTATTAAAGGTAACATTGGAAAAATTCTTGATAAAGTCAGACCTGGTCACAGTTTGCATACAGTCTCTTGAGCTCCATCTGTTCTTTCAAATATTCTGTGGCTTGACTGTTGGCAGTCGTCTCTTGCAACCTAAAAATCACCAGAGAGTTTCAACTCTGTAAAATTTAATGGTCTGTGTCAAACCAAAGGCTTTACAGAATTCCTCATTGCTCCCGAGATAAAAAGTGACATGACGGCCCACCTCTCAGCCAACAGCGTGATGACCTGATTGCACTTGTAGAGTGCCTCCTGGAGGATGAACACCATCCTGCAATCCTGCCGTAGCTGAAACAGTCTCTCCTCCTCACTGCCCTCATCTCCTTCATCGGAGTTGTCTCGGTGTGTTTGATTCGTCTTGAGTCTGAGAGGAGATATTTCCAGGCTGTCGAAATCAGTCCTCTCCTTCTGAAGCTGTTGTTCTGCTTCCTCTAGGCCCTGAAGCAAAGAGTCAAATTAACACTTGAATGAAAAGTCTACAAAGTTCAGTGAGAAAATAAATGTCTCAGAACTTAAGAATGGAAATGAAAGTTGTCTGAGAATTTAACATTACTTAAAATCTTAAAATGTATACAATGCAGGATTTATAGGATGTATGACAAAAATAATCCCTATCAATCATCACTTGTGACCCACTGTAGATACAACTCCGCCACACACTTCCAGAGACTCTGCACTCTGCCTGTTTTCTTTTTTTCTTACTATTTTGTTGTGTTCGGGATGTCTCTGGGCATCAACCTATGGGCAGTGGGTGCGTAGCCCTCAGCCAATAAGAGCGTGCAGGGTGTGAGGTCGGGACTCATAGCATAGCAACCAGGCTACATTGCTGTTTCCGTCTCTCTCCTCTGCTCCGCTCTGCCGTCTGTCTCTGTGTCATAGATGTATAAAGAGCTGCAGGTCTGTGTATCTGGTTGACCGAGGCAGGGTTGAGCTACACACTCGCAGATCAGAGAGGCCACAGCGGACAGGATGAAGCTCTGCGCCTTTACGCAGGTTTGTGCGGATGTGTGGGTGTGTTTATTTGTGCTTCAGAATGTAACCACCGTGAAACAATCAGAAAAAAAACATTTAATTTCTCTGATTCACAGCTTTGTTCTCACCAATGCCGTGAATCTCTCCCTCTCTTCTTTCATTCTCTAGCTTGCTTGACCACTGCTGTTCTCTCTCTTTCTCTCTCTCGGGGAAGAGAGGCCAACTTTGAATGCTGTGTGTTAACAGACACCAACTGACAAATCCTGCATAGTATACCTTTAATATGCCTCTCAAACCCTGTGAGCAGCCCGCTGAGCATTCTGCAATGCAACAGCACAGAGGTTAATTTTAAGTATCTCCTACCAAGCAGTGGCTTTGTATACTTTGGGCCATGTCTTGTCTCTCAAGGCTCTTTCTCTCTCTGAGTTGATGAATTAGCAGGCTGTGCAGAGTCAGCATGGCTCTGGAGGTCTCCAAGACCTTGGTTCTCCTCTCAGCCTTCTGGTAGTGGATGGTAGCCATCTGCATCGCCAAACTGTCCGCCTGAGAGCGCAGATCATCCTCTCTCTCCCTCCCCATCTCCTCCATCACCTGCCAAATTTACAAAGGATGAGTTTCAGTCAACATGTATGAACTCAAAGCACACCATGTGCCATCTACATGTCAATATTTAACATAGAGGCATTTATTTTGAAAATTACAGCTTCTGCTACTGTATGAACTTAGTGGAAGGGTTTGGTATATCATAAAATGAATACATTGGTAAAAGCTAATTGGAGTGACAACTGAACTTTCCTTCCTTCTTTCCATCTCTCCTTTACCTTTTTCATTGCACCACTCTCCATTTCCTTCTCCTTCTCAAACAGTTGTATTCTGTCCTTGAGCTTTTTCTGGAAATGGAGCAGGTCAGATGTGTCTGTTTTCTGTCTGGCCTCGCTGGTTTTCCCCTTGGATTGTGGTTTCATCTGCAAAAACCATAATATCCATAAGGTGGTTGGGAAATTACTCCAAGCGTGCTGTTATGATGTGATTAGAAATGAAACCACTCTGTGGAGCACTTTATTATTTCAGAGTAACAATGTACACTCATCCAGCTGCCACACAATTGAAGCTGATTGCAGTGTGGTTTGTACTGGCAACCACCATTCACCATTTCTCATTTGTAAAAACATTAAATGCACCATTATCTCTTGCTGTAGTTTAACTCAAGGGGGGTTCTTCCCTTTGAGTTACCTTCAGAAATGTATCATGATGATATTTAAAACAAAAAAATCATCATCAAAGTTAGCACAAAGAGAACTGAGTGGGCTTCCACAGAGACATCCATTTATAAAGCTACAAAACAGAAGTATAGAAAAATTCAAAAGCCATCAACTGACTCCATTGAGAGCTATAACGCATAATTATGCTGCAAATATACGTAAAGTCTGGGGGTTTTAAAAATAGGGATTCTGCTTGTTCCCACCACCACCATGCCAAGTTCAATAACATATCTCTAATGTCAATAAATGCTGAACTGCTTTTATTTTAAAATTAGTGGGCAAATCAGGGTAAATAATACCTAACACGACCACCAACAGTCACTTGGCCTTTTAGAACATATAAACTGAATTCAATATGTCATTATGTGTTCACCATCTGTTGCTCGCTGTCTTTTCTCCAAGCCTCTAGAGCAGTGTGGAGTTTAGTTCTGGAGATGGCGTGAGGCAGCACAAGGCAGCGGTCCATCACAGACAGACACTTCTGGAACTCTAGTTTCATCCTCAGCCTGTCATCCTCCGACAGAGTCAGCTGGGACAAGCATAAACACCTGAGAGCAGACACAGAAAAAGAAGACAGTTACTTAAATGGCTGTGTTGAAGGACATGCACAAACTAAAAACGTGATATAACATTTAAGTCACACACTCATTGAACTTTCCTATATTTAAATCCCCTGGAACAAGATGTGTTTGTGTAAAGTGTCACTGACCTGAAGAAAGATCTGCAGTGATCCCTGAGCTGCCTCTGCTCCTGCAGCTCTCTCTCCATGGCTTCCTGCAGAGCCTCCCTGGTGCAGCTGAGGGTGTGTAAGGCAGCTTTGCCTTCCTGGTGCAGCCTCTCCTGGCCCTGCAGGAGAGTGCTCCCTCCTTGTCCCTGGGACTGCCCCGACGCTGCCTCTGGTTCTACCTGCAGCAGGGAGCGTTGCATCCCTGGAGGTGAGAGTGTGAGCAGGGTTTGGGTTGCGGAAGGCTGGATGGCTTTGACCTCTGCTATGGCACCCTGGATCACACGCATGGTCATCTATAGCACACATAGAGGATCAAGACAGGGGGTAAACTCAATGAAGCTTAATAAAATACTTTTGTGTGTGTTTTTATGTCTTTCAAGGTGATTAGGTCAATAATTTTAAGTGAATGTGTCTGAGCACCTTGCGGATGTCAGCAGCAGCCTCTTCATCTAGGTTGTTGATGAGCTCAGCTAGCTCCAAGTTGTGAGCCGTCAGTAAGTTCTGCCAACAGTGCAGGTGTTGGGCTACCTCCATCCTTTCCTCCAGACCCTTAGACAGGTCCGACAGATCTTTCTGTCTCTGCTTGTGGACCCTCAGCTGGAGAGGGTAGGAAGCAGGATTTAGCAATAGTCGTATATTACTCAAGGAATGAAATGAGAAATGTTTTGTGGTATCAGTCAACAATGGACGCACTGTATAGTGAGGGTGTTTGGAATAAAACCCTAAATAGACTCCTCACCAACTCAGAGATGAGCTCTCTTCTTTTCTTAATCAGTCCACAGCGCATGGCTCTCCTCTCTTGGCTCAGTGCCTCGTCCAGTCTCTGCCTCACTATCACCAGCTCTTTCTGGGCTTTCTCCTGCAGCTGGTCTATCTGCTCAGCAGACACTGTGCTCCCTCTGGTGGAGAAGACATGCCAGGTTAAAACAGCTCTAGTCTAGTATACTTATTATGAATGAGTTTAGAACTCAAGGTTAGACTGTTAACAAAACTCAAGCTTACTTGGCCACATTTACAATCTATAAATGTAGTGTAGTGTAGTAGTGCAACTAGATGTAAAATTATAGCAGATTGTGTTGATGTTCTGGTAACTACAATAGGCACCAACCTTCTGATGTGAGTGAACCAGCTGTCCAAATTGCTGGAGGTGCTGGAGAAGGTGTCAGAAATCAGGCTATTAAGGCTGTGGAGGCTGTGCACCAGGAACTTCCTCTGTGCATGGCGTTCAGCCAGCACATAGCGCTGATTGGCAAGGACCACATCCAGCACCTCTTCTAGCTGATCCTGGTCAGAAAAGAGAAAGAAATGGCACAATATACACTTTTTTTCAAGTCCAATCCTTGATTTACAGTATGCGCTGATTCCCACATCTACAAATTGCTGAAAGATGAAGAAAATAAACAGAACACATACATAATTGTGTCTTATCTATTTTATTTACTGAGCATGACATTTGAATTGCCAATTCTAACATGTCATTTATCTAAAAATCTACTTTGGCTGCTCACCTGACAGGCAAAGTAATTGTGCTGAAGACTCTTAGCTGTGCTCTTCTCCAACTCTCCCATCCTTGTGGCCTCCTCCAGTTCCTCAGAGAAGATCTTGTGGAGTTCCACCCGGCGCCACTCAATGATCTGCCTTTGGACCTTGGCTGAGGCCTCTTCATGTCGGACCAACAGGATGCGCTGGAGCTGACTCTGGCTCAGCTTGTGCAGCTTCTCCAGGAGGACACTGCACTGGAGGAGCTCCTGGTAACATACAAAAACGGGATTTAGTTTAGTGAAAGCATGTAATGAAAGCAATAAACCAAGAGGATTTTACAAACCATAAAATCACAAATATCACAATCAAGAATTTCTATCAGTAAAATCTATTAACAGTACAGAAGTGGTGGATCGACCTGTTGATCTGCATGTTGACACAGCAGCTCCGCTTGGGCTTTCTCAGCAGCTTCCCTGCAGTGCTCTGCTTCCATCTCTTCCCGAGTCTCCAGGTTACACTGGCCAGCAAGGGCAGCCATGCGGGCCCCTCGCTCCTCCTTCAGCCGACCCTCCATGCCCAGCAGCTGTCCGTGGAGCACACTGAGCAGCCTCTGTTGGGCCTGAGCACTGGCCTGGCCCCGAGACCGCAGGCCACCCAACAAGGACGACATCACGTCCTTGTAGATCTGAATCCGGGTAGCCTCCAGGTTATTGGTGGCACGCAGCAGTGTAGACATTTCAAGGCTTACAGGGATAATAAGTAGAGTTAGCAGAGAAAAATAGTGAGACATTTATGATATATGAACAAAATAGTAAAAATTTGGGTGGAACAGTAGCTCAGTGGTTAGAAAAAAGAACCAGGAATGATTCATGTTTCTTCCAAGCAACAAGCTTCATAAGTGAATGTTGAAGCCAACTAAGAAGTGACTTAACATTAAGTTTCTCTTATGGCTGCTAGATGCAGGCTCCAAAATGAACTGACTGTACTGACATAAAGAGGAAAAGTGCCAACATAAAATTACACATTGATATATTTGAAAATTTATTTCACTTGGTGATGATTTTTAAAATTAGTATTCTATTAAAGGAGATTAAACATATAAAGAAGTACTGTGTGTAATTCCCCCTTGACTGGTCTACTCACTTCTCCAAAGCCTGGCACATGTTTTGCGGATCCTCCAGCACCATGATGTCCACCATCTTGTCTTCAAATGTTGCCTCGTCTTTGACGGTCTCGCTCATGTTGCAGTCTGCATACTCTGGGTCTGAATCACCTCTGTTTCTCTGAGTTAAGAAAATATAATGTATAAACAACTAGCAATATATAATGACATTTCAAAAGAAACTTTCTCATGATAAATAAAAAACCAAGCAACATGTTGGTAAATTGTTGTTTACTGCATACAGTTTGGTTGCACAAATTCTGACAGTTTTCTTTTAACAGGCAACCAATTTTATTAAAATAAGAAACAAAAATCAATGTCATGCCATACCATTTGCTGAAGAAGGCTCAGTCTGGTTCTGAGACCTATCAGGTTCATGGCCAGAAACCCCAGTGACAGCAGCATCAAACTTACAAAGAACCCACCAACAAATCCAGCAAAATGGACACCATGGTTAGGATAAATCTAAAACAGAAACATGAGACTAAATGATGAATCACAAACATTAAAAGAGTAAACATACAATTAACTGTACTCTACAGGTGTATGCTAAGTGCTCACAACTTACCCTATCAGTTGAATTCACCCTCAGTGTTAGATTAGCTGTTAATGGGCCAAACATGCTGACATCATTCTATGGGTTCAAGTAAACAATAAGAAGAGAGAAAATGATCTTATCATACTGTAATTCTAAAAACAGAAATGTTGTTTTAGTTCAACAAGGTTGTCAATTTGGGAGGTTTCTTTTCAAGTTGAAGACAGCTGAAATAGAGCAGCAGATAAATACCTGTGAGGCGTTAGAGAAGGTGAGAAAAGCTGGAAGGTTCAAGACTTCGCTCTTATGACTCCTTATGTGTGCAGTATAATTGACAACAATTTGGGATCCAGCTGAAAAGGTAAAATCAGTATTATGTTATTTATTGAAGATGCAACCTGCACAAAATATTTGAACTCAACAAAAGTTAAAATCAGACATGCTAGGGTTAAAAATCATCTGCCAGACATACCAGCCAGTGAATCGATGGCAAATGTCTGGTAACCTCTTTCCACAACCTTGCCCTCAGTTTTCAGGGGCACTATTCCAGATATGGAGTCCCGAATAGCCACCTGAGACAGGTTGGTGCCACCTACTGGGCTCATGTTGTGAATCAGCAGGAAGAATGTCAGCTGAGGAGGATCGGTGTCAAGCTTTGCCTGGAGCCCGCATGATTGAGCAGGAGAGGAATGAATCACCAGATGTTCATTCTTAAATGTTCTGTAATGTTCATTTGCAGATTAAAAGTGGTCATGCATCTAGCTAAGTGTAGCTACTTCAAATAATTATATTGATGTACCTGTGCGCACTTATGAAACTTGACCCCAAATGCCGATGGAGGCGCCACACTCTGAACCTGCAGAAACATGCAACACTGAATAATAAGTTACTTTAAAGTTGATAATCACAGTATTGCTAAGCAAAGAAGATTCTGACATAAAATAAAGAATCCAATAAGTCTGTGCAAAGACTGAAGCAACCATAACAGCTCTCTAATATGGATACAATTTTAATTTTAAGAATAGTTTACAGGTACTAATAAAGCAGAAACACACCTGAGGCAGAGTGTGGCCGGGGATGTATCTGGTGAGTGTGCTTCTGCGGCCCCGAAAGTGTAAGATGTTTGACATGTATCTAAATGAAGTGTAAAAGGAGTGTCCCCATGGGCCAGCAGGGGCCGAAGAAGAGAGAGGCCCCTCTGCAGAAAACACCACAGGCTCATATGTTTCCATTGTACCTGTCAGGTAACACAGAGGACATTTTAACAGCCTTTGTTAAGCACAATTACAGAGGCTAAAATTGACAATAATAACAAGGTAGCACATGGAATTTGACCTTTATATCATCTACAGTTGTACAGCATTGAAAACATGCATAACTAGATGGTGAGTATATCATAACATTTGTTATGTAATTTATTGTTAGTGTATAGAAGTAATGTAACAAGAAAGGAGAAAACAAACCATCCATTTTAAGCAGCATCAGCTCTTCTGATTTCCCACCAGGGTCATGTTGAGTTACATGGATACTAGAGAGGCTCTGACACTGGATAAAGGACATTCAGCATTAAACATTTAGCCTTAGCAACACTCTGCAGCCATGCATAAACAAGAGTACCTCTCAAAGCCAACAAATACCTGTACATCACAAATTAATCCAAATATAGGTTTGATTCAGAAATATAACAAAATACATATTCATCTTCCATTTTTGGGATACAACTCACAACTATAAGGTGTGATGTGTAGCTTTATTAACATCTGCAGATAACAAGCATCCTGTCAGATGGTGTCTCAGAGACTGAATCTTCATCAGAGGAGAGACTGGAGGCTTAAGATACACCAAATCTGACACGAAAAAAAGTTCTGGTGCAATTCATTTTTAGGCTACTCACCCCACGGTTCTCCGAAACAGGATGTGATGGTGGTGTCGTGTACCAAGACGCAGCCTGAGAGGTAACGTTACCATTACAATATCCAGCCCCGTACTCCAACATACCGGCACGCGTTTCACGTGTCCAACGGGAATACAGAGGAGTTGGAAACCAACATGAAACCTGGATAGTCAGGAAAAAAGACCATATTGTGACCCTCTCCGCGATAAAATGTACCTGAAGCATCTATTTGGTGTGCTGCTCTCACCGAGGAGAGCCGTTAGCTAACTGACTGCATTTCTGATGTCGCCGCGGTTGAAATGAAAACATTTCCATGGCTTTTCCCTGAGAAACAATAAGTAGAGATGCGTTTCTGACGCACATTATGTTATTACTTCAAGAAAAACTATGGACGGTCTTTAAAGATGCCTATGCGACCAAAAAAGCATAATAACCGTAGCTGTTTGACCTCGACAAGTATTTCCAAAACTTGGGAAGAAACGGACTCCTCCTCAACTCAAGTGTGTCAAATGCAACAAAGTACATACGAATGTTTCCGGCGGTGCCTTTCAAGATAAAACAACATAGATGAGACTGTACGATGATTGGATATATAAACGACACATAAATATGCGAAATAACAATAAAATTGATATTATCTTTAGCACATTTGTATCATTTATACATGTAAATATTATTCTGTAGAGCCATTCCTCAATTTTCCCACAAGGATCTTTTTGTGCTTTTATATTGAAGGCATTGTCATCCTCGTCTACCCATTAGCTAAACTAATGTGGCATTCATAGAATGTCGGAATAATCGGAAAAATTAGATAGAGACTGGGAAAATTAATGTGAACGCCCCTTCATGTGGTCGAAAAATTTGGTACACTACTTAACGAAAGTTGACGTCATATACGCAGAAACATTGTGGACGAAAGTAAATGTCTGGTTTGATGGAAATAAATTTTTACTAAATCACGTATTGCATATAATATTTTTTTTTTTGCTCACATGTAATTTGTAATATGGTATTAGGTTGTAACCGTTATTTGCTGTCCACGTAGTGACCTGGAGTAGTTAGAGAAGTTGTTTATTAGCATTAACCCTGATAACAAGTCAGTTAAAGCAATATTTTAGTGGTTTTAGTGAAAGTAGTGGTGCAGGAACAAGTAATACAAAACACTTTCTTGGTAGCGTCCATGTTGTTTCCACATTACGACTTAAAAAAACTCATGAACACACCGAAGTCAGAAGAACGACTTCCCAAGTCGGGAAATGGGACCATCCGAGGAGCACGTGAATGCAGCATAATCACCGAGTTTGTCGTTTTGGAAAAAAAAAAGTTTTTGCTGGAAGAGCTTGTTGCAAATCGAAGCTATAGCTATTGTTTGAAAACCTTAAACCTTTTACAGAGGCTAGGCATTTAAAACAGATGTGTGCAAGAAATCTCAGTGTGGACAACCAGAGCCGTTTTTTCTTCTCCAGGAGATGAGTTTTGCTTGTTAGATGTCGAGTGCCTGGAGGCGTTATCTTACAAAATGCTAGGAGTCAGAGTTTCCCCACAGTCACAGTTTGGTGAATTTACTGAGAAATGACAGAGCAGGAGCTGATAGCGGACTGCGGCACCGATGTGTTGGTCTGTTTCGCGGAGTCTCTGCACATATACACAGGACTGCTGACAGTGGCTACAGTGTGTGGAGGGCTGTCGGGAATACTAGCTGCTGCTCTGTTGTATGTCTTCTGCCTGAAGCCTTTGCTGTTGACCAGACAAGTAAGCAAACACCGTGCATGCATGAAACCCCTTTCCGTCTATCCCAGCCAGCCCAGTCACTTTCTTTATCACTTTTCATCAAAACAATACATTGCATACTCTAATATCATCCCATCAGGGTTACAATGCAAGGAGGCTACTCGACCCTGATGATGGGGAGTTGGACAACAACCAAAGTGACTGTGTCAGCAACAGCAGAAAGGAGGCTCCAAGTGGGACAGCCAATGACAAAGGATTACTCTCTGTAATATCCAAGACACTGTTTGAGACTTACTGTAGTTTGGCACAGGTGGACGTGATAGTTACATTAGATTTATACTCGTAAATTGATGTCAAATAGTGGGTAAACTTCATGCAGAATAACAATAGGTTGAATTGTATGGTACAGTTTGCACAGCATTAACATAACTATGTACTGGCATTCAGGGTAGCATTTTTTCATGTTTACTTATTAACATCTCACTAACTATTGAGTCTGTTAACTCATTTACCAGGAGAAGATGCAGCCACCCATGAATAGTGATGTGGCAGCATTTGCATCCAGAGCAAAGGTGGTTTACCCCATCAACCAGAAATACAGAGTAAGTCCAGCATAATACCCAAATTCATGCAAAAAGTAACACTCATTGAAAATCTCCTCTTTTTTTTTTAGTTTATGCATCAATAATATCATCAAATAATAATTTTGAGTAGAAATAGTGAAGTAAGTAAATGCAATTGCATGCATAGTATAGTTTATTGCATTCAGTTGGTGTACGATGATACTGAACATACTGTATTTACAGCTAGTTAAAATATATTTTCTCATAAAACAAACCACTTATATTACACTAAGATATTTCCTGTAACTTTTCATTGTATTTGGCAGCCTTTAGCAGATGGGGCGTCCAATCCCTCGCTACATGAGCACTCCAAGTTGCCAACGATGCCAAATGAGGAGTCGTCCTCCTCCACAGATGGAGAGTCTCTGAGCCAAGAGCAGGACAATGATGACAGCAGTCAGTTTATCTCATCCTCACTGGTTCCCAAGAGCCTGCAGAACCAGAGTTTCATCAGGGTCTCCCACTACCCTCATACACTGACACAAACAGGGTAGGAGTATCTTAACACTTTGGAGGGGTAACTCTGAATTGAAAGCACTGAGAATACATTGTAACCTTACAATATGTTTGTACAAATTTAAAAAATGCTTGGTAATGATGATACTCTTGTCTGTTATGTCTGCAGCTTTGAAGGTAGGATCAGCCTTTACTGTTTAGCCCTGCAGGATGTACAACAGAACTGCTCTCAACTTCAGGAAGAAAAATGTGTGGTAAGTTTGTACTTTTTATCCATCTACATTTCTCTAAGTGTGCCAAAGTCTCACAGTGAAATGTTTTTGTCTTCTCTCTGATTATGTCTTTTTCCTGCCATAGGTTTTTATTCAAATGGTGAAACTAATATTCAGTCGTCGTTTTCCAAAAGACAAAAAAGATTCTGATTTCTCCAAGAATATTCTTCAAATGCAGCAAAAGGTAGAGCCGACTGACAATTGGCGTTTCATACATATCATGGTTTAAATTCTTTCTTTAGTTATTAGTGTCTAGTTCAGTGCTCGTTGATCAGTGTATAGAAACCATAATATTTAACCTTTAATCCATTTGAAAGTGTCTTTTGTCATTTTAGGAACTGGGTAAGCTGAAGAAACAGTTGCCAACAAGCCACACTGCTAGCGAGAAAACTCTTGATGCCCCCTGCACTTTGGAGGAAATAGAGAGAGCTCAGAAAGATCTTCTCGAACATGGCCTTCAAATGGTAAAAGTGAAGCGAAAACTCAGAAAATCACATTAAAGTGATACCAAGTTTAAAGGACCACTTTTATATGCATTTACTGTGCTGTGTGCCTGTTTACAGTCCAAAGGTTTCAGCAAGCAGGTGGAGGACTTGTGCCAGCATCTGCTGAAGAAATCCAGCATTTTCACTCCAGATGAAGCCCAGGATGTAACTGCTTCTCTCATCCAGACTCTTCTGTCAGTAGAGAATCACCTGATGAACACACAAGAAGCAGATGTAAAGGTAAGCAACACAAGTTTTTGGTTGGCATGGTTCAGTTTTCGTCTCACCTCGTGTCATCATTTGCAAAATGGATGGACTAAACAAAAAGTTGCTAATGACTTAATATGTGGCTCTCTGAATATATCTGTTCACATCTCTTAGAGGATCCAGCAGAAGCTGTTGTGGTGGGAGGAGCTGACAGGGCTTCTCCAATCCCAACCTGCCTTGCTAAGGCGGGAAGTTTCTCTGAGACAGGGCTTGATAGCCACAATACTGGAGCAGCTGACAAGCGATGATGTTTTGACCTTTAGCCACATGGAAAAGATACTTTCAGAAGTTCAGGGCACACTGACAGAAGGCCTTCAACAGTGCACTGAGGGTGAGATGCATCAAATGAAGGTGGTTTCAGTTTGACCTAAGACGATGATAAATGAATCTCTGGTGTGGTATTAACTAGCAGGCTACTACTAGGTTGACACAGATAATAGAAGATGGTTTTATATAGTAAACACTTTGTGGTTTAAGAAAGGTAATAACAAATGAATGAATGTAGTAACACAGTTCTCCAGAAACTAACCAAATGTGTGTGAAAGTTGCTGGTGGCAGGTAGCAGTAGACAACATCTAGCCTACTTTTCAAATTTACATGATGTACTCTCTCAAAATAGACCATTTTCTGAGAATCCTCTTTAGCTTCTTAAATAAGGTCAAGTTCTTCCAGGACAGCACTGAATATCATGCCTAACTCTCATGCAATATCTTTCAGCATCAGACTTCACAGAGACGTTTACTGCTGTCCTACTGTGGAATCAAAGACATGCTAATATAGTTTAAATTAACATTGTTTACATTGGTTGGGATTTTTCCTTTTATGGGCTTGTTTTGCACGTTTTGTAACATTCAAAAATCCATCATAGAAGAGGTTATTCACTATCAGCAGCCACATTTGACTACACTAGACAATGCAGCCACAAGACCTCTTACTGTCGAGTAAGAGGTTTGACCACTCTTTAAAAACGATATTGCTCTTCCCATTTCTAACACTGTCAGTATATCAGCTTTTGCTTTCTCTGTCTACATACATAAGCATACTCTGGAGTAGATCTAGAGACAGGTTGAGAGTTAGTGGGTAGACCAAAAAAAGTAGATTACAGTTCAGATTTAAAAAATAACTCCTGGAATGTTTTAAAATCACAGACTGTGAGAGTTTTTTCTTTTTTTCAAAGACCGAACTAACATACGGTACTATTAATTTATTACAAGAGCAATGTATATTAATCAACATTTACAACCAATTTACAAACTGCTATAATTACTGTTTTTTGGTAATACACAACTTGTCAGGCTGATCTTAAAGTTCAACGGTCTTGTTCCAGATTGCACGAGGAAGACAAAGGAGCTGGTGAATGAAAAGTGCAGCAAAATGGAGTCCAAGCGAAAGAAGCTTCAGAGGAGCCAGGCCAAGGAGAGGAGCCGTGTCCTGGAACTGAAACAGACTCACAGTGACCTACAGCAGCTCACAAAGGTCAGAACATTATGGATCACTTTTGCATAATGAATAGGCTAAGCAAATGGCTGTAGATTCCAACAGTTAATTAATTTTTAGGGGTGATAACGCAGTCATGGGACGTTTCTGGTTCATAATTGTCTTGTATTTCCTCTCTACTATCAGCTTTACTATTAGTGGTTGCATATGTAGAAAAAAAGACAGACAAGGTATAAAAACATGTAAATCTCCTCCAGGTGTACCAGGAGCTGCTGATGAAACATAGACAGCAGCTCTCTGACTTAGAGCTGCAGCAAGACAACAGGGTGGCTGAAGCCCTCTGTGATCTTTGGAGGGTGAGAGATTAAATACTGTTTTGTGCATTTGTGTCCATACTTGTGTGTGAGTGTGTGTCCGCTATTTTTACGTAAACATCATTTATCTTCAGAAACTCCGTACCTCCTGGTCGAAGAGGCTTGGAGAGCTAGCCAAAGACATCTTTCTCACCTCTGTCCCTGCCCAGTCAAAGATCTCTGCTGAGCACTGTGAGAAGTTGTGGTCGGATCTAGAGCAAGAGCTGGTTTCACAGCTGCAGCAGGCAGAAGGCACTACCAGGCTACAACTGGAGGACATGAGGGCTCAGCTGGATAAAGATGGACAGGTAGACACATACATACATACAGCCTCTCTATCGGTGGCAGATTAAACATTGTTCCATGCCTCTTAAATTCAAGTCTATGAGATATTTGTAAGTTTCATTATTGAAATGCTTTTTATTGTATCTGACCTTATTTCTGTAGGTATGGAGTGAGGAGATGGCTCTGGTGCAGGCCTGTCTCAAACATCTGAGTGAACAACAGATGAAGATCCTGCAAGCCATGGTGGTCAGACAGAGCTACACACTCAGCAGGTGAGATTGGAGGACCTCTTTTAAAAACTACCTCAAGTTTTTCTATTATCTGACACATTTAAGAAGTAAAGGGCTGCCTTTCGAGAATATTTGCACTCATCTGAATCTGTGGTCATGAGTTTCGGTAAAATATTGCAATATGATCTTTTTCTCAGCCAAGTGGGGAGGCTCATAGAGCAGAAACATGAGCACCTGCTGGTTGCAGTGCGGAGGTACTTTGTGGTCAGGCACTTCTGTCTGCACACTCTGAAGGAGATGAGGCTGTCCAAGCTGAAGGTGCTCTCTCAGACTGATTTCAGAGCTCTGCTAATGGAAGATCCCAGTAAAAGCCAGCCCTGTGTTAATTCAACTCTCAAGGTGGGGAAAGTATACGGTAACCGAGCATTTAATCTGAGAACACATTACAGAAGCTCTCTGTGATTTGTTTCAGAGTGCTTTTGAGCACCTCTTTCAGGCATCCTCAATAGATTACACCTACATTGAGGATGCTGCAGCATGACTGATTGAGAGAACTTGGTCATAGCTCAAATTCACAGTTGTTCTGGTGTCATAACAATCACAGAATAGCAGTGCCAGCCTAGCAGAGAGGCATCTGGGTCCAGAGAGTCACTTGGTCGGCCACAGCTTCCAGCAGGAGTTCTTGTCTGAGCTGGAAACAGGAACAGAGCTTCTTCAGGGCCATGCACAGCTGGTGCTAGGCAACGCCCTCAGCCACGCTATCCAACAGATGATGGAGGCCCCGCCCACTGAGTCACAGGCCTCTTCTAAACAGGATGATGGCTTGAAGGTAAGGTTTAGATTTAGTTTATCTCACTGTGAGGATTATTGTTGTTTTATTAATCTCACAAATTAAAGTCAAATCTGTGTAGTCTGTCTGATGAGTTTGACAAGTATATTTCAGTCCATAACCTTTGTTTCCTCATTAGCGCCACCTGACAGAGGCTGCATCTGAGAGTGTGTATGTGACCAAAGATTCTCTCACTGCACTGGTCCAAAGCTACTATTCCCACCTACAGGACATCACCAAAAAAATACAGGAAGATCAGTCAAATATAAACCAGGGTGAGATGACAATCCCAACACACACAGCCATATGTTTAAACCCTGATTTTAGTGTAAAGGCTGCAACTTTTGTCTTTACATAGACAATAGACAAAATGTGTTATGTATAAATGTGAAGTATTTCACCAATGGATGCTGTATTTATGTTTCGAGCCCCACCTATATATATATATATATATACATATATATATATATATATATATATATATATATATATATATATATATATATATATATATATATATATATATATATATATATATATATATAAAAAACAAGATATACGCTGATACCGATATATCGCTGATACTGATATATACCAATATATCTGTGATAGGCTGATATCTCTATTTATGTTATGTGTTTATTAGTCATAGGAAACATGTGAAACATATGATTGCTAATTTACCAAATTAATAAACATGTAAGAGTTGTAACCTTTGTGGTTCCTATCTTATTATCTTTGATTTGATAGATACAGTTTTGAGTAGATAAAACACCACCGGGTTACAAGCAGTGTGTTAAACCTTCAGTGTGAAACTCTTACACAAAAATGAATGTCAGTTACATTCAACCCCTTGCCACATGAGTTCACACAATGCTGATTAAGCCTATCACTGGCAGGTCAATCTCTCTGTATTTCACAGTATACAGAGTTTTTAATCTGGTGTCATGTTTGACATTCCCGCACTGGCCAGATGAATGCATACTGCACATGCTCTATGGGCAGAGCATGCATACCAGAGATTTCTGATGGCCTTCCAGTTAGCTCTCTGCTAACTTTAATGGAGATAATATAATTTAATCGTGCAGCTCTTCTAGACTTTCGAAATGTTACCGAACAGAATGGATCAAATTCTAATAGCGAAATGACGCTCAAAAGAATATTTCTACTGTTTTCCAGCCAAAACAGTAGCAACGGAGTAGGCCACGGCAGAGCCTATGATAAGCACGTGTCGACAGTGTTTTTGTAATTATGCTCACTTCCAGAGGGGGGGAACAAAAGTCCTGCACTCCAGCTTTAATTTAAGAGTGTTTAACTTTTCCTACAGATATGAATGAGAAGCAAGAGAGCAGCAGTCAGTTGAGCAAAGCCTTGTTGAGAGAGCTGGTGAACTGGGGCAGGAAACCCACCTCTTCTGAGTTTCAACAGAGGTACAATAAACATGGCTTTGACAGAAATTTTTGACTTGTTTGCACTACCCTTTTATTTTTCTAACCCTTTAAACTTATTAAATAAACATCGTGTTTTGGGGGTGGGGGGGGTTTGTGTGTATGTGTCAGGGTTGAACTCCACAAAAGGAGGATGTTGGAGCAGTGTGATCTGGAGCAGGAGATGATGTGTGAGGAACTGAGGTCAAGGAAAGTAGCCCAGGACCAAACCATAGAAAGGATCAAAGGACAGCTACTGGTTAGTACACTCCATGCCTTCATGTCTTCTGTACTTGATATTAGGTTTATTAACATATGTTTTATCTTTGTCACTTTCTGTAAGCACTGTGTTGTGTCCATTAGGAGGCAGAAGAAAGCTTCATAACTGAGCTGGCAGCCTTGGCCCGAGTTTCACTCCACAGTCCAGATCCAGAACCCAGTGAAGAGGACAACACTGGTAAGCACTCTTACCCCAGAGTGCAAAGATATGTATACCTTACTCTTCTGTCTCCTGTCCTTCATGATGCTATATTTCAACAGGTGATGAGCATGCTACCATACTGGACCTACTGGCCCTGAACCCAGCATTAGACCCAGCCTTGAATCCATCACTGACTCCAACTGTTGTAACCCCCGCTGTGAAACCTACAAAAAAGAAAAAAAGAGAAAACGAGTCTCATGTCAGATGATATCTTCACACAGTAATGTTTACATATGCGTACAATGATGGCCTTTTGCTAAAAGAAAAGTCTTATTTTTATTGTTGATTCCTTATAAAGTATTGCCACTACTTGTCTTTTGGTAGCAAAGTTGTTGTTAAGAGGCGGTGTGTAAAGGGACCTGTCCTTTATTTATATAAAAATGGAGTGTCCAGTCTGGTTTCAAATGTTTATACAAGTATTGTGCATAAGTGTTATAATAACGATTAAAAATTGTCACTTTCCTTTTTCCAATTTGTCTCATGTTTTTGGTGATAGAAAATAGTAACATCCTCATTTTTTTATTCACTCTCAGTAAATGGCATATCTCATCAAATCATACAACTCTTACAAAAGAACAAATTAGATTATTTTGAACGCGTTATTAACTTCTGTTCCCTCTTTTCACCTGGCAGAAAGAAGTGTCATGTGACAGGCCTTAGTGTAATACATTATACCTACTGCACACCCACATTGCTTTTCATAACACGGCTCATTCACTGCATTGATTCCCAGTGATTCCACTGAGTACATCGGATGATGGATGTGCTCCTCTGTTAGTTGTCAGTTGAATTAGAGATGTCCATTCTAATTGTAGTAGAGTGCTACTACTCAGCGATGAAAGCCTTGCCCTACTCTTGCCCTAATGGGGTTTTAAGTACAAAGCTTTATGGATGATAATGCAGAGTAATGGTGAAACGTCTGGGAGGGCTGAAGTCTGGCAGGCAGCTCTGTGTGTAGGCAGCAATCTAGCAGGCAATTTACCCTGGACCTTATGGTTTACTGTCAGTTTGGAGTTTAAGGCCGTCAATTAACAAACATCAATTTTTAATCTGATGTTCGTATGCTCAATTTGCACACATAACCAATTATTCCAATGGCACCCTGAGAAAATATGGTTCTCGACCTCACCCACTCATACACAAGTGAAGTGTCCTGCCGAGACTGTCTCTCCTCCAATGTATCAATTAGAAATGTGGGTGTATGCAAGTGTCGTCGCTGATCTGTCGTGAGGGGAAACCGTTTGGATGTATTTTGAGGTCCCGTAGGGGACTGCAGGGACTTGTGGGAAGATGACCTGATTTCTAATTTCTTCCTCTCCTGCCTGGGCTGTGGGCTAGTCGCTACTACAAACACAGAAGCCCATGAAAGGAGAATGGCAGAATAAACTGGCCCGGATCTATTTGGAATATGGCCTCGCTGTTTGCGTAAAACTGGATTTTATTTGTCATTTTTGATGGACGCAGGTGTGGCTGAAATTCTTACTCAATAGATTCAGGTAAGTGGAGAAACACCTAGGCTCGCCACCGCTTAATACCGTCCTTAGTAAGATATTTACAACCTAAACTGCATTTGCAACACTGTGGTGTTATTTGTATCCCAGATGGCACATAGACACAACAAGAGACTCGATGCGCCTGTTCAGAGGTTACATTTCCCGTCTTATCAGCATCTTCTTTCAAAGGCGGCTTGACTACCTGGAACAAAGTTATTAAATGCTTGTTAGCATGGTCATCGATACACCCTGCATTTGTTCCAAAGATATGAGGGCATGAAGCTGTAATAATAAATGAGATTAAAATGTCCACTCAGTGATGTAAAAATGTGAGCAGTGTGACGGCGTCATCAGATCAGATGATCAGTTATTTTAGGGCCCAAAATAAGGTCGCTATCCAAAGTCCCACTCAAAGGGCTTTTTCCACCAGAGCTGAAAAAAATCTTCCGCCATACATACATTTCAGAACAGTTATATGCTGACTATAAAACTACAAAATCTGAAACACTATCAAACTTGTGATTTAAGTCACTCTAAAATAATGATGCAGAGTTGCTACCCATTTAATTAAACGACAACTATTAACAAGTAATATAATAATAACAACGATAATAAGAATGATAACGTTTCATATCATAATAAAACCAATATGACATGGCATGTTCTATTACTTACTGTTCTTATTAAAATGTGTTATTATACAACATTAGACAAAATACATCATATTATTAATTTACATTTTTACAATACTTGAATTCAAAGGCAGTTTTTCTTTGGTCAGAGAAAGAGGGCTGTAAACTTTCATTTTCATCAACACTGTAAATATCTTTAATGGTCTATACGTTTTACACGCACCTGCAATCCTGTTTATGTCTTTTTATATTGCTTTTTATATCTTGTCTTAATGACTTATGTGTTATATAAAGCACTTCACATTGCCTTGTTGTTGAAAATAAACTTGCCTTCCCTTGCTAACTGCCTTGTTTTGCCTCTCAGGTGATCAGCCATGGCCAACCTGCAGCAGGAATACCCCGGGGTCCTTTTGGGGATTCTGGAGGAACTGGCTAATATGCGCCAATGGCTGACCTTCCAGGACCTTTGTCGCATGGTCAGCACCCGCTTTGACCTAGAGAACCTCATTGAGCTCAGGAGTCTGCTGTTTGCTGCTGCTAGCCGGGACCCTTGTTTCCCAGCCACGCTCTTCAGAGACCGGGTTTCCACCAGAGGCCAGGGGTTATCACCCATAGGCGTCGCTGCTGACATTGTAACCATCTTCAATCTTATACAGATGACGGGAGGGGCCCCTGATGACAGCCAACCAATGAGAGCCCAGACAGTCCTCCCTGTTGATCAGTCTCCAGGCCCCAGTCTGCCTGGAATCCACCAGCTGAACATCTCTGGTCGAGAAAGAGCACGTGCCCACTCTGACTCCAGTAGCAGGCTTATCGACCAGCACTTGCTGTTTCCGAGACCTAATTACTCGGCCCGCAAGCGAGCCAGTCTTCCCCCAGATCCCATCTCACTCGTGTCCTCCCCTCCAACCAGGGCAAGGGCTGTTTCTTTCGACTTGCCTCACACCACACTTTTGTACTCTAGTGGTCAAATCCCCAACGAGGTGATGAAGAATATCTACCTGCCTTTGGAGACGGACAGTGAGTCAAGTGGAGATTCTGCCCCCATGGAGGTGTTTGAAGCTGAACCGGGAGCATCTGTTGATCAGAAGAGAGACATCTTTAGGAAGGACTTCCACAACCAGCCGCCTCTAATACCGCAGGTGACCATTAGCAGTGAGTCTCCCAGTCCCAACAAAGGGCAGAAAGGCTTCGACAACCACAGTTTTGAAATGCCAATCCCCAATCCTTACCCATCACCCACAACAGTCCACCAATCTCCAGACCAGCGGGCTAAACATGAGAGCCTCGATGACCTACAGGACTCAACTTACTTTGGACCTGGGTCACTGCCAGAGTGGTCTCCCCGGCACCTCCAGCCTCCCAGAACCCAGAGGCCCATCTGGAGCAACAAGAGTCACAGTCTAGAAGACCGGATAGGCCTGGGCAGCATTGGGATGGGGATCGAATCACAAAGAGGACAACTTCCAAGACGATCAACCCCTGCTATAAGCAATCTGGGGGGGTCTTCGGGAGGTGATAGTGGGGATAGTGGATTGCCAGGTGGAGACGATGGAGTCAAGGCTCAGGGAACCCAAACAGATCCTCCGGATCCCAGGCGCCTCCGTAGCCTGGTCCATGCAGACCGCCTCTCTTTCATGACCTCATTGGATGACCCCGAATTTGGTGAAGATGACATCAGTGCCATCTTTCGTTTCTTAGATGACATAAGTATGTGCGGTTCCACAGGAGTCCTGCACTCCAGTGACGGATCAGGGGGTATTAACCAGGACACCCCCGAGGCCAGACGTGGCCGCCTAGGTCAGCTCCAAAGGCTTTTCCACTCTCTGGAAAGCAGTGACGATGGGCTGAAGGCCAGTGTCTGTAAGCTGCTGCTCCGTATGAGCCAGATAGAACGACAACTGGAGTCACTGAATGACGTGAAGGCTGAGATTTCCCAGGTGCTGTCTGCTCTGCAACGACTAGATGAAAAGATCCAGCAGCCTATTGGTGGTGGAGGACAAAGCCCTGGGGGGCGATGGCTGGAGCCTCTCAGTGGTGTCTCCTCCTTTATGAGCCACCCCATAACCCCTTCTGAGTCATCAGACCCTCAACCCCTGTCGGTATCTGGCCAACTGTATCCAGGGACCAGCACTAGTAGTCTGGACTGGAGCAGATGGCACACTCCTGGGGAGCAAACAGAGGGCAGCAGAAGTCAGGCTGATTCTAAAGCAGTGAAAGAAGGGAAGAAGGATGTATCATCTCGTCGTGCCTCCAAGACCCAGCTGGAGGAGAAAGGTGTCTCTGATTCAAAACAGCCAAATGTGGCGACCTCTGCAAGAGACTGGAAGGTGTCATTCTCAAAAAGTAAAGATGGCAAATCTTCACATGGCAAAACCGGACAGGTAGAGTATTTCTACTGTGTGCATGTTATTCTGTATTTTCTACGATTCATGAAGACATAATTAAGTAACAGTTTAACAAAAAATTGTCAAAATATCTGTATGTGCATGTATGTGTATAAATGTATGAACTGCTGAACTAATTATAGGATAACTGTAAAAAAGAATAAAAACTATAGCTATAAAATGTATGAATACTATAAAAGCTGAAAAACAGAATTAGATTCAGTTATTCATTATTAAATTAAGTATGTTTATGTCCATGCCCAGACAGTATGTATTAGACATGTAGCTGGCCTTGTGTTTGTCTGGGCAGACACGTGTGATTATATGGTTAGTTGACAAGCTGTTTAGGTCTCTTTGTGGAATATTGGTTTGGACTTTTACAGTGAATAATGTTTACAAAGAAACAGCTCATTAATTCTAATTCATATGTTTGTTTGCTGATTACAGTCATTTTAGCTAATACTGCCATCTTCAAGTGAGTTTCATGACATTTTACAGCCAATTTTCAACTTTTCTAATAATGTTTGCCCACTTTGTTTTCTAGGCAGATCAATCAAGCAGCACAACTAACCTACTCAGCCAAAAGTCCTCCAACCTGGTGGAACAAGTGTTTAACTCATCCTTGTTCCGCCACAAAGACAGCAGTCTGACTGGTGGGCTAACCTCTGGGAAGGTTATGGATCCCAGACTGGCTGAGGGGAGGGGAAGGCCCATCTGGACCGTAGACGACAGAGAGGGACGAATCTCTCCTTTGGATTTACAGGTAAAATTTGTTGAATATTGATTTGCCAATGACTAAATTAGTTTAAAATGTTTAATTACATTCAGATAGCATTCCTGCAGTGTCTTAAACCATAAATCACAGATCTTGGTCCATAAATTAATAAGATTTTTATTTATTACATCCATGGTAGGCATTCTAGGAGATTTATTAAGTAAGTTTAAATCTATTTTGAAAGTCTTTAAATTGCATCATGTCCCTCAGGCCCAGGAGTCTCTGAACCCCAGCAACATGGAGTTCTGGATGGACGACATCTACACTCCAGGCTATGATGCTCTACTCAGGCGTAAAGAGGCTGACGTCCGCCGGGCCAGGATCTGCAAGTTGCTTGTACTCATTGCCACTGCAGTGGTTATCATTCTCATCATTGTCATTCCCCTTTGCACTGTGGGTTCATGAAGACTCTCACAGAGAAGCAACGTTGTTGTCTGTATTTATTTTATTTTGTTTTGTTTTTTTATTAATTTCAGCATCTACATGCTGTACCCAGGAACTTGCACGCCATTCTCATGGAGATTAATAGATGAGAGACTGTGACAGTAGGACCCTAAAGCTGAATCTGTGACCAGTTAAGATTCAGTACCTCCTCACATTTCTCTGCATGCATCATTTATGACTTCAGAAAAAAAGGATTTGAATTGTATCTTACTTTGTAATCACTGAGTCTCTCCCTCATGCAGTTACAACAAATTGTAAGTTATCTCCCATGCCAAATTTTTTTGTTCCCCATTTCTTTCATGATTTATATTTTTAATTATTTCAGCTGGCTGCAAGAGGAACTAATTAAGGACGGGGGTTTTCAATAATTCTAACATAATTCTGCGAGCATATGTTGAAACTAGTAATACTGAGCCAATGCAAAGTGTCAATTTCTTTTTTTTCCCAGTTTGCCTGCTCTTTTCTGAGAAACACTGTTACAAATGCATTGTGAATCAGCTTCAGCCTGGAGCACTGCCTGACTCTTTGTAATCATGTTTTTTTTTTTTTTTTTTTTTTTTGCTGTTCCCTTGAGAACTCTACAGGGCTTTTTTCTCTTACGTGTAAGATAATTGTTTTATCATTATATAAGAGTTTTACATCTACAATTTATAAGTAGTAACTGATTCTGACCACAGAAGCGTATTTTCTTTTAGTTTTAATGTTCTTGTACTTCATCTAAGCAACAAGATACACTGCTCAAGCTTAAATCAATAAAGATAATATTTTTATAGAGTTCCCCTCCCATTTTTCAAAATGGAAAATAGCAAGTGTTAAATCCACTCATGAATGTGTTTAGGCTGTTGAGTGTTTACCAAGTGTCAGGTTTCAAGAAAAGGAAGATAAAAGTCTTGTTGTTGATGATTATATTTTGGCCGTGGAGCGGTTGAGGAAAGAGGGAGCCGTTTCCAGTAAACACTCTCTGAGTGTGAGATTCCGCTTCTAATTCAATTGATGGGATGTTTGGCGTGTAGCTATGCACATTATCTTTTCACTGTACTCATTTGGCCAGGACTTTTTCACCTACCTGCAGACTCACTCAGCACCAACGGATTAATCTGGCGTTCCTTCACAGATGATGAAAGTAGTTCTGACAGTGGTGTGACATTCCATTTTGTAAAAACATCCTGTTAACTCAGAACACATTATATTTAAACCAATTATTAGTGCAAGACTATAAAATCTGTTGGGGGTTGACACATACATGAACACCTGTAAAATATAATAAACCTCATCACTGTACCTCCACAATAAATTCTACTTTTGTGGAGCTTGTAATGTTACGTTTTTGTGGAGGCTGCTTTTGCAAGGTGTTGATTTAACTCTGTTGTTATTTTTTAGGCTTTAATGTAAAATGTTGCCTTATATTGTGGACAAAAAAGAGAGATACCTTGCAATGCAATCTGATACAACCCCTTCCAGTAACCACAGCCTCAAAATGACCAAATAGTTCTGTGACAATTCTCAACAATCAACATTAACATCATATTCAACATTACTACAAGCTTCACAAACCTTATATTTATTGCTGTGCTATTGGTTTGCATTAAATCTGCAGGTGTTCATGTTATTGTGTCCACTCTTCTACATTGCCAGATATAGATGATTTTGTTTCTGTTGAAAAACATGCACTTTTCTCCACTGATGGGAGTTTGCACCAAAGTGGACAGAAACTATGCATATAACTGTGAAATATCAGTATCCAAATGCTTATTTTCTTTATCTGTATCCAGACTGAAAACTTTCACTCTCGCTTTGTGTACACAAACATGCACAGGATGTATAGAGGGTGTGTTTTGCTTCAATGCATCTTCCTAAGTAGATATATATCTGCCAAGTGTTTCCCATGAGGCTGTTTGTGGATCCATTACCAATGGTGCCACTGAGGAGGTCTAAGCGTGTAGTCAGCACAATCCGCAGGTACTTCCTCTCAAACTTCTGTGCATTAGAGCCTCTTAATACTCCTGAGATGCTCTTATGAAATTTGGACGTTGTTGCTGCAGTATCCATACTCCTTTTAGACGGACAGCTAAAAAAATCTTTTAACTCATTATTCAGGTAAACACTCTGTCTTAAAAACTGCTTGTAAATGAAAGAAAATAAGTGCAGGTGTTACAGTACAAGTAGCAGGTGTGCAATACTTTGTAAAAAGGTGGGGCTGTATGTTGACTTATGCTGCCTATGTGAATAAACTCAACAAAGTGGTAACACACCTTCTACAGTATGTTGTCTTATCCGATAAATAACAAAACCCAATTGCCTTAAATTATAAACATACACTTTACTTTAAAACATTGTGGTGAATGAAAAAATGTTTCCTGAAACAAAGTGCTCTGCATTATTATGTCCTCTTTTTTTCTCTTGGTTCAGTGCTTGGTTGATGCCAGATTGCACATGCAGACAGCAGAAATAGTCCAATAGTTTAAGAAAGTTCAGACAGTGATTGGTATGAAAAGAGAATTCTGGCAGTTAAATGATCCAGGACTGGAGGAAATGTACATATACAGATGAATAACTGATAAAGACAGAGAGCGGATATTGACTGACAGATCCTATAATCTCAAATCAACTGTAATGGACCTGCAGTACTCAGAGGACACACACTTATACAGTGATCTGGGGGCAAGTGTAATACTAAATCAGACACACACACAGAAATCATGCATAGTTTATTGCTGACTAAAAATTTGAATGCATTGTGGACCCATGAATGTAAATTATTTGCAATTGATTTAGTGTGTGTGTGTGTGTGTGTGTGTGTGTGTGTGTGTGTGTGTGTGTGTGTGTGTGTGTGTTACCCTCATTAAATGTTGCTCAGTAGAGCTGCTGCTGCTACACCCAGATATGCCATCCATAGCTGATTAATGATGCTGTTGTGTGCCTCCTATGTGCCAAGCCCATGACAACAGGACATTTATGATTTCACACACAATTTCACCATACTGCATTGAATACTTTCATACAATGAAAGGAGAGGAGGCAGCACAGATACCTGACTGAATCACCTCAAGCAAATCTCCCTTTCATCTTCCATTTTTTCATTGTGCAGAAAAATGTCCTCCATATCAAAGTATGGTTAAGTAATTGATATCACTAATGGGGTTACTAGGAACAACTGATGTTACAGGCAGACATTTCAAAGAAAGTGACCTAAAGGACAGATCCCATGTCAGAAACCACCAGAGATACTTTAAGGTACAATATGTTTAACTGTCTTTCTATACAGTACATGGAGAGATACACTTGGTCATTATAAGCAATATAATGTATTATGGATGTCCACCACAATGTAATGTATGGAAAACTTTTTGAGTCTTGAAATGGCGATAAAGCAGTTTATTAATTGATAATGAATTGAATAGCAGAAAGAGTAATGAATAAAAGACTTGAATATGTTAATCAATGGGTCACATTAAAAAGGAAATGATGATATAAAATTATAAGAATTTGACCTCCTTATTGAGTTATACTGTATATGAAAACTATAAAATGCTGTATTTATTTTTAAGTTGTACACAGAAGGAGACTTCCGATGTCCTCTATGATAATATGTACGTCCTGTATATAATATGTGTTTATTGCAGCTAACAAACCCACTAGTGAATGATACTGTCATCATGATGACTCCAGCTGGAAACCAGAGGAAACCTTCTCCTGCAGTTACAGATGTGGCAGTGTGGGGGCGGTAGAGTATACCTGCTCTCCACCAGATCAGCTGACGAAGAAAAAGAAAACCGGCGCTGATTTTGAACTTTGCAGAGGAATGTGCTAACTTTATCAGGCAGGTGTGGCTCTGCTGCCGCGGTAATAAACTAACATCTGCTTTTAATATCGGACGTTGTTACACTACATGCCAGCCGCGCTCTCACAGGAAATATATTGCACAGGTAACTTAAACGTTGGCGTGAAATGTTTGTTGTTTTGTCTTCTGACTAAAATAACGGTAGGTTGCTAACACAAACTTGCTAACGTTAATGCAAACATACCGATATTTAGCTTCATTGTTGACGCAGTGGGTAAAATAGATTTTGCTTACAGTAACAGGCCTAGTTAGTATGAATACAGTGGAGATTACGTTGCCGTTATGGCCGTTAATAGCATTTGAAGCAGAAGTCACGTTGTTTTTCTTTTAACTTACTGTAGGTTAATGTCTTCGTTTAACCCCCTAACTTACTCACTACCAATAATGGCAATATTACTGCTCATTCAAGGCTAGCAACAATATTAAACGTTAGTAAAAGAAAACTAACATTTTACCCACCCAATTTACCCACTTATCATAACTTCTAACTTAATCTAACTCTGCTGCAGTGAGACACTATGGAGCCGTCTGTGGTGAACCTGTACAACCAGTTCCAGACTCTGCGAGCCCAGATGGACGGTCTGAATGAGAGCATTGAACCACGTAAGTTATTTCCACTCTCTGTTCTGGTATTTGCCACCTCTTCAAAAGCCTGCCAGTGAAACATAAGGGAGTTTAGGTGCATGCGTGGTGTAGTCAAGCTTTTTCTGCTGCAGTCTAGTTTCTACTGTGTCCTTTTCAAAAATGCGTCAGCTGATGCAATAAATTATTAACCACAGATTATGAATGCACACTCAGCACTGAGTATTGAACTTCTTCAGTATGTAAAGGCTGACCAGGCCAGGGCTAAAACGTGGTTTGAAATAGCAAGTGGGGCGCAGTTGAAATTTCCATTCCAATAGTCCACATTGCAGGGCATATCAATTTTAACTAACAAGAAAGCAGTTCCTTTGTTCATACTGCAAAGCACTTTGTGTTTTTGTCCTCTTTCTTAAGGTATTTTGCACCATTGCCATTCTAATGAAAACTAATGGAATTTTGAAGACATAATACATGCAACCACCAAAGAGAAAAATAGTATATTCTGCACAGCAGCAATACAACAATCTCATCTTCTGTCGTCTAGAGTTCCTCCAGATGGCAGTGAACTTTGAGGATTGCCGTAAGAAGTGGCTGCGGGCTGATGATGAGCTGGTTTCCTGTAAAGAGATGCTGGCTAAAGCAGAAACTGAGAGGGGAGCTCTGGAGGTCAAGCTAAAGCACGCTCGCAACCAGGTGGATGTAGAGATCCGGCGGCGGCAGAAGGCTGAGTCAGTCTATGAGAAGCTGGTTAGTGCAACACTGTCTTGTATACTTGCACGGTTGTTTATGTGATGCCGGCGATTAAAAGTAAAGAAGCTAGAAGTTAATCTTCAGATAATGTTCTTGGTAAAGTTCATCTCATAGGGCAACAAATGTGAATCATTTTTAACTAGTGATTGCTCATTATCACTAATTAATTATTACTTTTTTTGCATCTGTGTTTTCTTATGTGTGGACCTGTCCCTCTCAACCTGCTGATTTGTGCGTCTAAAAGGAGCGGCAGTTACAGCTGATCCGGGAGCTGCTGATATCAGACAACAACGGTAGCAGCGTCCACTTGAGTGAGGAGCAGCGCTCCGCCCTGGCCTTCCTCAGTGCCCATTCACAGGCAGCACAGGCTGCTAAACCCAACCTCAACTCCAGTCGAAAGTGAGAACCTCCTCATTTGGTTCTGAAACAGTTAGGCTACACCATTATTCAATTTATCTGAAAAATGACCAGAGTGAACGCTAGACTTTGAGCACAAAGAGCACTGAGATGATAAACTGCCATTTCATGGATAAATGTAAAGGTATTCATAGTGAACAGTGTAGGGAATCCAATTCAGTTTGTAAAAAGGTTCCTACATTAAAGCTTGTATAATTCAGCAAAACATGATGATGTTCTCCAACTAGCCGTGGACACATAAAGTACTTCAGACAGGAAGATTAAATACTGACTTTTATTATCTTACAGGTTAACTACCATCGATGAATCGGCCTCCTTGCTGTCGGACATCAGCTATGATCAAACAGACGACTCTCTAGTATGTTGACCCGTTTTGTTAAATGTTGTGTTAAACTTCTGCACTGTATATTGTAGTAGGCCTGCTGATGTGAGGATCAAATAGTGGGACAACAGTCCTCATTAAAGGACAGCAATAATAAATTGGCCTTTTAAGTACTATGGTTTGTTTTTCCTCCTTTCTTGTAGGACTGGGATTCCTCTGCGATGAAGACGGTGAGACTGCGGAAACGCCAGAAACGAGTGAGTCATGCCTTTATTGCATTTTAAATGGATGCCTCTTTGCTTGCATTAATGATGACGTAATTATGTTTCATGTTAAGTGTAAAGGCAGTTTTTAGTTTTTATTCATGTTCTTCTGTACATCAGCACAAACTTGTCTTTGTATGTGTTTTTGAAAGTTACATTGTAATCCACAGCGTTCCTCCAGAAAACTCTCTGAGGTTCCTCCACAGGCAGTGAAGAAACCTCGCTCTACTGGACGCGCATCAGATAGGGTAATGCTGACCTCTGCAGCTGACTGTGCTCAATAACATCTAAAAAGCAGTTTGTGTCTGTGAATCCATGATTTCTCTTCAAATGTACATGAGTTTGCTGAAAATCTCATAAAAAATCTGTTTATGTAATTCAGATGAATGAGTCTATAGTGGCCAAAACCACCATCACTGTGCCTATAAATGGTGGTGCTGTCGAGGCTGTCTCCACCATTGAGACTGTGCCCTACAGAACACGCAGCAGAGAGAGGAGTGGTGAGTTTTGGGGTTTTTTTGGTTCTGTATTTGGGATTTTACAAGTAGATTGGTCTCATAAAGTAAAAACCCCTGTATAGTTTACATAATAATAGTGTTTAATATCCTCACTGGTTTTGGGATTTGACCAACATGTGATTGTTTCTACAGCTGCTTTAGCGTGGGCTGATACAACCTCTACTAACCAATCTGAGACAACCAGTGAAGTTCCCAGCACACCAGTCTCAGATTTCCCAGCCAAACTCAGAACCCCCAGAGCTAATGAAGGAGGAAAGACACACCACTTTGTCCCCAAAACAGTAAGACTACATTCTTATCATTGTGACAGTTAAGCATTTTAACTTAAGACTGTATCTCCAGCTCCATCATTACTACAGGCTTGTTCAGCTCGTCAAAGTGTAATCTTGTCACCTTGGGTTCTATGTGACTGTCTGGTCTTTTCCTCCTCTCACTAAGGTGATCAAATCTGAGTTCTGTGTACCATGTGGAAGAAGAACAAAGTTTGGCAAGATGTACCTTCGTTGCCAGGATTGCAGGGTTGTGACTCATCCAGAGTGTCGTGACCGCTGTCCTCTGCCCTGTAATCCTACAGCTGTTAGCACTCCCATCAGGAACACAGAGGTACATGTTTCTCAGTACTTAATGGCATGTTTCCGCTCTATAATTTTTCATTATTTTTCCTGTTCCTGTCATGTTACCTATAAAATCTGCATTCTGTCTGCAGACCACTCTGGCTGATTTTGCTCCGGTCACCTCCCCAAAGATCCCAGCTTTGGTTATCTACTGTATTAAGGAGATTGAACACAGAGGGTTACATGAGGTGAGACAGGCTTTATTTAAGTCCTTGTTTACTCGTCACCTTCGTGTTTTTCTCTGATTCGTCCCCTTGAGTGATTACAAGAGATAATTTCTCTAATTAGTTATTTCATTCAGTAGTGAGGTATCGCAACACCAAACAATGAGACTTAGTTTCTTTTATCTCTTCCTTGCCCCAGGTTGGCCTGTACAGAATCTCTGGCCATGAGCGCTCAGTGAAAGAGCTGAAGGAGAAGCTGATTAGAGGAAAGACTCTGCCTCCTCTGAACAAAGTAGAAGACATCAATGTCATTACAGGTGTTCTCAAAGACTTCCTCAGAAACCTTCCAGAGCCCCTGCTCACCTTCCAGCTTAACAAAGCCTTCATGGAAGCAGCCGGTTAGTTTCTGAGATTTATAGAATCACTTACAGAACATTTTTGTCTTTATTTGTCTGAATATATATGTAACATTCTTTTAAGAACAAGGAATTGAATTGAATGGTGCATTGGATAAATGGAATAGCCATCTACATGTGTATTAAATGACTGATGTTAATGTTCTTGTAGAAATCAAGGATGACGGCAACAGTCTTGCCATATTGTACCAGACCATCAGTGAGCTGCCTCAACCCAACCGAGACACTCTGGCCTGCGTGATGATCCATCTGCAGAAGTAATTTTCATTACTGGCATTTCAGCAGTGCTAAGAAGCATTTAGTTATCTTATTACCTTCCACCAATAAGGCAGGAGTTTTGTAAACAACTTCTTGTAAACCAATGATGCAAGACAGACAGATGTTTGAGACAAGAGTGAGCAGCCATGTTGTAATCCCTTACATCTCTGCCGTACGGGTCAGCTTTCACTGTTGAGAAGACTCATTTTCCCACTGCTGTCTTTTCCCAGGGTGTCTCAGTGTGTGGATACCAAGATGGATGTGACCAACCTGGCCAGGGTGTTTGGCCCTACTCTTGTGGGTCATGCCGTTCCTGACCCAGACCCTATGACCATCTTACATGACACAAATAGACAACCAAGGGTAAAGTAAAAGAGAATAAAGAATAAGTCCATGTTCAGAGCCCTAAAACTGAAAGAATGTGGCCACATGCGGCCCAGACCACCTCCAAATGTGGTCTGAGTGATTGGATCTCAATCCGTCCTCAATGTGTCTTGGGTGCGTTTACACCTGTATTTAGAGCTGTCCACTTGTGATCGGATCACCGGAGACGGATTTTAATGCCAGGTGTAAACAGGGCCTTTGTATGGCTGTGTGTGCTTTTGTTAATTTTGGCATCAGTGTTTCCTTGGGATAGCTTGACCACATATTATGTCTGTTTGACGACTGATCTTTTTTTTTTTCCTTTTGTCTTTCCAGGTTATCGAGCGTTTGCTCAGTATTCCAGGAAGCTTCTGGAGCCAATATGCCTATCCAGATAATCTAGGCATCGACAATACTCACCACATTGATACTCCAGATCACAGAGGTAAATTACTGAAAGATACATGAAGAACCTTTCATGTAGTAAACGAGATTTAAAAGTTCCTCCAAAAATGAATAGTGCGAGATTAAAGGAAAAATCCACTGCTGTGAATATGATTTCTTAAAACTGGGTCACACATGTAGTGCAGTTATTTTTGAAATTGGTGCCATATGACTAGAGAAAACTGGGAAAAGGACTGTAGATTCCCCATACTGCTCTTAAGGGGGAGTCCTACAACAACCAGAATGCATTGTGCACGTTTCGCCCAATCAGACTGACTGACTCTACATTATGTGGATCAATGCAAACTTACCGAGTGCTGCATTGTGCCGCTGGATGCAGCCGCAAGTTACAGGTAACACAGTCACTGTTGTTCTGTATTCAGAATTGGAAAAGTCAGATATAATAGTCTGTCAGAAAAACAAAGTCAGGTTTATTTCAGTGCAGAGTTTTCTGTCTGTCTCCATTCTCTGTGACGATCCTCACTAAGCACCAGTCGATGGTGCAGCCAGCTGCAGGCACATCTCTCTTGGCTGTTATAGCTGCCGTAAGCTCCTCCTCCACACTCTGTTGTGTCTGATTCAACAGCGTGATATTCGACCTTATCGACCGTATCATGAAACTAGTTTTCTTCCAAATATACTGATATTTAAAGTATGTAGTAGTATGATATTTTAGTGTCTTCTTTTCCCTATCACTAGTGTAACATGGAAGACAGAGTGTTTTAGGAGACCCACATTTTACCGTCCTTGAAGGCACCACTACTGAAAATGAGGAAACATAGTTTGTAGTCTAAGGCAGATCTCTAAAGTCCGCTGGATGACGAGTTTTGCGTTTGGTTAACAAATAATAGTCTGCTGTCTCAAACTGAAGATGTATTAATCTTAAATGTATTTACAGTGAGCATATTGGGACCAGTGACTACTCCAGAACATCAGATGATGACCAAAACGCCTTCCTCCAGCTCGCTGTCCCAGCGTATGATGCAGACCCTCTCCAGCACCACAATGTAAGCTCATTCACTGTCTCACACACATCATTATCATCTCATACAAATCAGACTTAAGCTGCATATTTCATACGTAGCTTTGCCTGATCCAAGCTAATCACATTATGTTTGCCAAAGTTACTATCACTAAGCTTAAAATCCTCCTCCTGCCCTTCCCCTACCCCCTTACCTCTGACCCTTCATCCTTAGATTTGGGAGCAAGAGCAAAGCATCAGCTGCCTCTAACCGCCAGGGCAACTTCTTCGCCTCTCCACAGCTGAAGTAATGGCAAAGTGGAAAAAAAAGGTCACTCATATTGTACTGCTTGGGTATTTACTGCAATAACAGAGTATATATTAACACAATCATGTGGGGAAAACTACTGTGCAATTTAAGCATGTAACAACTAACTGATTTTCTTAGTCAAATGTTTTAAGCCTTTAAGTCTTTCTAACCAGATTTTTTTTTCTTTGAAAAGATTCCTGCACATACAAATTTTTAAGTTTGTTTTTGTATCTTTGATTACTAATGATTTATTATTTACCATAACTGTGGTAACACCTATGTGATTCAAGGTTTCAAGGCTTTAATGACCAAGCAACCACTCCAGTAAACCAATTCAAGGATCTTTTCTTTTGTGTTTAACACTGAGCTGTGATGTTCATAAGCTATGCATTCACTGGTGTTGGTCCATCTTTGAACCTGTGGTTGTAACCACGGCAACAAGGATGCACCAGCACACATGAAATACACAGCTGGATTGAAAAAAGAGGAGAGAAGTTGTATTATTTGCCAGTGTCACTTTGTCTTGGCTTGGTTTGCTTGTCATTGTCCTGAAACTGAAATTTTGTTGTCATGATTTAACATTTTGTTTTATATTTATGTTGATTGTGTGGTAACATGTATACCAATCACACCAATTACACCAATTTATATACTTTAACAATACTACAATATGAACACTGATAATGAAAGGGGAATAATGTGGGATTTTGCACTGTTACTATGGGACAATCTGAGTAAATGATATTTTCTACCCAGGAATGTACACCACTAGAGGCTGCTAGTGCATCACTTTTGATATGCAAGCCTTAACCAATGAAGAGGATATACTGTATATTATGCACACAACCAGTCAGTATTACTGACACTCCTTACACTGATATATCAACAAATCATTAGAAAAACCTTAATTCATTCTTCTAACCTAGGACAGCTCAGTCAATATTTTCTCCCTCACAAACCTGAGATCTGTGTGGTCATCATAAAATAACATCTGGAGCTTTAATTTATGAATGTGAAAACTGATTTGCATGCACACTCAGTATTTAAGTATTTGTAACCACAGTAGCCTTCCTGTACATTCATCAGTAATGCACAAGAAGCTACTCTTCCTCTGAGAATATTTCCTCAGCGTCACCACTTTCAGCTCCAGATTTTAGCGTGATGATGATACCGGTTCACGTATGTTATTTAGGGGAGTAATGATCATGTTGACAAAAGCTGATCCACAGTATTTATTCATTAAAGCCAAAGCCAGCCAAGTCTTCCTTGCCAGTAAGAAATCAGCATAGTTCTATATTTTAATACTCCTGTACTGCTGCATTGTTTTATATGTATTTTATACATTCTTGTACATTTATTTCATGTTATGGTTTTGTTTCTTTAACGAAATATTGTCTAACTGATGTAGTTACTTTCTCCAAAGATCTTGTGGACTGAAATAAGACTTATATTGGACTCAAATGAGATCACACAGAAGTCCATGGTTGAGCTAAAAATAAAACATCAAAAGACTGGTTCTTTTGTCTTGGTGGGTGCTGTTCATGCTTGCGATAAGCATGTGGGACGAAGAACCTTGCTGAAATGAGGCCCTAGAGCATGTGAGGCATACAAGTGGTTGCGTGGGTTTTGTTGCTAGCAATTCAACCCCCTGAAAAACCCATCTTACACCTGGGCATGGATTAGTGTTACCCTATTAACTGTGAGTATGTTAATGTTGTATATTAATGCCACATTCTCACAGCCTAAAACCTTCATTCATGTTTAACACACTTCATCTTCATTTTAACTGGTGGAAATTGAATGTTGGCCATTGTTATGCAAGATCTTCAGTGAAAGAGCAAAAAGCACAGCGCTAGTTATTCCAAGGCTGACATGGTACTGAATGATAATGCAATTTGGCTCATTGTTCCAATAGTCATTACAGCTATTTCCATAATCTATTGGGCTGAGTGGGCAGGCGATGAGGTCCAACATTATTATGAATTAAAGCGAGGATCATTTATACATCTTATAGTTATTCCATTAACAGTTACTGTGCAGAGCGCTAAGCTAGGCTGAACCCATTGACATACATTTTTATATGGCCTCATTCAATACAGAATTTCGACAACACATCAGGCCCTTGGAGATCCAAGCCCTGCTGTTTGGGGGAGAAATGAAAATTTAGTTTATTCTCCCTCCCCTCTTCTCACTGTCTCTCTCTCTCTCACACACACACACACACACACACTAACGGAGCTGTGAATGACTGCAGAGAAGACCCTCCAAAAGGTTTGAATTTCAAATCAGCATTAATAGTTCATTAGCCTGAAATAAGGTCTCCTGTGTGTCGATCTGCCCTCTCATCTGGGGATTGCGTGTTTATTTATGCTGTACGGTGCAGCATACGCTCGGCGGCTGCAGACATCAAACAGCTGGCTGTGTACAGTGTGTCTCTGTAGCTCCATATTCCAGCATGCCCCAGTGTACAGTGATGGAGCTCCACTCTGCTGTGGGACCACGAGGACCAAATGAGTAACTAGTCCAATTAAGAGCTCTTAAATAAATTACAATGTAAGCTGGTAAACACACAACAACAACAGCACTATTTAATTCCTCTATTTATACAGTGAACTGCAAGCAGTGATGCCAGAGGAAACAACAGTGCTATTACCGTCTCTGGAAGCTGAATACCACCAATACACTACTCAATTCATAAGGTTTAGTTATTACTGTTATTGACTGATTGAATATAGGGTCTGTACACTCTAGCTATGTAGCATGTAGTGGGTGTCTGCCTGCTTGAGGTCAGGGCCAATAATGTCAGCACCTCAGACGTGTCAACTCAATAACTGCCAGTCAAACCCACCCATCTGATCATATATCTAATCAATACGGTTGTTACAGTAAAAAGCCATGTTAACCACTAGACAAATGGTCCTTGTATGTCTTGTGTTCGACTACTTGTGAATGTACATTTGTTACAGAAAACGCACTGTTTTACATACTGTATTTTGTCACTTGCTTAAGGGTATTTCTGTGTTCCTGCTGTGTTGTAGAACCTGCTCGCTAGTTTGGAAGATTTACTGGTGTATTAGGCCAGGCATCATGCAGATTGGCTTTTGAAACCGTATGAAAATGGGCTTGGGAGAAGGAGCACTTAGTCAGGTTTAGGGAACAAAAGTGTAATGCTGCACATTTATAAACATGAGGACCAGGACCAACATACTGCTTCCTTAGCAGGCTAAGCATGTGCTTGAAAAGTGGGCCTCCAGATTTGTTTCTGACACTGTTTTCAGTGAATTATGTGACAGATTGTGTGATCAATATGCTTTCCATTTGCTGCATTAAACATACAATACTGGTGAACAGCTGAAATACAAAACTACGTTCCTCACTGAGCCTATAAAGCCCCTGAAAAACAAGACAAGAGTCATTGTCCAATCTACACCCACCTAAAGCCTGTGAGTTTTTTTTTTTAACTGCAAATAATTGTATGGCTTGTTGGCTTTTAATGCTCTTGCTCTCTCAGTCTATCTCTTCTTTTGCTTCATCCCTCGTTCCTTTTTTTCGTTTCCCCCTCTGCTCTCTCTCCACCCCTCCTTTGAATCGAACCACCGTCTTAGCCGGCTACCATGCGTGGTCGATACCTTGTTACCACAGAGAAATCAATTATCTCGACCAAGCAGCAGGGGAAAGAAGCAATAATGAAAGAATGCTCCTCCTTCCCAGACGATGGCCGTGGTCATTAAATATGAATTTATCATTGGATGAAGAGATTTATGGAGCAAGATGCGGGCCTGAGTTCATGCTGTCTTTACAGCGGAAGTTCAAAGCCTGGTTACAAGTGTAAACTAAGTGGGTAACAGGTTGTCACACTGGTGATTGTATGTGTCCTAAAGCTTAGCCAGTGACTTGATTATTTCAGTTTGTAGAAATGGGTCATTCTTATCTGGATGCAACTGAAACAGAGATATGACAATATGCCATCTTATACCACAATATAGGCTTCCTACAGATGACAAGAATGTCTTCTTGTTCAGATGACACACCTTTAAACCAAATAACTGGCCTCTGAGGGGGAAGTGAAGGACAAGGAAACACCAAAATGGTTTAGCATCTGTTGGGGTGTGCTGCATACTGAGTGGTAGTTGCATGGGATGCCACCATATTGATAAACAGAGCAGGATTTTGATGTCTGAGCGCCACTCCCTCAGGTGACAGGGGAGATGGCAGTGGTGTCAGGGATGGCTGACGGGTAGGTGGGCATGGCGGTGTTCTCTGCCTACCCTACCTGCCCATTCGGGTCTGTAATGAGCCGTTCTGACGACTTGTCTGACAGCTGCTGCTAGAAGTGGGAGGGGGGGGTGGGGAACCCCACACCACTACCACCACCACTGCCGGGGAAAAGGAAAAAGTGCAAATGAGAGAGAGTGTGGAGCGGAGAGGGGGAAATGTGTGATTCTGGCTTGCTCTTAAGGCAGCAATAAATTCCATTTTAATGGGGCACCACAAGCAGTAGCAGGCACTCAGCAGTCTGTTGTGTTTGATGCCAAATTGTGCAGAATAAACAGATTTGCTGTGCAGCTGGTCCAAACACGCACTTTCTCTCTGTCTCTCTCTCTGACTTGCTCTGTTCCCCCTTTTCCTCACACACATACCATCCCCTCATTCCCCAGCTCCCTCTCCATCTCTCCCCCCTCCCCTCCCCTGGACATTCCAGACAAGAATTAGACAAATCATCACAAAAAGATGGCGAGCGCTTTGATTTATTTTCTTCCACTTAACTGAGTACTCATCTCCAGCTGTCACACGCACAGTCAAGGCAGAGTATTTGTTTTAACATGGAAAAGAGTGAGCTGCGTGGCACTAATGAGAAGCAACATGCCACATCTGGCTCATTTCCTTCACAAAAGATGAATCTTTGGTCATTCTGCACAGGTTCATCTTAAACAAGCATGCACGCCTCTGTATTCAGAATCAACACTGACAATAGGTGACATAGTGTTTAAAAAAGGATGTGACTGGTTGTCAAGAAGGTTTGTAGCATCATGCAGCCCTTACTAACAGTTGGAGAAACCTTTTAAAAGCACTTTAAATAAACTGTGACAATTCAAAGGCAATTAAACTCATTAATATTAAAAAAAAACAAATTAAGTCTCCAAAAAATAAAAAATGTGTTTTGCCATTTCCTGCCAGTAGTTTGGCTTGTCACTGCATATATCGTAGACACTACTGGGTGCATCCACATACACACACATGACGGCTGCCATTGTTTTTTTTTATGATTTATGTATTGTTTTCAGAAGCTGGGCTCTCGCACGTGCATGCGCATACACACTCAGACACTAAAATACCTGTATGCATGCAGGTGGGTGTTTGTGTGCGCCTTCCTGCATGGGTGCATCTGAATTCGTGAGATTGAATGTGAATGTGTGTGCAGGGGTGCATGATATGGAATAGTGCGAGAGGGGCTGTGTGCATGAATGGTCGAGTGTTTTCTGGTGAATGTGTGCAGTGACCATGTGTGAAGGTATGTGTGTGCCTCCGCCTCTGAGTTTGGGATTGTTTTTTTCTGCATGGGTAGACACAGCTATAAATACTGTATATATATCATATATGATATACTCATATCTTCTGAACCACACACCCCAAATCTCATCTCAGTAGTTATTGTAGTCTCTTTTCATGAGCTTCACTTTCAGCATACACCACTGCCATTGTCAGTTTAGCTAAGAACTCTAGTAGGCTGTGACATAAAGCAGTTACGCCTCCTCTCATGATGATTCCCACAGCTAAAGGACAAGACACTCTCGAACAAGCTTTATCTAAATCTGGACCATTATAAATGAAAAGGTCTTTGTGCTGTTACACATCAAGATCATTCGCAGCATTATTCAGTTTTGTAAACATTTCTCATCATTCCCACTGGCCATGAAAGCCCCACATATTTCAACCTTCTTCCTGCGATTCTCCTATTGGTCACTAGAATGCACTGTTGCACCCTGTAATCCACCCCGGTGTCATGAAACAGCCCCTCACCATCGGAACACACCCATTAATTTCACCCATCTCCGCAACTCTATCATGTATGGTTCCCCTGTGGTTGTTAGGATATGGGAGTGGTATTGTCAGTATTTGCATCATTTGCACCACTGAAGCTCTAATTTAAACTGATAAAGTTTTGCATTGACTGCGGCAGCCGCACAGGTGACAGATATTAACATCTTCTTCCCCTGGATTTCACCTCTAGGGAAAATATTAAATTGGGTGGATCAGAGTTCATACATAAATGTCAGCAGAACAGGCACCAGTGTATGTATGAGCCTTATCACACATGCAATTCACATGTTCATGGTTACATCTTAACTGTAAGGTCGACAGCTGTTTTGCATATGTAGGCATTCTACTTTTATCACACCCTGCTTGTGTTAGTTGATACCTGTCACTAAATGTTCAACAGCCAGCTGTCACTATTGTCAATTTTTCTTGTGATTTCCTCCACTGTGCTCTGTGTGTGCCATTAATAAATTGTGAATTAGCTCTGCATGTGCTGTACTGTGCTGAAACATTGAACACATTTGATATACTTGTAACTTACCAATATAAGATTTAGCTCAGCTTTTTGTGAACCATGAGCACATAGTTTTTTGGAGAAAATGCTTAAATATGTAGCTCTCAGATTATTGTTTTTAAGGAGTAAAAAATGTTCCATTTTTGTCGTAATACTGTTACAGTACAATAGCTTTTTCGTTCTTTTTAGATGCTGGATTATGATAAAAAAGACCAATGTTTCATGATAAAATGATATGACCAAATTGTGTGTGACATTTTTGCAGATTCGAAAAGGTTTATGAGATAAACATTTTCCAATGTTGTGAAACCATGGTAGTTATAAATTAACATATACAGAATGGTTATGAAACCCCTCCTACAGTTTGTCTCACTGGTATTTCAGACACAATGGCCAAAACCATTCTAAGGCTTGTTTGGCACAAAAGTCCTTGATAGAATCTCATATGTTCACATGGTAAATGCTCCCATTCACAATACTAAATTTAAGCCACCAATAACACCACGGATTCCCCACACCTGTTGCTTTTCAATTAGCAATCAAGCCTTTAGAAATAAAAGGGCTGAAAGATGGGCTCTCCATTCCTCACACCTATTGAGGGCTTTTTTAAATTTAGTTTTATTCTTTTACAGATTTGTGTGGCAGGTTTATTAATGCTGTCCCCATGAGTCCATGTCCCTTTTATACAGGCAATGGAGGGAGCACGGAAGCATGTGATGTAGCTGCTGACGCATCAGGGCTGGATTCATCATACCAGGCGATACTTTCCCTGCTGCTTTGCCAAAGAGAACGTTGCCCATGATGTCAGTGAGGCCCTGTAGCAAAAAAGAAAAAGCATAATTAAAAAAAAAAATTCCAGTACATGCTGAAGACTTGATAAATCCAACTGTTTACAATATTTCAGAAAAAAAATCTAATTTTGTGTTTTATTGTTGTTGTTTTGAACATTTTCTTTATTTATTCTGTTAGTATAGTGTAACTCTGAAAATATGATAGACAATATATTCTCCACTATCATTGAGTACATCAGAGTTTAGCTGCTTCTTGTCTCATCATGTGGGTGTACATGTGATATTTGAACATTTTATCTATTGCGGTTTTTCCCTTGCAAGAGGTTTGTGGGGTTTTGTGTGCGAGTTGTGAGAAAATGAGCCTTACTTTCAGAAAATGTGTGTAATGAATTGAGAAAAAACTGTAAAAGCTAAAGGCTCCCATAAAGGCTGCCATATTAACTACACATGATATCACAAAAGTGTTAGAACAAACAACATAGTTAGATTATTTGGTGTCATCAGAGAAAATGTAAAGTCTGTTCTGAAGGTGGCACAAATAGTATTAATTTAATTATACAATAGGATATCCTGCCCATTGAATTTTTAACATTTCTTGAGTAAATGTGGACCTTTTTTACCTGATAGTGGCTTTAGATGAAAAGTCAAGGAGTCACCAAAATCATTTGCTGGGGACCATTGATATCCATAGCAAATTTCATGGCAATCTACTGAGCACTTGTGGGAAATGAGCAAAAAGAGGTAATTGAGATCTTAGTATTAACTCCTTCAGAAATTATGTGCCTTCATTCATGTCAAAAACATCCAATAATAAACATGTAATATTTAAGGCAAAATAACCATTTTAACTGACCCAAGTTAAATTGCACTCAGAGGAGTTACAACAAAACCTAACCTCAATGACTTCCTTCCTGTAAAGGACATGTGACACAAAACCCTCAGCACAGCAGTGGAGAGATCGCTTTCAGATTCACAGAGAATTCAGATCTTCTCCCAGGAAGTGAACTACCATGGAAGAGATGGAGCTGTCTGACTACATAAATGAACATGAGTTTAGGGGATTGAAGCAAACTGAAACTAACAAAACTGAACAATCAGGTAAGAGCACAAATAAATAGACACTAAAAAAAATGAAAAATATGCTGAAAAGTGAAAAAAGATGGATCTAGCAGAAGATTAAACATCAGTGTTGTTTCACTGTGTATAGCCTAGATGATGATAATATGTTTATATCAGAAAGGCGATGCATCAGACAACAGTCAACAACGTCATCATCGCCATTTAAGAACCTCAATTCACATTTTGCCAGATGTATTAGCAGACAAGTCAAAGTGGTCAAAGTTTGGAGTTTGTCAGATAGAAGTGTCTTAATACTTACAGACTGATTGCCTGTACTTTGTTTGTGTGTGTGTTTGTGTGTGACATCCACAGACAGAAGACTCCTCAGAATTGGGCTTTTGACTTTAGGAGTGATATGTATCATACAAGCTGCTCTCAATTTCTCCTTGCACCTTGCCTGTAAGTTGTGTTTCACAAATGCAAAAAATGAGCTAAGGCATATGTCACGTATGTCTGTTATTTCTATAAGTTTTTCAATCACAATTGTAACATACAGTATTTCCTGAGTGGAACTTCTCGCAATCATAACCCACAACTTCTGTTTTCTTTCAGTTTATTCAAAAGAAGATACAGATCAGTTTCCCTTCAACAGCTCTGTAATAAAAGAGGTGTGCCAGATTGACCAGTCTCAGCAGAATTCAACCCAGTTCTGTTCCTGCTGCAACAAACTGCTCAGAAGACTAATAAGGGAAAATACAGCCTTGAGAGACCGCTTACAGGACATGGTCGGTCAACTGAGTAGAGATTCTATCGAGATGTCTGGGTCTGGTTTCCTGGATGGATCCTACAGTTCAGAATGAACTCTTGGGCGTTAGGAACAGCAGTGTTAGGGCTTCAAGCATGCAACAGTAATGTTTTGTGTTTGCTTAGTTGACATTAGCTCAGCTAAAAGGACAATATACTAGTAGCCAACTTGTTTGCCAAGTGCCCATCATAGCATCACATTTGCCTGCGAGTTACTGGTTCATGGTGTGAAATATTGTTCTAACCATCCCCTTGCAAATCTCATACACCAGGTGTATGAGATTTGCAAACAAATATGATTATATTTAATGGACTGTTAACTAAAACAGCACAAGAAAAAACTATTATAAGCAAAACTGTAGTATTTTCATATGTTCATATGTTCCCCTTTTTTTTCTTAAACCAAAAATGTTACTGAGTGAACCCCAATCTGTACATGTAAATTCAAATATTCTGAAACATTGGTGTTGAATTAAAAAAGTGTTATTTAGTCACAGTTTAATGATGTGGATTGTGGAGCTTTTTAGTATCTTTGAGCTGATTGTTTTGGTTTTACAGGCTGCAACTTCATTATTTTAGTTCACTCTCCTGTGTGATGTTTTCAAAACTCTGATAAGCTCACTGTACATTATCTGCCCATCACCAAACAACAAACAAAGTTAGCTTCTTACTGGTTGACACAGTTGAGCTTTTGGCAGCTAAAGGGACAGATATTTCCGTCAGGAGTTGGTGGAAACCAGAGTATAGCTATAAGTAGAGTGAGAACTGGACTTGCGAAGTTGAACACAAACACATAATTGCTAATGTTTTTCCATCTATGCTAGATGTGTGAATAGGCAGCATTTGCCATATAGGTGATAATACACTCACCAGCCACTTCAGTAGGTACACCTGTGCAATCTAATGCAATCCAATACAACAGCTCTGCCATAAATTCAACATTTATGAAGCTTCTACATTTTCAGTTTTGTTGACATTGTCAGAAAGGTGATAATTCTACTTTATGTTTACTATTGAGGGCGTAGTGGGTGGCGGTGGTGGTGTACTGGGGTGCATTATATTAAATGGTGTTCATAATATTTTGTCCACTCCATTAACATACATGAGGGGGGGAAATATTGGAAGCACTTTTCAATAAAATGCACTCCAATGTACACCAACACCATCCACTACAACCTCAATAATAAACATAAAGTAGAATTATCACCTTTCTGACAATGTCAACAAAAATTGAAAATGTATAAGTAAAAGTAGAATTTATGGCAGAGCTGTTGTATTGAATAGCATTAGATTGCACAGGTGTTCCTAATAAAGTGGCCGGTGAGTGTATGTCAGTGGTTTGTTTACAGCTTGTTGCGCTGCTCCCCAAGTAGACAACAAATCAACAAATGCAGCTTTAGATAAACATTTTTGCTAGACTAACTGCTGGGATTTCCTAATTGCGTGCAGCTAGAACTTCCCTTTTCTACCACATCGGCTGGATTTCCTTATATTCTAAATAAAAGCCACTGTCTGTGTTGCTTTTCTTACAGACGTCTTGACAATCAGAGAAGTGAAAGAAACAAACTCAGGCATTTGTGTTCTTGTGGTACTGACTGGACTCACATCCTCTAAAATAATGCCATTTCAGTTGCCAGTTATCAACCTTGTACTCCGACCAATGTAGCAGTGTCAGTTACACAACATATTGTATGACTATAGTTTTTAGTAACACTGTGTAAATATCAAAGGAACAATGTGAGAAAAAATCTCATTAATTTCTGTATCTGATAGGCCTCCTCTGATCCCTCTCAATGAGGTGAGAATGTGGGGGTGTGACCCATGTTAGTTTCTATAGACCAAGCACTTCCCAAAAAGGGCTCCTGTATACATAATAGTTGGAAAGGTTGTTATTGACTTCACCTTAATTGCTTAATTTAAATCATAAAATTAGATTTTGTTATTCTCTTCCTTTATGAAAGGCAACCTACAGTGTATGGGAAATGGCACTCAGTGAGTGGAGTGTAGTGTAGAGCTTTCATGTCAAAAAAGGATTTTGCTTGAAGTTATTCAGCATGTTCTTTGTTGTCGTTGTCCAAGCTTAATACATGAATATAAATGAGTGGGCAAATTAAAATCAGGACTTCATGTTGCAAATGTGAGATTTGTAGCCATAAAATGTGGTTATACTCGCTGCTAATCCAACATTACTCACTATGTGTGCTTTAACATCCAGGCACAAACATGAGGAAAAGTACTTTTCAGTCAATTAATTCTCCTTTCTCTACGTATTTTCTTGAGATCACCAAGTCTTTCTTTGCTGATAAGTTTGTCAAAGGTAAACTGACAGAAATGAGAGCTGCAGCACAGTCACTGATCATTTCTCATTAACACTGCTGGCTTTGTTTTAATTAGCTGTTGTGACTGACACCTGTGTTCCTGTGACACTGTATCCCAGGCTTGTGTTATCCTCCTTCCCAGCTGTTACTTGTCAATCACTCCAAAGTTGTCTCTTCTCTATGTCTCAAAATAGAACCACATTTGTAAAGCTGCCTTCTCTGTTTGGTGGTCCTCCGTGGCAGCAAGGGATAAATGATTTTCTCTTTTTTTAGCTTAATGAGTTCACCACACAGAAATTGTATAATGTGTCCCTGGACCTTGGGGGAATGAACATTTTATCATCATGCACTCACCATTATGTTAGTTGAAACACTGGTTAAAGGGAACGTATCATTGTTATTTTCTGTCATTTAAATACTGTTATAATGTTGGATGTCTATGTTAAACATAGTCAAAGTTCTAAAACTTGAGGTGAACATATGTAAAAATGCTCCCTGAAAGTCAAAAACCAGGCTTCAGCCCAAGTAGGTCTTTCTGCAGACTCACAGCATCTACACGACAAACCCACTTTACTACATAACACGTCCACTTTCTTACATTTAGGCATGTGTTGTGTAACATGCCGTTATGGTGACAACATCAGGAGGGGTGTGTTGTGTAGTAAAGTGGGTGTGGTCTGCAAGATTGCAGATAGACCCTTCTCCTTCAGTCTGCTCTGATGCTCCATTTCTAAAGTTATTGAACTGATGTCAGATCATTTGCACATGATGATAATACATCCCCTTTAGTTTGAATTTTGACCACAAACATTCAACCTTTCAACTTTTTTTTCCAAACAACTCAAATGAAACATTTATTATGAGTATCAAAAAGAGTTTGGATGCACAGCAAGAGGCAAGCACCTTCAGTCAGTGTGGTAATAGAATAAGACAAACCCTTGACAGTGTGCTTCAAACACCATGGAAACACAACAATAAAGCCGATCAAGTGCACTTGGATATTATAAAATATCCATTTTTACACATCACTTTCTATAAGCCCCCCAATAATTTTCTTTCTGCAATTTAAGTTAATGATTTATTCATCTTGATAGTTTCTATTGTGCTTGAGCTGTTTTGTGTTTACTTCCTAGTTTTGGTGTGGGCAGAATGAGACACTGCGGCGTGAGCGAGGGCTGGTAGCTGTGCCACCTGTTCACACAACAGTTGTTTTGGTCCAGTAAACACCTTATTCCCTTCACTAATCTGGCTGCAAGAAAATCATCCTTGAGGTACTTAATGTGTAGTTTTACAGTAAACGTAGTGTGATAACAAACACTTGATACACAGAATGTTGAAGTGCATTTCTGCAAATGTAGATATGATCAGGGTATGGTTAAGTTTTTTATTTTTATGTCTTTTTGCTGGAGGGTTATGTCATTGCACAATTAGGGTAATAATCAGTATACCAAACATAAAAAACAAACATATAAAGGCCTACATGAGGATGCAAACATTCATATTCAGATATACATGCATACTTTGTATTTTATATATATATATATATATATATATATAGAGAGAGAGAGAGAGAGAGAGAGAGAGAGAGAGAGAGAGAGAGAGAGAGATAGATAGATATAGATATAGATATGTATGTATGTATTACTGAAATCCCAACAACAAAGCACAAAGTTGAAGTCCAGCATACCCTTTTTTTCAGTGTGTATACAGTATGTGTTATGAAACACCATTAACCAACCCAAAATTTTGCATCACCTTGGCCTGTTGGCAACTGGAAGGTATGGAGCCCAATGTGTAAATCTGTGCTCTTGGTTTAGAAATCTGTGTGCACGGTTTATAAACCATGACCTCAAATTATGAATTCATGCCCACGGATTTGTAAACCGTCACTTGTCAGCAGGGTGAGACACCATTGCAGTGCCTAAGTATAAACAGAGGGCATGACAGATTCAGACTGTGTTCCTGTGCAAACACAGTGGGCTGACTCTTAGCCACTGCCATGCAGTCCCTCTGAGGGTGGAGAGAAACGCCTGCAGATGGTCAAGTATTTTGAAATGACGCAAGACAGTCCCAATTTAAATACTGATGACAGGATTATGTGCATATCCTTGTGTGCTCAGTATATGCACACACAAACACAGAGCCGCTTGCTGTACAAACAAGTATGACTTTGCTGCATATCTGAGATGTAAAATGCCAAATCAAGCACAGTGGAGTTATATGTTGTAGATGGGGGACAATTCCATCATTATAGACCAGCTAATGAAACAGAAAACAAATATGAAAAACACTTCAATATCAGTTATCTTTACATTATAATACAATGTTATATTTTATACTTCTCTCACTGTGGAAGCATACTCTTTGAAAATGAACAGAAAGATTTATTGTGTTGCTTGTCCAAGTAGTAAGCTTTTAAAACCATCCAAAGTTTATGTAACAAATCACATTTTAATTAAATCATTTAAAATATTAACTAGTTCTACCCTGCAATACAAGAAAAATTCTGTTTCTTCCATGTTTTCCAGTCATCAGCTGTGAGAATGCTGACTTTGCCTAGGATATGTGGCTACAGCCTAATATTTTATATAAGGTATGTAGCCATCCCGATCATATTTAAGACACTTTACTGGCTTCTCGTTTTAAAACAAGTCAACTGGACAAAAAGTTTTAGTGTTAGCATTAGCTCATGCTAGCTAGCTACAGCTCAGAAAATTTGCTGAAATGAAAATTTAATTTCAGGTGACAAGAAATTAGAAGACTTTAGCAAACAAAAGACGCTTTTGTTTGCTATTGTGTGAAACTGAAGACCCATTGCACTCAAATTACTGCAAATTTCTAAACCTGCCACCATTATCACTGTAAACCACATTATGTGCTGTGTGAAAATACAAAGCTTGACAGGCATAGCAACAGTAACTCAGGGAGGTGGGGCTTAATCAATGCCTAAAAGTTTAATTTAATCACAAAATATTTTTTCTACTGTAATTTATTGTAGAATAAAACATTATATTCAAAAAAGGAGGAAGGGTTTAACACAGCTTACATATGTCCATATGTTCATTATATCTCTGCAGCTGAACTCTGTCAGAGTGAAATACTAGAGAAAAGGATGCCTCACACGTAATGTATTGCGCTACTCTTGTTTTACATACAATTTTCCATAGAAAGAAACAATCAACTGACAGATTCTTAAAGTGCATTTTGGGGAATGTAGATAATTAAAACTTCAAGCTGCAGCTTAATGTACTGGAATTTGCCTTTTTATTTATGAAACACCAACAGTTATGATGGGAGGATATGCTTTGATTTTTTTGTTTTTAGTTATTGTTTTTTTTCTTTGTGGGAGAAGAAGAAGCAGACAGCTGTGGGGTTTTTATTTTTTTTGCAATAGACACATATTCACAATAATATCCCTAAAAAAGGCTACCATTAAAATGGAGCTGACTAACAGCAACAGCTGAATTCTGTTTAAATATAAACATTTCTTTATGTCTTTGGAGTAAAAGTTTTGGTAAAGCCTTGACAAACCATTCCCTATTCAGATACTGAAAAATCCCATATGCTGTATAGAATTAAAATAGTAGAATACACAACATGTCAATACCAAAATTATTAGGGTGCAGATGGTTAAAAGGAGGTGAAAAGTTTACAAGGTCTGGATTTTTATTTCTCTAAGAGGAATTACAATTATATTATTTATTTTACAAAATCTCAGTGGAACTCTTCTTCTCTCTTTCTTCTAAATGTCAAAATGCTGAGGTACAGTTGTAATTGGACCATTTGTGGTCTTGCCCTGCCTCTGATGCTTGTGTAATTCTAAGCTGTAGACAGAAGAGCCTATACCACACCGGGCTTAATGAACAAAATGAGATCTCTCTGTAGAATAAAAGTGCAGCAGACAGGGTCAAAGTTCAACACTAGCCTTTCAGCAGCTAATTGGCTGAGCTTGTGAGCTTTCTCCCAGAAGGTCCCATCATCAGAGCCTTCAACTTCCTGCTTTTAGCCCTCTTGCTGTGACAGCTTAGAGCCAGCAACTGACCCAGATCTTCTGTTCAACTGGTCATAACTGAGATGGTTTGAGCTTTAAAAGAAGAGAGGGGATATACTGCATAGTATCTATAGGTGTTGTTGAAGAAGTATTGTATCTTTGCAAGTTGAATTTCTTACTTCTCTTCATTGTTTAATTACTATGTAAAAGTGAAGGCTTAAACTAAACCGGTTAGACCTCTCTCCTAATTGCCAGCAGCTCTAGAGGACCTCAAGAAAAACATGGTTGGAACATCCAAAGAACCAGCTTAATCTTGGCTTATGTTGGGCTCCTTTCTGTCATCACTGAAGGAAAAATCAGAAACTGACAAGAGGTGCAGAGCTAATCTTCCTGCAGTCAGGTTGCAGGGACAAGTTAGAGATAAGACGGGGCTACAGATAAGACTGGAGACCCCTGCAGCAGAACCACAAGCTATAAGGGGGAGATCCTTGGACCTGATAGCAAATGAAAGGAAGAGGCTCTGCGGCTCAGGGGCCAAGGCTCCCAGAAAATTAATTACACTGACGCCCCCATGCCGCCATCTTCAGCACCCGATGACATTTTGCTTGAGTGCCTTGGTTGGAGACCGCAAACAAGCTGTTGTGGAGGTCTGTGTGTCAACAGACAGGGGTAAGTAGAAACCTCATTTTGGAGAAATCAACTTGCAGGAACTTGAATGCGTAAGAGGAAAGGCGGCACCTCAGTGAATCTCTCTTGTCCTCTTCCTTTCATCTGCATGAGCTTGACACTGACATGTATTACTCATAAATCATGTTTCTAGGAAAAGAGTTTAAAGAAATCTTTTTAAAAATCAATACAACATTCCTTCTATAGGCCCCATTATATTTTACACTAATATCTTCAATATACAGATAGAGTATCTGCAGAGTAAACAATACAGAGTCAGGCATCGATGAGGACACCGAGGAAGTGGGCAGCTCTATCAACCTCTCAGGTAATTTAATGATGTATACCCTTAAAAACCTCAGCCACTGAGGGAAGTTGCTCTGGTCCCTGGTTCACTCATGACCTGCGGAAAATAAAAACAGCTGGATGTGTCCTGGAACCATGCTTCAGATGCTCTGGGCTCGCTGTCCTTAAACCGGCCTTCCGTGAACTTCAAAGGACTTACTCAAAGTCCCTTAAAGATGCTCAGTCACACTTCTACTCGAACCTAATAACAATCCTGGGAACCCTAAGCATCTTTTTTAACCATAAATAATCTCCTGAAGCCACATTCTTCACCAGTTGAGGCTACAGAAGAGTGATGTAATAGCTTAATTGACTTCATTGACAGAGCCATGGTCAACATTTGCTCTCTGATGTCCAGCTCTTCCTTTCTGCCTCCTCCAGTCATTGACCCTCTGTCTGGGAGCTCACCATCTCTGTTCCATTTTACTTGTGTCAGGCAGAGTCACATTGAGGAAATCCTCAGGAAGATGAAACCTTGTACTTGTGCCCTGGACTCCATTCCCACAGCTCTGCTCAAATCATACATCCCCATTCTCAGCCCCCTGATCACCCAAACTGTCAACCTGTCCCTTCAAACCGGTAGTCTTCCATCTGCCCTCAAGGTCGCAATTATCCGCCCCCACCTCAAGAAGCCCACCCTGGACCCAGAAGTTCTTACCAGCTACAGACCTATCTCCAACTACCCTTTCCTGTCCAAGGTGTTGGAGAAGGTGGTTGCTTCTGAGCTTCAAGACCACCTTAAACACAACAACTTATTTGAAAAATGTCAGGTTTTCGTTCAGCACACAACACTGAAACAGCTCTGCTCGGGGTTGTGAATGACCTGCTGATGGAAGCTGATGCAAGGTCCCCTTCTCTCCTGATTCTCTTTGACCTGTGCGCTGCATTTGACACTGTGGATCACACTATCCTCTTAGAGCACCTCCACACCACCATTGGACTGTCAGACTGCACTTAAGTGGTTTGAGTCCTACATTTCCAGTAGGACTGAGTATGTCTCGCTGGGAGGATGCAGGTCTAGATTGCTCCCTGTCACCTGTGGTGTTCCGCAAGGATCGGTTCTTGGCCCCATCCTGTTTACCCTCTACATGCTCCCTCTTGGACGTGTCATCAGCAGACATGGGATGTCTTTTCATAGCTATGCTGATGATACCCAAGTGTACATCAAAACTGCCCCAAAGCCTTCTGCAGCCATGTCACGCCTCAGCACCTGTCTTAAGGAGATAAAGGCCTGGATGAGCACAAATTTCCTCCAGTTAAGCAGCAGCAAAACTGAAGTTCTCCTTATTGTTACTCCACACCAGATTCAGTCATCCCTCATACCTCATCTCACCTTTGACAGCCAGGACATCCCCCCTTCCTCCTCAGTCACTAATCTGGGTGTTAGGTTTGACTGTCAGCTGACTTTTGATGGCCATATAAGACATCTATGCAAAACCTCTTTCTACTTTCTATCATCTCAAAAACATCTCTAATCTCTGCCCCTCTCTAACACTGTCATGCCTCTATCTCTTCAAGATTGGACTACTGCCATGTACTCTTCACAGGGATCCCTGGCAGGAGCATCCAGAAGCTCCAGTACATTCAGAGCAGCGCTGCCAGGATCCTAATGAGAGTGCAAAAACACAAAAATATATGGGGGATCGAGCCCTCTGTTCTGCTGCATCACACTTGTAGAACAGCCTTTCTAACCATCTGAGGGCAGCACAGACCCTAGACTCTTTTTAAATAGGCCTAAAAACCTTTCTATTCAGGAAGGCTTTTTCATCTTATTAACTCTTATTACTATTCTCTTTATGTTTTATGTTAATACTGTAGCACTCTGAGTTTCACTATGAACGAAAAGTGCGGTACAAATTAAATTTATTATTATTATTAGATAAATGTCTTTCCTAATATCCTCACATTGCACACATACATGCATATTCTCACAAGTCCAGCTCTCGTGCAAGGAAACATTAGTGCTACACTGAGCACCATGCCATCATTGAATCTGACATCTTATTGTAACCCCACTGTGTTTGGCAATAACCTGTCAGGGAGCAGAGTGTGATATTAGGTCATTATTCTATAACTGTGAATGTTCACACAGTGCCCCTCCTCCAAACCCCCCAAAAGTAGCTAGTGCTCTCACTTTGCAGACGGTTTGCGTGTACTTGCGGCAGTGTTCCTGCAGGTCCCACAGGAGCTTATTAGAGGGAATGGTAGGGCTTCTCACAACCTCAGCACACGCTTGCTGGCTCCCATCACAACAGCCAGCGGAGAAAGGGGAGAGAGGTTCACAATTACCAGGCTCACGTCACCCGGACTTCAGACACATTCTCACTGCAGTGGCTCTGCAGCATTAAGCAGAAAGGTCACTGGCTTGTTTGAAATTCTGTTTTCAAAGATTCTAATCATAAAGTAGATAATGTTATCCACATTCATGGCCATTATTCGCTTACTGTGCAAGGATACATAAAGAGAGCCACCACTCAGCGTCTTGTTGGCCTTAACTAACACATTTTTAAAGATTATTTTTTGACGTTTTTGTCCTTTTTTTAACAAACAACAGTAAATACTGACAGAAAACAAGAGAATGCAACAAAGGTCCCAAGCCAGAATCAAATCAGGGATGGTGATTACATGGTATGAATTTTAGAAAACCTGCCACATGGACACTTAAATTGTAGGGTATTGATGCCTTTCAGAACATGTAAAAAATGACATACCCCTCATTTGAGTCTTCTCGGATATGGATTTCCTCTGTTACACAGTCAATAGAGGAGGGATACTGGGAAGGAACAACAAGTGATTCCCAAGTTAAAGCTTATTCCAAGCTAGTCAGGAGTCACACCTGTAATTTTCTGATCTATAGTCAAATGTGATATCCATTGAACACTAGCCCCACAGACTGCAGATGTTGATGACTGTCACTGCCTGTTTAAACTTCTGTCACACTCAGACCAGGAAACTGACAGCCAATTTACATCATTCTATTGTGCGCTGAAGATAGTGGACGAGAAAGGGCTAGGACAGGGATAACCAGCTAAATGTGATTTAACAAGGGTACATTTTTTTTCAGGGTTTCTGGAAGGCACAAAGCCCAAATATTCTCAATTTCATTAAACAAGTAGGGCCTTGTAAGTCTCAGACTACATATGTTTTAGAAAATAGCCTCTGAAGCATTGCAGCTAAACAACAGAGAGTAGCCCTGTTGGTTTAGCAAGACACAACATGCCAACATCACAGGATAAGAAATAATAAAGATAATTGGTTAGACTTCATTTTGCCCTAATTATACTTCTGGTGCACCAACTGTGTGTTTCAGAGATGAACTGTCTTCGGTTGCAAACTGCACATTATGAAAATGCATGGAACTGGAGATAGATTTAATAAACCTCAGATGTAAAAAAGGAAAAAAATCAAGAAAAAGACATAAATAGGTTGTAATATATTGCAATACAGTATTTGTAGCTTGATACTGGAATCTAGCCTAGCTTGCTGAGAGCTAACTAGGTATAGTATGAAGACCTTAATATTGCTTGTCATTATTGTCTAAACTTTTTTTCATTCTTCAAACAATCCAAGTGTAACATCATGAATGTCTTCAAGGAGAGACTGCCCGAACCTATGTGCCCTTATCCCCATTTGTATGTGTCATTGTGTCTAGAGTACAAAGAAAAGCAAAAGACACAAGTGTTCTTGGAGAGAGCTTAAGGAGGCAGCCAGGAGGAGGCTGTAGCAGCAGGCTTTTTGCCCTGTCTTTGAATGTGGCCATTCAGAATAGGTATAAATCACTGGTGCCTTAAATGCTTAAACGTGATCTGACAACACATTGTACAACCAAGTACAGTTCAAGCATACTGAACTCTTAAGGCTTGCAAAATTCCCCTCTAAAGTCAAGTAATAGTTATTCCTGGATAATTTAATAACTATTTGATCAATCTGAAATCCACACATATGTTGAAGACAAGTACTAGGGGTATCCATTCATACCAGTCTGCTGCAAGTGCATGCTGGTAGATGACATATGACAGCTTGTTGGGGCTCAATGTTTATTAACAAATATAATAGAATAAGCAAGTGGTTGTGAATTCCATTTTGCATCAAGCTTTTTTTTAATCTGTTAATATAGAATATCCCATCCCAAGCTTAATGTCAACTCAATATGGCTGCCATGGGAATAAAAACAGCTCTTATGGGGTCTCACACAACATCCATTATCATTATCATCAAAATGGTTTGTGTTCATTTATTTTAATTTGGGCTGCCTAGAATATATATGTAAACATTAAATTCATTTCAATGGAAATCCATAACTGCCAGCATTATTTTCTTTCCTCACCACTCTCCCTTATCTCTTCTTTAAGTCTGGAAATAGCTGGCACCATTGGAAATGCAGATCATGGGCATTTTGACAGGAAACTCGGAGGTAGCTGTGAGCATTTCCCTTGTCTAGATAATGGGGTTTAAATGGGATATTCAGTTGTGTGCATTCTAGTTAATTGGACATCAAACACAGCATGTACGTGAGAGATTAGACTTGTGAGAATATGTCAGAATAGAGGAGACTGCCGTATTTGCTCTCTATCAGATACTTTGTTCTAAATCTGTATTATTGGACAAGAAAAGCTTCTAATTCAATTTCTCACTTTAATTTACTAGGGGAGGATTAAAAGGAACTCATGAGAGATGTTGCTGGATTATGCTATAGCACTTTTTGCTGGTAAGTTTTTACATGTTCTAGGAGTGGGCCAGGCTGATATCCCTTGACTTTGCTTTTAATTTCTATACTGGGATATAACTCAGCAAATACCTAATGTACGCACACTTGTTTGAAAATAGTGAGAGTCATGATCCATCAATGCAACAAACCCAAGCCTACTATTAAATAACTACAAACATACTTACTGGCAGTAAATTGGTGAATGGTTAACTGATCATTATTGACCAATATTCATTCTGCACACATTGTATCATATCCAGGCATTACTGAAGTAAAGGATTTTGCACACAGAGTTGCAGTGATAATATGCAGCCCCTTGTGTTCTTAGTCAACATTTTAGCCTGATGATGGCACTGGAGAAAAGAATAACATGTTGTTGCAATCTGCACATTAGATTTGAATATTTCTTGTGTACAAGTGAAAATTTTAGCCTGATTATGGTGCCAGTGGAAAGGCCAGAGGTCCCCAAACCATGATTTACTTCCTGGAGACCATGAATATTTATATCAAATGTCATAACGATTAAGTTATCGAGACATCCTGCTATAGACCAGCCTGCTGAAGCTATGCCATGCCAATAGAACATCTGAATGTAAATTTAAGCCAGTAAACATGTGAAATCCTAACAAAATAAATGGAACATACTGTATAAACCTTCACACAAAAATAAGTATTTGCAGGTGGTGGGCACAATAACAGGAACACGTACACAATATGACATCTGACAAATGTCAAAAATACCATAAATTCGAATCAGCTCCTCTCTTACAAAGTCTCAACAGATTTTAAACATGATATGCCCCATGAAGATAGTATTTTTGCAGAGCTATTGTACCGACTTGCATCATGAGATGAAGGTTTTTATATCCCTGTGTCCACCCCCTGTTGTTACTTCTTTATTTGATAGAAACACTATGGCACCTCTACAATATATTGTTCAGTTTTCCATAACAAGCAGACACAGACACACACACACCTTTCTTTGCTGAGCCTTTCCAGAAAAGTGTCTAAACTTTCCCCATTCCCATTTCCACAGGGCCCCATATCTCACTGTGGGAAGGGAGAGAAATAAGCAGCAGCGTGCTGCCTCTGCCAGCCTGTCGGATTTGAAGTTTATTAAGTATATCAAACCAGGGCCGGCCCCCTCAGGGAACATTTGCAATCCAAAGCTCTGCTTGCTGTTCCTTCCGCCAGCATCAAGCTGTCACAAACACTCCACTTAATTTGCAAAGCAGTGCACGGGAGGGGGGTGTGGGGGTGTGGGGGTAAGAAAATAGGAAACAAGTGTCATTTTCCACCATGTGTGAGTACACTATTTGCATCTAAATCAATCTGATGAAAGTTGTTGGTTTTTGCTCTTAGGGAAAGTGATGCATTGGGTTGTTAAACAGTGCTAGGTTTTACAGTTTGTTGTGCTGTATAAAGTGGCCTCAACATGAGGACTCCACAATTCTAGTAAAGCTATATTAACTTTGAGATTACATTTACCATCAAAAAATGCCTGTGATGTGTAGCTGACAGTAGTACACCATGTATGTCCAGTGATACTGATACACAGTCAAAAGAAAATCTTATCTTAGTGGTTAGGGTGTGTTTCATTCCTGGTGCCCTATTGAGCTTTATTGATTGATTGATTTTGAGCCACTCATGACTAGCCAAGCAAACATCAACTGCAAGTGAATCAGTGAATTTTGAGCTGACACCCCCACAGCCACCAATAGCATCACCGCCATCCTACACACTCACAAGCTGAGCGCCTCAACTCAAAAAACTGACAGACCGTCCCCGCTCCACACTCCCAGACCAGATATGCAATTTATCAGCTGGAAAACATGCAGGAGGGCTAAAGGTGGAAGAGCCTTCTATCTGGTCTCGCTACACCAGCCACTGCTCAGTATGCTCTACCTGGGCTCATTTCACCCTCCAGCGGACAGGAGAGTCTATATGGGCCCCTCAGTAAAAGACCTGAGGCACTCCCACCCAGAGTCCTTCCACCTCTGCTCACCTCATCGCCTGAGGGGGAGATCAGACTGACAGGGCCAACAGGACATGGAGTTATGATGCTCCTAGCTTGTGTGCATGTGCATGATTGTGTAACTGTTATTACCACTGTGCTTTCATGTGTTAATGCTGGATATTTCCATCACTTCATTGTGCACTACATACAATTACAATGTTCAACAAGCAAGTCCAACATCTCCTCTCAGAAAGGATGTGTTACAATGAGATAATAGAACTTTTAAGCAGGAAAACGGATTACTCTCACTCCAGAATTAAACAATTCATTACCGCCTTTCTTTTTATAACTATAGACTAATTACATTAGCCATGATGGTTATGTCATAAGTCTGTCGTGCTGCTTGCATAGTGCAAATGAATGGACTGACTGGGGAAGATTTGAGTCATTTAAAAATTGGTTCTGGGAACCTATGAGGCTAATGTATAAGCCTACAGAATAGAGAACAAGTTATGCTATTGCTGGAGGTTATGGCACTGACACAAGCGATGATCATACAGGGTGGTCTCACTACGCAGACATTAGTCATGTTAGATGAGGAATATCTGACAAGCTAATTTCTGGTGTCTTTTATCAAAAGCTAATTCAGCTTCAGTCTCTCACTTTTTGTTCTCCTTACTGATTTTGCTTCCACACCATCCTCCCATCAAGATACTCCCCTTTGTGACCCACAGACTCAGTAAACGGTGTGTTTGTACTGGAGCTTGTCCTCAGCTGCTACAGCCTCCGTCTCCTGGAGTGATGAATTGTGAGCTCTGCCTCTAATGTTGATTACAACTAACACATATGTAATTTAACCCATGTGTTCTCTTGGAGCTATGTGTTTGGGGTTTTTTAAGATCAAATGCAACAAACCTCTCAATTATTTGTTAAGCAACTTCTGAACAGTATCACTATTGTTCTTACATACCACAAGAAAACCAAATAGTAATTATTACCTTACTCAAATGTCACACACATTTTCCTCCATTTTGAATTACTTGTCTGTTTGCTTTAAATAAACAAGAGACAGCTGTTTTGGTGAAAGTTATTTTTGAGAACCAGATGGTGGAAATTTAAAACAGAGCAATGAAAAGTTTGCTTGTTGAAGGAACCCATGGATGATTCTTCCTTCTTTAAGTGTGTCTGTGTCTCTTTCACACATACAAAACACACAATCTCTTGACAAGCTCAAAAGTAGCATTCAACAGACCACTTTTTCAGTCTGCCTATTGGCCCCAACAGCAAAGAGATGTAAGATCTCACAATGACATGCCTTCCTTTGATCTCTCAATAACACAAGAGTATTCTCCCTGTCTTACAATGTCAGACCCTTAACCAGGTTCTGAAATACGCACATACACACACACACACAGAAAAGATCAGTCTTCTGAAAAAGTACAAAGTCTCATTGGAGCTATGCATGTAATGAAGAGAATGTGTGCCTGAAGCCACAGCCAGCACTGGATAAAAAAAGAGGGAAGCTGTCAACTTCACTGGATATTCCTTTGGTTTTATTTTATTTCAGAAATGTTGAATGGAGAATTGCAATGTGGAAAATCTGGCGTTATATCAAAGGGAGTGCTGTGTGAATATGTGGTCAAAATGCATCTGCATTTAAATATGGTGAATTTTAATGGTTTTGTAGCTGCTGCCTGCTTATGGGATAAAAAACAATGTTTTATGGTCACCAAAGAAAACAGGTGCATTGAAATAATTTTACTTGCTTAAAGCTTGCATTTTCTTCTCAAAGATGACCAAATTAAGGCTGTGCTATGTCAACAAATGTTTCATATATAATACATTTCTCATATAATGTGATATGCATGTTAATCATTTTTAAATTCACATATTAAGGGTGCTGTTCCAATTGATCTGAGCAAGATGAGAGGAACTATTTGCATAAAGCAAAATCTGTGTACAGCACTCATACATAAGTAAGTACAAGCTGTGTCTGTTGCTTTTCTTTTAGTGAGCAACCTAAGGCAAGGGTTAGCCCCTTAGCAGGTTTATGCTAATGCATTTGAAGTAAAATTATGCATTGCTTTAAAATTTTAACACCTACAAAGCTAACAGCATATGGTATGCAGCAACATGTGGTCGAGTGTTGACTATATAAGGATTTGGTTCATGGTTAGATTTTACACAGCTGGGACTTGCAGAGGTTAATTAACCTCCAGTGAGAAACACTTAGTGGCACATTTATTTTCATATTCTTCACAGCAGATAAAAATAGAATAACTACACATCTGTTCTTGATAATGTGTTTTGTATTTAATTAACAGTTGCTATGATGACTGCATAAACAATAATGATAATTTATATATTATATACCATGTATGTTATATTTGACATGAATGGATATTTCTACAGTCCATATAAGGAGAGATATGTACAGAAAGTATAGAATCTAGAAGAGTTACCTAATGTGTTCACTTTAGGAGTTACCTAATGTGTCATTTTACATTTTACATTTTGTATGCAGAGCTGCTGTGCAAAAAAATGGTTCAATCCAATCAACCATTTCTATCAGCTCATATCAGCAATACGATGGTCTTGTACATTACTACACTATTGCCAATATCACCATTGTTTTAACTTGTATCGATGTAAGCACAGGACCTTCATTACACAGAACCATTATCACCTCATCAGATGTCAACAAATGTACTCAGCCTTCATGCTCCACTGGACACCCCTTGACCCTTTCTGGGGCAAAATAAAATAAGAGCGAAGATTTGAGAGACAGGACATCTCTCACCACCATGCTGTTTGGAGTGGCAAGCTGAGCCAGCTGCTTGGAGCATTGCAGGCTTGCATTGGCAACACCACCACTTGTATTAATGCGCAACCATCACTCTCCCCTGCATCTAAATGTTTCATTACAGCCTAGGCGCAGACACAATTTCGCGGCCTATATGCGGCCGCTCACCAGCAAGCGTGCTCTCTTAAGGGAAAAGTAAAGCATGACAAATTGAAATAAATGAGAGAGGGAGAGAGGAGAGGAGACGTGGAGGAGGAGGACGACGACAAGGCCTTTTCTCCATATGGCCTTGCAGGGAGGATAACTCATGTATTTTTCTAATATCTCTCTGTTTCTATCTCCTGGCAGTCAGAAGTCTTCCACTCTACCTCTTTGCCCTTTGTCCATCTATATTAGTGGTGACCAGGCTTTTGTTATCAGGTCTGTTGATGTTGTGGTATTTTTGACAAGACTGAAGACACAAAATTGAAACAGATTGAAAAATTTAATTTTGCGCGCATCCAAGATCATTCAAAAGACCCTTAAGATGCATAACATTTTAATAAAATGACCATTTTCTGCATCGTACATGGAACCAGTCTACCAAGGTTATCTTATACCATACAGTCAGTATAATAAATTTCTATGACAGGTGGTTTTATCTTTTCATACAACACATATATGATACTAGTGTGCCAGCAAATTGAAAAATGGCCTCAGCAAAAAGCCAAACAAATATATCATTTCCTTATCAGCTGTAAACCATGTGGGATTTACAATAAGTTTTATTATACATGCTTGATCAGCGCTATCTGTGTTTTTTTATCAGCTAAGGGGCTGCGACCCTTGGAGCATCAAGGAAATGACAACTCAATTCTGATAATCTGTCCATTTATTTAGCAGACTCAAAATCGTGAGAGGACAATGTGTTCAGCCTTCAGGTCAGTCGCTGGGGACAGTTTGATAAAAGTGAAACTGTATCATCTGTGATGTTTTCATAAATTTCAATGCTATGTCATATCATGAGATTTATGACATATAAGCATCAAAACAACCAGATATTGTTTTGCTAGACACAATGTAGACACATGGTTTGAGGAAAACAGAAACTATAAATGTCTCATAAAGCTTTAGATTTGGGTTCATATCATATAGAGCAAGGGGGTTGGAGTGAAACTGATTGCATTTCAAGTCATTATGTAGCAGCTTGTTAGCACATATGTGCAAGCACACAAGTATGAACACACACAAACACACACATACACGTGCAAACACACACACACACACACACACACAAACACACATATAAATGTGTGTGATCTCTCCCCCCAACCTCACTCAAACCCCCGTGGTCTAAAACCCCGTAGCCCTCATATCAATGAAGCCACACCGATATTCCACAACGGCATGTGTGTTGCCGTAGCAACACAACCCTTTCATCTCCTGATTCCTCATTGGGTATGCATATTCCGTTTGGCGCCCTCGCCCCCCCCACCACCACCCCCTCACCCCCAAGCCAGTCAATCACACTTTCGTCTCATCTCTTCCCTCTGATTGGCTTGTTCCTCTCATGACCTCCTTCACAGTATTGACCTTCATACACGACTGACTGCCGAATGACAATGAGGAGAGAATCACCTGTACTGCTGTCAGTGCATGAGAAAGACAGAGAGAGAGAGAAAGAGAAGATTGGAAGACAAAGCACACCTGTTGCATGTTTGAGTACCACACGATTGAGGCTCAGGAGCCGCTTGAAGCCAGTGCTTCTCGAAAATAATGCTTTAGTTGAGAAAGGGGATCAGAGACAGAGAAGAGGCTTATGGATTTTTCTCTATATGCCTCTCTTTCTATCCTCACTTCTCAAAAAGAAAAGAGCTTTCTTTTCAGCTGAAAGCTATATGGTATGGTACAGATAAACAGTGACAAGAAATGAGCAGAGAAAAGAAGTGTATACATATGTGTTCTGACAGCATGTAAAGGAGGACATATTGTATGTAACGGTTATTTTTGACAGGTATGTTGTCAGACACAATACTGTAGTTTGACTGATTGATCAATTATGTATGTTTGTGTCATTTTATACTTGCAGTGCACATTTGTAGGTGCCTCTGCATGTTTCTTATTATCTGTGGGTCTATTTTCATTGTTTTTTTCTGCTCAGCCTCTTTGGGGGATCCCAGAGCAGTCAGAGATATTGACTTCCTCCTCCTTCCTCTCCTTACCTGAGAGCTCAGGTTGTCTGCTCCGCTGATCTCCAAAGGCCCAGCTGCAGCAGTGTAAGGGGGGAAATGCGGAAAACTAACTCCTCCTGATTATCTGGTCAGTTAGCTCCTCTTATCTCCCCACTCACCTCATCACTGACAGCAACCTTGGTGTGGGGATAGTCAGGTGGAAGATCTTTTAGCAGCCTCTATTGGAAATCCTTCTGCTGATAACTATGTGCTCTGAAGGTAGCATGTTGGATAGGGAGGCTGCCTATTAGTTCAATATCTGCCTGATTTGTTGTATGACAGTGTTTGACACTACAGTACATTGCATAGTGGTAACACCTGCTTTGTTCTGTCCTCACTGAACTGGTGCTTCTACATAGAATTTTTGCTTGGGATTTTCATAAAAGCACAGTTTTGATATGGGTTATTCTGTTGCTAGTCATTTATAAACTCTGACATAAACACAAGCTATAAGACAACCATGTAACTTACACAAAGATCACTTCATTCTTGTGTATGCGTAAAAGTTTTGTTCCAAACTGAATGTTTTCTGCTTCTATATCTGACTAAAACACCATAGCTTTTGGATTGTTTTAATAGTGGTTTGAAGGCTTTAAATGGCTATGTGTCGTGTGAAAGGGATTGCTTATAACCCACACACAAACCCACACAAAATGATCAATCTGATTCCGTAATTCTACTGAGTATTTTAATGTCTTTTAATAGATTATTTTGGCTCACAACTTTACTGTTTTGATTCACTCCAATGCTCTCATCTGCCTCATTTCCAGCCATTGGCAGGCGGCTGTTTTCAGTGAAAAACCTCTAAAAGCCCACCCCACAAACGACAGAAAAAAATCAGCAACTAGCTGGTGAGCAGAGTGAAGCATTTTGCAGCTAAAGAGCCAGATATTTCCCTCAGCAGTTGGTGGAGACCAAACCCAGAGCTAAAACCAGAGTGAATATTGGACTTATATTTATTAGGTGAGCACAAACATCTCCAAATGATTTCCAATTTTGTTCTGTGTCTGCTGGATGTGTAAAAAAGCCAATGTTAGCCATATCAACTTCATAGGGTGATAATATATGTCAGTGTTATGCTTACAGCTTGTTGTGCTGATCCCAAGTGGCCAAAAAATCTAAGAAGTCCTCCAAATTAAATGACCAAATATGTCATTTGACCTTCTGCTCTCCAGAGGAGTGTTTTTTATCTTTTGATAAAAAAAATAAATAAAAAAATTATGTTTTATGATGTGACAATGCTGTGGTGTCTGGTTAGCTTTAGGCACAAAAAAACACTTGTTTAGGGAAAGATCATGGTTTAGGTTAAAATGATCACTTTGTTAAGGTTAGAGGAACATGCTGTGTGGGTTAAAGATACTACTTCCTTAAAGTTAGGTAACCTTCATCATCATAGTTACAATAATATCCACAGGGTTAAGGTAGGGTGATGATTGTGATTAAAGTTTTTTAAAAACTGTCCCAACCCACGGTTGGAAATTTGACACTTTCAGTTAGAAACAGGAAATGATAAAATCTACTATTGGGTAAATACCTCCTTTCACCATTCCACCTCCGATGGAGGAAATTTGTCAACATATACAGTATATACGTCATCTGAACAATTACTACAGGCACTAGATGGAATCTGTCACTCAAATGTAACTATATTTCATTTTTGGGCAACTGACATTACGACCTATGGTGTTGTTTTTCTTGGGAGGCCAGTCTAAAAAAAATCAATTAATGCAGGTTTAAACTTCTATAGATTTCAATGGTTATTTGAGCGAGGTCAGTGTTAACATGCTGGTTGACAACTGTTCAGTATAAATGGATTCCCAGCCTTGGATTTATGTTTAGGCATAGCAGTGTTCAGTTTAACTGGTTTTGTTATTTTAATAGTGTTGGGTTAAAAGGGATTTGGGCAATGCTGTTGGGGAAACCTTCATGGTAACAGAGGGTTGCTGATGTGCAGGGTAATTATTCCTCATTCAGTCACTCTATTACATAACGTGTGTGTCAGTGTGTTTGCTTGTGAATGTATTTAGTGCACCCAAAAAATGCTAAACTTCATCGCGAGATAATGTATTTAATTGTTCTAATTAGATACATTCTCATTATTTTGCTAGCTTACAACATTGCAACAGAAGTTATCAGAAAGCTTGTTCTGCCTTTGATATTGAGGCTAATAAACTTTGTGTTTACATTATGAGTCAACATGCTTTCATTACTGATGTTTGACAATTTGAACCCAATATTTTCTCACATCTGTTTTCATAAAACCTTAAAAACAGTGCTGTTATCTCTGTCCACATTCCCTTCATCTGTACCCAATTCATTACCGAAAAAGACAGAGGAACCTCAAACACCTCTCCCTACCCACAGTCCCCCTCTCACTGATCTGACTACAGATGTGTCTGGGTTCGATCACAGAGAGAAAAAAAAAAACTGGATTTGTCCACACACTGACTCTGGCATTTGAGACAACAAGAGATACATCAGAGACAGGAAGAAGTGCTTTGTTCCATCCGTCTCTGGTCCAAATAATCTGATCAAACGTACACAACAGAAAATGAGCCTGTTGGTTCTGTCATAGATGAGCTAAATTTGATTCACAGTAGGGTTTCTGAGAGTAAAAAGAAAATAAAGCTAATTTGTAGAGCTTTGTGGAGGTAAGGGTGTGTATGTGTAACATCTGCACCAAAAACTGTCGACACAAATTGAAACCACATTTAAAGGGTTCAAAAGTCACATCATATTTTTGTTTTTAATGTTTAATTTTGAACTTTGCATTTATAAATTCAATGGTTCCTCAAACTGTCTCCATTTTTCTTGTTTGGTCTCTTTTTCTCCTTCTTTCCCTTTGTCACATTTTGTTTCTGCACCACCTGGCTGTGTGTTGTTGATGGATGAGTCAATTTGGCCAAACCCTAGCAGATCATAAGATGTTAGTCCATATGATGTGACATGGCATCTCTTTATGAGATCCACAGTATCACACACCCCCCTCCCCACACACACACATACACACACATACACAAACACACACCCACTCAGATTTTTTGGCTTGCTCAAGGATCTGTCAGGTGCAGTAGTGGGCAAAAAGGGATAATGAGAATGAAAATGCTGTCTTTTTCTCTCCATTCTTTCCCTTTCCTTGCATTAAATGACATTTAGGCCTCGCCTAATAGGCCACTTCTCTTAACTGTACCATACGGTTTCAGACCATAATATTCATATATTTTCAAATATTTCTGTTTGTTTGTTTGCATGTAAATCCAACTGTCCAGAGGCAGAGTGAAATTGGTTGAGTTGTCATCTCCCCGATTTGCTGGAAGAGTTGTGGAATTATTCCTTGTCCCCGGGCCTAGAATCAGTTCCCATAGTCGAAAAACACACAAGAGCTTAATGCAAATGTGACGCACACAAAAGATGTGGTCACATTGTTGGTTAATGTTTTATGTATCTCTAGGGTCAATAAGTAAATGTATTCAAGCTATTGCTAGTGATTTATTATAAGTTTTGATGGACTTTTATTCAGTCTTTGTGGACTGGTTATTTTGGTGCAATACCCAACAATATCAGTAGGTGCCAGCAGGATGTTTTGTGCTCTTACCAAGTGGGTAGCTCCCTGTCTGAAAAGTGAAGTCAATGTGGAAGTGCCTTTAAACCTGCATTCTTCCTAATGGCCAGCAGGGGGTGAATCCACTGGTTGCAAAAAGAAGGAAGTCTATGAGAAAATGACCCTACTTCTCACTTGAGTTATTACCTCAGTAAACTCTTTCCTAATGAGTTTATGGTCTCGATCGCTAGTTTCAACTCTTCTTCAATACAGCATGATATTCATTTTGTAAATTATGGTCCCAAATAGAGTGAAACAGATGATAAAGCAGGGTATGCTTTAGGGCGTGGCTACCTTGTGATTGCCAATGTCGCTACCATGGCGACAACGTTGATAATGTAACGTAACCATAGTGTAACCCCCGATTCACAGTGTAGGCGCAGCTGCTGCTATTTCACAATGTGTTTTCAGTTCATGAAAGTTCACTGTAACATTTTGGTTGCCTAAAAAAAGTCTTGGTCACTTCTGGTTCCAAAAATCCAAGATGGCGACAGTCAAAAAAAAGCTGCGCATGGCTTTTGTTTCTATGACAACAATATCTTGACAAATTCTATGGGACAATATGTATAACAATATGTAAAAGGAAGGATAATGACATAAGCTAGGTAGCTAACTTATTGCTACGTTAACAGAGGGTTGACTATACAGTTAACAACAGACTTACAACACGTAGGGTGATAAAAGCACAACACTCTCCAGCAACATTCAGTGTCGAGCCGATCTGCTCCCACAAATGGGCTTTTCTGTCTTTGTTATGATAGTTTCTGTCTGACATATCATAAAGCTCATGACAGACACAGCCAGAATAAGCTTTTCCTCCATTTTCTTGGTTAGCAGGGTGACGAGTCCCGCCCCATCTAATATATGATTGGTTGCCTGAAAAGGAGTGACAGTGACGACACCAGCACCTTTCTGAAAAGTTTCAGAGATTTTCAATGAGAGGCACTCAGCACAAAAACACATAAGAATTATATAGAATATTTGAATGCATTGCAGGGGGCCTGTACGTAAGTTTAGAGTTGTGTTTTATTCATTTTTGTGCTTTAGACCAACACTGTCCCTAGGTCCTGCTGTCATGGCGGTCTAACAGTTTGTTTACTTTGTGTATACCTGCTCCTTAATTATTTGGGCTGAAAACTCAGAGCTCCATTAACCAGAATTACATTGCACTTATACTTATTCACTTATATACTGAATTAACTTAAATATGTATGGTTATTTTACACATTTACACTTGTTAATATCTGTCAAAACCTGAAATTGCATACAGTAACATGAGAAATTTAATGTATTTTCATATTATTATTGTTGAGAAAAAGTAACTGTTTGGCTGTCTCAAGTATGAAAATACTATTAAAAATTCTGCTATGAGGAGTCAATGCAGCAACAGCCTAACATAGTCCTGTCTGCTCATTTAACCTTTTTATCAGAATAACTGTTTGCTTCGTCTCATGCCTGGAACCTACAACACAAAGCAGAATGTCTCTCTGTTTGGCAACAGCGTTTCCACAGTATTAAGCCATACAGTCATTAAAGAAAAATTCAGATATTTTACATGTCGTAGTTGTTGCTTATATAAGTTTCAGTGAGCAAAACACTGGGATTCATGCAAGAATATTTTCATATTCTTATCCTGAATCTCTCCTACTTTTGTCTGTGAGGTTTGCTTGTATGAGTGTTCCAAGTTGGATTCATCGAACTCTTTTAACTTGTAAATTGTTTGTTTCAGTCTGATAAATAGCACCTGTTCATGAGGAGGTGTACGTTTGTAAGATTTTTTTGATGGCACTAAAACTGCCATATAAAGTTAACTGTTCCGCTCCGTTTGTTTTATTCACAAAAATGTCACCAAAGAGTAAAGTAGAAGAATTTCACACTAAATTTCACACCAACTCCAAATTCATTAGATAAAGGCATTATGATATTAGGTGAAATGAATGTTTTTTTTCCCCTGTTGAAAAAGGCCCTACCTGTTCATGACTTTTACAACAGGTCTGGACTTCTCATGAATTTTGTTCATAGCCATGAGAAAATTCTAAGTACAATGTCACAAATTTGACTTTACTTCACTTTTAAGTGCAAATTAAGAATTAATTTGTTCGTATGAGTGGTTCTTACATAAGGCCTGATGTACTAACATGAGAGCTCTGGCTGAGAGAGTCTAATGCATACATGTAGGCATTAAAAATGTTTTCTGGGTGTTTTTTTGACACACTATATCTAATTTGTCACTGCTCTGGGTTGCTGTAAAACCACATCTTGCAATTCTCATTTTGTTTGTGTACAGATTAAACAAATGAGATATAACGTGTTAATTAGTGAGCTTTAGAGGTACTAGAATAGGCAGATTTTTAAACTGTGTCAGGAGTCAGGCTAGCTGTTTCCCCTACTGCCAGTCTTTATGCTAAGCTGGGCTAATAACTTACTGACTCTACATAGCAGGGGTGGAATAATGAATTATTTATTTTGCAGCCCAAATTCTGCTTAATCTAATTATTATAACATTATCATCATCATCAATCGTATTTTTCCTTTTACTTCAGAGAAATTTCTTTAGATTAACAGTAACTTTTCTGAATACCTACTTGTGATGTATTGGATTTCTGTAAAAGATGCAAAGTGCTTGTACATCATTTCCATGGTAAATGTTAATCATAGGAAATCTGAACATATTGCTCTATTTTACAGTACATTCTAAGTATCTACATTCTGTGATATTTGTGTGTGTGTGTGTCAGTAGATCTAATTGTAAGTTTTTGCTTTTGTACAGTGATAGTTAAGTGTGTGCAACCAGGGCTCCATCTATATCTAGACTGCTTCTTCAGCTGCTTCTGTCATTCTCCCTGTATCTCCTGCTCTCCATACTTCTGTCTCCAGCTCCATTCCTGCTGTTTTTGCAGGAAAAAGTTAGCTCTTCTCCTTTTATTACTGACACCTTTGAACTGTTCTCTTCCTGTCTGACTATAATTATTAGGATGCTCCTAAAAAAGCCTCAGAGATGCAAAGAAAGAGACGAAAGATTTGAAACATTTACTCACATGGGGTGCCATGGTAACCATTTGGTTATAATTTAATGTCTCTTTGTTGTGCAGCTGCTGAATAGAAAGAGGAACTTGCAGCTGAAAGGCCGTTCATTGCACTGCCAGATGAATTCTAATAATCTGTCGTCGCTTTTTCTCTGTTCTTTATCCTGTATCCTTCAAACCTCCACGCACTCGGCTCTCCCTTGTTCACTCAGCTTTGTAAAAAGGGTCAAAGAGCAGTCTCATCAATGGGTCATTTATTAGTCTCAATAGGGAAGTAGGCTTGCTCTTTCCTTAATGGGAAAGCATTTTGGAGGGACTATAGAAAGGGTTTTATTGAGAAATGGAGCTCTATGAAAGGGAACTATGAAATCAAGGAACTTTGTTTCCTGTTGATGGGTGGTGCCTGCAGAAGTGATTGAATGGAGTATGTCACCACAAGAGAGTGCTAAGAGGCACTTCAGAGCAGAGAAAAGAGATGTGTTCAATCACTTCTGGAAATAAAAGAAAAATGAACAACAGGAAGGGCAGCTTTTTACAAGAATTACTGCAAATATTTGCCACAAAGTAGCTATGAAAATACTGGTTTATTATTACAAAGAGTGAATAGATGCTATTACATTGTTGCACATGGATGCACGATCATAGCACCACACTGATAAAGTTTCTCTCCATACATCATTACCACAAAGTCATTAACTAATTTTCATGAATACACACACACACACAGGCACATCCACACACCCCAACAGCACCTCAGGCAACAATAATCAATTAGAATATCCTGGCAAAGGCTGGTTGCACCATGTAAATGATTTGATACAAATGAGCTTTTCCTAATTAAACGGTCTAATTTGCTAAAAGGGGTGTGAGAGGGAGGTTGGTGCTGGAGCCAGCTGAAATGCGCAGCAACAACAAAACGCCCCAGGTGCTGTTGAAGATGATAAATGTGAGTAAAGCTGTGTGTTTTTGAAATGAGCTGTTACAGCAAACATGACATGTGCATTTGTGTTTTATAGGAATGATTTATTTCCCACTAACTCTATTGTATGGCTGAAAGAGATGCTGTCACTATTCTGTACCAAACTAGCAATAGACAGTTCACACATTGTTTGTGTTTGAGGCCTATAAGATTCATAATGGTATGTGCTCAGCGAAAATAGAGTAAACATGAATTCAAACTGATCTGCTTTGGAAACCACAATTTATTATAATTTCTTCTACATGTGTTAAATGTTAAAATGCTGTAGTTGTGTAGTTGTCAGGAGATATAAAAGAATCTAAAACTATGGACTCTATACAGAATAGAGCTATACGATGTTTTTTGGGGGTTCATAGATTTGCTCCGATCCCAGCAGTTCAAGGAGACATGGGCTGGCTACCAGGGTCTATACAACGAAAATGTGAAATGATCCGATTGTGGAACCGTCTAATCAAAATGGCAGAGGACAGAATAAATAAGAAAGTATTTATGTGGAGTAAATTATATAGTTCTCCATGGGCAAAAGAGCTTCACTCAATCTTTGAGGAGGTGGATATGCTGTATATCTATAGGAATAACCTATGCTGTAATGTTAACTTTATTAAAAACAAGCTTCTATTGAAATTTGAAGAAAAATGGTTTGAAAATGTTCTGTTAAAGCCAAAATTAAGAACATATATGCATATCAAACAGAATTTGGGCCCTGAATTATATGTAACATCTCGTTTATCTAGAGGCCAAAGATCTTTGATTGCACAGCTGAGAGTTGGTATTCTTCCTCTAGCCATTGAGATTGGTCGATTCAAAAATATTCCAGAGGAAAATAGATTGTGTGAGAATTGTGATTTGGGTGAAGTGGAAAGTGAGTCCCATTTTCTGTTGTACTGTACAAATTATGATGATTTATGAGAGCTACTGTTTCATGAAATGGCTCGACTAAACCCTGAAATATTTTGGTGTTCAGATGAGCAAAAACTGGAATGGCTGTTTAATTTTGATGTATTTAAGTTTGCTAACTTTATCTCAAAAGCCTGGAAAAGAAGGCAAGATAGATTGTTTAATTAGTGTTTACTAGACTTTTCAATAATATATGGCAAGCTTCCAACTGTAGAATGTCTGTACTATTTAATGATGGTCTCTAGATCTGAAGATGAAAGATTTTCTTTTTACAATATATACGTTGTACTCTGGTCCTGGCTTGTTGGAATTCATGGTGTCTTGTAAGCCCATGCGGGCTAGGCATACAGTTGTATGCATGACACAATAATAAAAATGTCATTCATTCATTTCATTCATATAATTTTGCCTTTACATTTACTTTTGACAGCGCTATATGCTGCTACATCCTTCATTCAGGCTTTGTGCTATAAGCTAGGCTAATACAGTATGACCCAGACCTATATAACTGTGCTAATTGTGAAGAACTGTGATCAAAACCCACAACCTTTTTTACTTAGTCATTTTTTACATTTCATGACAGAAATGTTACGGTAAAAAATTTGCTTGGGTTAAAGTTTTGAATTTGGTTAAAACAGCAGTAAACAACTTAAACTTGAGCATAAAGAATCTTTTACTGTTTCTGTTTTCCTGAAATCATATTTTTGTGAATGGTAATGAGGGGGAAAGCAGCTAATCCAAATATAAATTATTTAAAATGAAAAATTTAAAATTAATACTTTATTTAATAACACAAAAATAGCCTGTTTATACTCAAGATAGCCACTCTCATGCTCAGCAACAAAAGACTATTGTCCACCATTAGCAGATAGCAGTGGGATGCAGTGCAATTTGCATAATTTCCTTAATACATTTTTGTATATACTTACACATATTTCACAGTAATGGCAAACATTAGACAGACATTTCACATTAAGAAAAGCAGGTGTAAATAATCAAATTAAAAATGGCTGAATTCCATGAATTATTTATATATAAATATAAAATATAAATACATATAATGTATTTAATGATAATTCTATAATTTAATTTAATACTTTAAATTGCTACAAAAATAAAGTGAGAAAGATTATGAAGTAAGAAACTCTTAAGAATGCGCTATTACAAGGATTTATATATTACATCAGAAAATTACTTGTGTGAAAATCTGTGTTTTGGTTTCACAATTAGATCAGACTTGAATGCCAGCTACATCCAATCCAAACGCAACCCAGATAGTACACCACATGCTAACAACAGGTGTAAAGTGAGCACTAGTCCCTTAAAGGTAATTAATGTTCTGCCTGTAAGCTTTTAGCAGCAATATGTTTTAATGTATCAATCAGCAGGAGATACACAGCAGCAATGGAGCAAAGGCTATATACAGTATGTCCAGTTGCCCGATAGTCTGTGTGTGTGTGTGTGTGTGTGTGTGTGTGTGTTTGTGTGTGTGTGTGTGTGTGTGTGTGTATGTGTGTGTTGAGCCTGGAATAAATTGGTGGTGTTAATGCGGAGGGCTCCAGCTCAAAACCAGCCTTCATCTCCTGTACATGCTTCTTACTCCTTACTCCTTTCCATCTGTCCAGCATCCCTCCCTCCTTTACTTCTTCTCCTGTATCTTTCAAGACCAGACAGAAGGAGTGGGGAAAAAAGAAGTAGGAAAATGTTGGCAGTGCACATACACATCATAGACATCTTTGAGGATAATGCTAATAAATTCAGGTGCCCTTTTTGTGTGTGTATGTGTGTGTCTGTCTGTCTGTCACCTAGGTGCTAAAATGATGCAGTATCAGCATGTGACAAAAATAACTCACAGTTTCACCTTCAGAAAAATAAATTACACCGGCTACATAATTACAGGATCAGTGTCTGATCTGTTATTTTCTTTCACCCATCTCTTATTAATCACTTTCTGTCCCACACTATACCAGTTTTGTTTTGTACGTTGTTTTCCTCAAATAAAAAAATCTGATTAACATTCAAACATCGGCTGAGGGAGAAGATCACTCATTTGAAAAATTCACGAGCATTACCTCTCAGTTCCAGGACAGTTCGATAACAAAAATCATTATTTTGTAAATTTATAACTTGGAGAGCCTAAACCTTTTTAAAACCTCAGCAAAGCCAAAACAAAACTCCAAAAGAATGTTCTAGCTCCAAATTGTGATATGGCTCAGAAAGTATGTGTTAATATCTTTTTAAGTCAGAGTTGCTTTATTCCCACATTTTCTTCAAGGTAAATCAAGTATATGGTTGAATGATTCATAATATAATACAACAGAGACCATGAATACCTAACAAATAAGAGGAATACATTAATGTTAAAGTTACAGCTTGGCTTTTGTGTCATAATAAGTACAAGTAACTCCTCCTTCATACACCATGCCTTATTCATTCAAACAAAGAACTTGTAGTAACTATAAATAAAGTGTGGTAACATTTGACAAGATATTCTTCATTGGCTGTCTCCTATTGTGTCACCTACCGTAATATCCTCGATTTTTTTAACTTTAGGGCCAAATTTCCAAATAAACCACATGAAAGCCAGAAACACTGGTTAAAGCATATTATTGTTTGGGAGCAATCTTTAAACTGAATTCATCATGGAAGTGTTCGTGGTTATTGGCCCACATTTTGCTTCTGAAGGACAAGTTTGATGATAAGTTTTTGAAGCACAGAGCCCTGGATCATCTCTCTATTCAGCGTTCTTTTAAAGTCAACTTCTTGCTGCACTTCACATTCCCCCAGTAGCGGCTTACATCACATCCCCCACTTTTCTCAGATTCTCTGTCTGACATGCTTTAAAAGCCTGTCACCACACAATGAGGTCAGTCGTCAGAAGTCAGAGTGGCAGGATGAGGCCCTGAGAGGTGTGTGCACCTTCTTTTGCTCCATTCATCCTCCCCCATCATCCCTCTCTGCTCCGTTCACCCCGGAGGTGCACTGAATGATGGGTAATGCAGTGTATGTATGACAGATCTGGGTTGACTGCTTCCAGTCACCTCCTCTGTTGCCCCTCTGTCTCCTGCTGCAGAGGAGCAGAGAGCTGCCTCCTTTGGCTCACATGCAATGTGCACATCTGTCCTCATACTTTAAAATATAGATAATATACATAAACACAACCACAGTATGAAAACATACAGGCTCTTTTGCATGATATCTCATACACTAAGATACATCTAACTGTCCCTTCCCACTCTGTATGTCTCTTTATATCCTCTACATCACACTCTCTAATACTCTCCCCATCTCTCCCAGTATCAATAAATCATTCTTGGGCAGCTCCAGTTGACTAAATCAGCCACTATGTAAACATGGCTGCTAATCCATCGGCAGCCAGCCTAACTCCCACTCCCTTATATCCTCCTCTTCACTTTATCTAGCGGCAACCACCAGGGAGCTTCTGATCAGTCAAGCTGGGAGTAGAGCAATCTCTATGTGTTTTCACTGTCTGCAGTCTACAGTAACCCGCTACACACAGAGAGACATGTGAAACACACAGACACAGATCTATCTGACACAGTTGCTGTCTGGAAGCTAGAGAGGTTTGATAATCACAGAGGACACATTTTACTTGTAACTGAGTATTTTCATATTGTGGTATTGCTACTCTAGCTTAAGTAAATGATCTGAATACTTCTGTCACCTCCTCCTTCTAGAGCAGTACCACACACTAGCTAGGGCTGTATGAGTTCAAAACAAAGACCATTGAAAGGATAAGGCTGGCAATTTTCTATATTTTTTCTGATTGACAGCAAATCCCAAAATGTAGAGTCAAACCAACAATGAATTGATCCAAAGCTTGATATAACATATTCCTCTGTGCCGTAGACTTCCTTTGTGTTCCAAAAACTATTAGAGCAAAGAACTCCTGTGCACTGTCTTCTGTGCTTGCAATTAGAGGAGATTTATTGGGAATAATGTTTCGGTAGACAGACCTTCATCAGGTCTGTGACCTTCATCAAATAACCTAATGAAGGTCTGTGTACCAAAACGTCATTCCCAATAAATCTCCTCTAATTGCAAGAACAGAAGACAGTGCGTAGGAGTTCTTTGTTCTATTATTGTCGGCCCATGGTCTTCTTTGACACACCTGTCGATCTGCAGGTGTGCAAAAGTTCTGCTCCGTGATGTCCAAAAACTACTAAAAACACATCAATGAGTCACACTGCTGAACTAGGTGACATGTGTCTTCTCCATGAAGACAACAGTTGCCATAGTTTGTTTAGAAATGGCTCTAAAGAGTGATAATAGCTATCACATTTTCAGTTGGCTCTATTTACAGAGCTTTGTTAGCCTGTTGTGCTACATATCACAACCTCTTAACTTAATACTGAAGTTCTTTTAGAAATTTACAACGTAGCACAAAGTCAAGAGGCTGGTGGTACAAATTCTCCTGTTGGGTGCCATTAAACCAGAGGGTGCTATGAAATTACGTAATTAGAGAAGTGCCAGTTAAACGTCAAATGTATGTGATGGAAATATGGCATTTATGTTTGCATCTCAACAGATCTGATGTTTTTGTCTGGCACTATTTTTCATCTGTTGAGTGGAGAAAAAGGTTATGTCTAATGTTTAAGTCATTTAAGTCACACCCTTCAAGTACGTCATGATTTATTAGGTCTCTTCCCATTTTACTTTGTCATATTGTCTCTTATCAATAACTCCACCTCAGCCAAACATACAAAACTTGGGGATATTGCAACTTTTCTTACTTCAATTTTTTTTTATTTACTGGCATTTAATTTTTTTTTTTTTTTTTTTTTGTGCAAATTGAAATGCACATGAAAACAAGTGGATGAAAACACATTTCCCCGTCTTCTCAACACACAGCATCATAGCATCGTGACTGTGTGCAAGCTACACCACAGGAATTTTTCTTTCATCAGTCAAGACATTAGCTAAAACACCATCTTATTCAAGTTTAGACACACATTTTTGACTGCCTCTTCAAAAGGATCACTCTAGTTAGACCGTCCTACAGAGCTGAACTTGAGCTGAACCTATCTTCCCTGCTGTGAGGAAATCCACTTTCCACAGTGATTCCATTAATTGAATTTGGTGTGAAGTTTTGCTGTCTATAAATACTGGTGCGACTGGGCCCTAAGACCCTATGACTACTAGTAGCTGTTTGAACGAAGTGACCATGAGCACAAGACCCTTCCTTCCAGTACAATTATCAGTGGTGTTTAGCAGTGGCCCTGAGCCTGAAAAGAAGTCTAAAATTAAAGTTTTCTGTTGAAAAAAATAACTCCAAAATGAGGTGAAGATTACAACTACTCAACGACTCAAAACCTGTTTGCTCAAATGAAGTTCACCGGTGAGGTGTACACAATCCTCCACTCACACAAGTGAGATGTAAGGCAAAAGGCAATCTATCAATTGTGATTCTCTATATTCGAGACATACTGAATGATGACAGTATTGAACTGCAGCTATGACATGAGTGTATATGTTTTGTGCACACAGACCAACCTACCTACCAAGTGAGTTCTGTTTCCCAATTTTTAGCACTTTCTCTCCCAAGCCTGCAATATTTTCCCTAAAGACTTTCCCAGGGCTTGTATTGATTTTTCACAGGCTGTAGCTTAACCAGACCCTCAAGTCAACACAAATAGACCAACAGGACATAAAGTTCAAATTGGGTGATCCCGCAGAAACTGAGTTAACAGGACACTGTGGATTTATCTTAGCTATACAAATTGTACCCTTTCCCAAGAACACATAGACAAGAACACTGGGTTAATAATGTCATGGTGAATCAAACCTATTAAACTGGATTTTGTGCCTCTATTCTCTGTCTGTATTAAGAGGGAGGGAAGATGAATTAAAAGGAAAAGACTAGTATAGTTGCTAGAGCAGAGGAGAAGCAATTAAAGGTTCAGTGTGTAAGATTTAGTGGCATCTAGCAGTGAGGTTGCAGATTTCAACCAAATGAATACCCCTTTTCCTTCCCCTCCCCTTCCAAGAGGAAGGAGAGGAGAACCTACGGTGGCCGCAAAACTCATGAAAAACATGAAAGGCTCTCTCTAGAGCCAGTGCTTGGTTAGTCCATTCTGGGCTACTATAGAAACATGGTGGTGCAATATGGTAGGTTCTGTGGAAGAGGACCCGCTCCCTCTGTAGATGTAAAGGGCTCATTCTTAAGTAACAAAAACACAACCATTCTTATTTTCATGAGATTATACACTGATTAAAACATGTTTATTAATATTTCTGCCAAGTCCATTCCGCTAGATGCCACTAAATTTTACACACTGCACCTTTAAACCACAGTTGCTTAATTTTCTGGGGAGTCAGCTTCAGCAGATGCCTTCATTCAAAACATGTTTTTGTCTAAAGAAATAGTAACAATTGCATATCTGATTGCACAGTGGGATCAGCAAATAGAGATAAAGTGAAAGGACAGAAATGAGAAGAGAGATACATGCTGAGAAACAAAACCGAGCTCTATTCACATGACAACATGCTCCTCAGAGAGACGAGGAGCTTTACAAATATGACAATTATACTATAATAGTCTCTGTTCCATCTAATGTACTGTTTCCTCCAACTTGCTTCACAATACTGCGTGAACACATCTTTTTGTATGAATTTGCACATTATATTCCACTGCAGTGTCAGGTGAGTTACTTGGAAAATGTAATTGTTTACTTTTTACTTATTACTCATTTAACAAGTACTCATGACTTTATTACACATTTATTTACTTTGTGACCCAGTAGGTACCAGTTTAGCTTGTAATATGGTCAGAAAATCCAAGGAACATGCCTCAACTTTGAACAAATGAAAGAAAACCTCTAACGCCACATTCAATCAGGATTTATTTCTCCAGGGGAAGTCTATATAACCTGTGCTGGTCAGTGATTTAATCCCATCAAGAGCGTCTGTGATTTTGCACCCTTCTGTCTTAAAATAATTGCAGGTAAGAAAAAAAAAGTGCTAGTATTAAAAATAATACTAAGCCCACCAGTGATAAAGGTCAAACATAAGAAAACCCTATGGGTATTCAAAACTGTCTTCCCAAGAAAGCATGAGTTGTTCCAGTGGATAGCCAAAAACGACAGCATGTTCAAGTGAGAGAGCGCCTTGAAGAATAATGATGTGCATCAGGAGCAAATAAAGAAATAGTGTGACACTGTTAAAGAGCCACAACATCCACAGGGAGAGGAGGTCAGAATAGTTGGATAGGTTAACAAAAAGTTAGACTTCCTTTCTCATCTCCTTCATGGACACGGCTGGTTTCTTTTACCCATGATTGCAATCTAGAGACCAATTAAAAACACGGTTGTTTAATTTGGAGGACTTGTTGGGATATTCATTTGGTAACTGAGCTCTAAATGCTGCTTTGAAGTCATGTTTTTAGAGGTGCACAGTGTATTTCAAAAAATGACTTCCCAAGAGAAGATGCTTGAAATGAGAGTGAGTCAGGTGCACTGGGAATTTGAGCCTGTTTTAAAGGCAAATGTCTTGTGTGTGTGTGTGTGTGTGAGTGTGTGTTAAGAAGAAAGAGAAAGAAAGAGAGATTGCATGTGCTAAAAGCAACAAGGCAGATTTCAGAGTTATGAAATTCAAACGAGAGGGCAGAAGAATATGTCTCCTTTTCATTAGCGGACTGTTTTGGAGCTTTCGTATCCTCCGGCTTGGAGCCTGTCCAGACTCTCCCTCTGTCTAACTCTAAATAACCAAATGCATTATTCAACGATGCCCTGTGCGCTCTCTTCTTTTAAATATTAAACTTTGAAAATTGATTTATCTTTCAAAATTCATCCCAATCACAAAAGTCATTCCTGCGCAAACACTTGATTACTCACACAGATGAATGAGCCTCAGAGGAGGTGGGGGGATGGCTGACTGAGTGTAAGAAGTACTTGAGGGCAGATGTAGGGCATTTCTAAAGACTGACATTAGAATAGGAAGTCCGCAGTGGTGGCTAGGGACTTAAGCTGACAGGTCGGAAATACATATTCACTTCAATGATTGGAGGGGGAACATGCATTATAACTTCAAATCTCTGGGAGTAAAGCGAGAGAGATCTGGACAGGAATAGAAAATCTTTGCGGTTGAGATCCAAGTCAGATTTTTCTGCTGCTTGCGTATATAATATGGTGGCAAATCTTACAGGCCAGGACAACTTAACCTGCCTGTCGCAACAGTGGTCTTTTTAATGAAACCTGTAATGTAAATGTTTTGTTCTTGGAAGTTGAGTAATCTGTTTGTGTTGTCTCATTGGCTCTGACTGGTCCCTTGTTGCTTACAACTATGTTTATATGATTTAGTTATAGCCAAATGCTGCTGTCAAATATCGTGGATAGTCAGTATCATTACCCTGTGAATAACTTAAGGTGGCTATTTTAATCATTAACATGTAATTACTGTTTTTATGGTGACTGTCAAAGCTCTAGAGCAGTAACTTTTCTTATGTAATCAACATTTGATTTATGTAAAATTGTCACTATAACCACTAGAAGGTGAATTAAGAGACAAAAACATTATTTGATGAAACTGTTTGAATTTGAAACAGAAATAATAATTTAAGGGTCAATGCATTGCTTCCACTGACATCATGGATAAAGTCAAAAAATATCATAGACATGTTATATTGAAGGAGACACAACAGAACTACTTTTTTGGCCACTTGGGGCATTGCAACAAGCTGTAAACACAACATTAACATATCATTATCTTATAAAGTTGATGTGGTGAACATGTTTTCAAACATTTGGCTATTTACAAATCCAGCAGACATGGACTAACATTAGCATTCATATGGAGTCCTCTATCTGGCCACCTGATGAATCTAATTCCAATATTCACTTTCCTTTCAGCTCTTTTTTGCTATCCACCAACTCCAATGGGAAATATCTGGCTCTTAAACTGTTGGGCAGGTAGTGTACAGTGGATTTTTAGAGAATATTCATTGAAAACAACTGCTTTTGCATCTGAAAACAACACTGATCAGAGCATTGAGAATGAACCAGAACAGTGACGTTTTCAGCTATAAAACAATGAGTTAAGAGATGCCAAAATGTTCAATAGAGCTGAGAGGATCTGCAGAGTTGGATGATGATCCTTTGTGTTTGTCACAATGTGCGACCTCTTGAACAATGCTTACTTGCGCCACATAAAATTCTGATTTGACCAGCTTGAAAGAGTGAGGAACTACATACACAAGCATGAATCCATGCAAAAGTCTCAAGAGAACTGTACTATCCAATAAATTACCAAGCTATTGTCAATGTGATTTTTTTTTAGTTGCCATATCTGCATTGCATGTTGCTTCGTCTATGTATCTTGTTCTTCAAAAATCTAATTGGTTTTCTATTTCATATGTGAGCAGAGCATGAAGGGAAATGGGAGGAAGCTAAGGATTCTGTGTAATCTCAACTGAGTTAGATGAGACTTTACAATACAAAGAAAACATGAGGTCTAAAAGAGAACACCAGAATAGTCTTGTTTCGTCTCCCTTCACAGGCTGGCAATTACTTTGTCATCTTCCACCAGAGTTGCAATCATTACCTCAACAGACATTTTGAAATTTTTCAAAATGGACTTAATATTTTTCACCTGTTTAAGTTGTTGAGCATTCGTACCGTGTTTCCAGAATGCCCATTTAGGCGTTTGGTTTAGGTAAAATTAGTTAACACAAACCCTACTAAACCTGCAGTGAAAAGCAAATGTTAAAGCAAGAACTTCATGACATTAGTATGCTGCTTTGGGGAAATGATCCACCTAGATTAGAGACTCTCTGCTGCTTTTGGCTGAATTAGATTTTTGGCCCATCTTCAAACAAATTACAATCCGAGAGCCTTAAAGAGAGACTGGAGATACAGCCAATTTTCATTTGAACATTTACTAAGGATATACTGCGTTGATTTCATTATCTTCACAGTGAAAACAGCTGTCTTTCTAGTATATTGCTGCTGACATGACTGAGCATGAAAAGAAAAGGTTGTATTATCTATGGTCACTCTACCATAGCAGCATTCATCTCTCTTTCTTTATTTGGAGTTGGGGTAAATAATGACCAAAATGCCCATGGTCTTCTTTCTTCATTTCCTCTGTCCCTCTCTGCCTCTCTCACTTTTTCTATCTGATTCCCTGCGCTGATGATGATAGCAAGATTAGCTTTGCCTATTGTCTGCCTTCTCACTCAGACAAATACACTCATCAGCTTAGACCTTGAGGTCAAGCCCTATAAGCTGCTATTTATTAGGTGCATTGATTCCAGAGAAACTGGTATTAAGAAAACTTGAACAAACTGAAAGATTCACATCCACATTCATAATGAAATACTTCAGTATGAGCTCATCTGTTTGTGTCTGCAAGCATAAATACTGTATCCTTTAGCAGGCTTAAGTCAAACTCAAGTCAAGACTGTCCCCCAGGTATGTCTCTGAGAGAGGCACTATAATTTAAAGTCTAGGTTGGTGGATTAGTAATAGCGTTGTCTTCTGGTAGCTGCGTTGGGGAAGTTGGAAATTGTTGTGACATGGAGTTTGAAGAATGCAGATGAGTTTGAGTTTCTTCCAGACCTGATACAGTTTGTCCGAAGAGTTCAGTATATTTGAAGTGTGGCAACTGTTGTCCAATTCGGGTGTGTGTCTTAAGTTCATTTCAGCAGAACCTGATACAGTCCGCATAGCATCTTCCCCAAATGTGAGTGCGTTATTTGATTAACAATAGCATGAATTGGACATATCAGGTTCTCTTACTCTTTGATTCATGAAAAAAGTTAACCAATCATGATGACACAGGTAAAACCATTTAATTAAGATTACAATCAAATTTTACTGTCAGTAGTAAAACACTATCACAATGAAGACTTGAATCACTGTAGAAAACTAATTCACACAAATCTGGAATAAAGCCACGGTCATCCAAATTGGCTGCATTTGGTAAATGGCTACATTTATATAGCACTTTCATCCAAAGCACTTTAAAATGCTTCTGCAGCTCATTCACCTACTCACACTTACATTCACACACACACACACACAAACACACACACACACACACACACACACAAACACACACATGCTGCCATCACACATTGATGGCAGCAAGCTACCATGCAGGGTGCTCGTGGGAGCAATGTAGGGTTCAGTATCTTGCCCAAGGACACTTCAACATGTGGACAAGAGGAGTCACAGATAGAACCACCAACTTTCTGATTAGTGGACAACCCGCTCTACCTCCTGAGACACAGCCAAAATTGAGGTTAAATTAATCCATCCACCCATGACTCTGAATGTAACACTATTACCTTTCCACTGAAGTAATTCAATGTCAGATTATTTACACTGAAATTACTACCTGTTTCTAGCTGTGACTATACTTAACATTTTTGGGCTATGGAAAAATATTTCTAGCAGTATTTGGCCATTTCACACATGTCATCTTTTTGGTTGGTCATGCAATTTTTGGAGAAAATTGAAGTGAAATTATGACTTTTATATTTAATGTATAACTTTTAACCCAGCCACCGGGGATGCACAAGCCAGTGCATTCTTAGTGCCAGTCCCAAGCCCGGATAAATGGGGAGGGTTGCGTCAGGAAGGGCATGTGGTGTAAAACCTATGCCAAATCAAATATGTAGATCATAAATCAGATTTCCATACAGCATCAATCAAGGCCTGGGTTACCAACAGCCACCAATGGTACTGTTGACCAACAGGGTGCCGGTGGAAACTATGCTACTGTTGGGCGAAGGAGAAGGAGAGGGGGAAGCAATGTTGGGAGGTATCGGGAGAGGAGGAAGGGTTAGAGTGTGGAGATGAGACTCAGAACTTTGAATGTCAGCACTATGACTGGTAAAGGGAGAGAGTTGGCTGATATGATGGAGAGGAGGTCGATAGATATACTGTGTGGGCAAGAGACCAGATGGGAGGGGAGTAAGGCCAGGAGCATCGGAGGTGGGTTCAAACTGTTCTACCATGGTGTGGATGGGAGGAGAAATAGGTAATGTGGAAGGACAGATGGTGGAGGATTTTGCGAAAAGGATGGAAATGGCTGTGGTGAATACATATTTCAAGAAGAGGGAGGAGCACAGGGTGACGTATAAGAGTGGAAGAAGGTGCACACAGGTGGACTATGTCTTATGCAGGAGGTGCAATCTGAAAGAGATTGGAGACTGCAAAGTGGTGGTAGTGGAGAACATACCTAGGCAGCATTGGATTGTGGTCTGATTGTGGACTTTGCAGACCAAGAGGAGGAAGAGAGTGAAGGCAGAGCTACAGATCAAATGGTGGAAGTTGAAGAAGGAAGACTGCTGTGTGGAGTTCAGAGAGGAGTTAAGACAGGCTCTGGGTGGTGGTGAAGAGTTGCTGGATGGCTGGATAACTACTGCAGAAGTGGTGAGGAAGACAGCTAGGAAGGCACTTGGTGTGTCATCTGGACAGAGAAAGGAAGACAAGGAAACTAGGTAGTGGAATGAGAAAGTACAGGAAAGTCTATGGAGGAAGAGGTTGGTGAAGAAGAAGTGGGATTACCAGAGAGATGAAGAAAGTTGACAGTAATACAAGGAGATGCGGTGTAAGGCAAAGAGAGAGGTGGCGAAGGCTAAGGAAAAGGCATATGGCAAGTTGTATGAGAGGTTGGACGCTAAGGAAGGAGAAAAGGACTTGTACCAATTGGCTAGACAGAGGGAGGGACCGAGCTGGGAAGGTGTGCAGCAGGTTAGGTTGATGAAGGATGGAGATGGAAATTTGCTGACTACCGAGTAGAGTATGTTGAGAAGGTGAAAGGGGTACTTTGAGGGGTTGATGAATGAAGAAAATGAGAGAGAGAGAAGGTTGGATGATGTGGGGATAGTGAATCAGGAAGTGCGGTGGATTAGCAAGAATGAAGTGTGGGTAGCTATGAAGAGGATGAAGAGTTGAAAGGTGGTTGGTGACTTACCTGTGGAGACATGGAGATGTTTAGGAGAGATGGCAGTGGAGTTCTTAACTAGGTTGTTTGACACAATCTTGGAAAGTGAGAGGATGCCTGAGGAGTGGAGAAGAAGTGTACTAGTACCGATTTTCAAGAATAAGGCTGATGTTCAGAGCTGTAGTAACTACAGAGATATAAAGTTGATCCCATAACTTCATGCTGTGGCTTCATGTTGAAGTTATGGGAAAGAATAGTGGAAGCTAGATTAAGAGAAGTAATGATTAGTGACTAGCAGTATGAGTTCATGCCAGGAAAGAGCACTACAGATGCAATGTTTGCTTTGGGAATGTTGATGGAGAAGTATAGAGAAGGTCAGGAGGAGTTGCATTGTGTCTTTGTGGATCCAGAGAAAGCATATGACAGGTTGCTGAGAGAGGAAATGTGGTACTGTATGAGGAAGTCAGGAGTGGCAGAGAAGTGTGTAAGAGTGGTGCAGGATATGCATGAGGGCAATGTGACAGCAGCATGCGGTTGGAGTGACGGATGGGTTCAAGGTGCAGATGGGATTACATCAAAGATCGACTCTGAGTCATTTCTTGTTTAAAATGGTGATGGACAGCTTGACGAATGAGATCAGGCAGAAGTTTCCATGGACTATGATGTTCATGGATGACATTGCGATCTGTAGTGAGAGCAGGGAGCACGTTGAGGAGAGCCTGGACGGGTGGGGATATGCACTGGAGAGAAAAGGAATGAAAGTCAACAGCGGAATGGTGTGGATGCAAAGAGTAGAGGTGGTGAAGTTGGATGAGTTTAAATACTTCAAGTAACGGAGAGTGCAGAAGAGAGGTGAAGAGGAGAGTGCAGGCAGGGTGGAGTGGGTGGAAAAGAGTGTCAGGAGTGATCTGCAACAGAAAGGTACCAGTAAGAGTGAAAGGGAAGGTTTACACAAGGGTAGTGAGACCAGCTATATTGTATGGTTTAGAGGTGATGTCATCGATCAAAAGACAGGAGGTGGAGCTGGAGGATGGTAGAGCTGAAGATGCTAAGATTTTCATTGGGAGTGACAAGGATGGACAGGATTAGGAATATATATATAGGAGTAAATTAGAGGGACAGCTCAGGTTGGACGGTTTGGAGACAAAGCGAGCGAAGCGAGACTGAGATGGTTTGGAGAGGAGAAATGCTGGTTATATTTGGAGAAAGATGCTGACAATGGAGCTGCCCGGCCAGAGGAAAAGAGGAAGGACAAAGAGGAAGTCTATGCATATGTTGAGGGAGATATGCAGGTGGTTGGCACGACAGAGGAAGATGCAGAGGACAGGAAGAGATGGAAACATATGATCCACTGTAGCAACTCCTAATGGAGACAGTTGAAAGAAGAGGTACAAGAAGAAGAAGAAGAAGAGGATATTAAGGGTACAACAACAATATTTAACAAGATTTCTCATACCTAGAGTTGAAAATACATACAGATATTTGTAAATGCATGCCTAGATTTACAAATCAGTGTCACAAATAGCTGGATAGGGCATTAAAACTGGAAGTTAATCTAAATCTAACCTAAATATGGACACACATTTACAAATCTCGGTACATATTGGCAAATGTTGAGTTATGAAATTTCAATATTAATGTCCTGATTTACATTCAAGCAGAACTCTGTGCAGATTAATATGACACTATATCTCTACCTTTGCTCTTACTTTCTCTCATCTTATTTTCCATTTTCTCCCAGTGACTGGAAACACTCCATCTGAGTCTTAATTAAAAGCAAAACCACCCCGTTGATTGTCCTTGATTCATGTACCAAAGAAAATCATTGAGTTATCATTGCTTTTTGTTATGGCGAGTGACTCATAAGGACATTGATGAACACATCTGTGTCTGGCCATCACAGAAACCACAGCTTAGTAAAAATGCTGTTGAAACACCCATTAACCTATCTATCACTGCATCACACTCAAAGAAAAAACTTCCCTAACTTTGACTCCCTGTGGATCTTTCAAAAATGGTGCTTACATAACACACACATATACACACACACACACACACACACACACATACACATGCAGACACACTTGCCATATTTCTGTCTCTCTCTGTTGCTCGCTCTCTCTCTGGAGCACCAGTGTATTTTCTCTTTGATAAAAGCACCTAAATGATGAATCGTACAGCATTCCTGCGTCTCCCAGTGCCACTCCAACTGACAAAACATCAAGTGCTTCTTCCTGCTCTATTCTGTCACCACATATCTTTTGATTAGTACACACAGCGAGACACCTGAGTGCATAAAGGATTCCTGCTTTTTCCATAAATTACACATCAGGGGTTGGGACACCAGATTTGTGTGTCACCCAATCATAGCACCCCATTTCAGGTAAGGAAGGAGACATGTTTGAAATGGCATTGCTGTGCCTTTCATTAGGAAAAAAGTGTCAAAGACAGGCACGCATTCTGTGGAGACAAAGGGAAGGGATGGTTATCATAAAACTCATTATTGCATTTTTAATCTCAAAATCACTCGACACTCAGCAGGAGTTGTTTTCAATATAAAATTTGTTCATTACATAATTCTGTCAGGGGTTGGTTAGGCAATATAAACGTCTCAGAGGTTTGACTTTTCACTTTGTACCACTTTTTCATAATGTTATCAAGACTACAGGGGGAAAAAAGTTTAAAAAGCTTGACAGGTGGTGCTAACTATAGGATTTGAAGCCTTTCTACAAGCTGACAATTTGAACTGATTTGCCCTTGGAAGAAATCATGCCCTGCAAGCAACACAGAATTTGATTAGATGATTATGATGAACCACTGCTGCCTACAATATACAATATCTGAAATTGACAGTTGTGTGATATGTGTGGCCATGATATATGACTTTTAAGGTGACACCACATCTAGTTAGAGGGGAAACTTGAGATAAGATAGCCAGGAAGGAATGGTGGATTTACTCCTTAAATTTCTCCCTAAGGGTCAGATTGTTAAAATGTTTTCTCCTCCTCTGATATTGTCTTGTGACATTAGAACTTCAATGGAGTTTGCTCAGATAATATAATGTAAACACCTCATGGAGAAGGGTTTTACAATAACTAGGGCTTTGAAGGGGCTTATTCACAGGTAAAACAGCATAACAGGGCTTGTCAGCTGTAAAAGAGAGATCTGACATACCAAATCATGTGGGCATTTCAGCAGAATGCAGGAGCACTGTAGCTTAGCACAGCTAGCATTGTTAGAAGTGGTCTGGCAAAGCTCAACATTTCAAGCAGGCTCTAGTCCTATTGCAGTAAATTCTTGTGCAGCAAGGAAAACTATGGCCCCTGTTCTGTAAATATGGTCTATTTTTTCCTAATAGTCAACTTACATTGTCATTTGAATGAATCTAGACACAAGGCATAGGTTATGCATTTGCAGAATCAAGCTTAATTACATATCTACTTTATATAGTTGTTAGGAGGTACAGGGGTTTTGAGAGACACATCATAATCTTCCACTTACCACTCCCAATAGTTTGCTGATTAGACCAGCTATCAGCTGCCAGGCTCAATCTGTTCTCAGTGGATGTTTTCCAGAGTAGAATCTTGCAGGGAACCAAAGGCTGAGGCTTTGCAGGGGTCAAAAAAACTGCAAAATAATTTATCATCTCAAAATCCAAGACAAGACTTGACAAACAGACAAACTGAGTTGGCAAAGAGAAACAGCAGTCACAATTTGAATCTAACCAACAGGGACCAACACATTCTCACTCCTAACCATAGACTAAAAAAATATGGACATAGACACTGTGATGTCACCCATTGGTTTGTGGACTGCTGTTTTGAAGCCTTGAGTTTAGCAATTTGACCGTTGCCATCTTGGATTTGAATGTCACCATCTTGGATTTTTGGAGCCAGAAGTGACCATAGTTGGGCATGAGGGTGGAGCTGGCCATTAGAAACAATGCAGGTTTAAGGCACTTCTGCATTGGCTGGCATTGACCGGGAGCTACTTGCTTGCTAACAACTCATCACATACCGATGCTTGGTCGGCACCCCTTGGTGTCACTTTTTATCACATTGGGTACCCCTTTAGCGTCATTTTTCAATGTGCAGTATCACAGCAGTCACTATTAAAAAAATAATTATGTTTTATGGTGTGACAATGCTGTAGTTAAGGTCTGGTTAGGTTTAGACACAAAAACCACTTGGTTAGGGTTAGGGAAAGATCATGGTTTGGGTTAAAAACTGTCCCGACCCGCGATTAAAACTGCGCTGATTTGTGGATAAAAACTGAGGTTGGAAATGCAAAGCAAACAGCGGTCTCCTGCAGCAAAGTCCAGTTTTTGCCATCTATTTATCTAGCCATCCACCCAACCCACCACCTCTGAATATGGAAGTTTGTCACTTTATATAGATGTCATCAGTCTCATGGTGTCTATTTCAGATGTTGTGGGAGCTCTGTAGAAGTCTACCGGCCTACCCTGCATGTTGACAAATGACACTAAAGGGGTACTCAGCGTGTTAAAAAGTGACGCCAAGGGGCCCTGACCAAGTTTTGGTATGTGACGAGCTGGGAGTAAGAACGGGCTGACAGGGGCATGATGGACACTTGAAGTATACAATGGTTTGACAAGTTCTGTCAAACATGTGGACCCAATATGACCCACCTTTGTCGTAGTGTTGTGTTGCAATTTTTTAATTAAATTGAATTTAGCTAGAGCTACTATAATTAATATTTGAATACCAACATGGATCAAATGGCTTTGTGTAAGTGAAAGGGGTCACTCGTAGTGGTAAACTCACAGATAATTATCAGACAGTTCCCTTCAGATCTACACTGTGTGGGACATTTTAGCCTGTTCAGCTCATTGTTTTGATTTTACAGCCTGCAACTTTTTTGGTTCACTGCTGTAATTGGTGTCATCTCCAGGTATAGCAGCTTAGATAAACTCGCTGTATGCTACCCACCTAGCTCTAAATGACATACAGACAAAGTTAGTGACTAGCTGGTGAACATAATGGAATATAGAGGGGCTAAAGAGCCAGATATTTCCCTCAGGAGTTGGTGGAAAGCAAAACAAAACTGAAAGGAGAGTGTGGACATGAACAGAAACACGACTCCAAGTGAATGTTAATGTTGCTCTGTATCTACTAGATGTGTAAGAAAGCAACTAATTGCTACTATGTTCCCCATAACATTTTAAAATGTGATAATATGGTGATAATAGTCAATATTGTGTTTACAGCTTGTTTCTGCTGCCGCCAAGTGGACAAAAATTACTTAATGCAGACTTAAAGTTATTTTTAAGTCATTATTTCATGGCATGTTTATCTTATTTATCTCCATGTACTGTATATTGTGGCTGTAGATATATAGTCAGATGTAGTTTACTCATACACACACACACACACACACACAGCCCCACAGCACCTTGAAAAGCTTGTGCAGTATTGCTAATCTATATTTTATCAATTATACAATCTACATCATAACTGCCCAGCTGAACAGCTGGTATCCTCCACCATTAACACAGACATAAATAACAGTATAAACATAAATGAATATTAATGCTTATCTATTAGCATTAGCTTTGTTGGTAAGGTCCCAGTGGGCAGCCCTATTAGCTTCAGCCACACACTGGGCTTCTGGATCAAGACTCATCACTGCAGCTTCAGTAGACGCAGGTGAATAGCATGTTTTCCTCTGAGGGAACAGCTTTTTCACTCTGAGTCGTGACAACAGCTTGGTAGTCTTGACAGAACAGCTTGTGCGTGGCTGTGCTCAACGTTTTGTATATGTGGTTGTTGTGTATGTTGCCACCTTTCCTAAAGACTCTGGATAAAGAGCAAGCTATATCAGCTTGTTGGCAAAAAAGACTTTAAATGGATCTAAGGCTTGATATTTTGTGTTGCTGTGTAATTCTGTGGATTAAATACAAGTCAAAGCAGTAAGATATTGCTGTGCCACAGCAATAACAAAGTTTGACCTCTTATATTCTAATGAATCTAAGTTTTCATTAGATAAGAAATACAGTGCAATCAGGCAGAAGAGATAGATTTATTGCTTGTTAACTAATTTTGCTACATTGTTTTGTTTCTTTGATTATACTAGCAACACTATTCCTCATAACATCACCAAGACTGTTCTTCACTGCACTCAATCATTTGTGGTAAGTTTCTTAAATGCCTTGTGATTAATTCAAATCATTATGAGTGTGCTTTATGTACACGATTTGATTGAAACATGCATTGCATTCGCATAATTACAGCGCTGTAGAGTAGGGCTTATTGTTGCGATCCAATCTAAACCACTCAGACTTGGAGCTTTGAGTATTCAAGGGGACTAATATGAAATCACACAAATGTATTGTGTACAGTGTTCTCAATTATACACAATTACAGTCTGGCCTTTCAGAGACACAAAAGCCTATTTTAGGCTAACATTGTTCTGCAGAAATGGTTTGCGGTTGTTTTATAGAGCTAAATGGGAGAATAATGATGAGAATACAGTGAATGATGACGGGGAAAATATATTCAAGGGGAAAAGTCTTACTACAAGAAAACCAAGAAAACTTCTCACCATAAGTTGGATAGAGACTGATTTCGTATGCTTAGATATGAGAGTGTGAGAACTGCATGTCTACCTGAGTGTGCATGGTATTAGTATGTAGGAATTTTGGGTTAGTAGGCTCATATCTGCCCCAGGGCCCCATTACAGGTTAATTTGGCTATAATATACATTTGAAAATTCTAACACTGTATAGCATGTTTGTTTTTTTTTTTTATCAGCAAAAGGGTTACATACACATAATTTGTATTTAAAAACCTAAAACTTGAAAAACACACTTGTCTCATACTTTACTGTAGATTTTACACAGTGTGATCAGGTGGCCAGAACAAGGGGGGTGCCAACTGTAAATAGTTGGCACCCCATACTGTAAGAATAAGAATGCTTTACCCTAATCCAGGGTAAAACAAAATGTACCTTCATACTACATAACTGTTTTAAAAGGTTGATGAATCTCAAATGGTGAAAGCAGAAAAACACACAAATCCTTATAGGAATTCTGATGCTTCCAGTCTGCGTTGGCACCTTTACCTGCCACTAATCTGTTTTCAAATCCTCTGATCGACAACCAACAGATGCAGCATGCACTGATAACATATTTTTGAAGTCCTTATCTGGTCTCCACACCATCAAAGTAGTGTCTGGTTGTGTGTTAGCTGCAGCTCAGGTGAGTCCTGGGTTACTCTGGGAACGCCAAGCAGCTTGCCAAAACTCCTGAACACCGGAGGGAGGCCCAGCATTGTGGTCTTGCATGGAAGAATTGAAGGATAGATGTCAACGTATCATACACTCTCAGGCACCATCACTCCTACTAGTGTAGAAGAAATTTTCACCTGTTTGCTAATCAGTAACAATACTTAAAAAGTAGAGAGAAGAAGTCTTGATTGAGGTAAATACTGTAACAGATTTCTAAACAGTAGCTCTAAAAATTGCCAGAATGAAGCTTCTGTCTGACCTGCCATCCCTTTCTATCTTTCCCTCCCCATTTCTTAGCTCTTAGCAAAGAAACCAAGATTAGGGGTTGTGAAGACACAGGCAATGTTACCCCTAAGGTGGAAATGCAAAGGTTTATCTAGAGACAGCCCATAAAAAAACAACCTTTTAATCATCCAGATCAGCAACAGAGGAGGATATCACCCGGCTTATCCTTCATTTGAGACAGGATATCAGATGAAGCTGATACAGAGCCTTTTCTCATCACACACAATGTCTCCAGGTCTCTTCTCCTATCCAAAAAATATCCTGAGTTGAGGTCAGAGATAACTCAAACTCTCCAGAGACACATGAGGATGAATAATGGGAGAATTTTGTTTAGCGGCAAATTAAGTTACACGCACATGTTCAACTGATGCTTCTTTTTTTAATTCATACCAGACCTTCCTGATCCTAATATCCACATGCTTTGTAATTTGTGACTGATACTACTCCTCTTTGTAAATTGCTTTGTTCTGTCTGTCTATTTTCCTCTTCCTCTTTATCATTGTCTGCTCTCTATTGTAATGCTCCCTCTCTCTCTTTTTTTTTTTGCAAAGCAAATGGCATCTTCAGCCTACATAGACAGATTCCTCCATTATTTTGAAAACAGTCTCTGGCATCCAACATCATGTGTGAGCACAAACAGCCTATTCTCCTCCTCTCTCTCTCTCTTTCTGTTACTTCTCATCTGTGCTCGCTCCTCTTTCCCTCTAATGCTGTTGAATAATGGAGAGACTGCATGCAGTAGTCATGCTGTCACTCAGCCAGTGAGATGCAGGGGGCCTGCGGTGAATACATATGTGCGTGTGCATGTGTGTGTGTGTGTATGTGTCTGGTGTGTGTTTGTCGGCCTATCTGTCTGCATGCTGAAGATTAGCCTTGAGGGCACAACCTTCCCCCACAGCCACACACACACACACACACACACACACACACACACACAAACACACACACAAACACACACATGCATATACTGTAGACACAGATCATGCAATCAGCTGTAACAACACTGCTTCTTCTTATATTCGCTATCTGAGTGTTATGTTTTCTGTCTCTCTCTCTCTTAGAAACCACTCTATGATGCAACAAACTCTCTGCCTGATAAACACAAACCTAATTTAATAGCAATGTAAGTATTGCATATGGTAGCACTACATAATATATGAGTGGCTAGCTATAGCAAGAACACAAAGATCACAAATCAGGGTCAAAAAGAAGATGAAAAAAACAGCCAAAAGAGGCCAACAAGATGATGAAATCCATGGTACTGCAGGGCAGACATGCAATTATTTTGCATCCGATACTCTGCCATCCTTGTGGCAAGGCTAGGGGGCCCCCTGCTGCTAAAAACAGCTGGTAAGTGGACTTGAGACATCCAATTCCTATCTTTAAATTGACAGACTGGCAGAAATACACGCTGCAATAACCAGTGCAGGCCCCTCCACACCACCCTCCTATTTAGTTTGCCAGATTGCCTGGTTGTTGATTGCCTGGTTGTTGTCTCTAGACATCGCTTTTAACTCTGAGAGAGCAACCGGGCGAATGCAACATCTGGGGTTCCCTACCAGCTGAGCCAATAAAAAAAAGGTTGTGCATACAGAATGGAGAGAAAGTCAAAAAAAGGTGGAATACAAAATGGTATTGATCCAGTGGGGGCTCATGTAAATGGATGGAGGGAAAAACTAATCTCCCTCTGTCTCTCACTTGCACTCTTCTCCCTTTCTCTATCCCTGTCTTTTCCCAGTCCAGTGCCCGTCACAGCTGGGAAGGGGCTTTTGCTTGCCTTTGGCCCAATTAGCCAGGGCTTAAAGCGCAAAGCATGTTGAGCGGAATAGGTCCAAGCTTGGTTTAGTCTAGTTCAGCATGGCTTGGCTTGGGCTTGGCTCGAGTTCCTGCTTTGAGCTGCTATGCAATTATAATTAAGGTTGTCCTCTGACACACACAAAAAGAGGAATTATTCTCCCTTCAAAATTTCTGCATCTCACATTTTAACATAGACTTTCTCTCCCTCCCTTTCTCTCTTGCTGTCTTTTCCACATACACACAAATACACACACACACATACTCGCCCCCACAGCACACGGTTGGGATCAGCAATCTGGCATAGCTTCACAAAGACACAAAAACTCCCAGAAGGAAAAGGGGAACAATACCATTTCATCCCTGTCTTTAATAGCCCCATCCTTTCTGCTCCCCTAAACCTCCCTGACTCCCTCTCTCTCCCATTTTTATCTGTCTCTTACTGTCTCTCTGTTTCTTTCTCTCTCTTGCTCTCTAATCTCAGTCACTTTGTTCTGTGAATTCATTAAGCTCTTTTCTATATCGCCGGTGTCAAGGATCAATGGTTGCCATCGGAACAGCTCCCAGCATGCACTGCCATGCATGGCCATTTTTAATGAGGGCTGGTTCCATCTGTCCCGCATAAATAAAAAAGAAAACTCAATTTTCAATACCAAAGTCCCACTCAGATATTAATCCTAATGATCCCTTTTCTTTCTACAAATGTGATAAATTTAAATAAATACCAAAAAGCGCTTTCTCTATTATCAACTACTAACTGTTTTTGGTTTAAACAAACAGCTCTTGGGATGAAATTGTATAACTGTTGGTGTTTGATACCTTTATTTGAACCTTTTTTCCATCACAAGTCTGAAACCAAATTGCTTCAGGTGTATCTAATTTTATGATAGGAAGGCCAAATCAGAGCCTTGGATGGATAATGTGAAATGGCTAGAGGGGGTCTGGTACATCGGGGCTTAACCAAGCATACTAAAAATATGTTCTCAAGTAACAGTAATTTTATGTCCAACTGAAAACACATTTTGTCATTCATTTTTGCAGTCAATTCATTGTCAATGTTTTTTTTTTAATTATTTAAAGAAAGTTAAAAAAAAAAAAAAAAGACAGGCTGAGACAGACCAAAGTGAGAAGCATGTGAGAAGCTAATTAACTATCTAGCCTGATGTTAGCAGTGCACTTTTCCCAGGTGAATGTTTGTGTGGTCACCTGTTCTACAAGCTAAGGTGCAGGACAAGATGTGTGTTCATGTTTGTATGTTAGATAAGAAGGAGACTTTAGCAGGAAAGCTAAAGTGGGTTGTTGTTCACAGCCTGTGGCTCTGTGTTGTGTAGCCGGCAGCTGTCTGGCTGTTAGCCGGCCGTCTGCTCTGCCTGTGGACACAGTGACGTTACTGCTTTATGCAAATATGGTTTAAAATGAGATGATTTGATTGGATGTATGGAAACAAATTCTCCATCTACGTAGATGAATAAGGGTATTGACACAATGCCGATATAAGGGGTGCCATCATTAAACGAAAAAATATAGAATACAAATTTCTCTCTCCAGCCCAGCCTGGTTTACATGCAGGAGGCAGCAAATAGAGGAGGAGAGAATATGACACCTGCACAGACAACCTTTCATAAGCATGATGTCCACACACAGCTCATCATGGCTGACCCAGTGGAGATGGACCGATTATGGGTCAGTCCATCAGTGTAATCTATTGTCACCACTGCAGAGTAGGGTCCACATACAGATAGGCCTCTGATAGCTTGGCTAATTTTTACACACAGACGAAGATAAACACACACATGGACACACAGAAAGACACATACAGAGACAAATTCAAGCACACACACACACCCGCGCGCGCACACACACACACACACACATACAACCGACAGATAATTGGGCAGGAAACCATCTAAATCAAAGATTCTATGCCAGCTGAATACCAGCCTAGTCCACCAATGAGCCTCCGGATTGTGAAAAATGTATGAAAGAAAACAGGGGAAAAAAGCCACAATGATAAATCACCAGTGTTCGGTCCAAGGAGAGAGAAAGATTTGTTGGAGACGCAACATGATGCATAATGAAAATAGATGCCTATGTAGAGGCTTTCTGGGCACGCTGTTGGTCTCCATTTAAAATCAATCCTGTCAATGCATCATAAGTTATTTTGACAGGGAGCAAGAGGCATTTCAGGAAACACCAGTTTAATGATGTCTTTAACCTGCCAGTAATTGACCTCCGAATTGAAAGGGAGAAACAGTATTAAAAGCCCGGGGCAGGCGATTATAGTTCTCTGCTAGCTGTGCCTGCTATACATCATTTCTGATCAGACCTGGGTCAGCATAAACCACGGCGTTTTTCTTCACCTTGTAAAAAAAAAAAAAAAACAGAGGTCTGTGTACAGTAGTGAATGGCTTCAGCTCTGGATGGAGCAATGTGGTGTGTGCTATATTGGATTTATGTACTGTGTATACTGCTGCCTTATGTTTTCACAACGTGCTGTACATCAGAAAGCTATGTGTGCCAGGTTGTATAGTTGCTACCTTAGATATGAAAGAAAAAAAGAGGAATATTGATAAGAAACCAGAATATTTTTGTGAATTTTCAGATAGCGGGATGTTTGAGATGTATTAAAATTCTTGCAGCATGCTCCTGCTAGCCTGAGATAAACTACATCTTGTGCATGAAGTATACTTTAGAAGTATACTTTAGAAGTATACTGTAGAGGCTTTCAAAGTGAAACTTACTATAGTTTTCACTTTCTCTCCTTTAGTCAAACACAAGAGACAGACACACCCGTGCACAGTCATACAGTTCACATGTGCAGTAAAACAGGCTTACAATCACCATCAGATGGCAGAACACAGTGACTTAAATACATACCATCTGGCTGCATTAGGAATCCAAATGACTTCTGATTTATTCCTGAGCTTGGGGAGAGAGGCATTAGCCTGCTATCAATTTACTATCAATTTGTCAAGTTATTCAAATTTTCACCATAAATCTAATCATATTCATTCACATTTGTGTTGAGAATAACCGCCAGTTCTTCATACATTACAGTACTGTATCTCATGCTGCCAGTTATATCAACATCATGCCGCCGTGCACAGCCAGCACCATACAGACATCAGCTGTTCATGTACACCAACCATAGTCAACAGCAGCTTGCAGCAACATCAGTGCTAGCTAATGTCCACAGATTACAGAACCTGCTCCACTTTAATTAATACTGGAACGACCCATCCTGAACCACCGACCACCCTCTCTGTCGTCTCCAGCTGCCTTAAACCTCACATCTCTGCTCAATCCTGCCAGCCCACTAGATGGAGGTAGAATCAGGCACGGGTGGATGTGAGCAAGTCTTTGAGTTTTTAATATGCTGCTGGAGGAGATCAATCTCAGGCAGCAGGAAAATGAATGGAGATGCCTGCGCAGGGATTTTGGCGCTTGGGCTAGGGCAGCATGTGTCAGAGCAAAGGGTGTGTGTTTGATTGTAATTACAGTCGTGCTTTGAGCCCTCCTCAAGAGTCACAGGGTGGAGGTAGGAGGGGTGTGGAGTTTGATTGAGGATGGGATGGAATGAAGGATGATGGGAGAGGTGGAGTGTAAGCATGAGTCCATATGCTGCTGGGATGGTGGGATTTTCCAAAAGGAATTTTCACCTTGGCCAAATCTCCCCAATGCCTCAGGATGTTGCCCAAGGTTGAGCGGAGTGACAAAGACCGACACACAGAGGAATAGAGGGAGAGACATCACGGCTGCATGACTCTGTTTGCCAGAAAACAAATCAGAAATTAAGAAGTTATGAGAATTGACAAAAATATGACATCCCAATCAACCACCCAATGATACAGGCTGCTGGGTGGTGATGGTGTAACTTTGTAAATTTCTCATCTATATTCTCTCATTTTATTTTCTCAGGTGAAAACGGGGTAAATATTTTAATACTGTGCCACTCAAAGGTGCTAAAGCTACTGATAATAACAACATCAAACTAATGACATTCGAATATGTTGTGAGTAGGGATTTAAGCATCCTGACATTCAAAAACACACTTGACATTTCCTTCAATGTGCCGGGTGACAAGTCGCTTTATGTAATGAGTCAATGCCATTTCTGAGACATCAGAGATAAATAAAGATAAAAAAGGCTGTTTGACCAGACACACACACACACACACACACACACACACACACACACACATGTTAAGAGGTGTCAAAAACACACTATTAACACAACTGCTTCAGAAATCACAACCGAAGGCTCCAAACAAACTATTGTCATTGCTGGCAACACTGTTACAACAAAAATGTTAAGAGCCCAGTGGTCTCACATCTTTTTTTCAAGCTGTGAGCATCACATCCAGGCCACGCTCCCGCACCGGGCTAGTGGTTGAAATTTCTAATCACTTCACTGCTTCGTTTTGGTCATTTCAGCAAGAATAGTTATTAGAATAGTTAAGAATAGGTATTTCTGATCATGCCTTTTTTCCATTTTCTTAAGCTGATTGCCTCATCATTCAAAAACACATCAGGTTTACTCACTGAACAGGACACACATCTTGATGGGACGTTAAGGTGCTGCTTCTGATTGTCTTCAGTCTCATGTTTTATGTCAGTTGTGTTTATAAGGTTATTATTTCTGCAACCAACTGTCTGCAAAAGACTCATGGCAATAAGGATTGTTTCTGTGGTTTCACAATTTTTCAGTAAGAATTTAACCAATTAGCATACGGTATATCACAATTGAGTTGACAACAGTGCTTTTAGGGCCAAGATGTTTTTGAAACCGACCAGTCTGTACAAAGTATGACCACAGAGGGAAAAATGTTCATACCTGTTTCAAATGGCTGCACTGGATGGCAAGAAGCCTGCTGTCACAGTGAGAGGTGAGATGCTGTTAATAGTACAAATGGGGATAACGACGCCCCTTCGGACAGTCTCTCCTCAAAGGCGTTCATGGTGTTGCAGTCAGTTGCACTCACAAAAAGTGATAGAAGTAGTTGTGTGAAAAATGAAAAAAAAGAGAGTTTGAGAGGAGTTAATACTTTCTTACCTCCACCTACGCAGCCAATCATTGTCATTATGTCGGTTTCTGAAAGTTACAAAAACTTGTGACAATAGAAAGGTTTCAGGGGAAGGGAGTGGATGCTATTTGATGATCCAACAAGCACTGTCTTTGAAGCATACTGACATCTTAAAGCTATAATATGTAACTATTCTGCATTAAAATGTGTAAAAACAACTAGACCTGTTATATATTTTGTTGAGTTGTGTACTTACATTATCCCAAATATTTCCAACAATTTTCAAACCCAGAGAAATCAGTCATTTTAATCAAGATAACGGTCTGTTTCAGTGGCGTCATACCCCTCTACCAAAGAGTATACGCACACAAGATGCATGCATTGGCGTTGTGGTTGCCCGCCAGAAACAGTCATATATTGACTTTTATTCACTTTTAAACTACATTTTTAGGATAAACTTTTTATCGACGTTCAACATTAGCAGCAGCTTGGTAAGCAGCCCCTCCTGAACGTCCTCTTCCCACCGAGAAACACTGAATTTTAACGTGAAACTGTTTTACTCATTGTTTTAACCAGTTTTATTCCCTGTTTACGTTTGTTTTGGAGAGGAGGAGACTTCTGCGGATAATTCGGCTTGCAATAAAAACCTGCTGAACGCCTGGATCTTAAGTTATCAGAGAAGCAAGCTGATCAAACGTTAACAGCAGCTCGGCTCACAGCCCCTACCAGACGTCCTGTGTCCACCCAACAGCGTTGGTGAAACACTGATTTTTAACGTGAACCACTTTATTACCTGTTTTAATCACCAGAGCTGTTTGTTCTGGAGTGCAGGAGAAATCTGTGGATCATTCGGCTCCCAGTAAAAACATCCTGAACGATGAACACTGAAGTAATCCTATTCTGGAGAAGCTGGTTGTTTAACAATGAAGAAAACAACTTCCATGATCCCACGCTTCTTCACACCGTCATCACACTCCGTCTTTTCTTATCGTTTTGATTGAGAGACCCCTAGCGGCAGAAATGACATATTGTGCGTTTAAGACACAAACAAGGTGAGCTCCAATTACAAAAACTAATGATTTGGTCAGTGAAACTGATGATTTCGTATATTCAGTCCAGCTCTAGGATTTGTTGTTAAATATTTGGTCATGTACTGAACGTCTATACACTGGGCTCCCGAAGGTGTATTCTAGAGGAGGTTCTCTCCTGATCTTTGTGGGCAAAACATGGAACCAAACATCTTTGTGAATCAGCACTTGTCTGGTCCCTCACCTGAAACCTGTGCTGGTGCAAAGGTTCCTTTATTTGTACTTCTATGGATAATGATGTTATTATATGATGTATTACACATGACTTATGAATAGCTACTGTAGTCAAGAGTAGCACAAATATTACAAAGAGATGTAGGAGTTGCAGTGAAAAAAATATTGCCAGGGAACTTAACATAAGTAGATAAAGGTCTTCTGCAAAAAGTCTGATAATAACAGAAATACAGACACAGAAAATACAGACATTGTTCTGCCAATGGCTGTCCAATCTGTTATTAATGCTTAATGCCCAGTGAAAGGCATTCTAGCCAATACTAACCCGGCTGGCTCGATACTGTACCAACACAGTCGTCCTGTCGGCAATGCTGAGAGCAACAGAAGGGACAACACAAGACAGGTGGTGGCTACATGTGATTCATTGTTCCTGTAAGAAAGCACAAGTCCCACTGGTTGCCAATCACTCCTCCCTCTCTTTCTCTCTCTCCTTAAATCTCTCTCTGTTCTTACTCTCTCATCTGTCTCTCCTCCTTCTCCTTCTCAGATTAGGTGTGAAGAATAATTAGCGGGTACTGAAGAGCCCCGGGTGGACTGGATACTCATGGGAGCCTGGTCACTTTCTCCACCACCAAATGTCCCTGGCAACACAGCTGACAGTGGGCCGCGCTGCATCAGTAATGAGAGTGATGCACTCACGTATGTGTGTATCTCTGTCTCTGATGTGTTTGCGTGGTCACCTTATGGAACAGATTTTTGGCCCAGCTCAGATCTGTTTGTTCCTTGCCACCATTTAGAAGAATACAAAGCTCCATTAGAAAAGCATTAGATGACTGATAAACACATATACAGGTTTGACACAAAGGATTTAGCAGTTTCAATCGCTGTGTCCTCAAAGGGAAACACGCTCAATAAGAGGAGTCAATTAGTGCTATGAAAAAAGACAGACACTTCATAATATTGGCAATTAGTTTGCTCATCTCCTTTTAGTTTCTTTTAACTTTTTGCTGTTCGATATAATTACTTTTGACATTGCTGTCATAACAATTTGATGACAAACTTGTCAGGGGAAAATCGCGGAAAGAAACCTTATTTCAGTTATTTGAGGTGGACATATAATAAACTGAAGAGACATACTGGAGAATAACAAACTCAACCTGCCTTTTTATTCCTCACTCTAGAAGGTGGGCACAGGCTAACTTTTAAGTGAGGTATAAAACAAAATTAATTTAACTCAATAACGCAACATAATCGCCAGTCTTTCAGGTAGCAAAAGGAATATTGGAGGAACCTGATGAGATTGTGGAATCAAATGTTTCCCATGTATGACGCTTTTCTTGAAGGAATATAGTACAAACATGTATGTCTGTTGAGTTCCTCAAAGCTGGGGCATGAGAAGGAGAGGAATCAGATGACAGAACATTTATGCATTTTGGGATGGCCACTATATCAGTTTAGGTAATCATGCTTTCATTCCTGCCATGAGTTGGCCAGGAGAAATGTCAGACTACATATTAAACCCCAATCAATCATACGAATGTCAACAACGAATACATGTTGCCAAACTAGGTGAGAGAAGGCAAAACAAGACACAATATCATTTAAACATGGCACACATTTTCAGACACACTCTCCTGAAAAGGCATGTATTGTTTCATTCAGTTGTAAACACAAAAAGTGACTATACATACTCACAAACATACTACATACACATACATACTATACAATACTATACTATACTATACTATATGTTACACGTGCAAATGAAACAAAAGAGCTTGAGCGAAATTCAAACTCAGTTTCAGAATATTACAAAAATTCTCTGATACAGCCAGACTGGACTGGGATTATAAATTAGCCCTGGATTTTTGCCCAGACAGGCTCACCACAGTTGGCCAGACACCAACCATTCTTGCACTTCCCTTCAGTAAATGTACCTACCAGTCTGTTATACCACCACTTACCTGAGTCATAAGTAAGACAACATGAGTGTACTTACTCTACCAGTTACAAGACCAGCCTCACCCAAGGACGCTACACTTAGAGGCACAACCAAGTCCTTCAGCATCTGGCACTAGTGCTGAAAGAAAGCAGGACAAACAACAACACCCTCTCTCCCCCAATCCCTGCTTCTCAAAAGGTACCAAAGAGGTCAACTACAAGAAAAGAATCAAGCCTACTGGATACAGCCCAGGATTCCCATCTACCAACTGAGGCAGAACAAAAAGGCTGGAGAACACAGGTGCTCCCTGTGGAGGTTGGCGGTAGGGGTTTTGTGGCCATGTTAACCACCAGGCTGCTGAAAGGGACAGGAGTCTGAGGGACAGGGTGCCGAGTGAAGCAGCAACTGGCTCTGGCTGAAAAGAAATGACAGGAACTGAGCGACAAGATGACCATCAGCCAGCAGGAGGGGTAAAAATGTAGGGTGATGCACAGTCCACAAAAAAGGACTGAATCATTGACAGAAGAAATCTGGACTCAGCTGATCCTCCTGAAGTTCTGTTGCTGCTGGTTAGGATTTACGGTCTGCATAAACAGGACTGAATCATTGACAGAAGAAACCTGGACTCAACTGATCCTCTTGAAGTTCTGTTACTGCGTGGGCCTATCAATGAAACACCAAGGAAGGAGAGTGCCCGACTGATGACCCCAGTGACGCATTTACCCCTACCCACACTCAAGGAATGATTGCCGATTATAATACGAGATTGTAAAATCAAGTATGAGCTCAACTAATTGGTCAAAAAAGGGAAGGTCAAGTAATTAATAGTTGTGCTAAAATTATTCTGGCTCTCCTTGTCTCTCTCTTCCACTGATGATGGGCGTATCAGTGGTCATGGACTCAACTTGAACCTGGCTGGACTAGACATGAGGAGGGGGATGATTATGAGTGGGTGATGGATTAACATGATGATGAGCTGTATAAATGAGCTGTATAAATTATGACTGCTAATGTCCTATATTGTATGCTAAAGATTGAAAAATGTTAAAATGTTTTGTCTTTTTACAAGCAAAAATTTAATTTCCCAAAAGTTGACTCAAATTCATAGGCACCCCATTCATACCAACTGTTTTGGCAAGACTGTATTAGCCTAAAAAAGTTTTTATTTTTATCTAATTAAAGATATGTCACCCCATTTCATCTGACACTGACAAAACCATACCTGAAAATAAATACTATATGAAACTGTTACTCAGTGGTCTGTAGAACAGAGTGGAAATTAACACAAGACAGCAAAAAAGACAAAACATTTTCACTGAACGACAGTATTAGTATATGAACAAATTATACAGTTAGTTGGATGTGATTGCTGATATCAGATGAGAGATAAGCTGGTTGAAAAAAAAAAAGAAAAAAGGCATGCACTTGCTGGCCCACCAGGGGAAATCCCGGTATGTCCGATGGCCAGTCCATACCTGGATGCAGCTACCCTCAGTTTCAACATCAGAAAGGTGTGGGGGAATGGGGACAGGCAGTTCTGTTCAAGTATTCTGCTGCCTTAAGAGTCTACAGCTATAATTCATCCTCTGGGGAACATAAATGTCTGTGCCAAATTTCATAGCAATCCATCCAGTATTTTCATTCACAAATGTCAAACTGCTGGTGGCATGTGAAAAATCAGGAGATCACCAAAGTCATTGGAATACATCATCCAAGAACCGTGAATGTCTGTAAGAAAAAATGTTTATACCGATCCATCTGGTAGGTGTAGAAATATTTCACTAGATAAGTAACAACTTTTACCTGCTGTTGGTGCTGGATGAAAATTCAGAGGATCATCAAAATCAGAGGGAGTCATTCTCTGGGCACCATAAATATTTGTACCGAATTTCATAGTAATCCACCTGATCAATTCTGAGATGATCCAATGCCAATCCATGCAATGCTTGTAGAGATATTATCATTTGGGGCAAAAACCATTGCCTTGCTCCAACACACATTTATACCATATAAATGTGTGTTGGATTGAGTCATAATCAGACTGATCATGTAGTCTGACCTCAATGTTACAATCTTTTGATCAATCAACAAAATCCAATCCTTATTGTTCTAGTTCACCCAGTTTCAGCCTAGCATCGGGCCATCCTGTTAGGTTCTCTTTTGAAAAAAAAAATCCAACAAACATTGGTAAACCAAGCTAAAAAAATAAGAGGGGAACAACTGTCTAATTTCATATCAAGCTGAGGAGGAAACACTTGGCCCGGTCTCCAGATGGCAGGAGGAAACAGAATAGACGGAGCTTTGCAGTTGCATTCATACAGATGAGTGGAAAGCTGTGAGTGTGTATAATGTCAGTGGGGGGTGTTCCTGACACCCTGGCATGTCCCATAATCGGCTTTCCTCAGTGACAGCATGGAACCCATAGGAGAGTCCTGTCTGTCTGTTTCTCTCTCTCACACACACAAACGTACTGATACAAATACATGTGCACACGCACACCTGGCTGGAAGCGCAGCAGGTCTTACACTGCCAGCTGTAGAGCAGGATACACACTGAGCCGGAGAGGAACACACACAAACACTCATACACAAACACATGTGCATGCAGAATTTAAAACACATGAAGCAACTAATCCACACAAGAAACTGTAATTTTTACAGCAGGCAGGATATTTCACAAGCACAGAATCAGTGAGCCATAATGTGAGAATCGTCATACACACACACATGTTTGAGAATTGATACACTGAAAAACATAAACATATATTCACAGTCTCACACTGTGAGGTTTCATTACACCACCTGCACACTGACGCCAGCAAGCACCACTCAGAGTTATGAAGGGGACATACATACACATATTCACATTCACCTCACACACTGTCGTACACAAAGTAATCTGGGCATCACATAGAGGTGTAGACTGTTGCAGCAGAAAGTGGGGCCTGCCATTCATACAGCCATGGGGAGTGTGGCTGGGCAGAGACCTGGAGCCATGCAGGGAAAAGCTATTGAACAGAACAGCAAGAAGCGAAAGCTCTCAGACGCCATCACAGCCCCTGACCTTTCTCACAAGCTTACATCACCGGTGGCTCCCTAACCTGCAATTGCAGGATTAGTTCTGCAATGTCAGAATGTTATTATATAACTGGAAATAATCAGATAAAGAAGTTGTTACAGAAGATATTATGCTGCTAAATATTACATCAAGAGTTTGATGGAACGTCATTTATTTCACAAGGAAAATGGCTCTACTTTTGATTGGACAAGATTTGGATTTTCTAATCTTTCCTATTTTGCCTTGAATCCACCTGCTCCATGAAAGTCACCAACCGTTTTCATTTCCTGTGGCGACCTGTGGAAGTCACCAGTCACTGTGTCCGACAGCCCCATGAATAACTGAGGACCGTTATCTGTCCCAACTTACCCGGGGACACCGCAGGAAGGAAACAAATGTGAAGGCCACCGTACATCAATAAAGGACAAAAATGTGAAAGACTTTGGAGAGGAGGCGGAGGTGAAACTACTTTGGCCTTTAAACATCCAAATGGTAAGGTAGGAGACACTGATGGTCTATGTGTGTTTTTTGAGTGTTTACTAAAGGATAAATCTGGTGTTTTTCTATATTTTTCTTTTTGTCAACAATGTGTTCCTGCACCTTTTAATATTTCTGACTTCCCTACCCTGTCTCCCTACCTTAAGCTCATTTGTTCCTACTGAAGGTGTAAAGCTTTAAAAAGCTACTGCTTGTCAAAGGGTCAAACAGCTTTGGAAACCCCCTTCCCCTACACCTACCAGACATCCAAATTGGAGGGGTTTTGTCCAACAATTTCTGTAACCTTCTGAAATCAACAATCCAGCATTCACACCCACTTAATACAGTGATTGGCCCAACGTAGAGATGTGAGAAAGTAAGCAGGGTTTTGAATTCTTTCGCAACATTTTTTTCATTCATGACACTTCTATTTCTGGCACATTGTATTTGTACAACCCAGTCCAACACCATGAAAGCCTTCCAGGAGAGACTGTCTATAAATGTGCACTGTTATTCCCATATTTAATCGTTATCACATCTCCCCCTTTTTCACTCCTTCAAGTGTGGCCGTTCATAACAGCTATAAATGCTTTTGCCTTCCAATGTTGTCAGATAACATATCAGACAAGCCAGTTCTTCTCTAGCATAACCCAGCACTAGGTTGTGTATTTGTTGGGGACTATTTTCAGCCGTAGATTAATACACATTAATACACTACTGAGAATTTCCAGCAGCAGGATGGTGTATGTGGGATTCCCCCAAAATAAACTACAGTGACTGTATTCATGATAATGTAAGTTTTTGAACAACAATAGGGGTCGATGGCATTATTGAATAAAACTGACATTAAGAATTTTTTAAAATTTTTTAAAAAAAAATTCCCAACATCCTGTTTTAACTAGAAATGCATCAAAGTGTCAAAGTGAGATGATGTCACACTGCAGTTTTAATGTGCTAAAACTCAAATACAAAGGTATGGTGGATGTGCCAACTGTACTGGTTCCTGGGAGAAATTGAGTTATTGCAGGAAATTGGAGAAAGCGTTTACATACACTGCAGGAAGCTGGTTACTTTAAAAATTTGTGCATATGTAGAGGGCCATTAATAGGTTTCGATCCTTCATATGTATCTATTTTATGTAATTTTAAATGTTGTAGGGATGTATGTGATGCATGCTTTACTTTCAGTTACACTTTTAATTGGACTTTGAATCCGATTATTTCAGACAGGATGATGCACTGCTGCTAATTAATGCTGCTGCACTGATATCACAGTGACATTTTCCCTGTCTGAAGTCTATATGTCATGCACATGAGTGCATTTAAAAACCCAGTTTGAAATCCACTTAAATGTATTCATGGCTAAGAAATTGTGTTTTTTCAGCTGCAATCCGGTAATTGCATATCTCTCATACCTTACTCCAATTAAGAAAACCACGAGGTGCTTTTAAATACACTGAACGTGTACAAGAGACTTTACACTGAACTGCAAATACACTCTGTTGAACATGTGTAAACTGTTGGAGATTGTTGGACTAAGCCAAAACATCATTAACCTACAAATTTGACTAATGGTGGTGTGTGCCAATGTATCATACTTCGAAAATACTTTCCAAATGCTTGAAGTCAAAGTCTTACAATAACCCCTACTGTACATCCAAGATGGTGTGATGAGTGACACTAACTGTAACTGCACACACAAACTGTCTGCCCTTTGCAGCCAAACGGCAGCCTTAACAAATAGCCTCAGCAGAGAGATTCAAAGTACTTGTTTTTCATTAGAAGCTCTCTTGACAGCAAAATATAAAAAAGTTCAATAGTCATGGCGGGTGTATGTGTTGTGCATTTGTGTGTGTATGTGTGTACGTGTTAAGATCATCCATCCTGAATGAGTTTGCTCTGTCAGGTCTGTATTCTTAATGAACCGTAGGGGGACCACATCGTAGGCACTCGCTCACACTCCAGTCACTGCTGTGCAAATGTCCTCTACCTGCTGCTGCCAATGACTCAAGGTAGAAGCAAATACGCACTGACTCATACTTGCTCTACATGATGTGCATGTGCATGTGTTTTTTTTTGCTTCTGCTAGGTGACTGGCCCACAGAGCAGTCGGTAGATGCACATGTACACTCTCTCACACACATAGAAAGCAATTGCTTGCCTGATGGTGACACTGGTATCCCTCTATCCTTGTGGTGATCAATCTTAAAATAGATAAACAAAGCTGAGTCTCTGTCCTTTAAAGCAGTCTATCTGGCCTTATTAAGAAGCCCGGCTCCTTTAAATGGACAAATGAAGAAAAAAGAAAATGCAACTGATATGGGAACAGATTCCTCTTGACCAGAAGCCAAGCGCTCTTTTCTTTTGCTTTGCTGTGGAGTAGCCATCCACAACTAACTAATGCGTCATACATCAAGCCTATCATGTCTGACTGGAGATTGCTTGTTACAGATATGATGAAGAGTTGCAGCGTAGCCACATTAATTAGGCCCCCATCCCTGGCAAATGCCGAGGATTGAATCAGTGAGGTGCTTTTTTGTGCGTGCCTGCCTGCCTTCATTTGTGTGTATATGCATTTGCACACATGAGTTATGAATATAGATTTGTGTGTGCACGACTGATCCAACAGTGTGTGTATGTGTCAGCACCGCATGAAGGGAGAGACACACCGAGAGTAAAGCCATGACTTTGGTTAACAGTAAACACACCACTGAGAGCTCATTAGAGTAGCTCTCTCCTCTCCTTGCTGCACTGCTCCAGTGGCAGGGCTTTAGCTCCAGCCGTATCTGGCATCCAGCAACAAGCTAATTAGCGGCTAGCTCTCATTACAGTCAGGCTAGTGAGCGCAGCCCCTCTCCAACACATCATCTGTAGCCTGTCAGAAACACAGCATGCATGTTACAGTTCCAAACTGACTCAGATTGGAAGAGGCTAAGTAAAGTGTTTGGCTAAATAGACAATGTTAGCCTCTATTTATCCCAGGCTCATCAAAATGACATTCATGTGTTGTAATGGCCCGTGTTACATCAGCTATTAAAGTTGTCATGGCATCCTTTGAGGGTCAGGAGCATTTTCTATTGGGTAATGTCAACTTCATCTCTTTAAATAATACTTTGAATTTAGGCTTGCACTCTTATTGCATCAACTGGAAATATGCATGGTAGAACATTAACCAGTTTTGCCATGTAGATATTGTTACTACGTCCTGAAAAATGACAGCACTGGTAATTTGTTCAAACAAGTTAAAACAACCAATGTTTGCATTCAGAGCCAAATCAGGTTGTGTGACGTTTTCCAGGGCAGAAACAAGTTAGGATGTGAAGATGTAGGTTTATATTGCACCTCCTACCAAAAGTCAGTATTGGTTCCCTTAAACCATGACAGTGATCATTCATCAACCTTAACAAAGTAGTTTAGTTGCCTCAGTTTAACTTACCTAGCTTAACCATACTGGGGATGCTTCCCTTTATACTTTCTCAAAAGGTAACAATTTGCCAAGTCAGAGATCAACAAGTTCCCATTCCTCACTGGAAGGTAAACTGAGTAAAATCACATTAAAATCATATGTCTACAAATGATGTTTTTAGATACAGAGACTCGCTCTCTTATTCAGTTGATCCATATTTCCAGTGAGCACATTTCTCTCTGAACAACATCCAGTTTCAAGATGTCCAGCCAAGACATTTTTCATTTGGCTACAGCAAATGTAATATGTACAATAATATGATGCACAGGCCATGACCGAAGGTTGATCAACCTCTCTGCCAAAGCATTAAACCTCCATTTAATAAATCCTGCTATGTATTCCTGTCACCTTGAATGTCTTCATTCAGTTGATACAGTACAGTACAGAAAGGTGTAAGAAAAGTGTAATGAATATAGAGTACAGCAAGAGGTAATGGGTACCACAACGGAATTCCTAAGAACTGTCATCATGTGGTGAGAAAAAGTTGAATCAAAGGCTGGAAATTGTTTTATGTGAGACTACAAAGCCCTTGCAGGAAGTTCAAGAGACAGACTCAGGAATTTCCTGGTGATGAGGACAGAACATGTGGCACCAATATGGCTGCCGCTGCCAGATTATTTTACTGCATCCAGATTCTCATGTCATTCTGATCACATTTTTCATTGTTTTTAACGCTCTAACAAGGCAGCACTTTGACTTTTCATCTGCTGTAATTTCAACCTTCATTAAGAATGTAGTACACCAGGTAAGTAACATTAACTCCAGGTAGCTAAATATATTACCCTGAAACAAATATGTGATAACTATAAATAAGACAGTTTAAGATGCTATCAAAATTGCAAGGTAAATAGTAGTAAATTGTTTATAGCTTAATTAGGGGAATTAATCATCAAAAATAAGCAAAACTTGTTTAAGAAATCTGAGTCTCCATATAATTACTCCACAAGGTTAAAGATAACACTATTACTATGCATTATTATCATGCAGTGTGCAGCAGCACACACAAGAGCAGCTCCATATGTTAAACAAAAGGAACCGTGCATCCTTAATCAAAAAGGCTATTCATCACACAGGCTACATCCACCATAATGATGCGCATAGATAAGGAGATAATAAGGTAAATGAGAGGGAGAGTTAAAATAATACCGTAGCCAGCACGGTTCATGCACTGTTGCACTGCTGATGAATGATACGGGTCCCTCTTCTCCTTCTGCAGCTCCTTCCTTTTTCCTTCCTTTCCCATTTGCCCACTGCAGTCCCCTGCCTTTTTATGTCGAGGGGAAATAGTAAAAGTGTGGTGGTACAGAAAAATATCTGCAACTGATGTTTCAAATGCAATTTGTAAAAAGCATTTTCATGAAAAAGAAGACATATGCACATGACACGTACAGTACTGTACTGAGACAAATGCAGATAATATATACACAGACCATAAAACAGATGCAGACAAACACATGAGCCTCTCAAAACTCACCTGTTGGAGCTGGCAGATGGTTCTGCCCTGGAGAACTAATAACAGAACAATTGCCAATTAAGGAGTGACGGAGAAGCTGAGGGGGCCAAGACAGTTCACGGATAGATTCAGTCAATTAGTCAAATGCTCCATTAGGAGACTGTCCAGAGATTGCCTTCCATTATCCACACCAATCAACAGTTTTAGATTTGTAATATGTGATTATAACATGTAGAGAAGTCCTAATATCATATTGAGAGGTATTTAAAATATGAACAATGACTTCTAGCCCATCCATTATCTGTTTCATGAGATTTCACATTGGGCAAACTTAACTGTTGGTATTAATTGCAAATGCAGAGAGTAGAAAATATGAGAGACAGCATGATACATAAGAGGCTGTAACCTTGTGACTTCACCCTATTAGGCATCTTCTACACCATATCTTGACACCTGTGCACGCACATGTATGCTCACACACATACACAGAGGAATCTTCCAAAAAGCTGAGAAAAGCTTGGAGAAAAGATGGCGAGTCTCTCTCTTTTTTCTCTCTCTCTCACACACACAAACATGTAATACAAAAAATGTTCATGCATTAAACATGCACACGCATGCATGCTGAACCACATAAACACACCCACACACACAGCATGCTGACTCCGCCATCTATCTCCTCTGTGTACGGCACACAGCAGTTCATACACACCGTCACACATTCCTTGTGTTGAGATCAAAGATACGCTGTCTTCAGATGTGCCCTTCCCTTCTTCATGACCTTAAGCTGTCAGTGTTATCTGCTCCAGACATACACACAAACACACAGAGAGCATCCCCATAACTGCACTTTGCCTCAAACACATACACATGCATACTAACGAATCTCATGGAGGCAATTATAGAGCTGAGCCCTTCATGTTGGCTGGCTATCAAATGTTTTCCTCCCCTCTCACAATACTGTGTTAGTGTGTATGTGTGCTTTTTTTCCACAGCGGCTAGCATGATTGCTACCTTCTCGGCTCCGTGTTCATGGCCTATATGACTGACTAACACAAACCTAAAATTTTGCTCTTTTAACTGCTGTTTAGTGGAGGTTTTAAGGTGATTTTAACACTTTTTTATACCCTTAAGTGAAACTGTGATGTATTTCATGTCTATACAGCTGTCTCCCTATTGTTGTTTATCTTGTTGTGTGTGGATTTGTGTTTTGTTATTACCTCGTCAGCTCTATATGTCTTTGCACTGACACCTTTACATTGGCACAAATAAGAAGTAAAGCAACTTGTTGCTTCTTGTCACATAACCTGGTAACAGCAACCATAGCAACCCATCGCAGCCAGCCACTTTGCATACAAATGACTGTGACAAAAGTGTGTATGCATGTGTGAGTATGTGTGTGAGTATGCATGAGAAGAGCTGTTGCCAGTTTGCTGGTGGGTGGCAACACAAATTTAGCTGTGTGTGTGTCTGTGTGTGTGTGTTCTCGCCTGCACACATGCGTACACGTGCATGTGAAAGGGAGATTGGAAGAAATAGGGAACTGGTGAGAAAGAGAAAAGAGTGAGAGCACAGAGACCAATTAAATTTTTACTCGTCTTTTGATTTCAGTGTGAATACACTATGAGCGGAGGCCAGCACTTGATCTGTGCATCAGATGGTACTTATGTTCTAGGCTTTTATGTATGAAAATGCATGAGAGATGGGAAGCCTCTTTTCTGTCTCCTGTAGTTTCTTCATAAACACCACTTAACATCATCGTCATCCTCGGCAATAAAGGCCTGTTTGATTGTTAATGTGTTATGGTTCCGTTCGCAGTCGGACTGTGTGTTCCTAGCTGCCATTCTCCCACGGTCCTCCAGAGGCCCTCAGACTGATAATTTGGGTTGCCGATATTGGTTGGTCTGTCTTTATTTTCCCTCCAGTCTGAACACGCACAGTGTATATGCTGGGTCAGTGATAAAGAGGATTGTGTGTGTTTTGAATGTGCTCTGGGTTACAAATTGTCCAGGGTTCTCTTTAGTTTTATGTCTGCCTTGCTTTGGTTTTGTTCTTGTCAGTTGGTAACCTCTTGGGTTCCTCAGGTGTTTCTGCGGTCCTGCCCAGCCTGCTTTCCCCTGCACACCTGTCCTGCATTAGCCTCATCAGCCTTGCTCTGTGTTTTGCCTGCCACAACCTCCTAACCACCTTGTTACCCAATCATCATGTTCCCTCCTTATTCTGGTCCCTGCTCACCCCAGCTGTGCCTTGTTTTGTGATTAGTCCCCTATCTATATATACCTGTCTGTTCTCTTAGTTGTTCAGATTGTCATCTATGTTTCTGGTCTTCCACTTTGTCTTGGTTCCTTGTTTCATGCCAGTTTGTTGCCTGACTGCTGAAATCAAAGTAAAGATCTTAAATCAGTAGTTCTGCCCAGTCTCTGCATTTGGGTCCACCTGCTCCACTACCTGTGACATGATGTGCTTTAATAATGAATGTCTTCAGTAGATTCATGTGTGTAAACTATTTGGTTAATAATTGGAAACAACAAAAAAGAGTGAGAGTACAGTATCTAATGTGACCTCCAGTACTTGTCATAAAATAAAGTATGAATTATATCTTCATTGCATGTATTATATTACCTGTATGACCTGAATTATATCATAAATCCAGGTAGAATTATCATTCCCATTAACAAAAACAGCATAAGGATGAAAACAAAATAGCATCTTTACCATCTGCTCCATCACACTATCAATTTAGAATTTGTCATCAGAGCTTTTGATGTCTCAAGTTGCCTGAAAAATTACACTGTTTGGTAGCTAATGGAGTTCGAAATAGTTCCAAGTAATCTCAACTAATTTATAGCAGAGAGTGACCCAGCATTGTTACAGGGCAAACTAACAATGAATAATAAAGATGCAGCTGTGACTGGCAGCTTGCAAATCTCGGGTGTGTGTTTATGTGTGAGTACAGGCACATGTGCATGTGAGAGTAAGTGTGTGTGTGTGTGTGTGCACGTGCGCCCATGCTCTTGCTCGTGCATGCGTATGATTTGCATCTGCTTGTGTGTGTTTGATTGTGTGTATAAGAGAGCAGGGAGGAGGCAGCATTTGTTAAGCAGTGGGGGGAGATTGTCTCCGCCTCCTCTGGCCCTGGCAGCGTGCCAAACATCTGCAGGCCTGTGTTGTAGCTCCACTGTGATACCAGGGTGGCACAGCCCATGATGGATTATAGTCATTGCACAGGTACCCATGCAAAACTAATATGTATATAAGCAGGTGTTAACAGCTACAGTGGAGTGTGTATGTTTACATGCGATGTGTGTGTGTTTGGGGGAAATTCAGTGTTTGAGAACAGGCGGAAGGATGTTAAAAGGGTTTGTTTGTGCTATGGATGAAAATAAATGTAGATAGATTATTTATTTGGATATGAACAGATAATGATGTGTAAGCATATACAAATAAAATCTGAGCAATATCTTTTTGTCTGGTTTTGTTCTTGGACAAAAACTGAGGCACATCTTTGAACAGAATTTTCTCATGATGCTTGGAAAATCTTTACACATTCTTTATCAGCTATTAAATACTTTTGATGAGAGTATGTCAACATGCTGCGTCAGATATAACGGCAACATTACTGCCAGAATTTAAAGAGCCATCAACTTCCTCTCTTTCCTCTCGCTTTTTTTCTTTTCAGTATTATCATTTTTATTAGTATAATTGTTATTTTATTTGAGATAGATACATTAGATAGGGACAGTAGAGGGATGACAGGAAACAAGGGAGAGAAATGCAAAAAAGGTCCCCAGCCAGACTCGAACCAAGGTTAAGACCATGGTCTGTGTCTTGACCCCTAAGCCACAGGAGCGCTCCTTTTCTCCAGCTTTTTAATGAGCACTCACTCACATTCACATGTAAATTACTTTCAAAGCATTTGTAAACTGATGGTGAAAGACTGGTGAAATCAACAAGGTTATTGTTGTTAAGTTGTTAATGACAGTTGTAAGTAACACAAAAATTAAGTTCATTAGTTCAACTAAAAATGAGTCTTTTTTAAAAAACAAAATAAAAAACAACCACAATGAAACTAAATGAAAGTTGCATAATGCAACACTGACTGTTCAAATTGACTGGAACAAAATAAACATTATCATTATCTTTTTTTCTTCTTTCCTTTGTGGTATGTAGTGCCGTGATCCCCAGAAAAAAAATCTTAGCAGTCAGGACAGTACAAGTAGAGAGCTTAGTATGGTTGAAATGTAGATGTCTAACAATCTGGCAGACTCAATACAGCATCATATAATCCAATTAAGTGTATAGATGGTAATTTAAAACAATTTAAGTGAACCAATTATTCAGCCTGATTTTGAATACTTCTGGTTTATGACTTTCCCACTTCTGATTTGCATCTGAAGACACAAATAATGTTTTTCCTCAAAGTTAAAGTAAAAGTTCAGCATTGTGGGAAATGTGCTTATTTGCTATCTTGCCAAGAGTTCAATGAGAAGATTTATACCACTGTCATGTCTGTGTATAAGCTAGCAGTTTCTCCCTGCTTTCAGTCTATTTGCTAAGCTAGGCTAGTCACCTGCAAACAAATAAATAAGTGCATTTCCCAAAATGCTGTACTATTCCTTTAACATATTTAGGATCATTTAAATACATAAATGTGTGTGAGTATTTCCATGTATATGAGCGGTACCCACACAAACTCTTCTCCTCTTATCAGCTGCAGCAGTGAACCAAACAAGCCAACTGACAACCTTTTCAAGCCTCGTCCTGGAGCTTTTTCTGTCAGACTTCTGGCTGTTTGAGTGTGTTTGGATTTCCCCTTGGCTCTCCTTTCTCTTGATATCACATGCATTGCACTCTGAGTAGCCCGACCGGCAATGCCTGTCTATGAAAAATGGATTTCTCCCAGTCCGCATTGCCATGGCGATGCACAGCTTACCCGCCAGTTCTGCCCTTTTAAGGATTTGCATCAAAGTTGCTGCAGTGATGAGGAGGTGAGGAGGAGTGTGGGCAGAGAGTGATTTCACCCTTCACTCAGTGTCTATGAAAAAGCTTAATTTCATATTTTATAATGATATGATATACAACAGTAGTGCTCTGAGTCCAGTGAAGCTGTGTATGCGAACATGTGTGTGAAAGAGAGAGATAACTACAACAGTCCACCTTTCAGCAAGTAATTACCAATGAACACTTGTATCTTAACAGCAGCATAATTTACAGTAATTTGGAAGTCATTACATGTGTCCTGTCCAAACAAACATGATAAAAAAAAAAACTATGCATGCATGCATTGCTAAGAAGGAAAGGAGGAAACTGCAGAATTGATTCTGAACTTGTCCAAAAGAGGGAGTACCCGGCCACAAACAATGAAACCAGATGAAACTTGAGGTCAAAAATAGAGTTTGCAAAACTGGGGCAACATCATCCTAAATTATGCAGATGCTGGGGCAAGTTTCAAGCCAAAGCCAGTCAATAATATTTCATCTGACATCTTCTATCGCTCCAAAAAAGATCTCAGGCGTTCTAAATTTTGCCACAGGCTTCAAAAATGTTGAGGTCTGATGTTTGAGTGAAAAACAAAGACCTGCAATTCTTTGTGGATATCTGCCACTCTATCAAGACAAGGCTGCCACTTTCTCTTTTTTATGGGCAACACAAGACACATTGTAAATCGCTGTGAAGTGTGTCGCTGGTGGGTTAAGAAGGATTTGCAGAGCCCTTATCTTACCTTTGAACACAACTCTGATTAAGACAGAGATTTCAGATGGCTCGGATAAACAACCTGAGGTATTGTGGAATCGGAGACTTGTAAACAAGCGTTTGAACAAAAAGTGCAAAAAAACATCACAAGGTCTCTAATTCTACTGAGAGTTGAGACATCAACTGGGCCTCACAAATCTCATCTGCATTTTTGATAACGCAGTTGTCTTATTATTACACTGAGACAGGGGGTGAAAAAAGGAATCAAAAGTTTTTTTGATCAATATTTCAAATGCTTCCACTTCTTAGCTGGGTTCTTAAGACGTGTAGTAACTATTTTAGGGTCATGTTTTAATGAGGCGATGGCAAGACAGTGTTGATCAATACACGTTAATTGTCAGCGCTCATCTTTGAAGTAGAACATCTGCATACAGCAGTGAACTCTATGTAATGCAATTTAATTCTGTGTGCTCTTAAATTACATTTTTACTGCTAATTGTTCTGTCACGTCATTTGGATTGTTCAAAGCTTTTTCTGTGCATGTGGTTACTGGCTCTTTGAACTTATCTGATTCGCCATGGACTGTATTTGGACTCAATATATTATATCTGGAAATAGAGACAGAAGGGGCTACATCTAATTATAAGTGTGCAAAAACTCCATTTCCCTCTTCTTCTCTTGGATGTAGATGAAGATGGTAATGATGATCTGGTCCAACAGTCCGTCACCTGTTCTGTCAGCCAGTTAGTCCTTCTGCAGCACCTCTGGCTGCCTTGCCTGTGTCCCGGGACTGATACCAAGGTTAGGACACAGTCACCAGTGTGGGTACTCTCACCGTCTGTTCCCTTCCACACCCCATTTCCCCTCTTTCATCTTGCTTTTGTGTTTGTCTTTTTATGCAAAGCTTCTCCCTCCCTCCTCCTTCCCCCTCCACCACACCACTGTCCTAACGCATTGTTTCTCTCCTCTGTCCCACATCATTCCTCCCTTCCCTTACATCTTCCCTCCTCCCCATCCTTCTCTCTTTCCCTCTTGCATCTGTTTGGTGTATTCCCAGGGGCAGTGAGGGGCCAGAAGGGTCCATGAATAAGTCATTAACACTGGCCCCCCAGACTCTGTGATCATCGCCAACCTGTTCAAAAACATGGTTCCCCGCCACCTCTCTTGCTCCCTCTGCACCCCTCTTTCCACATCCATAAGCAATGGAAATATAAATAAATAACGCATTAGGGACTGTGTGTGTGTGTTTCTACCTTATATTTTAGAACATTCATTGGCAGGGTGAGCTGACATGGAGATGATATTGTATTATGAGGATAATCCAATGTATAGTATTCCCTTTTGTTAAGGAAGGCTTGTATTTGCCCATGCAGTAGGCCGTCTCTAGCAAACTAAACCATGATCTCAAAGTCACTACCAAGACACATATGAGAGAGATTCAAATCAAGTATTGAAAGCATCCAATGGTCAGTAGAGGAACTGCAGCTTTAGACTCATCTGCTTTGGTTTGGAGAATCACACTTCGTACCACGAGAAAGAAGAAATGTAAAGACACACTGTCACAGTTCTGTTCTCTGTACGCCTACCATCCACCTCAACCACCTAAATGTAACACTTCCCACACAAGAAAAATGTTGCCAGGGAACATAATCCAGCCAAGTTTCCATACAACACGTAACTGTCAAAATAAATCAGCAGTATATAACATAATGTCTTAGAGACGGGGTGACGAAGCAAAGAATCCCACACACTGCCAATCTCTTTTACTTAAATAAAGGTAAATGAAATCATCAGGTAAGACTGAAAGGAAATAAGTGAGTACAAGAGATCAACAGTGTGTGGGCTTGATTGCTTCTTTCAAGTTTTGGTCCACCTGTCACTAAGACTTGGTGGAGCACAAGAATATTTTGAACTTTTTATAGGTTTATGACATTGAAAAATATCTCTTTTCAATATACATGAAAAAATGCAAAGCTTGACCAATACAGAATCTTGTGACACAACCATGTGTGAACAGTGACTTATCTATGACCTAAAATATGATGCCATATTGTTCACCTGAAACAAAGTTCTCTCAAGCAGCAAAAGGCTGCAAAGATCCAAGAAGTTACTGCTGCCTTATAACTTGAATTTAAAAAAGAGAGATCGATAGCAGATCTTAAGGTCAGCCAAAACTAAAGGCTGGTAGTATGATTAGAATTCTAGATGTATTTGATCAATAAAAACACAGTTAATTAGTCTTGTCTTTTATTAGTCTTAGTCTTCTAATGAAATAAACTCAGCATTTGAATTTCAATGTGTTGCAGTGCAAACAGGAGCAGAGAGATGTTTTAGTAAAAGACAAACAGATTTTTGCTCAATGTAACCTCAAACTTTTCTTTCATTTCTATTGTATAGATTTTTTAAATAGATTATACTTTTTAAAAAGTAAGCATGTGCAATATTTGTTTCACCAAGGCTGAAGAATCTGACCTTGATCCATTATGCAAACATTAATCATTACTGTTTTATTATGAACACACACAAGCTGGCATTGTAAATGCAGTGTATCTGTCTGTTTATGCATTCCATTTCTAAATGATGGATCTTACAAGTTTTAAATGAGGTGGCAGGAGGTTTCTTTGTAAGTGTAAGGGAAGATTTCTTTTAAAATAGTCTAAGTCTAAGTCTAGTCTAGTCTAAGTCTTCCAGACTGAATCTTTATTTATATGTATCCTTTGGATTGATGCCCCATGTAGTGACACTACCTCTGCAGATAAATGAGTCCCTGCAGGAATTGAAAGTTCAAACAAGAGCTTGCTAATGTGTTTAATCTTCATAATAGTTTGGCAAAAAATGGTTATATCAGGGCAAATGTTCAACTTCCTGGAAGCCATTTGCTCATACAGGGTATTGACTGTTACAGGAAACTGCCTAAATTTGCCTATCAACATAAAAAATTCTACATGACAACTTAGAAGGATCATTTTTACTATTTGTGAAACTTAATACATAAAATGCAAAAATATTTCCTACCAATCTGCAGTTTAGGAACATTGCTGCAGTTTACCGCAAAACACCACCAAAAAGGTCACAAAATACCCTGCAATTTTTCAGAAAAGCTGCTCTAACTTCAACTATTTTTGGCCACAAAAAATACAAATCTCAGTGAAATCCTGGTTGGCCCAATGAATGAAGGAGATCCAGTAAAGGTCAACATAACACATGTGCGTCAATTAAGCACTGTAAATATGATTTGTTGATCAAAATCCAATCAAATTCAAATGTCAGACAGTCACACTGTTCTACTTGCTGTGTGCTCTGAGCAGTTGGTGGGGATTTATTTTTAGGAGCTAGGAAGAAGGCTTGCAGTTGTAGTGGGAAGTCTCATTAGGTGAGGCAGCTTTTAAAATTGATTTTTACAATAACAGAATTAATTTGTGAAATGATTGATGTGAAGATCTTCATCATCATTTTATTTTGTCTAAAATCACATCAGGAGTAATACTGCAGTTATATGAATTTGTAGTTTATTGTGAGAAAAGCAATGTTTTTTGGGGGGAAGTTCACCTGTTTTGATATAGCAATACAGTTTTTAAACCACATTTCTTCTGCCCTTTTGCTGGGTGTATGGACAGCCAAGATGTTTGACGCTCATAGAGCAGGTGGGGATGAAGTATCTGACTGAAGGAAACTTTGGCACATTTTTGTGAACAGGATAATGAACCTGGCTAGACCAGGTGAGGACCAACCTCACAAACTACTAGAGTTTGTCCTGCTGCTCCTGGCAGGGTGCTCCTAGCAGATAAGCCGGCTCATCATAAGTTTCACAAGGTGCATCTCTTCCCCAACACAGCTCGACTTATTTTTTATAGCTGCTGCCTTTGTGTATGCTCATCCATGCATGAAATTGTGCATATTATCAAAGCCTCTTTTGTTATGCATGTTAACAACTTTATCAAAGCATTCTCATAATCAAAGTAAGATTATGATTACATTACTGTGTGTGCATATAACACAGATTTATAATTTTAATCAATGTCAGGTGGCTTAGCAGGTATTAGCTTTTTCACCTCATAGCGAGAAGAGATTTCATTCCCAGCAGCCAGTTCTTTGTGGAGTTGGCATGTTCTCCAGGCATGAGTTTCTTTCAGATGTCCAGATTTAATCCTAAATCCTACAATGATGCAAGGCATGACATGATGACCGAAGATGTATCTTTGTGATCTAATTTTAGGCTAGTTTGCCTCCTCAGTCATAGTGATACAAAAACACGATATAGGCCCAGATTTAAGAAAAGTAGATACATAAAAAGACATTATTACAGTGCTCAGCCCCCAATCAATCCTGTGACTGATTGCAAGTCTTCTGCATTTATATTTTTATTCAGCTAGTACCCCTTTTTTCTTCGAACAAGGTCTTAGCAATCAGTTGTTCACCTTGGTGACTCAAATCAGCTCTTTCTGCAGCTGCTGCACAATAAAAACCTTCCGGTGGTTGGCCGATTGAAAACTTTTAATGAGAAGCAGCAGGAAGTCTTGTGTACGCATTAACAGTCATTTAAACACAACAACAAGCTTCATCACAGCAAATGGGAGAGGATCTGAAAACAGGCTCATCTGAGTTTGATGAAGGTAAGAACAGATATTTTTTAAGTTTTCCACTGTGGAGACCATTTGGTCCAAATTAGGCTAAATAGATATTGATGTTTAAATGAAATGAAAACTTCCAATGTATTTGCATCTATGTGAACACATGATTAATTGAAGAAAAGCTGGGCCAATAAATTATCTATAGTGCCAATAGTACAGTACATGTTGTTAATCATTCTTGGTTCTTTTGCTTACTCCATGCCTCAACTACATAGGCAAATAAGACGATTAATCATATTTTTCCCTAATCTCCTCCTGCATATGGCACACAGGCTCTTCACCTACCTGGTTATACTTCTCCTTTTAATCTTGGTTTTCATACAACCTCTCCTCTGTGCCTCGTTCTCTTTGTCATGACTTGGCGTTTTTCGCCTCTTAACTCACGTCTATCTGTTAAAAAATTAAATTTGTATTATATAACACTGACAAGTAATGGGAAGCTGCAGAACAGCGCACACTCTCCTGCGGAGGGTGAATAATGACAGCACTTACCCACTTTCAACAACCTCTTTTCTCTTTTGCTCTCTCTCTCACACACACACACACATAAACACAATCTCTCTCACTCATTCTCTCTCTCTCGTACACACACACTGGAAATGGACCTTGTGGTCTATTGCAGATAATGTCTTTAACATTTTAAAGTAGAAGTATAGTACTTTACCCATCTCCAATCATGTCCGCTGTGTATTTCTTTCAACAAATCACAGAAAACTGCATCTACAAATGGCATTTTCATCTTAACCATAAAGAAGCATCCAAATATTGCTTTACATTTTTGCAGTTGCCCTTTAATCTCAGTGTCCCCAAACAGCAGAATGACCAAAGTAATTACAAAAACATACTGTAGACTGTGTTGCACTGGGAAGTATTTTACCAGTTTTTGACATATATATTTGTTTTCTCACAAGTAATGGATTCTCATACAGACATCACTTCTCCAGCTCAGAGTTAGCAAAATATTCTTTATCTTTGTGCAGCAACCTATCTGTTGAGGGAATTACAGAAACAACATGTGACTTTTGTACATTCAAAGCCTAATTTGCAATTCTTTCATCCCAAGTGGCAGTGAGAGATAACAGTTTGAATTTCTCAAAAGTTTGAAAGCCGTCATTACTCAGAAATTATGTAATATGGTGTTGTTAAACTCCCAGACCTAAATTCCTTCTTTTTTAGTGCCTGATAAGGCTGGCTGTGCAAAAAAATCCCTATGACAGCATTTTCAGCCATTTGTGAATCCACAGTCCACTATAGACTGAGCACTCAAACATAATGTTGGGAAAGTATTTTGCTTTTGAAGTTTCAATTCATCACTTGGAACCTGGAATTGAGAGAATTTCTCATCAGTGAGGATTTCTGCATACCCAGAAATGTGCAGGAAATATACTCAAAATTAGATAATAACTACACCTTCTCAGAAAGACCTAGCAACTAGAATGCAAAAAGCAAAAAAGTAAGCTTGAATTACTATGAAGGTATTTATAATATCATGTCTTAATAACTAAATAATAATAAATAAGCACTTCAAAAGAGATGTAGATGTTACACACAAATACAGATGCATATTAGGTTTTCTGTAAGGGGACATCTCAGGCTTGTTATGATTTTATGTCATTTATATACTGTTATAATGTTGGATGTCCAAAACTTGAGGTGAATATATGTAACCATGCTTCCTGCAAGTCAAAAGTTGGGGCTTCAGCCCGCTCTCAACGCGTCCTTTGTAAATTCATCTGTACTTCTCCATTTAAATGACATCAGATAATTCGCTCATGCCCACAAACAGCATCCATTCCACAGTCTTTGTTACTAATGTTGTTCCATGGATTATTCACATTGTCCACTTGCATATTTCGGATCGGATTCCAGTTCAAACATATAGACGTATTTGTATTTCAAGTAAAAAATTAGGGAAAAAAAGTTAAATCTTACAACTATTATTTGTTTACTTATCCTCCCAAACTGCTGGAAATCTGCTGAGAGGCAGCTTGTGGGAGCTAACCAATGAGAACAGGGCCTTAAAGAGACAGGCGCTAAAATGGCAAAGACTGAACTGAGGGGCCACATAAAGGGCCAGTTTGAGATAAATAATGAGTTTTTTTAACTGTAAATCATGCAAAGATATTCCAGTAGAGACCCAAAATAAAAATATAGACCTGGAAATATGTATGATATGTCCTCTTTAAATAGAATTGCCTTATATTTTATCATATACAAAAATAATTAAAGCTGCAGTGATTAATGTTTTTTATTTAACAATTATTCCATGTGGAAGGTTGCTCATAGTCACAAAACCACAGATAACTATCAAATGACTCTGTTCCCCTCAGGTCTGCAAAGCATTTTAGCATCATTTAGCTCATTATTTTGGTTTCATAGATACCATTCATAGTTTCCAGATGCAGCAGACAGCTGTTTCAGTAAAAAAATAAAAATTAAAAATCTATTGTACACTACTTGCCCAGCACCAAACAAAAGACAAATAAAGTTAGTGACTAGCTGATGAATGTGGTGGAGGATTTAGCAGCTAAATAGCCAGATATTTCCATCAGAAGTTGATGGAGACAAAACAGATCTAAAAGGACAGTAAATATTGGACTTACATTCTTCAGGTGGCTAGAAACACATCTCCAAATTATGCTAATGTTGCACTGCGTCTGCTGGATTTGTGGGCAACTGCTTGCTAAAGAAGGAAATATGCTTTGATTACCTGTGCATGGCCAGAAAACAGTCATGAAAGTGGTGTGATTCCACCTGAAATAAATTCTGGCAAAAAGGCTCTCAATTAGTGGGGATGTCAGCTGCAGCCCCAATTTAGGAGTTAGATTAATAAATGGGATGTATTTTCATGTGGAGTGTCTTGCCCAGTGCAGCTTTAATGTGCTTTGAGACATGCTCGTTGAAAATTTGAGGGTTCTTTCAGGACACACTCATGGCAGATGAGTCCTAATGCACGGGGTGTGGATGAGCAGCTGTGTGCCATACAGGACAGAGGAGGAGGATAGCAGGACGACAGCGGGAGGATAAAGGGAGGGGAAGCAGGTGGGGCGGACGGGGCGGAGGAGAAGACGTCTGCCAGGGGGGCTGGCTTGGCTCTACATCGGAGGGAACAGAAGGAAGAAAGAAAGTCTCAGGCATTCCTCATTTGTCTCTACCCATTTATCAGTCTCTGCCTTTTTCTCTCCCTCTGTTTTCACACTGCATCTGGACTCACTCTATCCCCCCCTTTTTTTCCTTTTCAACACCACTATTGGATTCCTCACATTGCCTCTCTTTCTCCTTCCTGTCCAGGCTCTATATGTCCTCTCATCTTTCATCCTTTTCTTTCATTCCTTTCATAGTTCTCTATCTCTCCTCAGCACCTTCTTGCCACTTCTGCCTCTTTGTGTGTGTTTTAACCATCTTCTCATTGCTCCATCTTTTCACGAGGAAAGAGCTTGGCGTGAGATCTGTGCCAGTGCAGTCTAGATTGTGCCACCCTACCAAGAGAGTGGGTGTCAAACACAGACACCAGCACAGCTTGCCAGGGAGATGGAACCACAATGAAGCCAATGGCTGCAGAGAAACATGAATATATGTCTGCTGCCACCCACTCATCCAGGGCCTGATCCTTTTGGTTCACTTGGATCTGAAGGAATAAATCTATTTCAAATAAAATCTGGGAGCTTCTGATGTTTTGTCCTTATTTCTACCACCATAATACAGCAAGAGTTGGTGAGATTTGTCTGTCGGTCCACTTGCCTGTGAAGTGATGAGAGCATAAAGGCAGTACTACAATTAGATAATTGCTCCTGCGCCTTCTTTTAACACATTTGCAAACATTGCGTTGACTGAAACGGGAGGAAACTACCATTAGCAAGTAAAAAGCTGCTAAAGTTTTTTATATGGCTTTTACATTCATAAATATATAAAAAGGCGATACATCCTTGCTAACCCATCCTAGCATATTTAATGGTATATTGCTTAGCAAGGATTATTATATACTGAAGACACTGATCAATAGAAGAGGTTGGATCCCTCAGCTGCTCAGTGGTTGCTCCAGAAGTTGTTTGTGAAGTTTCCATGTCTTGGTCATATTAGCTCATTATCCTATAGCAGATATACCAGTATTAGTACATATGCTGTTCAAAAAGTTACGTAAAGTTACAGTAGAAAGTGACAGTGACAGTGAGCAAGTGACTGCTGTAGAATGTCCTACTCAGTACATATCTTGGTCACAGTTCTTTAAAAAAACAAATGTAAGGTATTCTTATTTTGTTTATTTATGTAAACAAAAAAGAATATTGGCTGATATATTGTTATCTTAAAACACTCAGATATCAGTATTGGCAGCACATACCTAGTATCATTCTGGCTATAGTTTTTACACCTTTTTTTTGCTGTGCCTTTGGGTCACATTGGAATCCATCACACCTGCTGTGAATCCAGGCTGACTACAGCTGCCATCCTTTGCAAAGGAGCAAGCTTCAGACTTTTCAGAGCCACCTTTTCAAGCCCACAGGCAATGAAGATTTGATACTTAAAAGATAAGATTTCAGCGGAATATTCCTTTAAGTCATCTCCACCAGCTCTGCTCAGCTTCTACCTGTGTGCCGCACTGCTGTGCATGGAGACAGTGTTTTATTCATAGCTTACTCTTTGATTCTATATTGAGCCTTATTGTAGAGAGCAACCAACAAGCTTGCACACAAAAACAGGAATACTGCACAAAACACTTCAGGTAACTCAAAGAAAAAAAAATACATACATTAGTTCCCTGATTAGCAGGCAAAATTCACAACATGTTTGAAACAGTCAAAACAGAGCCAACGTGCTAAACCTCAGTGTTGCGGATCAGGAGAAAACTTAGAGAAACATTGAAGAGAGAGAAGGAGTAAGAGGTGTGAAAGATGAAAGATCAGACAACATGAGTGACGAGGGAGATGAGTAAGATGAGTGAGAAAACGTTGGGGAGGAACTTGAGACACATACACAGACACATTAACACAGAAAAACACTGGAAAATAAAAGAGAGAAGCGAATGATGAACCAAAGACAGAGGAACTTGAAGAATGAGGTACTGCTGGTGTACATCTTGTGAACTCTGTTCACTGTGAAAAAGGCTTTTCAGATATACTGGGATCAACAAATTTAGAAACAGATCAAGTGAGCTAAGGTTTGTGAATGATGTAATGTCTTTTCAGTTCTGATAAAGGTCACCATAGAGTCAATAAAAAAGTCAAATAAAGTACTGGGAATCAAATTAGAAAAACCTTTACCTGCATCAATAGGTTAACAGCACAAGATTCACAAGAGGCACTAAGCATATGGGATGTGCACTGAATAAGAGCAAAGTAACACGTAAACACTGAAAAAGTATGAAATTCAAATCTTTTATGACAGTTGCAGGTGGACTCAAAGTGGAGAAAAATAAATCTTACTATTTATAAAACAGAGTGCTAAGATTAGGACATTTGATACTGCAACCACTTGCAGAAGCTTTGTTGCAACAGGCTTTAAAGATAAATACACCATCACAACAATCATCAGCACAAAGAGACGGCAGCTTCTGTTAGTACTGTCATTTCCACCCCGAGGTCTCTTCACCGACCCTGAAATAAAGCCTCCTCCTCTGTGAGGTGCACACTCAAAACATGCACTCAACGTGCACTCCAAAGATTACAGCTCACATCCCAACACTTACACACACCAGGCCGTACCCCTCCTGACCCCCTCAATTCCGGTGGAAGCACCCCAAGATCAGCAGCTCGGCCGTGGGGTGGCGAGCGGCCTGGGCCAGTGTGACGACCCTGCTCTGACAGTGTCAATACAAAGCAATTTACAAGCACATGAAAAATCGACCCTCGATAACAGGCAATTTCTCTGCTCCGCTGCCTCAAGAGGCGTGACCCGCCTCGCGAAAGTGAGGAGGAGGGTGGAGGGGGGGGTGGGCTGGGGAATACAAAGAAGAGGAAGAGAAGGAAGAGGAGGAACGGAGGGTGATCATGGTCCAGTGGATGTGATTACAGCCTACTGTGTTCTAAAGGCCAGGGTGTGAGAGTTTGGAGGCAAAAAAATTGAGCAGTAATGGTGCAGGGAAAGGAATTGGTGCTAGCAAATGTAATAGTGATGTGAGTAGCAGAGAAATTACTGTGATGAGTGCGATGGTTGGATGGATGGTTGTGTGTTTGTGTGGACTGGAGGCCACAGGTGAGGACAGAGATAATGACCTCATTCCTCTTCTCTTTTGCCAAGACACTTTCTTCCTCACCGCTCTATTCATCAAGCCCTCTATCCGTCTCTCCATCCCTCGCTCCACTCTTTTTTCTAATTTCTGCCTCCTCTGTCGGAAAGCCAGAGGTCACACCTTCATCCTAACAGACAAGAACACACACAAAAGAAGAAATGTGTAGCGGTATGTGTCTGTGAAATGTGTGTGTGTGTGTTTCTCCTTGTCACTGGAACACACACACACACACAAACATACACAGCATGGAGGCAGATGTCATGGACTTAAATAGAAAAGGAATTTCTATTAAAACAACACTTCATCATGAGTTCATCTGTGTTGGGATAAAAAAGCTGCCTCTGTGCCATTCAGCGAGAGGAGAGGTCATTTAAAATTAACCACCCTCAGCCTAAATAAAGGTTTTGGACTAACAAAGATGACTTTTTAAACTTTTTAAAGTTTCTTTTTCAACTAAAATAAATGAGGTTCCTCAGTAGAGTGGCTGTTGTCATATTAATTTAGGTTTTCTTTGTTATGCACTTCTGTGGATTTTGGACTTCAAGATTAGTTCTGAACCTGCATTATAATGTGTGTATGTGTCTTTATGAGTGTACTTGTATATAAGATTGATCATGCATCTATATGAATATACACAAATACAATGGTATACACAAATACCATTTGTGCTAAATGATGGAAATTAATCCCACATATATTATATTTAAAGTCAGCATTTATCATTCACGAGAGACACATTATTGTACAGTAATTTCAATGTAAATGTAACAATAATGCCTGCATGGAAGGGAAGAAAGCAGGTGGTGATGGTGAAGTTTATCATACAATTCATTTTTTGTTTTATTAATCAAATATGGAATCTGAGACCTGTTTCTTTCAACCACACCAAAAAGTGTTTCTGTTGTCCTGTTCTGTTTCTTTCTCTTGCCCACCACTGGTTATGACATACTGGAGCCAAAGCCAACATTTCAAAATGTAAATTGGTGTAGTCACTGATCGTTATGCTGGAAGACTACATCCACACCTGATACCCACAAAAACTGAATTTTAGATAGTAACAGGTTGCTGAAACACCTGCATCCCCCAAAATATTGACCTGTCATCCTCAATGGTGGCTACAGTCCGGGTGTTATGAGTGTGTGACTGCAACAGTATCTAGACAGCACCAAACAACATCATTTACCCTTTGTGTGTTTTTTTCTCCATCATATGTTTGTTTCCGCAAGTGCGGTCAGTGCTCTAAAGGGTTACATAACATCACTGTCAACCTCTGTCTCTGTGTCATAGCGGTTAGCACTGTCACTTTACAGCAACAATGTTCTTAGGTTGAACCTTGGCACTGAGCCTTTATGTGAATCAGCAGATTAGTCTAATCAGTCCACGTGTTGTGCTGTGTAATGTATTGGAGACCTGTTCCTTACCTGCACTGTAATGCATGGACTAGCATAGACTCCCAAACTGAAAGACAAAATGTCAGCTTTAAGTTGCCTCCATTTGGTTTTTATAACAAATACAGAACATTATTTAAAAGATAACTATATGCAAAGCTGGAGTGGGACATACAGGTGGAGCATTTCTACCAATAAACTGATCTAATCTGCAACTGTTTCAAGAAACCACGCTGCTGTGGAAAAGAGACCGTTTTCTCTCTTCACCTGCAGCCAGCAGTAGGTGAAGCGATGAAAAAAGAATCACCAACAGCTCTGCCCAGTCAGAATCGATTGCTGAAGCCTTAGCACTCACTCCAAGGATCTATAACCGTATAGCATGGTAGAGAGCAAGGGTTTATACATCTGCTACACATGGTGAAATCCAACCACAATACTGTTTATTACATCAAGCAGGTAGTACTTCACTATAACCTACATCTCTAAGCTGGCGGTTTATTATCAGTTCACTAATAAGATAAAACTGTGTTCATTAAAATAAAGACAATTTTTAAGGTACGTCTTTCTCTCCCACACAGCTTGTTTGTTTGCAGGTTTAATTTCAGATTTACAAATGGTACAATAAATTAAATCAGTTACCTGTATTCCAGCCATAATGTAGTGAGTCATGGCTGAACTGAATTGCAATAAATTGTTGGGCGCTAAATGTATCTCCTGTTGATATTGGAGTTTCTTGGTTCAGGTCAATAAAAATCATTACTCTCATGACTTACTCCCTCTCATTAACGCTGAGTGATTAAATAAGGAGCTTGTTGTTTTTATTTACATTATTTTAACATTATCTCTGAAATCAGGCATCTGTAACAGAAATCATCAGTGGTAATAAAAAATAATGTTGCTGCACCACATACTGACAAACATGTTACCACCCAGCACTGATCAGTGTACCTGCTAGTACCTGGGTGTTTAAGTCGGTGCTAATTTCAACAAAAATGATGAGGAAAAATATTTGTTGAAGATCTTTTTATGATGAAAACAAGATTAAAACTAAATAAAAAGTAAACCTTGAAAGCAAAAACTATGACAAATGTATTATGATTCAACAAACTACATGCATCTGTGGAATCACACATTATAGCTCCTGACTGATAAAATACATTCTCTCAAATATATCTCTTCCTCAGTAGTTGATTTAGACACCTGTTGTGCTAATGAGTAGCATCTTGTATTGCAGTAACATTAATGTAAGATAAAAAAAAGAAAAACAAGAAGAAAAACAGATTCAGGGGTTACATTCATCTTAAATTGCACTGAAAATTGGACAGCAGGCAGCAACAAAACATCTAGGACAAAGGTGGCAATTGGCAGGCCAAGCACATTCATAAAATGTTAAAGTAATGTTAATGTAACATTATCAAGGGCTGTGGATGTGCATGTAACATTACTTTCAGTCGGCTGACATTTGTGTTTATTGGCTCTCTGAATGTATGCAAGATTAACGTGAACTGTCAACCATCTCAGGGCGTTTTCAGACCTGCGCTTTCTAGTCCAGTTTAGTTGGACTCTAGTTTGTTTTCCCACTTGCTGCAATTCATTTGGACGGGTCTGAACACTGCAATTGCACTCGGATGCGGACCAAAACAGCCATCTAGAGATCCTTTGAGCCTTTGAGGATGTGGTCTTGGTTCGGTCCCAAATGAACTGGTGTGGAGTTTGTTTGTGGTGGAGAACGTGATACCACCTCGAGCCAACCCAGGAGCAAGCAAACAGTTGCTTGAAACTGGCCGGAGAGTGAATTGAGGTCCGACATAGACTGGCACAACAAAGAACGTCCTTCCTGTGTTTATCTTCTTGCTCCTGCCATGGACACATCTGAATCTGACCAAGCAAATAGACCATAGGTTTGAAAATGCCCTAAATGTTCATGCAGATGTTTGTTTTGCATTAATGTTATCAAAAGTTTTATCTGCTTGTCACAAGTTTAACGCAGACAGTAAAAAGTATGCCACTGAATCCAGCTTCTGCTTTGCAGTGGAAAGCACAGGTAGCTCTAATATTGCCAAATGTGAGCAGTTCCATTCAAACTGCCAGAGTTTGAATAAGTGGCCAGCTGTGGCTCAGCAGGTGGAGTCGTCTACTAATCACAGGTGGGTGGTGGTTCAACCCCCTTTGTTTTTTCAGTAGAAATAGTGATCTTCTTCCGATTTCTCTGAATATAAAATACGTCTCTTCGCACAAACTTACCAAGAGTTTGCTATGATAATAAGCTGCAGGACTTATTAAGTCATACTCTGGTCTTGCTTGGATAGAAAAGTGTGTTTGAGTTTCCTGCCCACCTGTCTTGTTCTGCACCCCCACTGAACAAAGACCCCCTGCGTAGCACACCTGCAGTATCCTCATAAAAGCCCTCTGACATAAATATTCAGCGCGTGGGAGTGCAATACAGAGAGAAACACAGAGAGAGAGAGAGAGAGAGACACTTTGGCCTGTATTGTTTCCTCCCTACACCATCTCTGCTCACTCAGATCTCACAAGACAAAGAGAAGAGGGAAGCAAGGTACTTGAGCTACTAAAGTTCAGCCTTTTCTGTGCACAAACTCTGTGAATCTTTTGAAAACGGATCCTTACCAGAGTAAAAAGAATACTACAGATCAAAACTCCAGTCGAGATAAAGTACATTTTTAAGGCACATCTCATAGGGATTGTCACATCAACATTATTGTAATGTAAAAACCAGAAATGCCTCAAATGGATGAAGAAAACTGAATTAAATTTAAGAACGGGTGTGGCTGCTGCTTCTCAAAATATGACACTCCACCGTAACGTGAATTATGCACAAGCAGAGTACAATCCCTTGTAATTACACAGCGTGTTCTCTTTTCCTCTTGTCTTCATCGCCATCCAAAGCTTTTTTTTTCTCCCACATTCCTCATTCAATAGTAATTCTCTCTTTCTCTCTGACTCTTCTCCTCCTCCTTACATCCTCATCTTTTCGCTTGTCACTTTCCCTTCATGTCAATTACCATCCCCCCCCCCCCACCCACCCCTCCTTCCACTGGCACTGCTCGGCCTCTCTTCTACCTTCTCCATTTGTATACCACTATTTTCTCATCCTTCCTTCTCATCCCCCACTCCCTTTTTCTTTTATTTATACAATCTTCTTCTCTGCATGCAAAGCATCCATATGTTCATATTTTGTCTCCCCCTTCTTATCCATTCACTTTATTGACTCTGTTCACTTCGTTTCTGTCATTCCCTTTCTCATCCATCATGCCGCTCCCCTTCTCCGTCCTCTGTTTTGTCTGTTTCTGCATTCTCTCTCTTCTCTTAAAATCTTACCATATTTATTTCATCTTCCTGCAGGTCTTGGTTTCTCCTCCGTCAGTCATCTCACCGTCCTTCATCCCACACACTCTCTTTCTCTCCTAACATGCAGCATCTTCTCTCCTTCTCCTTCTATATTCATCCTAGCAGTGAGTGAGTGACCTGAATCTGTCTCATTGCATTACAGCCCCTCCCTTCTGCAGCTCAGAAACACATTCAGAAACCAATAGTGTGGCTGCCACCTTGCCTCGTGTGCCCTCATTTGTGTGTATGAGTGTAAGTGTGTGTAATTGAACCTGGAATGATAAGGAAGTAAGCCTTTGTACACTAGTAACACAAGTGCAATGGACCTGGCAGTGTTTTCTCTGTGTTTGCATGTGGGAGACAGTTTTTTTGGAGGCTATAGGTGTGTGTGGGTGTAGGCTATATGTGTGTGTGTGTGTGTGTGTACTTTCTGTATAGTATGTTTATCATTACGCCAAGCAGGGAGCCTTAAATGGATTTTAGCTGGGATGTATTGCCTCTTCTAGAAAGAAAGAAACTCAAGATTATCTCCCATTGCCAGTGTCTTGAACGTATGTGCATATATTGTCAAGTGTGTATGTGTGTGTGATATCTTCTATGTGCACAATGTCTGGTATGTTGTCAGTAATTGGCTATGCCTCACCATCCATCACAGGGCTGTTTTCCTCACGCTTTCTTTGCTCTCGTCAGTCACAAACTTATTCTCTCTTCTGCAGGGAGAAAAAACAAAAAACTTTTTTCAAAATGACTCTGACAAGTGTTTTTTTTTCCCACACTGAACGAAAGTATACATAACAAACTTTCTAGGAGGAGATTGTGTGGGGGTTGGATGGATAGAAATATCATATCTGCCAAGCACGAAAACAATCAAGGCAGATAGTACTGAGTTGTCAAAGACTGTGACACCGCCAAAACACTGAGGTCCCACCCTGGGAAAATGAAAATCATTGCAATGGTACAAAACATGTATCTCTTCTCATGCTACTTCAACTAAACTTTCATTTTGCAACTTATGCTTCCAAGATGCAGCTGCACCAACTTTCCTGGTGAATTCACTTGCTGCGTACGGGCTAATGGATGCACTTATTTTAAGTTCATGACTGTGTTGTCAGAATACAAAGCATGTACAAAAAGAAGTAAAAGTGAGAGAAACAACAGACATGGCGGAAACTTAGATTAAAACTTGGAGAATAATGCGTTTCAACGCTTTCGCGTGATGAGTGCAAGTCAAGATTCTCAAAAATGTATTACATGACAATAAGACACCAAAGTGACAGCCGTAGGTTAGTGATTTTCAAAAAGATGTCACATCCTCTTGCCTCACAGCCTCATCTCACAAAATCTCAAGATTTAATTCTGAAAACATTCACACAGGAATCAATTCAGTCTATCCTGGTTCAATTAACGAACAAATCAATGAATGTTCAGATGATAACTGCCTCTCCAAACCTTGTTAGCAACTTCAACCATAATGCCTTGTAAACATGATTGTGCAGCTACATGGCCTATTTGTTTTCTCAAATGAATTCAGAAACAGATTTTAGTTTATAGTTGGGAAAAAAAGGTTTACAGAACATGTTTTTCCAATTTGAACCGGGAGGCAAACACCAATGAGTGGTCCAATACCAGTGAGTGGTATGCATGCCACAATTGAAATTGGGTTTTTTTTCCCCAGGCTATGTTCCCCGACTAAGACATAATATGAGGCCAGCATTATAAAACTTACCCATTGTGAAGAACATCAGTTCAAGATGCGTTTTCAAATGTACTTGCATCCACAAGGGTATGACCTCAGGTGAGGTTTTGTAGAAACTTAGAGAAATTATGTCTATTCTCCACCCTGAATTCATTTTGCAAGTACACTGATTGGATTGGCTGTGAGGGTGACTGCATCATTAGTAGTGGACACCATGTTCACTACTGTCTTGTCCAGTCATTGGCCTGCCCTCACTGCAGTTCATTCTAACAATTTCCAGCTGCAGGAAATTCCTCTTTTCATATCAGAAAAATATTCAGCCTGAAGGTATTGTGACATTAAGATGGTACTCCACACAAACCAGGACCTCATGCTCCCCAGGCATCAAGGTTACCACAGCACATGAGGAAATATTCAGCTTTACACAGTAGCTAACGTGCCCTTCCAGATTGTTCCAGAGATCTTTCAAAGATTGTCGCTCTGGCTTCCCAGTTAAGACATGTGATTTGATAAACATGAGTCTGTGCCACATTTTAAGTGGAAGTGGACCAGAGAAGTGTAATCCACAGAGGAGCACTCTGCCAAGCCAAGAGGAAAACCTTCCACTGCCAATGATGTCCTCAGAGAGAAATAGGAAAGGACTTAAAATGCATAAAATGTTCTCCATCGATATATGACAAATGGCAATTTGACAGGGATATAAAATATAAAATCAGTGGGTGTTTAATGTGTAATTTTGATTAATAGGCTGCTGTCACTTGCTTTGTAGTGTTGTTCTGTAAATGTATTGGAGGTGTGCACCAGTCGTAACATTTCTCCATTATTCCTTCTTCAAAGTGAATTTACTATCTTACCTTGACCTTCGAAACGCAAACTGTGAACAGCTTGCAGCTCAGATGGCTGGGCTCGTGTGCTTCACATTAGCAAAACTTCAGATCTCATGTTTAGTCAAAACACCAAGGAATAAGTTTAGAAGCACATAAAGTATGAGTGATGAAAGATTGTGTATGTGTATCTCTGTTTGATCTCTTCTAAAAGAATAAAGTCATTCTGTTGTTCTTTATTGGAGTCTCAGCAAATATGTAAGTTGGTGTTTTCATACTCTAAGGCTCCAGTCAAGAAAATATAATTTTGTGTCTTGTCAAAATGTTAGGCTGTGTATTGCACTTTGGTTTTTATCTTTGTTTCTTTATTTCATAGGTGAAAGATTGACATAAACATAGATTTACATTTCAGTGTCGACATTATGTACATACCGAAACAATGAAGTGTTAAAAAAAAAAAAATCTGTGTGTGTGTTTGGGTCCACAGAGGCAGTGACCTGGACACGATAGTGGAGTGGGTGTAGTTAAATGGACCGTGTCTGAGGCACTGGACCCGTTCAGTGAAGGCTTTGCTTTAGTTGATGGGGAACCTCCGCTCAGACACACTGTGAAATCACACAGTCACAGCTCAACATGCCACATTTCATTGAGAGGTTTTAGAACATGTTATCATTGACTATGCCAGTGACATGTAACACTGCAGTGGATGCTTCAGTGATTAGTGCAATGAACAACTGCATTAGTAAAACATACTTGTCTTATAAGCTTAATTCACAGAGTGAGACTGCAGTGCACAGGAGTGTCCCTTCCCCTATTTTGCACTCCATATATCCACTCAAAATTCATTTCAGATGTCTGAACAAATTAATTTTAGCTGTCAGGTATCATCACTAGCAGACAATTTTGACACATGAAAAAAATAAAGTGGTCCATCCCAGGATAGCTGGACTCACCGGTGATTGGTAAATCTGTTGCAAAATGATTTTTTCCACAATCATCACCTCCACCAGCAAGACATATGGTACACAGTTTATAGGTTTTATAATTTCTGGAAGTCGAAGGTTTTTGGGCCACTTATGTGCAGAGTTGCCCGGTACAGCTTCAAATGTGGGGTTCTGTTTTGAGAAATACAGACAAGTGTCTGACTCAAATTAACAATGGCCAAGTTGCTGAAGTTTTGAATGTGCTACTTACTTTTTTTCATGATAATTTCCTCAAAGTTGATCAGTCATCTATAGTGATGCATAATTTCTGGTAATGATTGATTAAAGTGAGCATGGCTTAATCTAAATTTCTAGACATTTCATACTCCAAACTTCAAAAAATCAAAATAAATCACCCGTACATCCTACGGAGCTGAATTTTTTTTCAGTACATCCACTGATTTGTGTCAAAGTGGTCAATTCAGAAATCCATCACTTTATATTTTTTCAAAATATTCTCAAGCTGCGAGTCTGCAGTGATATTCAATATCTTGCTGTAATTTGTACTGTATGCACTACATTATATATTTCATCTAATTTTTAAACAAATTTCACCAAAATATTTGACAATACACCTGAAACCAGTAGAATGGTCTGTGATTTTTTTCAGAATTTTCTCACCAACATTTTGACTGTTGTAAGTGTTTTAAATTTAAACAGACAAAAATACCCCAGTCTGGCACATGTGATGTCATTGCCTCAAGTTGTAAGAAGGTGTGTGGAAACCATGTCTCCCCAGTGGTGCAGTCAGTAAGTCAGCTTCTCTGGGGATACAAAGGTTCAGGGTTTGAATCCCCAGGTGGCCAATTCAGACTTGCCAACCATGTGGCAATTTATGCATGTGGCATTTAGGAGCTGACAGTGTGACATGTCAAATCACAAATTGTCTGTATGCAGGTGTGCTTACACTCTCACCTTTACATGAATATAAAGAATAAAAACAAGAGCTGGGAATGAATAAACAGTGTGCTGGTATTTTTTGTATTTCAGTGCAGATAATTAGTACCCTACTCCTGCTAAGAATCCCCCCCCCCCCCCCTTGCTTATTGTTTCCTCAGTTGGAATTTTGAACTTTGCTGTGCAGAACAATGTAGGTGCAGAGTTTGACACTAGTTTCATAATGATCTGCTGTAGACAGACAGTTCCTCTGCACTTACATTAAATCTCAGTTTAAGGCGAGTACCTACAAGCAAGATTTGTGACATCACAACTAATTTGCAACCAATCATGGTCCAATATGCAACTTGCACAAGTATGAAGTGGAAACTTGATGCCCCCAGTGTACATACACTGAGAATGGGCTCGGACAGTGAAGTAGGAGACATCTTGCATTCAACAAGATGAAAAATATTTGCATATTTATAGATCCTGGGTTTTTCCAATGAGGGAGAAGGAGGAGATGTCATTTTAAAAATTTCAAACAAGGTAATTTAACCTTTTTTGCGGAAAACCTTATCAGACACAAATTATTATTTTTCAAAGCAGAGTAACATTATGTGTTTTCAAACATGTCTGGAGAGGATCTTTAAGGATGGGGGCATCTTGGAGACGTGTTGACTTTTTAAAGGTTTTATGAAATGGTACAATTGCTTTCTTATTATGTTATGTATTTCTTGTTGAAACAGGACAGTGAAGGAGTGTAACTGTAATAACATTAACAATGGTTGCCTTTGATTTAGGCTTTCTATGTCCAGGGCTCTGTGCTGCTCAGGCATGGGCCTGCACAGATACACAGACTACATAATGAACCATGACACTCAGGGCATCATATCAGGCAAGAAAATTATCACTAATTCTGATGATGAAAACGGCTCAGCGTGGCACCATGTTGCAGGTCTATCCTCATTTCTGTTCTCCAGCCGTTCAGTCATCCATCTGGCCGAGGAGCCTGGCTTTGACAAGAACTCAGGTGGAGGAAACGATGGAAAGGGCAATAGAGATAGAGGGAGAGGCTGATAGGATGTCTGCCTCATCTTGGCAACCCCTCCCTGGACTTTCAGCTCCTTTCACCTCCTTACACCTCTCCTTCCTTTTTTTCTCCCTCTGCCTTCCACTTCTTCCCCCCACAGGACTCAGTGGAGCGATGGAAGGAAACTGAGCCCAACCACCTCCACCTGGTCATTATCAGACAAGCACCTGCTGCCTTGTCCCCCCACTCTCTTTCCCCCTGTGCTCTAACTCTTGCCTGTTTTAGGTCCCACGTCCTCACTCAACCCTGACTAATGGGGATATCTCATTTTTGCTTTTTGGCAGTGTATGCATATGAGTGTGTACTGAGGCAAATTAAAAAAAATTTGAAACAGCCTGAGCCTTCAGTATGTGGTTGAAGACATGCTGGGTACCTCTGTTTTCTGTGTATTTTGCATGTCTTTCATCCATGGTGACACTGACTTGACATATAGTTTGACTTGACATACATATCAATAACCCTCCTCCACTGGAAGACAAAATGCTTAGCCTTTGCGTGAAGTGCAAGGTGAAATGTACTAAACCAGTTGTTACCATCGCTCTCAACTCTCTCTCAACAGTCCCGTGATGACTCCTGTCTGACAGGTTACCATGACTACCTGACATTGAAGGCACCTCTCCATCCATCTGTGCTGCAGCAATTGCTTCCATCGCACCTTGCTCTAACCCTCCCTCTCTTCCCCTCCCTCTCCTTCCATCACTTCTTCCCCTGCAATACAAATGCCATTCACTCAGAAAAGAGAGGAGAAGGTCGAGGCTGCTGGCTTTTTGAAAGCTCCAGCACCAGCAGAACTGAACTCACTCCACAAAGGCAGGAGAGAGGCAACGACAAGGAAAAGGGGCTATAAAAAATTCATGGCCAATAGAAAGGCAGTAGGAGTCCTGCAGTATGTGAACTGTGCACTGTAAACTTATTCTCTCTTTGTTTCTTGGCTCCCCCTCTCTGTGTTGAAGTCATTTTTTTCTATTAATGTTCTCTACTGGATTCCTGGCATTCAGAGCTTTGTTGCTTATTTTTTGTCGTAAAAAAACGACTGTGAGAAAGTCCAAAGTGAGTCGCACTGCTGTGAAAATCAAATTTAGATTAAAATGTGGACACAACACTGGACCAGAGGACATCATCAGATGTACAGTAGTATATATCAATATTATTATGCACACATTCAGTGTTCTTACTCTTAACTTACTCCCACACTTCTTTGTAGTATTTTTTTTTGTCACCAAAGCACTTTTTGTGTTTCAGTCAGGACAACATGTGCATTCGGCCTCAATAACTGCACTGGAGATGAACGACACAGCAACATATCTTTTGATTTTTGGTGTGAATAGAGTCATTTTTATGTACTCTCTGCACACTGATGTATGAGCTACTAGGGACTACAGACCGTAATATCCCCCACTACAGTACATAAAAGCACATCTGAGCATTTGGCAGCTGGGCCGGTTGGTAGATGAGCAGAAGCAGCAGAATTTTCATTTCATGCAGTAATTCAAGCAACAGTAAGCAGCGTAGTGTAGAGTAAGCAGCAGATTGGGTGAGAACCATCTCCGTTAAAACAGGCCACCACATTCACTAAGAGTGCAGCTAATAGGTTGCTCATAATGAAAATTCTGCTAAAGACAAGTCAGATTAATGGACTATTGTAAGATTTCTGGACTGCTGCATCATGTGCTTTTACATGGATATGCAGAGCTTTGCAATCTTTGGTAATTTGTCCATAAACTTAAATGTAGCACTTATGGGTGATTATTGGATGTAAGTTGCAACACTTGTAAATAAAGAGGCAGTTAAAGTGACATGCAGTTGGTGATCATTTTAAACCAATTTATTTGGAGCAGAAACAAAAACTATTCCCATTTGAACTTTGATTTTCTTCCCTTAAAAGACAATACCCTCATGTACAATAGACCAGCTTAACCGTACATATTGTGCAAAAACTACAGTAAAAATTTTAAATTTATGTCCTAAGGGTTAAGGTCATCCTGCAAAAGAAGATACACTTATTTTAGGTGGTTTAACATTTGATGTCCACATCCTGGTTATCCCTCTATGTTAAAGGAATAATTTCCCATTCTGGGAAAATATGCTTATTTCCTTATTTTCAAGAGTTAGATGAGAAGTCTGATACCATTTTTATGCTGATCTGTTAGCTACTAGCTTTCATTTTACTTCTTTTAAAAGGTCTTTACCTTTAAAAGTATGATCACTTGTGCAGTTGCCCATGTGGTATACTTGATATGTTGTCCCTGTGGACTGGTGTATGTAGGCAAAACGTCTAGACAACTTAAGCAGAGGATCAGTGAACATAAATGTTCAATCCGTAGAAATGATCAGGATTATCCCATTGCAGTTCATTTTAATGACTTTACCCATGATATTTCCACATTTTGTATAGAAAAAGTGTTCCTCCTCAAGAGATGGAGTAACCATGATCTTCTGCTTAAGCAATGTGAAGCCCACTGGATACACACATTACAAACTCTCACCCCTCATCTTAATGATGAACTATTACTTCATGTGATGTTATAATGTAGGCCTATATGATGGCTTTTCCCTGATGTTGCCCTTTGTTTTTATTCTCTCCACTCTCAGGCATTTTCCTTTAACTCCTGCCTGACCTAATATGGATGAGTTGATCATCTTGACATTGATGTAATGTCACAAATTTATTACTTATTACTTACTTTTTCTATATATCCTTATACATTTGATAGTGTTTATAGATAATAACATTGACTGACTCAGATTGCTATTGAGCTGATAAATGTGATTTTAACATTTCCATTACATTTGTAATATTGTCAAGATGTATCATAGAGATTTGTATCTGATTGAGGTCAAATGATCTGTGAATTGTAGGAGGAGTTCACTCTGAGCCACAACCTTATTGCATCTTCTGTGAACCCTGCCTTTTGTGTATAAAGATGTTTATTTCCATTTGTCAGCATATACCTGAAGAAAGTCAATGACCAAAATGTTGTATATATTAAAGTATCTTTACTGAGCAAGTGAAGACAGGGTGTCCCTTCTCATTTTTAGTATGTGTCTACTGGTGTGCAAGAGATTTTTGATGGTCTGTTGATTTTTTGGCCACGTAGGGACAGCGGATATAAGACACTTTTTAAGATGTTATAGCAAACTTGTTAGCAAATTTTTGCTTATTTACTAACTGCCTACTGTAGTTACGGAGCAACATTATCATTCATTTGTCTTTATTTTTCTAGCCACCTGTATGTCCAATATTCACTCTTTTTTTGCCCCTTTTTTGGTCTCTACCAACTGCCCCCAAGGGAAATGCTGCTAAATGATATATGGTTGCTAGGTATATATATGCTAGGTTCACCAGCTAGTTGCTAACTGTTTCTGTTTGCTATTTGGTGCTGAGAAGGTTGTGTACAGTGGCTTAATAGAGCTTTTTCACTGAAAACAGCTGCCTTATACTATGAGAGTGGTGAAAGTAAACCAAAACAGTAAAGTTGCAGGTTGGACAGTTGAACAATGAGCTGAAAACTCGCTATAAAGCTTCATAAAGCCAAGGGGGCAATTAGCTTAGCTTAGCATCAAGACAGGAAGCAGGGCTGTGCAAAGTTAAAAATTGGCCTAGCAGCAGTTTCTTAAATTCACTTATTAACACTTCTGCACAGAGGAGTAGTTATAGTTTCCACCTGCTTCCAGTCTTTCTGCTAAGCTAAGCTAATTACCTTCTGGCTCTAGCTTTATAGCTACTCTTATTTTCTACTCTTTACACTTGACTCTTACAAAGTAAGTGAATAAGAGTATTTCTAACTAACTAAACTATTCCTTCGATGCTACAACAGGTATCAATGTACTAGCAAATGTCAAATGTTTATATGGATATAATACACACATGAAACCACAGGGAATCATCACATCCACAGACTGGAGGGAACAGACAAGCTGCAGTTCATTACTGAGAGACAATAAGCTCACACACGTGGGGTTTCAGGTTTATCATGAACATGGCATTGTCCCACATGGCGCCTATGGTGATGAAACCTAAAGGTCAATTAAGAAATATCATCTTCTACAGGTAAAGCATTAAGTGATACCATATGATACTTGCAACAGCAGGTGTAATACAGCTTCCCTGAGCAGCACTGTCCTCATCTACATAATTAACCCTTTCTCTTATCTTCCTGCCACAACCTGGTGAAGAACTGTACACAAGTAGTTAAACCTCAATCTCCAGGTAGCTGTCAACTCTGTTACACACACACACACACACACACACACACACACACACACACACACACACACACACACACACACACACACACACACACCTCCACAATGGCCTCATCCCCATGGTTAATTAATTGAACTAATTAAGGGTCCTTGTGTCAGTTCCATTGCCAGGCAATGTCCATGCCTTATCTCAATCCCACAATGCACTTGATCACAAGCTGCTGTGTTTGAGACGTTCCCAAGGAGGGATTAATTAATTCATGAGCGCCGGGCCGTTAAGACACACCACATCCCTCTGACATCAAAGTGACAGTGGTGAATGCACTGGTGGAAAGGCGGTTGTGTGGAGGCGGAGTGAAAAGTAGCATGTTCAGAGCTACTCTGTTGATCACACATGAAAGGCCGACAGACAAACTGAATGTGAGGGTCAAAGGGCAAAGCTTAGGCAAAATCTTTGAGGGATTTAGGAAGCATCTGGCATCCTCTGATACGTCTAATCAGCATTAATAATTTATCATGAAATTCATTATAAGTGACTTCTAAGCTGATTTCACATACGCATGTCTCTGAATAAAAAAAAACAAAATGTAAACATATTCTTTCCATTTCATCTACTCCGTTTTGTTATCTTTAAAGAACATGCAATGCAATTTTATCTTTTTTGACTGCTACGCATCGTAGCTAATTACCGAGCAGAGAAATAGTGGAGAAAATAATTCTACTTATTGTCTAAGGAACTGCTCTTTCAAGAGCCATTCAAATAATTGGAGAAAAATAACCAACTGAAAAATGTGTACATATCTATTTGACTTCTTTGTTGTGCCCCCTCAAAGCTTAATGCCACAATAGACCTAAAGAGATTCATTCTTCTCTCAGAGGAAAAGCAGCCCCTTTCAAGTTTGGTTCACTGAAGCTGCAAAACACAAGGAAAAAATTGCAGCCAAAGACACACATTTGAAGATCAAAGGGGGCTGTATTGTGTGTTTGTGTGTGTGTCTGCATGTGTGTGTGTGTGTGTGTATGAGGGTGGAAAGAAAGAAAAGGAGCTACTGTGGACTGCGGCCATTAGCAACAATTCCAAAGCATTTTATCAATCCAGTGCGGGCCATCAGCTGGTTGAGTCGTGATTAAATTGACTGACGATGTCTTGTGTGGGAAGTCTGCAGTTGACCTCACCGACCTCCAGACAGCACACAGACTATCATACACAGAGCTGATAAAAACAATGCATGCATGTGAAAGCATTTTTGCACACACACATACACATGAGCGCTCAAACACATGAAGATGCCTGCACACACAGACACAGTTGATCTCTCCATCCTTGAGTGAAGGTGTGAGGGGTGGATGGGCTAATCGGACAGACTACTCCGAACCCCGGGGGACGGACCCGTCACCTGGCAGAGGAAGACAGGCGAATCAGACAGACCCCCCTCCTCCTATTCACAGCAGGGGGATCTCCACCGGGAACTACTGTGTGTGTGTGTGTGTGTGTGTGTGTGTGTGTGTGTGTGTGTATGTATGTGCGTCTGGGGAGGAAGGGAAGCTCAAAGGTGAACAAGGTGACACCTGGAAGTCAAGTTCAGCCTGTAATCAATTTGGAGCATTTTTGCTCAAGGGAAAAATGGGGGGAAATACATTAAATAAGAAATAAATGTCAAATATTGTAGTTTTAGTGATCTATAAAAACATAAATTACCATCAGTCATGAGTGGTTGAGCTGTGTTCAGAAGATTAGGTCCAGAATATACTATAGACGACCTCTTTAAAAGCTCTGGAGTGCTCTATAGAGATTGCCAACCCATGTGTGTTAATCAGACATCAGGAAGCTTTAGGTCAGTGGAGCAAGGAATGGATTTTCTCTGGCCCTGACAGGAAGACGCTGTGTGTAATGGTTTCTACCTGTGGAGAAATTAACAAGCCAGTCAGAACAAAGAAACATCAGCCAGCGAACTTTCACTCCACCTCAGATGCCGAGACATGGTGAAAGCTTTCGTTTAAATGCACTCGCTAGCCTTGATTTTGTAACGGACATTACAAGCATTTAATTGCACTGTGGAACATTTGTTAAACCTGCAATAACTGATTTTTTTTTACTCTTGGCAGCAATGGAAACAAGTTCTGAACACAACACTGACATATCTTATTTTGAGTTGAAATGGCAAAATTGTTAGCAAACAGTTACTTATTTACATCCAGCAGTTACAGAGTTATGTGTCTGTCCAGCTTTACCACCTCCCAAAGGAAATATCTGGCTCTTCAGTTGCTAAATGCTTCACTACATCCACCAGCTGTTAACTACCTGTGTCTGTTTGCCATTTAGCACTGAGCAGGTTGTGTACAGTTGTACAGCTGTTTTTTGCTTTAACTGAATGAATACTATTTGTTCGAAGTATATTTTTCAGTTAGAAAAGTTTTCCTCTGTACCTTTCAAATTATTCATTATGGGTTCAAGGCATTAGGAAGGTGGTGCGATAAAAATGTCAATGTAGAGAAAGGCAGTGACTGCGTTCTCCATGTTGAAATAGTCTACTAAAAGGTTATATAGTATATCCAAATTATACTGACCTCAAATATACCACAAAACAATTAAATTGTTGTTTATTCTTTCTTCTACCAGAAACCCCGAGGACAAGTACTAATCAGGCAGGAAATTAATTCAGCAGAAATGTTTGCAGCTTTATAGAAATAAACAATCAGCAATCTAGGTTAGGCTAGATAGGCTTTGTTAAATTAATTGATTCTGATATTTGCTTTCTAATCTAAAGACTTAAAATTTGGCGATGGAAACAACAAACTATGAGGACAGATTGAGAATTTTTCAAGTTTTTCTTAATACAGTACTCACATGCCACATGTAGCCTTAGTTAAACGAGTTGGTGTAATAATTTCTTCATCAGTCGTAATTCAATTCAAATATGCACTCAAGTTCAACTGAGTCTAAATTAGACAAATCAAGTGGGGTCCATGTAGTTTAATGAAACACTGGCAATAAACGCATATAATATAAATAATAAACACATGACAACCATGGTGAAGATACTTGGTAGTTGTATTAGCAAAACTTTAGTTACCTAATGAATGCTTTTAGCTCTGTTGGTGGTCTCCACCAGCTCCCGAGGGAAATATCTGTCTCTTTCACCACTGAATACTCAACTTGGTTCATCAGCCAGTCGCTAACTTTGTCTGCTGTTTGTTGCTGAGCAGGTAGCAAACAGTGAGCTTTTGTGTTGAATTCTCTATGGGTTCCTCATATTACATATAACCAAAAACTATCCATTGTTACTATAAATATATTGATTATAGCAGCTTTAACTTCATCTGTCTGGTTACAGGTTGTATGTGTGCATCTGGGTCAAGGTGGAGGCTTTAACAACTAACCTTACAGGCAACATCTTTTCTCAATATTCTACTGCAGACTTGAACTTGCCTTGGGGAGCTTTGTATAGTGAAACTGTGTGTGTGTCTATGGTGGGCTGAAGGTTGGCAGCACCTGTACTTAACACCCACTCCTCTCCTTCAGACACACACACACACACACACAGAGCTTTTTCTGTGCACCTTAAGTTAAGAACGGTGACAGTAATCCATCTCGTAGCATCCCCCAACCAGTCACGGCTGTCACCTTCGCCTCGCCAGGAGCAACTTAACTGCTCACCGGATTTAGGGGCCCTATAGTTACCACTGCAACTCATGGTGCCTCGGTTCCGCCATGCTCTTGACGCAACACACATTGACAGATACCAAAAGACTCCTCAGCTAAAATAGAATTCCAATTTCACTGGGTTCAGCATGTGATAAAACACAGAGCCCTCTTCAATTGTAACTAAACGAGATTAAAGAGGAAAAGGGGAGGGGGGGCAAATATAGATCATGGCTTTATTAACTATGGCAACAGAATTTTGCATGCACGGAGAGGTGGAGGAGGGTGAAGAAACCAGCATCTTGTGCTTTGCAAGGAATTTATCATAATGTTCGCACTGCAAGATCATTTGCCTCTTGACAGGATCATTACGAGATTCACTGCTCCCACGACCATTACGCAATTTCAGCGTTCCTCCTTGGATGGAATTTTAATTGAATTAGCCCGGCTGGTTACACATGGTGCGAACGATAACATTTTCTGTCTATCTGGGCTCATTGAATCCGCTGGGGGAGAGAGAGAGGGAAGTGCTGACGGTTTAAGGCAGGCCATGAAAAAAGGACAAGGTGGTTTTGCTTCATTCCAATGTGCTTTCTTCTTGGTCTCTCTCAGCAACAATACATGCTATGAAAATCACTGGCCTTGCCTATCTGAGCCAGCTGACGCACTACTGTATTACACACCCAGAGCCACTCTTCCATGTAAGTGCCCATGTAAGCTGAGGGCAGTGCAAGCATGATGTATGGTTAGGGGGTAAACGTGTTAGTATTAACACCTCTGGAGAACAAAACCCCCACCAGCCACTCAAGTACATTCCCATAAGAATGATTAATGATACTGGTCATGTTATGAAAGGCAGGGAGATGGAGGAGGGAAGCTGTCATGCTGGAGGCTGACAAGAAGGTTTCTCTTGGTTGTGAACATTTTGAACCTTAATTCTTTGATACTAAATGACACAACCCATTAAGGAGCTAGGATTAATATGCGTGCTGGGTGTCATTTTTTGTTTCTTTTTAGTTCAGTGCAGATACAATCAGATACAAAACTGATACCTTTTCACACCCATACTATTACTAGGATTACTAACATATTTTTCAACAAAATCAATTTTTAGTAAACAAAAGAGGCCAAAACTCTCAAACATAAAATGTCAACACATAGGCATAAGAACTCAATAAATATTATTTTAAAATGGGAACATTTAAAGAAAGAACTGTCTAATTAAAGAATAAGTAGATTAGAAATCTGATAAAGCATTCACCAAAAAGGCATTCATATGTTATGGATACCCATTCATGCATAAATCCTGTTAAACCTGACAAAAAATCATCTTCACTGCATCACTAAAGAGAAACACAGTCAGCAGGGCTACAGTTGTGACTGGTTTGTCACATTTGAAGTGCACATGTAACAATCAACTGCAGGTGTAAAGCGGGTAGATTAGCAAGACTAGTAAGAGTCTACAGCCATGCTAATGGCTCTGATAGACACAGTGCATTAAGCTAAATGCTAATGTCTGCATAATAACATGCTCACAATGATAATGCTTATATGATGATGTTAAGCAGGTATAATATTAACCAAGCTAACTGTCTTATTTTATTATACTAAAATTTTAAAACTCAGGGGATCATCAAAGTTATGACGATTCATCCTGAGGGGAACATGAACGTCTGTCCCAAATTTCATGGCAATCCATCCAGTAGTTGTTGAGACATTTCACACAAAACCACAAATGTCAACCTCATCTTGCCGCTACAGAAAAGGTCATGGGCTCACCAAAGCCATAATGGTTAATCCTCTGGGGACCATGAATGTTCGTATAAATTTCCATGGTAATTCAGCCAATCGTTGTTTCAGTATATATTATATAGATATTTCAGTCTGAACCTCAGTGGTGGACCGTCTGACTGACCTTGCCATGTATAGCCATGCTGCTAGCATGATTAAAAATAACACAATTTATGGAAGATTATGGTAATTCTTCAACTCTTTCCTTTGTCACTGAATCACTGAGAATGAGAATCTATCCAGGGTTGTGCAGGTGGTGGACAATCCTTGGAAATGAGTAGGGAAGAGTGTTTCAGGTGGAGCGAATATACAAAATACACACATATTAGGATTCTTTAGCTAGTTAAATGGCATTAAATGATATGGTGAGAGCAAAATAAAAGATCTGCATGACTACTTTTTCCATCCACTCATAAAAATGGCAGGAGTCAAAAAAAAAAAAAAAATCCAAGTCACATTTTATTTAGCAAAAAATGTTTAATCTCTCCTTGATGCGTGTTTATTTACAAGTAGTAAATCTGCAAAATAGGAAATAACAGAATATTTACACAATGAATGTTGACCTGCAAACTTGTGACAGTCGCTTCAAGTCTGAAACTCTAAAAATGTATCACCTATTGTAGTATTAAAATTCCTTTGCCACCTCTGTCTGAAATTCATTTGCTTTGCCTTGGATCCTATGCAACTTCCATTTTGAAAAGAAAAAGAAAAGGAAAGAAGAACTACTGGATTTTCCAAATTCTGAAGAGAGCAGGAAATACAACAGAAAAGAGAATGATGCCAGGACTTGCATTTGATTTGACCATGGTTTGGAAAGGCAAAAATGTGACTAAGCATGTCTAAAGAGCCGAGAATTAAACTTGAGATACATGACTATGTGCTGAATCCGCTAATTCTGAAGGCAGTGCAGTAAACTTAATTTGTTCATTTGTTCTGATTTGACAGAAAAACAGCAGAAAACCCAGCAACTGTCAAACTACAGTCGGCATGTTGTTCTTGACAAGCTCTAAGTCAGCCTCAGTCAGCAGTTGATGCCAACTTCTCTTGATGACACCAAACACTCTTAGACAACAGACATGCTTTATACCACCTCAATAACAATAAATACAAGTTCATTATTACACTAAACAGTGCAAACTGAAGGACAGAGATGGGATTCTTTTTCTTTTTTTTTTTTTTTAAAGATTCATCTGGACTTGCAAAGCAGGTCAATCTTAAAGGCAAGTAGCCATGCAAACGAGAAACAAGCCGACCCCCTTACTAGTCATTTAATCAACCAAATTACAACCAGAATACAACACAAATGGACCATGAACCTGAGAATGAGTTGAGAATATATAAGTGTCTTTAAAAAGCCTGACAGATCACCAGCTGGACACTGCAGCCTCAGTTGGTTTTCATCTGTGCACTTCTTGAGGGAGCGAGTGGATTTGTCCCAACTGTACATTGAACTCATACAGATCATGTAAAAGGACTGCTGTTGAGAGCACTGCTAAGCTCTGGCCTCAGCAGCCACCTATTTCCTTACCATGTGATCTACAGTAAAAGCACCAAAATGTACAGATGCAGCAAAAAGTCAGCTGTATACAGAGAAGGGAAAACACATGGTAAAAATGTTTGTAATGTGGACTAAGCATATTTTGGTGGAGTGCTCTCTTAAAGATGATTCAAACAGAAATGATTTTACGTGTGTAGCCAGCATGGTCAGCTGAAAAGAAGAAATTTCTATCCCCAAATCGGCCAGAGTGGTCCCTAAAGACTTTTTTGGCAGGTTTAGAGTAAACTATCAAGTTCTAACAGGTATCCAGCTGAACTAGGCTCATATGCTCAGCTGTAGAAAGCAATGTCACATCTCAAACATGTAAACAAAATGGATTGACAATAATTTGGGAGGTGTGCTCACTATCCTGGATGTGAGAGAAGATTGATTTTTTTTTTTTTTTTAAGGAACCTGGCGAAAAATGAACAGCAACAGCATTTATGATCAGCATAAAATGACAGCCCTAATGTTTGATAGAAAAACAAGGTACAAGAGTTAAAGCAGCAAGTCACATTTCCATCACAAAGACACAGATGTTCATCTGATGCAACAATTTCATTTTTGATCCTTGAGATCAGGAAAATAAACCTTGAGTCCGGTCAAGTACTTCAACTTCAGGCAAACCAAAGAGAATTTTGTCTTCTGTGTACCGTAAAATGTACAATTTACATGTTGAAAATAAAAAGACAAAAAAGAAAAAAAAAACAAACCTGATTACAAAAAATGGCAAACACCTTTTGTTCATCATGAAAAAGTATACAATTTACAAATGAAAACATCAACAAAAACATTATACAGACCACAGTTTGGTTTTCGGCAAGCAGAAAGAAAAAAAAAAAAAATCTGAAAACATTATTTCTCACCACAAAGTCAAAAACCGTGACTTCAAGACTTCAAAAAAAGGAGAAACAAAGAAATCCTCTTAAGAGAACAATAATTAAAAAAAAAGCTTAAGCCACACATGGCGATAGGCTAGTTTTGAAACAAGAGCTGCAGGCTAAGGGGAGGATTACTCAGCCTTGTGGAGCTAATGAACAGAGGTGTCTCACCTCTGTATCTTTATATATTCCTCCCTCACGGATAAAAGCTAAAACCCCTGTCTCAAATAGATAGGTTAGGAGGTGGAGAGAAACACTCGCTATATCTTTTTGTCGGCCCTCTATTTGGGTATTAATATTGAGAAAATTGAAAAAGAAAACGTGGCTTTAGGCTGAAAACAGCTTTCCCCACTTTGTTTTATCACTAAGGGGCTCGACTAAGCTCTACCTGACCTCATTGTGGATCCTGTGAAGACGTAAACAAAGTCTGCCAGCACCAAGACTTTGGCTTTGCTCTTGCAGGACTGCATTTAAATTAATGACCCTTCAAGGGATGGATAACACAAACTCAGTACCCATGGAATCCTAACAGTTAGATATGGTGGTTTCATCGTATTGGGGCAAACAGGAATATTTCAGGTAGTGCAATGTAGCTACTTCATTGTTCAGTCACAATACCATGATCCACTGAACTGTCATTTCTTGACCCTTGAAGAGAAGAACCAGCCGTGGCGCCAGACACTATCGTGGCCACGGTAAAGCAACGATCCTGTGAGTATATATTTGGTTTTCTGAAACCAAAAGATTGCACTGATTGAATTGGAAACAACAGCAACTTCATGTCATCGCCATGACATTGTGAACTGTCCTGAACTCGAGGAGAAAAATCAACTCCGCACGTCGTCTCGCTTCCCGCCATTTTCAACAAGGATCTTCTGGTGGGTCATCACTCAAACATTTCTTTTCAGTCACTAGGCATGTTCATATTTAAAATCATACGGTAGCACATTCCATCTAACAAAATGTCTTTGCACTAAACAACATTCAAAGAAAACATGGCACAGTACGACTTTTTTGTTTCTTTTTCGTTGTTTTTTTTTTTGTCTACGTTGTTTTTTTTTTGTACTTGAAATATCAAATCATGTTTTATTGTTGTATTTTTATTGTGTTTGTTGGTTAAAATGAAAAGGAAAAACAACAGAAATGTTTTTTCTCCCTAATCTTTCTTTAAAAACGTAGCTGTATTTATATATAATATCTATATAGTCTTCCTTTGTAACGTTTCTGTAAATTGTGCAAATTCAGCAGTAATACAAGTGGCGAGAGATCAGAGAGTGGGCAGTTGATTACATTTATACAAAAAAAAAAGAAGAAAAAAACCTAACATCCTTTAAAAGCGTGACGCCCGTCGGAGTCACATGACCTAGAGAGCCTCTCTCCATTGGCTCATCACAGATCGGTCCATCCTGCTAATGACGCCATATATGGAGTTCTTTTCCAGGTTTCCATTGTTTCTTTCCTGACCATCGCTTCATCACGACAAAACTCCGGAAATCAAAATCAAGCAAACCACAAACACCAACATCCACAATAATCAAATGCTGTCATGTCGACATGTTCTCCATGTATGCATGTGTGAAAATGTCCGGTGTCCCAGTCTCTCACACAGACAAGAGCCCACACGCCATACGGGGCTGCAGACAAACACACACATACACATGTAAGCATACACAGGCCCGCCCATCTCTGCCGAACCCCCCCATTTTGCAGTATACTGCTTCAGTCCTTTTGCAGTTCGTCTGTCGTATTGTTGGGGGTTGGAGTTTTGTTTGTAGTCTGGGTGAGAGGAGCGAGGGAGAGAGACAGATGGCAAGGAGGAGTGAAGAGAAGGAGGAGACGGAGGTTGCTGGATGGTCCTCAGCTGGCCAGGGCCATTGTGTCGATGACCTGCTCCAGCTTGCTCCTCAGTCTCTGTCTCCTCGCCTGCTCGTCCCGCTCCAAAGCCGACAAGATCTGAAGATAGAAAGGGGGAAGAGGTCAGTGAACGTTACAAATGTGGATTCTTTTGATTTGTAACATGGAGGAATTCTACCCAACACAAGGCTGTCAGCATGCCGCCTGACTGGTTCATACGTCATAAACACAAATGTTTGGTGTTTCATTTAACCTGATTATGTTAGCTCTTAAACCTGAATCAACTGTTGAGTGAGGCAAGTCTTTTTAAATAAGCTTGGCTGTTCTTAGCCTCTTTTTTTTGAATTCCTACAATAACACACATGCATAGGACTGAAATATCACCTATGCAAACATGAAGACACAAAAAACTACAATAAGATGAAAATGCCCAAAAATGAAGGCTAAATGATGAGCTGCTGTTGGTCAAAATGATCTAGATTTTGTTAGAAACACTTGAGATCTCACCTCATCCTTGTACTTGACGATGTAGGAGTAGATCTCGTGTAGGGCTGACATGCTGTTGAACTGGTTGGCGTGCAGGCGTGACTGCTCCGCAAGGTAGGCACTCATGTCCTGGTCACTGATGGCCGGCATCCTGGAGATATCGGAGTAGTACCTGCAGACACACACACACACACACACACACGAAAAGGGTTGACATCTTGCACATTTTCTCGAAAACAGTTGTAGGACAAAACAAATTCCATATATACTGACATACCTCTCTACCCAGTTCTTGTAGTTGGGGATGTCTTTAGCGTAGAGCAGCTTGTTTGAAGGCGAGTCCTTCCCTAGTTTATGCTCTGATGTTGAACAGGAGTCCATGAAGGTCTGGGCCACCACAGACAAGCAGGCGTCTGTAATGCTGTTCTTGTGGATGTCAAAGACAAACTGGGGGTTCTTGATCACGTTCACCCAGAACCGCAGTGGAAGACTAGAAGGATTAAGGGGGAAACAAGGGATGTAGAGGAGGACTCGCAGTTAGACTTGACAAGCTATTAGGGTGCGGGGAGAACTGCAATGAATGAAGCTGCACACACAGCTCTGTGAGTGATAAAACACCCAAGGTAAGAAAGACAGAGAGAATAAGGACACTGTACATTCTGCTGCACTGCCAATGTTAAAGTGTTGCATAGATGCTGGCTTACAGACCGAGTCTTTTTCATATGACAGCAACACTATAACGAAACACAAACAAACACTCACCAGTTGCTCTTCCAAGTGTGCCGCACATCAGAGTCTGATATGGAGTGTTTGTCAGCCTGCTCGTCCAAGAAGTCAAACATGTACTTGATGGCGAGCGGCAGGGCGCTGCCTCGGTGCGCTGTGCTGAAGATGGTCTCGAACAGGTCATCCACAAACTTCTGGAGCGTACCCTGAGCAGGAGAATCACGACCGGCTTAGTTAGTTTGCAAAAAACACAAAAAAAATCTCCCTGTGTGTCCTTATAGAGGATGTATCATGATGTTTCAATTCTAAAACATGCTGAAGCACAAGCCCAGTTTCTGTGTATTTTCATGCAAAAGAAGAGAACTACAATAAAGGGATATGTGAGCAGGTCAGAGCTTATAGAGAAGGACTTTAAGGTAAATAATTAAGTCTTCTGCGCCTTTACATCTCATTATAAATGAAAAGTACATATCCATGTTAATTACACTTAAATGAAGCATTGAGCAGTTGAGTTACAACACTATTTCCTCTGCTTGCACATTCATCTTTGGTTGTGTTGGTCTGGCTGTAGGCGATGGCTGTCAGTGGCAGGTGTTTGAGAATGACAGTGCTTTGCTTTTAGTACTCCAACTTTCTGAGAGTTTGAGATGATGCTGAGTGCTCAGTCTTCTTTACAGTATTTAGGATGGGCCCCGCTGAGAGTTCAGCCTGAGGCTCTTCTGCAATGTTTTTTACCACATCACACAATTCTGAATCCTCACAAATTCCTCTGAAGTCGAAATGATTTGATATTTCCCACAAGCTTCCAGCACGTTCTTGGGGCCACTTTTTTACAAAACCTTATTTAAATCAGCCAGTAGTTGAATCTGCAGTTTTGTACTCATTCACACATCCACAAATCAGCTTCCTAAACACACAAAGCTGTGGGGGCTGTAATAAATAAGATCAAACTGCAGCGCTCCAAGTTCCCTCATTGTCTTCCTCTGGCTTGCATCTTAATAATTTCTCAATCGAGGGAGCATTGATGCCGCTAACTTTGCACTTTCCTACCTGGAGCTCCAACAATGGAAATCTAGAGCTAATGAGCGAAACATCGGGGGAGAGGAAGTATCAGGGTGAGCTGAATCACCAAGACAGTTTGTACTTGCAAATGAGAGCAAAAGCCTATCACTGTTGGTAGGCTGTATAGGCAGTTTCTGTGTGTTTGTGTGACTGTGTGCATGCCTGAGTCCTTTCAGGAGTAAGTGAACAGATTTGGAAAAAAAAAGCAGGGATCCATGTGTACTTTGTGCGTAAGGTCTAGGCCTTTGTAGAGGCTAATAAACACCCCAGAATATAAAGTAATTCCAGGGTTGCAACTGCTGTCTCACAAAACATTTTAACAGTGATGGGAACTCAATCACATACTGGCTAATGGCCTGGCTAACAGTTCAGGGATGAAATACACACATCAACACAAACACTGAGCCTGACTCCAGATAACCTTTGAGACCAATCATCCAAAGACGCAGGCTGCATTAGAACCTCAACAAGGGTTCCACAGTGAGGTCTGGAGGACTTGGAGGAATTTGGTGAGTAATGACTGCAGGGTAAAGGCCTGGGCCTATAAGCCCCGAGGCCACCAACAGAGGGCCCAGTAACACCAACCAAACAGCTCAATAGTCAAAGGTCAACCTCCTAATTAAGACACTCACACTCATTCCTGTGCATATGTGTGTCTTTGTGCAAAAGGTTATGAAAAATGTTAATGAGCTTTGAGAGTACCACCAAACAAAGGTCAATAGGGACTGCTGGTGGAAGTGGGCTACATGACAAGGATGTGATGGAGTTTTTGACTCAAGGAGTTTAAGTGTGTGTGTGTGTGTGTGTGTGTGTGTGTGTATGTACAACTTCTTGATACCTTGGTAGCAAGCAGTCTGGTCAGGTAGATCTCAGAGACCATCTTGCTCCCTCTGTCGCCCTCCCTCTGGTCTGAGTGGTCATGGTTCTTGACCAGGTGCCACAGTTTGGTGCCGCTCTCGAGGTCGGGGGTGATCATGGGAGTTCGGGATCGCAAGCTGTCTGGACTGCTGGCTGTCCTCAGCATGCTCTCTGCAAGGAGGAAGAGGACAAGACATGGAGGAGAGGTGAGTGCCAAAAATAACAGTTAGAGTTGAAGATGTGCTTTGTTGTAATAGTTTAGTGTCCAGGGATAAAAAGGTAAATAAGGTAAGTCCAGGAAAGAATTTTTCTTTGGCCTCCCTCCTCGGGAAGTTCAGGGGTCAAGTTTCTTTATACAAAGGTCCTCTGGTAGAGGCAGCCAGGGTATCATTAGATAAATATAATCTGATTACATATATAGAGTTACTGTAGTTTATAAAAGTATAATTCCTTTTGACTTAATCTACATTTCAAGGTGAAATAATTTAGGCTTTGTACGTAGAAAAAAAAACACATGAATAAGAAATCTGAGGCAGTCAAAGAGAGAGCAAAATCTCCTTGTGAAGTTAAAAGCATTTCTGAAAGGTGACGGCTTCTTCTACTTGCATGTCACTCTTTCATACCAGAATAAATTTGTCTGTCACTCTCTCTCGCTCCTGCTGCCTTCCTTCCTCCCTCCCTCCCTTTGTTGGACAGTGATCCCCTATTTTGTGACACGGAGCATTACGCTTTCAGTTTGAATGCTTGACACTTGCGTGACAAAGCAGGAAAGGATTGAGCAGTTCAAAATTTCAGGAGAGAATGTGGACCAGGAAGTTCAGAGCAAGTGTGATAGGGGCGTTAGTGTGTATTTATGTGCATGTCACGGGGGCAGAGCTCAGGAGCACAGTAACTATAGACCAGAGTGGGGCTCAGAAAACAGAAAAGAGAGAGAGAGATGAAAAAAGTGTCCACTTCACACCTGGCATTAGCATGTGCCTCGTGGTATCTCGATCTGATGTAACTGGATGACATTTATTTGGCATAAAAATGCTTCTGAGACATATTCATGAGCCAAAGTTTGACAGTCAGTCGATTACTTTAATTTAAAACTTAAACGTACTCTCAAATGTACTTAGACTGGCATGGGAGAAGACATTGGTTGGGTCACATGTTGGAGGTTAAAGGATTACCCAAAATGCAACAAGTTCCTGCACATTCAGTTATCCATTTTAACCAGCAGTTAAGTCAGTCTCCTGTCTGTTATGCCTTGGTTGCACAAAAGCAGGTCGTAAACCGCATGGGATGACATAAACAGCCGCTGTGCAACTGGAGCAGCTCAAGTCTGCTATACTGTGCAGGTGGAAAAAGTATGCTATGTTCTGTCCTACCTGACACCTGTTAATGTGATTTCTTGGTCAGATGCACACATGAAACAATGTTAAAATTTAATGGCTCCAGTCTGTGAACGGGGAAAGGCATTTCACTTTCTTTGGCTTATTTACATGTGGATTTTATGCATTTTTGCACTACATTATTTCATCAACAAAAATAGCAAAAATACCAGGTATAAAGAGGATCAAAGAGAAACTGAAAGAGAAGTGAGCAGTGATAAAGAGCTGGACAGCCAGTAAGTCACTGACACAGAAACCAGCCCGCTGTCCTTGATATCAAACTGTGCTGCTGACAGCTGTCATGCCTGTGATCTTTTATGGCATGTATGATGGGAGTTGACAACAAACAAAAATTTTAGTACTATGCCATTACCACAGTGAAAACTAAATTTGATAAAGTGTTCAAATACTAGATTTTTCTTTCAATAAATGTGAAAATGTGTAATTCCATTTTAACATTACAGTAGGTCAAGTGGCTATAGTGTATAAGTTTATATATATTAAAGAAGGCTACAAGTTGTTCAACAGGTCTTGAACCGAACTGCAGATCAACTTGACAGAGTTGGTGCCAGATGCAGAATTTAACTAGTACAGAGATGACACAGACAGACACAAACCAACATATTAAAAGTATAGAAATGTAACTGCAAAACAACTTGAAATTGAAACATACAGGTCAGAATCTCAAAGCAGTATGGGTATTTTGCTTTTACACATAGCTTGTTGGACATGCATTTGCACATATTATGAAAATGAGTGCACATCGACATACACACATAAACATACACACACACACACACACACCTTCTTTCGTACCGTATCTGCTGAGGGACTTCGTAAATGTGGAGGAGTTGGAGATGTTGTAGGCTGAGTTCTGTTTAGGCACCAGGGCAATCACTGAGCCATCTGTCACCTGAAAAAAGGATTTTCAAGATCAGTTATCGCTGCACGAAATGTCCAGCAGCAAGATTACAGTCAAACCACACAACCAAAAGTGAAATTTCTTTACTAGCGTAGCTAAAATGTGTTATTTTTTATTTTGTTTTGCGACAAAACAACATGAACAGAGATGACAACTGTGACATTGTTTCAATGGGCTGAATTTTACCCAAAACAATGACAGCTATTACTGTTTGTTGAATGCATCCAAATCAATGAGATGTCATTGTTTCAGTAAGACACAAAGCATCATGGGATTTATGTTGAGCTTAAGCAGCAGGATACCTGGTAGTGAGCCAGGGTGTTGAGTCTCTTCCAGTCGTTATCGATCTTAGTGGTGACGTCCTCGTCCTGAAGGATGATGCGAGCCATCCTACCCTGCCGCCATTCTGTCACACACACACACACACACACACACGCAGGAGATACAGGTAAGGTTGCATACATATAAAATTGAGAGAGAAAAGGAGGCAGGTGTGTGTCTGTGAATCTACACAATATGGCTTCAGTTTATGTACATGAGCTACTTCATAGATATGCACAACTTAACACTGGTATTTTAACCCCTACTTAAAATTTCAATATAGTTAAGTGAGTACAACTTCCACTCAGATATGACAATTGTGGTATTTTCCTCTCTTTCACAGCCACACTTACTGCCCACTTCTTAGGCACACCAATCAATTTGCACAGACAACTTCCTCCTCCAAACAACATGCCAAGTTGCTGTGATTTAGTAAAGAATGCAGCCAGCAAAGTTCACTGACTGAATTAAATTTAGACTGGGTTCAGACTTTTGGCTCCTCACTTGAATTTTTTTGGATGCAGAATCACCTCTCCTGTCTGAAGGGCCCCCTCCTGCTTCAGAGAGCGTTTGAAACAATTCAGTCTTTTACCCCCTGTAGTAGTGCACCTGTGCTCTGTGTGTATACTTCTGTGTGTATGTGTATGTGTGTGTGAAGTAGTTTTCCCTCTCCTTACCCAGATCCATATCTGAGGCCTTTGGTCTCTGAGAGTATGGTGTGCCCTTGTACACAGCATCTAGAAGCTTCTCCTTCACCTGCGTCACTGTGTCACAGTTCAGGCTCTTCACTGTCACCTCCGGAGCGTTCTCATTCTCCGGGTTCACACAGTGCAGCGTCTACAGAGGCAGTGGTCAGAGGGCAAAGGGCACGGGTCACATTTAGACCAGGAAGTCAGCACAGAATGGTAGCGTTTACTATTGATGTGAGGAAGCATGACCCTGCAATGATTTTTGACCTGCAAACTAACACCTCATACAGCAGTTTAGAATCAATATTCAACTGAGGAACAGTGCACATGTAGCTTTTTATTATTATTATTATATGTGCAACTCATCAGCATCAAATCTCATATTGGTTTTCAACTTTAATATATCAAAATGACCCCAGATTTAGCAACGTGGAATTCATTTTGATCAAATAAGTAAGGCTTTCCGAGAATACTGGACACATTAAATCTGTGTTAATATACTGTATGTGTGCATCTGTTTTACATTTTCCCCCAGCACCAAATGTGTGGTCCAACTGTCTATGTCCACTAGTATGCATCTGTGTACTGACCAAAGTCTTGTAGTCAATCTGCTGTCTGATGAGTTTGTCCTCGCTGAGGGAGTAGCGGGCTTCTCCTGTGATTGCGTCAATTGGTCCCTTCTCCATTTGCTGCTTCATGGCACAGTACAGCATGAACAGAGGCTCTCCAGCACACTCCTGGAAACAAGAATAGAAAGATGCGGTAGTAGGAAGAGGGAGACGGGTAGAAGTGCAAGACGAATGGGGGACAGATGAAAAGAGAAGGAAAGAGAGAGAGAGAGAGACAGATTGTTAAAATGAACAATACAAATGCAACTGTGCAAAAACTTCAAACAACTCAACAGCAAAAAGTGCAGAGCTTTGCTGAGTAACTCTCCAATTATATTTCTAATCTTCCGTGAGCCAACCACAGCCAGAGTAGTAAAGGACGAGGCCATGGCCTGTGTTGGCTAATGGCATCCTGATAACTGACAGAACAACACACTCACACACGCTATTTTTCTCTCACATGCTCCAGCCTCTCCCCAGTGTCTCTTTGGGGAAAAACACCCTCTGTAAATCTGTGTTTGTGTGTGTGTGTGTGTGTGTGTGTGAGTGAGTAGGTGAGTGAGCAAGAAGGAGAGAAATCAGAGGAAGTGTGAGTGTGAGTGAGTGGCAATTGATGGAGGAGTTAATAGAAGGTTAACGACTGAGGGGTGAAAAACGCTTGGAGAAGCACTTTGGCGTGTGAAATGTGTCAACCAGGCAACGAACACTGGGAAGTTGGGCCCCTGTCTCTCTTTCCCTCTCTTTTTTTCACTCACTCGTTCTGCTGGGCTGCCAGCTAAGCACTGCTGCTTGTACAGCTCCTGGGATCCTCTCATCTTTAAAGGATAATTCCAGTTTATTGCAACATGGGACTTATTTTCATAGGTCAGACAGAATAAGAAACATGAGCATTCAGATTAACTGAGGGGTTTTACACAAATATCCAGGTTAGCAAAACTTATTTGGAGGAGAAAATGAAGGTGAACAGTGACATTATTACACAAACTGTCCGCTGTGAACATCACAGTTTACAGACCAACTCATAGTTCAACATTGACCTACCATGGTTACATATTTCCGATGACATTTTGGGCGCACTAACTTTTTGGTTTTATTTCCAACTAAGTGGCTCAGATCACTGGTTCCCATCGTGTGGGTCAGGACCGCCTAATGGTTCACTGTGGAAATGTACAGGATTCCCTGAGGGGGGAAATATGAGAATAACAACATATTTCTACTAAAGAAAATTATTTTTAGTTTGGGGGAAGAAAAAAAAAAACACACCAGCTGTTCCCAAACAGTCTCAAAGTCCACTTCCTACTTTCTCTGGCTTTCAGTAGAATCTATCTGGATAATTTTACGCAGATGCTCATATTAGTATTTTTTTTTCTTCTGACTTTCCTCTAATCTGTGCATTCTGGATCATTTCACATCTTCAGACCTCTAAAGATTATTCAAATGAAACAGTCTGAAGAGGAAACATCATTTTTTGGTTAAGCTGCTCCCAACACACAGACATGAAACTTGTGAAAAGGGATACTGAGAAGGTTAAGCTTCATCTTAAAAGTGTCACAAGTCAAAAAGTTTGGGACTCTTGATAATCTGGCTATACTGTTAGCTTGTTTACAACAACTTCTTGTAGCGATGTCACTGTCTTTGCACATCTCAGCAATCACTTTGGTGAGTACAACGTTATCGTGACCAATGGAAATTAAGGTCAAATCTATGAAAATATATGAAACTTGAATTATCCTTTAAAGATAGCACATTATATGCATCACATTAATGTATTTCTAAATGTTATTGGTCTCATGATGGTACTCAAATTACCAATATATTAATTCTGAACCAATTCACATTTTTTCTTCAACATGCAACTTTGTGCCTTGAACCAGAGATGTGTACAGCAAAGTCCTGCCCTCCACCTCTCAGTTGGGCCTGTTCCTGCATCACAACACATGTCAGTCATCTTGGTGAGCTGTCAGATGAACTCTGTGGGATAATCTAGCACTGCCTGCTTCCTACAGAGAAAACACAGCACACCAGCTGACGTCCTCTCTGTCTCGCAGCATACAAACCAGCTCTGAGCTGCATCTCAGCCTTGATGCTCCATGTTTATGTTGTCATTTTTGACCTCTATGTCTGCAGACACAGACTGATAATATTGAACGTATCTGATTTATTCACATTATAACTTGATAATTAGCATACTGCGTTTTGAAAGTCTTATTACACAGACATTTTTTATTCTGATAATATATCCAATCTAACCCACCTTTTCACTCACATGCAGGACCTCAGGTGCAAAAACAGTGTAACCATGTGACTCCCCGCTCTCTTGAACAAGCCAGTGCAAAAGGAGGACAAGTGAACCCTTAGAATAGGGTAATGGATAAAAGGCTTTTTTTTTTCTTACTCCTGTTCCTTTTATTAAGTAAAAGCTCCATCTCTTCCCTTCTCTTGAACAACTACTTGACCTTTACCCATCTCTATTCACACCTGGCTGAACCTTGAAATTGTTCCAGGCCTTTCTTTTATGCAACCCCTAAAAACTCAGGAGAAAGAGAGGCGCTGAATTGCAGAGGTTAGATAAAAGCTAGGCTGGTAACCTTGCTGCTAGCTACAGTGAGTCTTTGCTTCAGTGCTCATTTTCCCCAATCCCTCCATCCCCCACTTTTCATTTTAAAACCTCTTTCACATCCCCAAAAATTCCTCTTTTCCCTACATTACTACCTCTGGCTCTTTCTTCTGCTTTTAGCCCTTTTCTCTCTTAATTCATCTGCCTTTGCATGTCCTTCCACTGTTGTTCTTGTCTTGTCTAAAGTTCATTCTGTAGAAAGACAGCTGTTATAAAAGCAGGCTGGAAAAACACCACCATCCCCAACAGCTTCTCTGGTAACCCATTCCCCTGTCTCTGAACCCTACTCTGCCTGTCCAGTCTCGCATATGGAGCCAAAACACACATGCACGCAAACACAAAACTGATACACTTGCGCGCACACACACACACACACACACACACACACACACACACACACACAGATGCTAACTGGGACCCCTGGGGGCTTGGCTGGTTTGCTGTCCACCAGAATGCCTGTCCTGGCGGGGATTTAAGGCCCCGCTGCTAACTGATTAGCTGCAGCAATGTTTGAATGTAGAGAATGTGTGTGTGGAAACAAGAATTTAGCAGTTTAAGCCTCAATAATTCTCTCTGATTCCATATCAGAGGGAGAGGAATTCAGAGGGAGAAAGAGAACATGGGAGACAGACAGACAAAGAAATGTGGAAATGCATTTTTGTAAGATCTCTGGCTTCCTCTTTTACTAAGCCCCAAAGCTCTGAAGGGGGAACACACTTGCATGTGTACAGGTAAACGCACACACACTTTCCTGGCTCTAAAAGAATCCAAGCGAGGGACACAAAGAGAGGACAGGTTAGTGCGACAGGCTATGGCAATCACAACAACATGACCAGCTGTGTCTGAACAGCGCTTCAGACTCCACAGATTCCTCAATTCGGAGAAAGGAGAATTTACCACATGAAAGGCAGAGGTAAGGGATAGGTAGCCTGCTGCCTTTGCCTTATCTAATGCTGCAGCTGTGTGTGTGTGTGTATGTGTGTGTGTGTGCGTTTGTGTTAAAGTGGCATTTTTTTCTATTCTCAAACACCAGCGGTATTAGTATTACTTCAAAAGTTATGTGTGTCTGTGTGTGTGTGAGACAATTTTACCTTGAGGAACTTGTAAAGCAGGAAGGTGAACCAGTTGGTGAGCATCTTCTCAGCGACTGACTCCGTCCTGGGAGAGAGATGAAACGGTGGGGTAGGTTGGGGATGAGGGTGAGAGGGAAATAATAGAAAAAGAAAGTGATAGTGAAAAGAGAGCGGAAGGAATTGAGGAGGAAGAGGGAGAGGGAGAAAGAAAAGAAAAGAAAACAAAAAAAAAACAGAATGATTTTTTATGCCATCACCTCAGTAAACCTCTGCACAAGACACTGGGGGGTTTTGGAGTCATTCCAAACTGCTCCTCCCTGTTTCAGCATGCACACCCAAACAAACCCCCCCTCCCTCCCCCGGCTAGAACATACGGCATTATCAGGCGCCGTGCAGTTAGCCTTCAAACAACCGAGCCCTTTCCCTTTCTCTCCTTCACTCCCCCCCCCCCCCCGACCCCCCAAAACCTCACACGCAAACAAATTAACTTGGCAAAACAAACCCCTCCATTTCTTTCATTGTTCCACCCCCCTCCCTCACATTTTTCCTCCTTCAAGCAAACCCACTCGTCTTCATTAAAAATACAGCAATTAGTATAATTCGCTAACTTCTCTCGTTAATCACAAACCTACCGTGTAATGAGGGGAAACTCTGAACGTGCACACTCTCGAGGAGACACACGTGAACAAACGGTGAATGAAAACAGAACAATTAAAAGGCATTGTAATTAACGGACTTATTGCGTCTAATTTGTTAAACAGCTGAAAGGGAGACCGGCACTGCGGGTATGTAGGGGAAAGCAGGAGGGCAAAAAAAACCCCCGAAAAAGATTATTTCTCTCTCTCAATCATCGTCTTCAGATTTACCTCCTTGTTTTCTGCAATTGCTCCCTTTCACTACTGTTTAATTATCCATTCCTTGTTTTCTCTTAGATGAATGGGGGGATGCTTGAGAACTATCTGGATTCTTGTGTGGGGTTACTGGGTTGTCTAACTGGGCCACATTGCTGCACTTTCCAGCTTCTCGTAGATATCAGTCTCTTAATCATTAGCATGGCACAGGGTGCAAAAAGGAGAAGAAAAGGTACATTCTGTTGAGAAATGACAGCACTGAAAGATATTTTCTTGTCAAAGGAAATTCTTTTTTTTTTTTTTTTTCACGACAATTGAGGAATAGGAAGGGAATAAAGGAAAAGACAGGAAACTAGGCCAATGCACTAGTGGAACCAGTGAAGGCCTGTAGCAGGAACGAGACATGAACCCCTACGCTTCCGCAAGCCTCCTGTTTGACTGTTGAGCGTTGTTTGATGTATGTGGAACCGTTTCTTTTTCATGGCTGTCAGCAAAATATACCAGATGAAAGATGAGGCAACAGGGAAAGGAGGGTTGGAGGACGAGGGAGGCGAATACACCTGGACAGAACATGCTTTTGGGCATGTCAGGACTTGATAGTGGGCGCTTTGTAACATCATCTCATTCAGGGGTAAGCTACGTCTCAGCACCTATCGTTCCAAAGTTCCTCATCATGTGCTACACGAAGAAGGGGGTCGATGCAGCTTTCCTGGCCACACGCAGTGAGTCTGAGCCTCTAATGTACAAATCAAACAAAATGCACCCAATGTGGAGAGCATAATTTCGCCATAGGGGATGGAAATCCACATAGGAGAAGACTATTAAGTTGTTTTCCTGTGCCTTTCTGTGTATATGTCTTAAAAAAAAATCTCAAGTCTATCTATTGCAGTAAAAAAAAAGACTAAAACAGGGCGAACTATGTGTAATAATTGCAGAGCTTATTAACGCCAGCTCCCGAGGCTAGTGTAGTTAGCAGGGACAGCATGTTGTGACCGTACGCCCCAAGAGGGGATTGGAAAAGGCTTCACACAGGCACACTGGCTGAGAGTCATTTATTTGATTAGATTTTTAATTAAATATCTCTCCGAGGAGAAGTAGGAGACGAAAAAAACATAACTTTTTTATCATTTAATGTCTAATTCCAATTTATTTGGAGACGGGCCATTTCTCTAATTGTGTCTTTCCTTAAATACGTGTATCTTTTCCTGCCTGACTGTCTGCGCCGACTAATTTTTCCTTTCCTTCCCCCCCTCTGCCTATCTACTCTCTCACCATATTGCACCTTTCTACCTTCCTACAGCCTTTCTATTCTTCCCTCCTCTTCTCTCTCTCTCCATCAATTTGCCTCTAGCCCAAGTCTCCCTCTAGACATTTTGCCCTCGCTTTCTGTCAATCACCATTTCCCTCCCTCCCTGTGCTCCATCCACCTTTCTCTCACTGCCTCTGCCTCTTTCACCTCGCATTCTTCTCTTCCCTTCTCTCCCTATCCTTCACACCCTTCCTTGTAAATCCTCCTCCTCCTCCTCACCCCCTATCTCTCGTACTTTTCCCCCTCTCTACCTGTGTGTGTGTGTGTGTGTGAGAGAAAGGAAAGAGCGGTCTGTCTGACTGCAGCTCCGTTGGGAGTGTGTGTGTGTGCTCAGGGGTGTAATCCTCTCTGACAGCGACAGGGTTGAGAGATAGAGAGGAGGTAATGTCACATACGCCTCTAAAAGCTACAGTCACTGTCCCCCCTTCCTGTTCCATAACTTCAGCTGCATGATGGAAAACTAATTGCTCGACACTCTCAAAGAGCATCGTCTTCTATTTTCTTCGATTTTCTGTTCTCTTCCTACTTCGGCGACATAATGTGCCTAACTATCTGCTTGGTTTTCCAGCGTTTGCATGTTTTCGAGGGTGCCCACTTTCAGAGGAATGCCTCTTCGCGAGGACATCCTAACCAAGTCAGGAGTATGAAAATCAAAAGGTCTGATCTCACACACACACACACACACACACACACACACACACAAAGGACGTAACCTCACACTTGAACCCCCAGTGGGGAAACATGTGCATATGTGACATTTTTTTCAACCCCTCTTCCTTCCTGCCTCCCTCCCTCCCTCCCTCTTTTCATACCTCCTGAGTAAGAGCTTCGGGTGGTTTTTGCTCTCCAGGTTTTTGTCGATGAGGTCAGACAGGAGCTGTTTGAGGACACCAGTGGCGTACTCCATCTCCCCCTGCAGCGCCGTCATGATGAGGGAGGCCACGTTGCCGCGGTCTCGCATCGAGAAGGACCGCTGCGCCTCCAGGGTGCGGATGAAGGTCAGCAGGAAGTGCTTCTTGGTCAGCAGCTGGCCAAACAACGTCAGGGCCTTCTCCACGTTAGCGGGGACCTGGAGGAGAGAAGTACGGAAGTGATGATGGGGAGGAGTGTGAGGAGAGGGAGGGAGTGTTGGATGAATGGTGGAAACCAGCCAGGCAGGTAAGGTTGTGTAAAGGAAGCAGGAAATTAGTTGGAAGGAAAGAAGAGAGATGGGGCAGAAAAAGGGGTGGAAAGCAAGAGGTTAAAGGAAGGAGAAAAGAATCGTTTGTGAGTAACAGTTGAGAAATGGGTTAATGAGTATGTGTGAGAATAGGATATATCAGATGAAGGGTACATTGGCAAAAGAGCCACTCATGCACACTCGCAATATGTTTATCTACATACAGAAAAAAGTCAGCAATATGGATTCTGTTCCAGCTTCCAGATGCATCCATAAAACGAGGCTTTCATATCTCTGCCTTTCTATTCTCTCTCTTGTCCTCATTCATTCTTACCTCTTACCTTTTATTCTCTCCACAGTTGTCCCAATGCTATCTCATTTTTCCCCAGTTCTCTCTCTCCTTCTCTCTTTACCTCCCTTCATCCCTTACTGCACCCCCCCTACGCCCTTTCTACTGATTCTCTTCCTCTCTCAAAGCAATGGGCAGGCCTCCCCCTCTAAGGGAGAGAAACGAAGGTTTGAAGTGAGAATGTGAGCTTCATGCTGTAATAAGAAATTGATCTGCCTGCTAGCGCACTACTGTGGCCTGTGATTGCCTGAGCCATACAAATGAAAATCCAATGTCGCGCTATACTATCCCTATGGAATACAGTTGATAGCATGAGCAGATACCGAATGTCTCAAAGCGCTGTCCCTGTGCCCGCCACCTTACATGCATGTCAACCGAGCGCAACTGTGCATTTCCATGTGATGTATGTGTGAGAGTCTAATGTATACAGAGAAATGATGGAGGTACGTGTGCATGCCGCGTTACAGTGTCCACACAGCCGAGGTTCATGTGAGTGATAGAGTGTTCCCTCTTGAGAAACGAGCAGTAGTGCAGGGGAGGAGTGTTTTATTGAACGTGTGAACATTGCTTTTTCAGGAGCCTCAAACAGGCTTGGTCCTGTAGAGGCAATCTATCATTTGTACCAAGTCTTAGAGGAGCTCAGACATTGCTCACTCCCCAAAAAAGAACCTTCCCTTTACTGTATTACATCAAACTGGAGCTTGCCCTACGAGTTTCTTCTACCAATTTACTTTTTGTTTGGGCTTGAACCCTCCTCGGCCTGAGGGTCTTGGCTTGGAAGTTGTTTGATAGGCATTCAGGTGATGCTTGTATTAACTCGGCTACATAAAATAAGTCTGTAAAACTTCTATTTTTCTAAAATAATTGCTTATCAAAACAGGAAGATTCTCTGTTGGATTTCTGCTTAGCTTTGTCTTCCAAGCACACTTTTCTCTCCATGTTTCTCCATCATTATAACCCTTGCAAATGCAAAAAGATTTTGATTTTTTTTTTCTTCCCATTATCCACCAAAGTCCTTCATTAAAATCTCCTCACGTAAGGGGACCATTTCTAATTACACATCTAACACACAACATTCGTTCCTTCATTCAGTGTGTGTGAGTGTGTGTGTGCATGTGTGTGGAGCGATCTCTACTGACCCGTACCTCCATCTCCTTGAGCACAGGATGGTCCTCAATCCCAGGGAAGAGGACCCTCATGGCGTAGGTGCGGTAGTCCAGGAAGGGGATTCCTGCTCCATCCAGTTCCTGAGTGAGTTCATGGATGTCTGTTTGCAGCTCTGCAAAGGCTGCAAAGAGAGAAAGAAGAAAATGGTTATGAATATATCATAAAGGTTATGAATATGTTACTGAATGTTACAATCTTATTTTCTTGGTTTTGTTAAAATAACAAACCACTGCTTCTGTACTGTAAACGTAAACATCTCTTCATGCGGAGCGGAGGAATTTTCCAGGGAAATAGAGACCTCCTGATTGGTATTTAGAAGGAATGTAGGTTGAAAAACATTTTATGATATCAACTGGCAAAGAAGTATGTATTTAGATGTAAAATTGGGAATTATAACTTTAAAAGGTGGTCATTACCGGCCTCAAATCCTTCAATTTTGAAGTTGTGTTCTCAAGTAATGATTAGTGTTTTTCCTTCCCAAAAAAGGGGAAGCATTTGGAAATTAAGACTTCAAACATAGTATTTAAGGGCTACACAAAACAGAAGAAAGCACTGAAAAGCTATGGTCCAAGTGCTGAATAATCACTCACAGAAAGACAAAATCAACTCTCGAGCCGGCCTTTTTCTTGACTTTGACTATTCATGACTCTGTCAGTCTGATTTTCAGAATGTTTAACGAGGAGAAAGGCAACACAGGTGAAAGTGAGCAAAAGATGGAGGCGTGTGGAGGAGTAGTAGTGAAAAGAAATATTATGCAAGAGCAGAGAGAAAGATGGAGGGGAGGATAGAGGAAAGTGTTCTGGTAGTCGGTGGCTAAAGGGAAGTTCAGGATGGCAATTGCACACAGGATCGTGAACGTTTGAGTACACACACATTACATGCTGCCAACTCACATGCTCCTTCACATACACACACACACACACACACTTTTCGTGTCTTGCCCCACAGCTGAACACATAACCTAGTGCCCACATGATTTATGTGAGTGCATGTGTCAATGTTTTTACACATTTTCCATTCCAAGATGGTGTGTGTTCTGACCCCATTATGTACTCTCCCTTGTGGCTTCACAAGTCACATCTAGAGGGAGCAAATGGGATCAAAAACATTCCCTCATTCATATCCCTTACAATAGTGCCTACACCTAATGCTTTTGGTGGACTGCTTCAACTCTATTTTATAAAACTCCCATGAGCAGAATATATACAGCTATATGATTCCATTAGCACAACAGAGTGTGTGCCCTATAGCGTCATCCAAAATACACCAACACATGGAAACACAACCCAAACAAATAACGAACCAAAGCCCAGACTAACAGATGGCTTGTGTCACCCTATCCCTCTCTCCCTATCTCTTTTCCTCCCTCTCTCTTGCCTTCAAAGTGACATCTTAGAGGTCACCTCTCTCTTCCCTATGGCTTCCCCTCTGCTGTGACATCGCTCCATCTTATTTTTTTTTTCTCTTGTTGGCTGCTTCATGCCCTCCATCTCTCTCTGCATCTCTGATCAGTATATTTTTCTCTACTTTGCTCCTTCTTTTCACTCCATTTCTTTTCCCCCCATTCGTATTTAAAGTCAACAATTTTGCCTGTCCGCTACGTTCATGCTTGCTGCTTTCTTGGTCTGGAAAAGAAAGTTGTTCACTTTTCTATCCATACATTCATCACCTCTTGTTCATCCATATCTGATTTATCTCCTAAACTTTCAACCAGATATTCTACTCAGGTTCCTTGTTTTCTCTCTGTATTGTTTTGGTATTTGTCAACCCATACCTTACCTAAATATATATTTATTTAGTGTCTGTTTCTACTTCATTTTCCTCTCTCATAATCTTCCTATCCATCTCTTCTTCTTCTCTGCCCCCTCCCCCTCCCCTTTCACACGTTGTCTGCCTTATTTATCTCTCTTGCTCCGTCCCCCTCCTTCCATCCATCCTGTTGTCGTCTTCCAGACAGTGGTGACAGTGGGGGACAGACAGGGTTAGGGCACCTGGACTCGCCACCGCACACCCCAGCCAATCATTGTTTGACCTGCTGTGTGGGTTTATGTGTGTGTGTGTGTTATGTGTAATTGCAGGGAGTTGCAAAAGAGCAGGACATGGAGACCTGAGTGTCAGGGGGAGTGGTGTGGAGTGTACACATAGTCATCCTCTGAGCAATGACTGGGTCAGATTGAATCAAAAGAAACAAATGTGCTGTGTAAGTGTAAAGTGTTTAGACAGATAATTCATGTGTGTTCTCTATACTACAACACTCAGAGGGACCTAAGTCAGGAAGTAGTGATGTCACCAGTTTTTTTAATAGAAAGTCTATGATTACAATCTGGGAGTGTTGAGTTTGACATGGGCATTTACCAAAAGAGACAAGTTGCATTATGAGAAGTGCAGGATACAGCATACAGCATTACGATACAGCATTTTTGGAGCTTGACCAATACTGGGAAATTAAAATCAGGATTTCTCGGCCTCTGTTGTATTAATTTTGTCTTATCTTACAACAAGAACCACAGTAAATTAATGTTCTATTTGAGCTTTACTACAGCAGCGCAACAGGTTAAGTGATCTCTAATACAAATGTATGCTGATGATTATGGTTATCAGTATTCTCCTTCTCTCTCCTCCCATCTGCCTCTCTCTCCCTCTGTCTCTCTCTTGCCAGATAAACCAGTAACAGCATCAGTAGACTCTCACTGGATCCATGCTGCCTCCTGCCAAATGAATATATGCTAATGTACTGGTGTGTAAGTCTCTTGCTCTCTATCCCCCCTCCTCCCCGCTTTGGTCGATGCCAAACCACTCCTTCCTTACTATCCCTCACTTTTCCACCTCTATGCCCTGTATCTATCTAACCTCCATCTCTCCCTTTCTCAGCGCGGATGGTAGTGAGGCCAGCCAGGCAGCTCTCTCATGGGGTGGAGAGCCAACATCTGGTGGCTGGCTCAGATCAAAGTACTCCTCTGGAAGCACACCAACACCCACGCACACATGCACACACACCGCTGCCACCTAACAGCAGGGGGACAGTTGGCAGTGAGACAGAGGGAGAAATAGAGAGTAAGAGGGGAAGCAGAGAGAGATATGGATAGGACTATTGAATGGGAGTTGTGCAGCTTTTGAGTTAAGCTGCAGCGAGGGGGAGATTTCCAGAAAGTTATCTGGGAACACAGGAGTTATTTGGGGAGAAAGATGAAAAGAACAAAGGAAGGAGAAGAGAGAGGTAAAAGAAACAAGGAGAACACCAGCATTATATAAGTAACTTTGGAGGGTTGAGCAGCTAGCGTCACCCCTCTTTATGACCACATTTTGTCCAAACTCACCTTCCTTGCACTCAAGGGCCACCCTGGACTCCAGGTTGTCCATCTGCAGTTGCAGACGTTTGAGGGTGCGGTCAGCATCTCGCGACTTCCTCTTATAAGCAATTAGAACCACAATGATAACCAGCAGGAGCAGGCCGCCACCTCCCCCGATACCAATGATGGCGGGCAGGGTGAGCAGGCTGTCTGAGTAGATCTGCAAGGTCCCCGGTGAGTATTCAAACCCTCCAACACGCACCTAGTGGGCCGAGGCAAAGAGAAAAGTTACACTCTTGTTGGTTAAGCAGGTGGATGAGAGACACCACACAGAGATAGACAGAACAACAACAAAAAAGTGTATGGGTATATCTGCGGTGGAATTTTACCAACGTGAAGCTGTGAACCACTTTCATAAAATAAATTAGCTGCTGGTACCAAGATTATACCCTCCACAGTGTGAAGGTCATACAGAGATTGTACAGTGATGTTATTTTGGCATTTTCAAATCCATATATACAAGAACTACTGTGCAGTTCCAAAGCGTGACAGACAATTTTAGGTCTACACCTGGCCATCCATTATAAAGAATGTAATATGAATGTACCAATGAAAAACGATGCAAGGTATCAATGCTAAATCCCACATTGCAATTATACTGGCAAACCAAGCTGTGCCGAGTTGAGCCAAGTACAGGACAAAACTACCCAAAACCCTTTATATCTGGGTTGGGGGAGGCAACATCTGTGCCCCGGGGCTGTCTTTGGAAGCAGCGAAACACATACAAGTATACACAGTTACACACACATGACTTTCAACCATATCACATCAAAACAGTTCTGGCTTGCAGAGCCTGTGAATAAAAAAACATTGGATATGTTTAATTCCCCTCTCTTCTTTTTCTTCCTTCTTCAACGGGCTTACGTCTATGAAATATCAAATGGAGGAGGGTAAAAATAGACACAGACCTCTAACGCCCACAAGCCATTTTTTGGTCTCTATTGAATATCAATACTGTTCAAATCCCAAGGAGGACGACAGCCAAATGAGACCGGTGAAAAGCCTCTAAGAAAAAAATACAGTCGCAAACATCGCCAACGGTATAAGAGACGGGATGTGTGTGTGTGTGTGTGTTTGTGTGCGTGCAGCTATATGAATGGGGAGGAGAAATCTAGAGTAATTGAAGAGATTTAGGCCTGATGGATGGGGAGGAAAGAATGAGATGAATGAATGAAAAGATAGGAAGTGAATTGACATAAAGAAGGGTGATGAATAGCAGAGCGGAAACAGCGGAGAGAACTGGAACTATGGAAGAAGAAGAGGCTGAAAGAAATGTAAAAGCCAGACGTGAGGTTGAGGTGGCACGAAAAATAAATCAAGAGGGATGATAAAATAACAGGAATCTAAGATAGAAAAAAAAACACTTCGATAAGGTTGATGCTCATTTTCAGGTTTTGTGTGGCTCCAAACGCCAAACTCTTGGTTTGCACTATGCTCTGATCAGTGAGTGACAGATCAGGTTAACATAATGAAGACAGACACATCACATGATGGGAAAACACTCAGCAAATATACACATACTGTATATAATACAGCTTCTAAATTAGTGATTGAACAGTAACATACAAAAGTATTATAGCAGTACTCACAGTGACTTTGTGTTCTCCAGTCAGGTTAGGCCATTCACACAACAGCTGGCTCTCAGACAGGGTGAGAACGCAGGGTGTCTCCCCGATCAGCACTGTGTAGTTCAGCTTAGTGTTTCCCGGGGCCGCAGGAATCAGGTTACGGCCCTGGAAAGAGAAACACACGTTTCGGTTACTTAGGTAAGGTCTGAATCAAAGGTGGTCCACAGGAATAGAATTATAAACGTAGAGTATAAATTCGAAGTGATTCACTCTGACTGTGATTTATGCCATGGCAACGGCAAAAAAAACCATACTTGCTTCTGATTGGCTGGCAGGTGTCCGTCAACAGTTTGACCACAGGTCTAAACCAGTGTGCAAGATACATGAAATTGGGGGTAACCATAGCAACAGTGCTTCTGCTTGATGCTGCCAGATAGTACCTCACATAGAAACTGATCAAACCATGAGTTAAGCTGTCACAAACATAAATATGGTTTATGATTTCAATACAGCCTACCTAGTTTTCATTTAGTAAATTAAGAGGCGTTCGGATGTAAAAACAACACCTAATCTAGTATCTTCATACGTTAGAACACCTTGTTCTGTATTATCATTTACATGATCTCAAGCATACAGAGTTTCACACTGCATAGAATTGACTGGACACTAAAATATGAGAATCTTGTGCACATTGTTCCATGAAATTGCCCTTTGCCATAGTCTTTTGTCATGGCCACCACTTTGCCAATCAGTGAGGTGGTGGGAAGTAGAGTAAATAAATTCTACAGAAATCCCCCTCCAACCCCCCCCCCCTCCTTCTTAACTCCTCACCATGCTTTGCAGAGTGGGAGGTATTAATTGCGGGAAAATCTCAATGAATGTCTAATTTCTCTGCAATTATTTTATAGGATGCCGTTTCTGTGCTGCTTATTTTGGTAATTCTTTACCCGGAGCACGGTGGGGCAATCAGAGCTTTTTTCATTATAGAATTATATTTAAAGTTGCAGGAGAGAGAGGCGTGATTCTTCATTTCTAAAACTCCACCCTGATTGGCCAAGAGAAAAAAGGCTTTAGTTTTCCATGAAATTGCATGATAATTTCCTCTCTCGCTCCTGAGAGGGCTTTGAAGTTCAAGGGGAGCGGTGACGTGACAAAAGACAGCATGGGTGGGTGGGGCAAAGCCTTTAAAAACGTATTCAAATGCGTACTGCCTCTATGGCTTAGAGTAAACACGGCTGTGAAGTCTCTCTTCAGAAGTTATCTTATAGAAATCGGAGCAGGTGGCATAGCGATGCATGGGTCCACTTTATAAACATTAGTTTGCTTTGCACCTGATTTTAAGGGAGGCGTTTTGGAAGCAACTATTTCTTTCTTGAAGGTCTCCGAACCCCATTGGAGACAGCAGGTGAAGAAATAACATCTTTCAAGGTTGAGGGACATCTTAAAGAAAACTGTGTTGAAAGAAATACTCTAAAAGCGAAAGGAAGGAGGGAGGAAAGTGTCTTTACAGGAATTAAAGATGTATAATAATATTTGTGAGCTTTTATTATTCTTGACAATACTCAACATTACTGGCACGCTTCTATCTGCTATTTTTTTATTGTGTCAACTGAGAGCTAAAACTCAGCTAACCTTCAATTGTCCTCGATGCTTGGTGTGTTTTAAGGCATTTCTTCCACACCTTATATACAGAGCAACCTTCAATAAAAAGCTTTGATGCAAAACCACTGCAAACTCCATCTTGACATCATTCAACCAGACATAAGAACCCCCTTTTCCCCCACTCAAGCGTGGTCTACTATGTGGAAGAGAAAAGGACAGACAGCAGAAATAAACTGAGAGAGGTGATGCAAGAAGGGAGAAAGGAGGAAAAAAAAAAAAGAAATAGATGACTGGAAATACACAAAGAGAGGAGAGAGACAAAGAAACACAGAGAAAGACATGAGAAGAAGGGAGGCTGAAGACAGAGAAGTGAGAGGCAAAGTCTAGAGATGAATATAAAGAGAGAAAGGACTTGATGGATGTAAAGCAAAGCCAGGTAGAGACGAGGCCAAAACAGATCAATGCTAAGTGCACAAGGCGTTTTACCTTGAGTATGAGTGGTGAGCTGGGCTTCAGCTCCAGCATGCCATTGGGACTCAGAGGTTCAAACACGGGGTCCGGGTGGTAGCTGAAAGTCTCGTTTACCACCAGCACGGAGCGCACGTCATCCATGACAAAGCCGATCTCATCAGGACTGCTGCCTACCTCCGAGAAGCTTTTGTCAGATCCGGCCACAGAGGGCGCCAGACACACCATCACAGTGTTGTTAACTACTGTGCAATTCTGAGGAGGAAAAGAAAGGACAGAGGGGAGAGAGGAAGCAGGAAGAAGAGGAAGTAATTAATGGGGGATGGTCAGAGAGAAAAAGGAAGATGGGATAGAGAAAAGGGGAGAAAATTTGACATGATGATTTAATTGCTAAATTAAGAACCTTTCTTCCTTCTTACACCGTTTCTCTATAATAGCATTGACTGACATCTACTGATGGCAAGAACTAGAAAAAAGGTACATTTAAAATTCCTACATAAAAGATCATGTTAAATAATCAACTATATATACGATGGCTGAAACAGGGTTATGTGATATGAGTAATCAAATGTCTCCATAATAACATAATGAGGAAGAGTCTGGCTTAATAACATCAGTGTCGTAATCAGTGTTGATATCATCTGGAAATCCCCTGTGGGGTTGGACACTTAAATCAGTCACCGTAGAACAAATTAGACTGTAATGACATCGAGAGAAACGGGAGAGGTCAGCCAGTAGCTGTTAATGATAACACAGCACGGCTAAAGAGACTTGTGCATAGTTTCAGTGTGTTATATCTATATGTCACATTTACTAACACACTGAAACAAAAAGGGTGTGTAAGATCACAAGGATACAGAAAAAAACAGTGTTTATAGGTCAATGGAAACATTAACCAAGAAAAATAAAAACGACTGCAGAGAGGGGGACAAAAGAAAGAAGGGATATTTTTACTTTCAGCTAAAAGCGGGAGTGGAAGAAAGGTTAGCAAAGCCCCGTGGTGCTAGGTGAAGAGAAGGGGATTTGCTAGAGCCGCTTTATTGCTGGTTGACATTTCAAAGGTTAAACTGCTAAAAGGAAATTCAACATCAAAAACAAACAGAAAATGGGCCCTTGGCTGGTTGACCAATGGGTCAGGTGTGTGCGTCTGTCTGTGTCCCAGGAGTGCGTGTGCATCGTCTGAAAATCATTTTTTCAGAGAGAGAGAGAGGGGCAGAGAGACTGTGAAAGTAGAGGGAGAGACAGCGGAGACACCTGTGTGTCTATACTGGTCTGACTCCGTCTCACTCGCCAAGTCAAGTCACTGATTTTCTTGTTTTGTCAATAAAAACTGTGTGCGGGTGTCTGGGTCCAGCCACTTACATTTTCTGACTTGGCAGCTCCATACTTGGCTCTCATTTTGGGCTCCTTGATGGTGGCCAGATTGGTTCCAGTAATGGTCAACATGGTTCCTCCACTAAAAGAAGAGATAATAAGATATATTGTAAAGCAGGGGTAGACAAATAGCAGCCCATGGGCCAAATCTGGCCCTCCAACAAAAATATTTGGCCCCCCCAATGAAAACTGAAATTTCCCCTTTTATGGATTACATCAAATCAGATTACATCACGTCTCTTCATAAAGCTACAGTCAATAACAATATAAACACAAGTGCTCTTGTAAATCCCGATGTAACCTCTTACAAATTTACAAGTTGTGTAACACACCAAATAAATAACAGGTTTTGCTTCAACCGTAAATGAAGCAGGCCACTGTTATTGTGTGTGGATAGGCAATCGATTTAAATTCAAGTCTCGTAGTTTAGTTTCAAATGTTTTGGCCACAAGTATCACCATGAGCTGCTGTTTGTTCTCACAGGAATCATGACATATATGCCTTACTATATATACTAAAACTGTTTTATAAATGAATGTTCAATTGAACAAATTAAAAGAAATAAACAAAATGTATAAAAAACACAGGCTATGTTTTTTATTTTTATCATGCCTGTACTACGTTGGACCCTAATAAACAGTACTGTTTAAAAAAAAAAAAAAGTGTTCCATGGTTAAACCTAATTGCTGACCCCAGTTGCAGAGAATGTCAGGATAAACATCACTGTATAATGGTAAGGGGGAAAATAAAAACAATTTTATGTGCACTTGTGTGTCACATATTCATGTATCTTCTGGTGTCATTTTTTTCTTAAAGGGTCCATGTGCATACACTATTCAGCAGGCCTATCGGTGGAGATAAATGTTAATAAATCTGTTCTCTGTGGGAGCCAAGAGGGCCCTCCAGTTGGCGATTTACCATTAATGCTCGCTCCTGCTGTAGCCTTTTGCCTGCTTATTCATGGAAGCCCATTTTCAGGTAATGATACTAACGCTAAAGCCCTTGCATGAATGTTAAGAGCTTGTTTAAACCGATATGGAGGCTGGGGGAGGAGGGGGTGGGGGGGGGGTAGTCGAATATGGAGCATTACTCCTGAGAGCCAAAGCTTTTGGCCTCTCCTCACCACCTCTCGAAAGCCAGGGGGAGATATTTTCAGAGTGTATTAAAGTTGCATTGTGGTATTTTTCAGCATGAGATACACTCAGCGACTGCCTTGCCGTCAATGATCTGACATGTTCTGTAACCTTTTCACCTGTGACCTATTCAGGTCTATGTGACGCTGACCAACAGAGACATGGGTAATATGGGGTGAGAGTCCTATACCCCCACACTGCCTTCTCGACAGCCTCTGTTGGCCTGAGAGGCTGAACTTTATCTGATGTGAGGTGTTCTGACAGCAGCTAAATAAGTTAGCATACAACCTAAAACTGGAGTGGGGTAAAGGCAAGGCTTTAAGCCCAGTGCCACTGTGACTCACCACTGGCTTCACTGAACAGAAACACATATCGTGCAAATGATACATGGTACGTTGCTAAGTTTCCTGTATTGATGTGACACCAACAAAAGCACATTCTGTATTACTGTTTAAGTGCTGTAAAGCCTGGGAAGAAAGCTTTTCTAAAAGAATATCAAACATTTTAGTGCCTCTGCTGTCTTATCTCTAAGCACTGGTAGCTGGGGACTTGCAGTCTACTTGGCTGCATTTTGTTGAACAGAAAAAGCTGGTGTCTGGGGGAGGGTGGTGAGGCCAGTCAGAGCCTTAAGGTGAGATTGACCCTTGAAGTAGCCTGGGAAGAACAAGGAAGCTAAGGAACTAGCAGGAAAAATTGAGACAAGAGGGCTTTTGAGACACTTTAAAGAGGCTAACACATGTTGAAGTGGTAAATATAGTCAGGAGTGAAAACTGAGCAGACAAAGGAATCTGGGAGATTTATATAGAGTGGCACTTTTCTATCTGGAATAGCAGAATATTATCTGCAGGACATGCAGATGTAACAGACTGTTCAGTAGTTCAATATCAGTAAAAACTGTTTTGTTTCATTGCAGCACTCCACAGGGGTAGTTCAATGAGAGGATAAGAATTCATTTCTACACATACAGTGTACACTACATAGTGTACTGTATACACTGTACTACACAGCATAAACAAGATGAAGTGTCACACAATCTCTGCAGCGCCATGTGTTTGTGTTGTTAGCCTGAGAACTTCTTCCTGAAGGGTGGGGAACAAGTCTCGGTCATGTCAGATTTGTGTTTTGGACAAGGGATGCTCAGCACTGTTTGAAATAGCCTCGGCAACAGGGTCACCAAAGGGGACACAGCGACAAAATAGCTTGGTAAATAAGAGTGTGATTGGCCTGGAGAACCATGCACCTCCTCCTCTGGGAGAGCTGAGTGAAACGACAAACACGAGCCGAGTGCCGAGGTTATTCCCCCCCCAAGGCTGGAGCCAACACTTTCGTTCTCGTTTCCCTCACCTATCCTCAACCTTTCATTCATCCAATTCCAAATGAGACTTCTCATCCGCTCACATCTTGTTCAAATGATGAGAGACTTTGTCTCCCTGCAGAGTTTTAAAAGCGGTTCCCATTTTCACCTCAACCCCCTGCGATGTAGTGAATTGTTTCACTGCCTGAACAGACAATGTGTCTGGTGGCAAAATCTGATGTGCTCTCAAATAAAATACCTGGACTATGCTGTATACAGGGTCAGAGTGGCTTTAATAACAATGCAACACATATGACATTCATTCAGCAGGGATTTCTGAGGCATAATTCTTCTCTTCTTAATAGGCTTTAACAGCACCGATAAAGTAGAACTGATGAACTATTTGTGTTCAAAAGAGCAACAGAGTGGTGACAATGGCATGATTGTGTTGTGTCAATTTAATTAACGCTGTGAAAATAAGTGTTGGATATATGAGCTAGTGCAGGTTATATAGTTTTTTTGTCCAGCCTTTTACTTTTTTGTATGCACCGCATCCCTGGATAGCTTATGGGACCTATCCAATGTTTGAATACCAACTTTTATTTTAGATTTTTAAATGAATGCAACAGAAAAAAAAAAAAAACATCAAGAAAAAAGCTCAAGAAATAATGTACGACAAGTTCCTGAAACTATACGTTTGAAGTAAATGAGACAGTCAACAGTGTGTGTTTTTGTGTGTGTGTGTGTTTGAGTTGGCTTCATTTGTGAGCTGAGGAGTAGAGGAGTTTCTAGGTCATGCTAGTGAGCCCATTAGCATTTGGTAGCTCCAAGCTTCTTTTTTTTTTTCCCTCCACAACACAGCTTGTGTTTGCACAGGAAATCTTCCCGTGGCTATGTAGTCTCATTTCAATAAGTCAAGTAATATTTACAGATACATCTCTGCTGCAGCTCATCAACAAGCAGTGCACTGCTTCAGGAGCCTCCTTTACTGCTGTTCCTGCTCTCAAAGATTTACTTTTGAAACATAAAGATAAACAGAATAAATAATGTCTTTGAAAAGCGAGACGTGTGTGAAAATGGAGAGGAATCTTCAGCTTTTTCTTCGAGACCCAGCCAGCGAGTATGCAAGCAGAATAATACATTTATCATTTTACATGGAGTGCATATTTCAGTTTAGTTGGCTACACTTCTTGAAAAAATAGCATTAATGTATGGCACAACCACCACATGGGATTAATAATGTATTGATGCATTTGTATCTGTTCTATAGATGTACATCAAGCAGAATTGCAGATCAAACACTGTTGATGTAAATTATAGATAATGAAATGACATGCTGATGTATTATACAATGATAGATCGCTGACGGGGCTAACTATATGATGAAGCAGAATGTGAAAAATTAAGCCAATATCGCCCAGTTTTGAAACCTTTCCTGTGAATTATTCAGTGTGCATCGCTTTCAGGGTTGACCTGTACTATTTATGCAATATTGAGAATTAACTGATCAATCCTAAAGTATTCTTTTTGAGATACCGTAGCTGTAACAGAAATATCCTCCATGTCTTAAGCCTGTATGAGCTCTGGAAAGACTCTATACTATTGTGGGAAGACTCATACTATTGTGTCCTTACCTGGCGATACTCCAGTCAGGCTCAATCTTGAGGATGGTGGGATCATCTGTATAGTTGAACTTGACCTCTGGGTTCCTCAGCTCAGCAGAGTTGATGTCCACCATGACTGGGGTGGTGCCTGAGGCTTGTCCCAACGGGGTCACACACACTATCTCCTTGCTGCTTCGCCTGGAATACCAGGAGATCAAGGGATAAGGAGAAGAAAGGAGAGAAAGATGTTACATACAATGGTTGGTGATGGCCTCTCTAAGAGTGGACTGTAGAGCTATACTAGAAGGTCTTGAAAAGGATTTCGAGTATATGGGAGTTGACTCTGACAGAAACAGAGATAGACACAAAGAAAAAAAAAAACTGCGCAGGGAAAGAAATCCTACTTCACCCTTTAAATAACTCATAAATTATTTATCAGATGCAACAAAAAAAAAAAAAAAAGCAGGCTCACACACAGACTGGTGACACAGTCGCCTATCCACAAGGCCAACATCTTTCAGTCTGTCCAGCCGTAGTTTCATCAGCCCGAATCACAGAGTGCTATACTTCAAAGCTCGCTCTCTCTCTCTTTCTCTCTCTGTCTGTCTTTCCTTCCCTCCTGCGCTTTCTCTGGCTGATAGATCTGAAGTGGCAGATCAGGCTGGTCGTCTCTCTGTGTGATGTAACTCCCTCCCTAGCAGACAGGCAGCCAGCTGTGACCTGCTGGGAAACTTTGTGCTGCTGCCAGAAACTTTGTGCTCCACACCAGTGGCTCATTGCAGCGTCCCCTCCTCCCTGTCAGGGGGGAAACACTGCTTGGTGAGCAGTGGGGAGATGGCTACCTGCGAGACAGTCTGGGTGTATGTGTGTAATCAATGTATCGAGCAGGTGTGCGCTAGCTTGTGCGCAGTGTGGAGGTCTGTAAATTTGCATATAAATACAGTAGGCAGGCAGAGCATTAACGATGTGTAAGTATGTGTTTTGCATCACTCGTCGTCTGGTAACATCCTACAGCGCTCTGCGAGTGTGTGTAAGTGGGGGTGTGTGTGCGCGTTGTGCAGACATGATGGCGGGCGGCGCAGTGTGAAATTTTGAACATGAGAAGAGCAAGCTGATCCGTACACAAATCCTCCGCCGTTATCTGCTGTGAAAGTGAAGCCCACAGAAAGACGGAAGATGATGGAGAAGATGAAAGAGAACACCTATTTTGCCGCCTCTATTCCGAGTGGCTTGCAGCGGGGCGGGGCTGGTTTGGGAGACTGAACAAAAACGGCGAAGGAAAGAAAAAAAAACAAAAAAAACGGGGGGAATCGGGCGTCTTTGTTGGACATATCCCTGCTGTCTCCCAGGAGGCAATTTCAACAGCGTCCTCCACACGCACTTAGACTGAGAGAGGGACTGAAGAGAGGATAAAGATAGGAAAGAAAAAGAATGTCGATAAAAAAAAAAGTTTTCACATTCCACTAATGCTGCGTTTCCATGGCAACCGTTTTCACAACACTGTCGCCGTCAAGAGCGCCTGTGGTGCCGCGGACGTATTTTTGACAAGGTTGCCGCCGCACAAAGGAAAGCCGAGAGGGGATACAGAAAGAAAGAAAAAAGAATGAAAGAGAAGGGGTTGCAGAGGGAGATAAGAGGATGAGTGACTCGGGGTAAATAGGTTTTGATTAAAGCAGAGGCCCCACTGAATACAAAGACACATTAAAGAGATGGACTCAACCAGTTCATTACTTTGGCCATAAAGGTTATTACTGCTCAGTGAATGAAAGGCCAAGACTATTATGGTCACCTTTCTCGGGATGTGCTACAGAGCTTTAAATTGGCCTTTACTTTTTCTTTTGATATAATATAAAAAGAACTTGATAGGTCCAAGCTCATTAGTTTAACCTGTCACTTGTTGCCTCAGAGAAGGAAACCACTATAATAAAAACAGCAGTGTTATATGAATTTGCTCTAAAAGGAGAAACAAGAAAAACTCTAGACTAAGGCTTAACCTATAATGAAAAAACGTATGAAAGGGAGGAGTATAAACATTTTCCTTTATTTGCCAACAGTCACCTTGACTAGTGAAGCTTCTGCTTGGAAATTCCTTTCAGTATATAGGTGCCCTGTTCTAGTGCACTAACAATCTTTTCTGCGAGGTTTCTTTTCTCTGCCATCTGTCAGACACCATACATGAGAGGATTTAGTCCAGAGTAGAGTACGGTTTCTTGTCAGTTTGCCAAGAGGAGATTCAAAGAAACAATAGAGTTCTTGGCTTGAGGAATTAGAGTCATATCAAATTGGATCTATGTGTCCTCTCCTTGAAATCCTGGCACAATCTCTAGAGTGAGTGAGAACAGTGGCAGATTATTCTCAACACCAAAAAAATGATTTTTTTTTTTTTTAATGTATTCATTATATGTATACATGAGTAAAATGTGATTTACCAATTACCAGCAACACCATACAATTCCTTCTAAATTATAGTCATGTCTTTGACAAAATGTAGGCCATGTACTTAACAGCACAACTGAACAATGATATCATCATCCCTGAAAAAAGCTATACCATCATTCTCACAGTTGCTGTGAATTGCAGTCCTAGAGGTCAACCTGCTGCAAATCAAAGGCAGCAACCAGAAATAAAATGGCTTTTTTAAAAAGAGAATAACCATGCAGGGAGGGTTGTTAAAAACTATGAACAAACTGTAAATTTTTGAGCACTTTGGATTCACTCACTTCTCGAAGCGGCAGGGGTGAAGTCCTATCTTTACAGACACTGCGCTGCCTGCGTTTAGATGACTGCCTTCGATGGTGATCCTTGTTCCTCCAGACAGCGGCCCGGTGGAAGGATGGACACGGGTGAAGTACGGAGACTAAGGAGGGACACACGGGCAGAAGAGCAGGCGGGTCAATCATGGCTGCTAGACTGTGATGAACCAGTGATGTCCAATGCAACATAAACAAAGCTTTTATGTAGCTGTTTCCCAAATCAACAACACATACCACAAAAGTGAAGGCCTTGCTTGAGACTGCTTTGTAGTCAGGGTGAATGCAGTCCCTCACACACACCTCCACCTGAGCCTCCTGCACCCTGTAACCTGTTGCATCATTCAGCCGGCACACGATCCTGAAAAAGAGAAACACAAGAAGCGAAGAGATGAACCTGATTATCGGTGCAACCAAAATAAATAAATGAAGTTCACGGTAGTCACCTGTCTTATTCACAATATTTGACTGAGAATGAGCTAGCCGTATCAGAAGAGAGAAGCTTGACCGAACAAAGTGTAAAGGAAGCGAAGAAAAGAGAGCGAAAACAGTACAGAACAGACAACAGTGTGACATTTCTCTTCTGCTCAGTCCAAATCACAAAGAATAAACTGTTTCTGTAGCCTTATTCATAAAAATAACAAAAAGCAGAGAAAGAAAGAAAGAAAGAAAAAGAAAGAAAGAAGGAGGTTTTGTGTGTGTGTGTGTGTGTGTCTACATTAGTGCGTACTGTAGAACCATAAGCCTCGCACTTGGCCCTGGGCGCTGGCTGGCCAAATGAAAATCCACTGGAGAAATGATTGAGTGAGGGGAGTGGCGGCAGTGTAGCCCACGGGGAGAACACACACACACACACACACACACACACACACACACACACACACACACACACACACACACTTCCTTCATGTTTCACCCACTGGAGACACACTTGACTGTTAATTAGCCAGAGCGAACGAATGAGACAGAGAGAAAGGGCGAGAGTGCAGAAGAGAGAGAGAGAGAGGGTGGTAGAGAAGGAGAGAGAGTAAGAGAGAGCGAGGGTTAAAGAGAGAGAGAGACTGATTAATTGAACGAGCTCATATCCTACAGATCTCCTCAGCTTCTCTCACTCCCCGAGATGAGTTATTAACTCTCCTGTTTCCATCCTCCCTGCAGGTGGCCATGGCAACTGCAGCGCTGCGATGACAATGAATTTCACATTCCGATGCAGTATGTTTTCATTGTTTTTATTTTCCCTTTCATTTATTCCCTGGTTCTCCCGCTATGACAGGGGCCGTGATTAAAATGCTGGACAGCTCTCAGTTAGACACACGGCTTCACTCGCATCATTACTGCACAAATGACTACACTGAGCTGTTATTATGTGGTTAGACAGACAGTCAAGTTCATATTGCATTTGTAAAGATGACAACATTATAAATTATACCTCCCTCAATCAAGTAACTGAAGTGAAATGTGATGGTGAAAAATTAAACATATGTCAAATTGTCACATAGAAACTACTAATAAGGCATTAAAAAGAGGGATATTGGGTTCTGTTTTCTCAATGAGGAATCAAATCCATCTAGTAAATATTTAATGACTGAGGTGAATGACAAGCCTACTAATATTAAAATACCGGGAGATGCCACATTTTCCTGCAATTCAATTTCAGTCCAATCACAGAAGCAGGAAACGTGTGCTGGCTCTATAAAGTACAAGCCCTGGCAGAAAGAAAGAGAAAACCAGAGCAGGAACAATGTGTCTACATTTTGCCCAACAATCAGTGCACCTCTTTCTATCCACTCTCTCCAGCAGATGACCTTCGACCTGTGCTGTCAGTCCCGTAACCCTATCCTGTCTCCTGTGCTACAGCTCTGATAGGGTCACAGGGATGACGAGAGCAACCGGGCCACTAATGGCACCGTATGGCTAACATCACTTTTAATTAGCATGACAGCCTGACTGCCAGCCGCGCCCTCCTCCTCCTCCTCCTCCTCCGGGTGCTATGGCAACAGGCCAATGCAGTGTTACAGGGCTGATGGGGTTAAACGTTGACACCTTGGTGGTTTTGGATGTGATCACTAGGACAAACTGAACAAGAAAAGTTACAACACAGACCCACATAATATCACTCGAGGGCTACTGAAGCAAATGTAAAGCTGGTATTATCTGTGTTAACACCACTATATATGAGGTTATAAATTATAAATCAAGTCGCTCTGAGTAGCTACGATATTTCTAAACCCATTCAGGGGACACCTGTCATCGCTGGTGAGAGCTGCACAGCATTCTGTTGTCCTAACTGTCAAACCATCAAAGTCACATTTCTTGTGTTTCCTTCTCAGTGAGGGGACACAAAGAAAATAAAATCTGCTGGGACTGTGCTGCAAAACTCAGTAAATGGAACATTTGTGTACAAATGACAGCTACATCGTTGGAAATAGAATATTGAGGACACCTCCAGCTGTGACAAGCGTCCCCAATTTTTTCTCGCCCTAAATTGTATCTTCTCTACTTCTGGATGAAATCAACATAAAATAGAGAGAGTGTGACTCATCTGGTAGTTGCGCTGAAGGCCCCAATATTTCTGGGTAGCCATAATAATGCAGTGGCAGCATCCACTCCAGCTGTGTTTAAGAATCTACATTTGTCATTCTGAAGTAACTAAATCTAACTGATGATTCTCATGATATCATGATGTCCTGTTTACAGTTGAAACTAAGAATTATGTCATTTGAAATAGACTGAACCTTCACCACAAGCTTTGGTAAAGGATGGATCTACAGAGAGTATGTGGCACTATGATTGGTTTACTACTGCTGCTCAAGTAATGTTTTTCCCAAAATATACTATTACATTTAGTAAATGGGAGTTAAGTTCCACCCGCGGCACCTGCCATGATTCAGTATTTCCCAGAAAGTGGTAAACATGACTTAATCAGATGGAGCATTCACATGACAAGCTTTCATATGTGGAACAGTTTTTAAAGGATGTATACTACCCACTTCAAATGTCATTAAATTTCTCTCAGAATGGGCTAATTTATTGTGATGAAGGTGGTTACATGAGGTAATTGAATTCTGATTGAGCTATTATTCCTATTATTAGTGGAATAAAATATTCTATGTTAACTTAGCTACTATTTGATTTACAGCGGAAGAGTAGCAGTACCAAACACAGCATGAGCCAGCTTGCATAGAATTGGTTTTGTTTGAAAGGGGAAAGCAGTATTTAACCTTTGGAGGTTTTACTGAAACAGAGGTCTGAAAGAGAGTCGCAGTGTTGTGCTTAGCACTCAGTGTCACATCAATATCAGACAAAGACAAGCAGGGAAGTAGACAGTCTCAGAGAGTGAAGAGATGAAGAGAGAGATAGTGTCACGTACTGCTCAGCACTGATGTATTGGTCCTCTTGAGGGTTGCAGGCCACCTTGCCAATGCGGACTCCGTTCTGGATGTCTTTGAACTGCAGACCCAGGTTCTCGCCCATGATGGTCAGCATGGTTCCTCCCTGTCTGGGCCCCGTCTCTGGAGACAACTTTAGGAGGAACAAATGAAAGAGGACATGAATTACCCAGAACAACATACTGTATGTGACAATCAATTGTTACCCAAAGCAGTACATCATAGAACATACATTGTATGTCAGCAGGAACGTCCCCAAATGAATTAATCTGACAGTTTCCTTAAGTCATTATAGCCATCTCCCATTTTGCAAGAACCAGATACTTTCTAACTCATTAAGTGAGATGAAAAATGACCTTGGATCCATTAATTCCACCTCAACTCAGTCAAACATTCACAACCTGCCAACTCACACACTTAACCTGGACCCACCCATCAAGCCCTCACTTACATCTCTCATTTAACTCTGTGACGATTAATCTACTGAACACAATTACTACACACAGTGACCTCTGCTCCCTCTCTTTCCCCAAGAGGTCTGTGAAAGGTGGGCAGAGGTGCTAATGGCTACCCAAGGCTAGCCCAGTTGCTAATCACGGTCCCATTCATCCAGCCCCAACGCAGACAATAGCCCCTTTGGTAATCAGTCATTACTACCATAATTAGGGCTAAGGCTAATTGGATTAGAACCTGGTGGGGGGTGGGGTCATTTGTCACGGCGATGTGGGAGGAGGGTAGAGCGGATGATATGTTGGTGGGTGGGTGTCGTGTAGTGGGGGTAAGGTCACGCTGACCCTCATGCCATAAAGAAAGGATAAAATGAATGATCAGTTATTATGCACTCATTCTTGCTGTGTGAGCGTCAAGTGCACTGCATATCATGTATGTCCACAATTCATTTTCTGCTTTGTGTAGATAATGAGAGTAGATAGATAGCACACATGGATAAACACATATACACATGTTGAGAGGTAAGACTAAGTGCCAAAAAGTATGCTAGTCCACCAGTGGTTCGGACCAATCAGCAATGCAAATCTAGCTGCCTTGCAAGGTGATAGAGAGATGGTTCATCCAATCACCTGCCAAGTATTTTTTGAAAGTGCCTGCCCTTCTCCAAAGAGTTTCCATGGACGACTTCTCAGATGGTTCTGTTAATTTAAGGGAATGTCTTTGTACCATCCACTTCTGTCTCACAACTCACTTCAAATGGCACAGCTAACATGATTCCTCCATCTTTGTCCCCTCAATTGTCAAGAAATTTTGCATTTGGTTAACTATTTGATTGTCAAAGTTTACCAAAGTTGAACTGTATGCCAAATTACCCTTTGAATTAACTTTGCCTCTGCCAGCAAATCAACTGATGGCAACAATTCCAGTGAAATTAACTGATTTTGGTCAAAAAATGTTGCTGTTACAAATGATGTTGTGACCAGGTTTTCAGAGTAACAAGTTTTCCTGTTTCAACTTTAAATAGAGATAACAACACCCTATGGGTGTGGAGGATATGTATCATTGGTGCCAAACACTTGTTAAAGGAACAGTTTGGTATTTTAGGACATTTGCTTATTTGTTTTCTAGCCGTCAGTTAGATAAGAAGAACAATATCATTCTTTTGTCTCTGCAGTAAATATGGAGCTACAGTCGGGAGCCGGTTAGCTTAGCTTAATGAAAAGAGTGGACAAACAGGGGGAAATAGCTAGTTTCCCAGTCCAAAAATAACAACATCCGCCTAAAGCTCACTTATATCTTGTTTGTTTAATCTGTACAAAAACCAAAGTGTAAAAATGACATGTGTTAGTTTTAAAGGGGTAGGCTTTTACTTTTGGACAGAGCTGGGCTAACCGTTTCCTCCTACTTCCAGTTTTTGTGCTAAGCTAACAGCCTGCTGGCTGTACTGTAGCTTCATATTTTCCATTAATATGACAGTGGTATCAATCTTCTTATCTGACTCTCTGCAAGAAAGCAAATCAGCATACTTCCCAAAATGCTGAACAACTCCTTTAAGCGTATCTACTATCTCATGGATAAATTGGATCCACTCTCTCATTCTACTCTCACAATGAGTATGAGCTGGTACCTCACAATGATCCCCAGTCTGACATCATTATAAAAAAGGTGGTGGGCTAGTAAAAGCCACAGGTGTTCAGGACACCACGAACAGAAACACACAATGGGAACAAAGCCCAGTGTCATGCAGGCCAAAACTGAAATGCCACGGTGAAATAATTAAGGAGTGTTTTCCATCTTACATCAACTAGGCTGATTATGAACATCCCTCCTCCTTCCCTTGCCCTTTCCCTCTTCCTCTCTGGACTTGTCTTTTTAATTCACTCTCTATCTCTTTGTCAGTGTGCCTGAATGCATATATTTTAGCTGGAGACAAAAGAGTGAGTGGCACACAGTAGTGCAGTGCACCAGTCACAATCTTCAGATATGGTAATCAAATCTCTCTTTCTCTATAAGCACTGGCTTATCAAAACACACACAAGCATACATACATAGACAAGTTGTTACATCCACAACTAAACAACACAATCAAAAAGCCCTTTTTGATAAAAGCCACCAGCCTAAACACTCGCTCTATTCTCCTCTTGCCGTCGCAGCGCTCTACACCCATTCAAACTCCCTTTTTTCTCTTCGTCTCTGACTTGTCCCGTTGTGTCGGAGGCTTTGTGTGAGGCCTATTGTGGCCGGCTGAGCGGCAGTGCACAGATAACATCTGCTACTTAGAGGAGGAGGAAGCAGGGGACACAGAGAGAGATGATATGAACATGGCGTAAGGCTTCTGAAGTTTATGTGTGATATGAAAGCCTCTCAAAAACAAAAACTTACAAACTAACTGATGGAGGCAATCAAGTGAGTGAAGGAGTTGGATAAGAGAAGTCTTTGCTAATAAATATTTACATGTGAAGAAGTCAAATACACATTGGGGCCAATTACATTTCTCTGGCTTTGAGAGCATGTTTAGACCATATGATCATAAAAAAGTAGATACACTCCAGTTTTAATCCTACCTTTATGAAGAAGTGAAAGTATTTACTTAGTATTGGCTTGTTTTTTTTGTTTTTTTTAATTCTCTCAAGGTTGTAACAGCGAGACTTATTGTTCAGCTATAAAACACAACTGGCAAATCGCAGCGGTCCGGTCGATAGAGGCCCCCCAAAGAGACAGTCTTCTCTTTCGATGCTGGTCAAAAAAGAGAGCGAGCGAGACGAGACAATAGAAGGACATGATAGGCTGGAAGGGAAAGTGAAAAGGATGGCTGGATAAAGCTGAGGAGGATACATGAGGGAAGACAAAAGGAAAGAAAAATAGAGAGGTAGAGAGAGATAAAGAAGTCTGGGAAAGGCCAATATTGCAGATCAACAATACACGTGGGAGAAATCATTGGCCTTTCGCAAGCACACAAGCTGTGAAACTGGACAAAGACATGAACATTTAGATGTCTTCCCACGCAAAAATACATAATTTTTTAGAAAACACACAAACGCAAAACACACTCTCTCATATAGATCATAATGTGGCAAAAAAATGGAGCACACAGGTATGCCACATGCTAAAACACTAAAAATTTACATCCCCACATGTACACACACACACACACACACACACACACACACACACACACACACACACACACACACACACACACACAAACACAAACACACACAAACACACACACTGGCATGGCCTGTGTTGTTTTAATTGGTTTCTAAGGGCTAGCTGTAATGCTCTTCCTGTCCCCTAGGAGAAGGCAGGCAAGAGATGATGGATGATGGAGGGCCAGGCAGCCTCCAAGGCCAGTACTAGGACACTGCTGCACTACACTGGGAGACAGTGCCAGACAGTGTGTCTGTGTGTTTTTGTGTGTGTATGTGTCACTGTGTGTGTGTGGCTGTGAAAGTGATTTTGAGGATACCATACAAGCCACACATTGTAAGTTGCAGCTTATTTCATCTCCAGATTTTGAATATTTTACATCTAAATGTAGGCTTCACAGAGACTATGTGTTTTGTTTGTGTGTGTGGAAGCCTGAGCGTTATTTGTGCATACTGACACACATGGCACACACATTAAACTGTGTGTTTGCTTGTTGGGAATCAAGCACTAACTAATCTTAGAGCACATTGTCAGAGAGCACAGGAAACATAGCACTTTAATAGCTGAACAGAGGAATTCTTACAATGTCTAAAAGCAGACATGTAAAGCCTAAATCATCAAATGCTGTGTTTAGAGAACAGTACTTAGGTGCCAGAGTTATCAGTGGAACGGTACCCAACTGCATACTATTGAGCAAGTCAAATGGGCAATAGTGCACTCGGAAATGACACCAAATGGGTTCAACACTTGCTGCTCTGAGAGCTCTGGATAGCTGTGTGTATGTTGTGTGCAAGTGTGTGTGTGCGCCTCGGTCACGCTCTCTCTCCAGTGGTGTTTCCTTCCCGGTCGAACACACATTCTCCGGTCCAAATGAAATTAGCGGCTAATCCGCTAGCTAATGGCCACACAGCAGCTAGCATGCTGCAAAAAAAAAAAAAAAAAGAAAACGAACAAAGCAGCCTGAATAAAGCAAAAAGAAGAAGAGAGGAAAAAAAGGGGATCAAACAGGGAAAGAGGGATTTGAGCGAACGGATGGTGAGAAGTGGAGTAATATTCAATTTGTGTGGCGGATGCGATGCTCTTTGGGAGAACTAAAGGATGAAATGGCAGCAGAAAAGGGGAAGGTTTTCTTTGTCGCCTGCGGATGTTCTTTTGGCGTTAAATGTCACACTGTAAATGTCAAAGGTGGAGAGGAGAGGTGACGCTGGCGGCGCGGCTCGGTGATAACGCTTCCTCCGGTGTTTCGGTGGTGAATCTCTCTCTCTTCTTCTATTCTTCTTTGTCTCCCCTTCTGTGTTCTCAAACCTGCAGTTTGTTTCTCCTCCTGCTGTTTTTGAAGCTCTTCTACGCCTGCTTTTTGACTGCCACCAACATCTTGCCCCAAGGCCGGGATTTACCCCTCAATATGCATGCAAGAGCACATGCTTGCACGAACACACACACACACACACACACACACAGCACACCCCACCCCTTCATACATACTTAGCCCCCCCATCTTCTCTCACACATACACACAACCCAATTGCCTCTGTACGCTTGTTTCAAAGAGATAACTGAAGCGAGCAAGAAGAGAGAGACAGCATTAGCTAACGGATTTATCTATGTGCCAGTGCCCCAATTATCCAATATCTCCATTATGCATGACAGAGAGACGAACCCGTGTCACACAGGAAATGTACTGAGGGCTTGAGCCATACAAGTCTGTAAGAGTGAAATAGGAATGCATTATAAACCATACATATATTTCACACTCATTTAAATGGAGAGAAATGGCGCTCGTTTTGACTGAGATGATTTTTTCGTCTTGTTTGAGATACAGTACAATTAAATTTAAAGAAAAAAGAATGTAAAAGCTTGAGACAGAGCGACTGAGAGAGAGAGAAGAAAAAGAGAGAAAGCAGAAGGACAAATAACTAAGCAAGGAGAATGAGTGGAAGGGTAGAACGTCACGATTCGTCTCACACAGCGGTGCGTGGCTTTCAAACTGGGCTCTGTGTGTGTGTGCGCGTGTGCGAGGGAGAGAGCGTGCACGTGTGTGTCAGTCCCAGTGGTGAGCTGCAGGGACAGTGACCCGGGTCACAGTCAGACGAGGACCACCGCCACGGTTACCGGTGGCAACAGATGGGTACGCCATGGTGTTTTAGACGCCTTAGCTCACCCGGCCTGTCAGATGCATACACGCATACGCACACACATTCTGCGCTCATGGTGGGACACAATTAGCACACTTCCACATTTCTCTGTTTCTTTGTCTCTCCCTCACACACACACACGCACACACACTCCAGACGACTACCCTCTCTGCCTCCTCAGGTGTGAGTGAGTGTGTGTGTCTATGTATATGTGTACCCATCATCTCTAATCACGTCAGTGTGTTCAGTCTTGGTGTGTGTGAACTGCCTCCTCCTGGCCGGCCCATCTGTGTTCTTGTGGTTGCAGTCATGGTGATGGCTTCTAAGATGTCGATCCTCCCTGCCGCCTTTCCTCCTACAATGTCCCCTTCACTCACTGAGGCCAAAGAATGATGCAGCACAGGTAGGGATTTCAAACCTCTTCCTTCGAGAACTAACTTTTACTAACGAGTTGACTTTGGCAATCTTCTGATTCGTGTCAAACGGTAAGTCGTCACTTTCCAGGTTTGCAGAACAAGAGGCAATCACAACTCTTTTACAAAGGGCGTATTGTCCATTCAATCCCCTCCTTTCTGACCCCTGTGCTTACAAAAACACAAATAGCAGCTGAAGTGTCTGCTTTAACTTTAACATTGGGGAGAGAAGTATTTCTTTAACTTGGATTTAGCAGCTCCATGCAATGTTGATTTTAGAGTGGGCTGTTCCTTGGCCTCATAGACTTTGGGGTGTTAATGTGTGAGGCGACGACGTCATTCAAAACTTACAGTACAGATACAGTACATTTCATAATGTGTTTCCGCTGTTTGTGCAGTGTGCTGAGACATTAAATGAAAAAATACCTACATTTCTGCAAATTTCTTTCTGTTGGATCATAAAAATATTTTTGTTGGATGCTTTTGTAGGACTTACCTATAAGTCGTAAACCATATAGGTAACCCCGAGATTTAAAAAAATATTTATTATAGGTTTGTAAAAATGTCCAGTTTCATATGTTTCTTCTACACTAACTTCATGAGAATGTACAGTAAATGTGTGTTTTTGTACATATGCGCAGTCCGGCGTGTGTCATCTGTCACCTTGGTGAGCTTCAGTAGCATACTGAGCTGCTATATGGTGTTATGTGTGAGCATGTGTCACTACTGTCACGGCTTACCTTGGTGATCTTGGGGTGCGCACAGCGGCTGTTTCCGGTGGTGGCGTGCATCCAAGTGGTCTCTGGAGGAGTGCACTCCTGTCTGAGGGAGCATTTCTTCTCCTGTACGCACCAACCGCACTCAAACCTGGGGTTTGCCTTCAGACACATGCCACAGCTGTCCCTCAGTGCATAGCACTTATACAGGTGGGCTGGAGAGGAGAAGAAGGAGACGGAGAGTGAACGTGAGGAAACGATGTGGAAAGAGGCGAATGACCAAACCATCAATATAGTTTGTGTTGAATTATCATAGTACAAGCCAGTTGAGTAGATAAACAACTTAAAGGGTAGAACAATTTGAAAACAACAACAAAAAAAGCCTCCAATTTAAGTTTTCCAACTTTCACGCAAGAAATTCCAAAACTTGTTCAATGTCACTGTGACAAAGTTAAAGCGCTATTTCCCAAAGGCCCCAGGAATTGTACAGCAAAATCTTTTTTTTTTTCTCTCTCTCTCTCTCTGCTATTCCATCCCCAAATCCCATTGGTCATGGAGCAGCTTTAAAGCAACCCTGTACCAATTACGGGCTGCTAAACGACTCCTTTCTAATTACATTAACATATCAGTATTTAAGACAAGTGAGCATCTCTCACACTCCACCAGATGATTATCATGATTGAGAAACAGGGAGGGGGCTGGTAGTGAAGAGAGACAGACAGGGGGAGGGAGACATCTTTGGGCTGTAGGTCGCCTCTGGATGCACTTGAGGAGATTTACACTTGAGATAACACACAAAGCATAGACACTGATGCACGCCACTGATATTGTACACTGTCAGTGCTGTTGTGTGTAACATATGTTGTTTAGAAATGCTTTGTCCTTGAGAGAACTATGCACTGTCAAAGCATTTTATGTTGCCTCTATGAAAGTAAACACCCCATTACTGTAGACTGCAGTGAGGTCCCTATGCTCATACACCAATGTATGGTATATATGACACATCCATGTAACAGATATCAGTCTTAGCCAGCAGTATGAGGTATATTTGAAATTTGAGACAACAACAGCTTGTTTGATACATTTACTGTAGACTACAGGGAGTGACATCAATAAATGGAACAAAGTGACACTGGTGTTAGCTTACATTACAGACAAAATAGCAACAATCACTGCTTCACAGACCTTAGAGATGTAACAGCTTCTAATCTAAAACACTACACAAAAATCCTAGCTCCTCACTGTGTCTTTAACCATCAAAGAGTAACAAACAGGACCAGACAATGCAGCTTCCTCTGTTGTACAAAACTCCTCATGCACGTCATCCGCAGGCCATATTGAACGCAGTGGTAGCTGGTGATGATGTTACTTTACCTCACAGCAGGAGAATAATGTTACAGCCCCCCGCTGTGCTGTACAGGCTCTAATAATTATGGAGACAGCACTATAAAGACTGTCCTACCAGTAATTATATCCAACAGACATGATCTCATTGTCGTCTCCCACAGTGGCGCATCGAATATGTGTATGTGTTTAACAGTAAATCATATGGTTCTTTGTTTGGATGGCATGGTATAGTTATACATAAGTGTATGTATTATAATACTGTGTCAAAAGTGGATATACATTGTAGATAATAATACATGTAAACCTAAGTGTGAACGCCCCGGAAACTTGCTCAGTAGGGGTGAAATGAAATATCATCCTGGTAAGATATTTATGATCCAAACAATATGCATTGTGGAGTTGAAAAATAGAGAAATAACTAAGGAATTACACTCTCATATTCTATTCATTTTGGCCCGAACAAGTAGTTGAAATATAAATATAACAAAACTAGACTATCAGTAACAGTCCTTCGTGATTAATAACAGTCTTACTGAAGTGTAACAGTAAGCGATCATCAGTAAGAGAAAATCTGTTATTAATCATGTTTAGGCAGTAGCAAAGTAACAACACCAAAGGCTGCTTTCTGGAACAAACCATGTGAAGGATGCTTCTTGCTTAGCTTTTGTACACAGAGTTAAGTTTGACCTTGAAATGTTTAGTGTTAGTTTTGCATTGTTAACATTGATGTTTGAGTTTCAAATGTAATGGTCCATTGCAGAGGAGAGTTTGCTCAAGTAAACAGATCACTTTGCCACAGGTTGATCAGTCATTGTGTTTGTTCACTTAAGGCTACAGTCTTTTACTACTGAGATCTGCTATTCATAATTCATTTGCTACCTTCAACAATGACAAAAGAGTCTCAAGGGGTAAAACCTGACACTTAACAGACATAATTATTAGTCAATGTATGCATTAGTTTATATAAATAACTAATGTACAGCAAAGGATGTGTGCTCTGTAACAGTGGTGTGAGTGCAAATGATCTAATATCTATCTCATATAGATATCTTAAGACACATGCATTTAATGCAAACCATTAAATGGTGAATTATTTCAGTATCGCTCTCACACACATATACACACAAACAAACAGTGATGTAATAAATATTTGAGCTTCTTACAGACCAAGAAAGTAGATTATAAAGGGTGGGCTGGCCAAGGGATTCTGGTCACAATATAAATGATTTACTTTGCAGTTGGATCTGGCTTTCCAGAGAGTCACAGTAAAACTGTACTATACTGTATATTTTCTGCAGGTGCTGGATTGTTGTTTTTTTTGAGATGCTCCATAAACCAAGACTCAGCTGAAGATTACAAAATTGCCATTTTGCAGATTTAGAAATGGGAGTGATTTGTGTCTTTAATGTCTCATGTTAAAGGTTAAAACACATGATGTTGATAAGAAAATAGAAAGATTTAAGGGTGCTTTTAAGGATGTTTTTACTGAATGAAACTCTCATAAACACAGCTCAAAAAGACACCTAGAGCTAATGTGTGATGATAGTGTAGATAGTAAATGATCATGTTTGAACCCACACTGACTCACCTTTGATGTTGTAGGGGTTGTCGATGACAAAGTTTCCATTCCAAACCACAGACAAATCCACTGGCAGGTCGCTGATGTCATTGCCCTCGTAGGTATACTGAAATATAAAAGAACAAAATCAAGATTAGTATTCACTGTGAGATATAATTACCTGAAACAATGTTTTTCTTAAACAAATACCATCATTATAAGAGACTCTCAGTCTTTTAATAAAACACAAAATCAGTAAAAGAGAAAGAAAATCAGCCAAAAGCCAGAGCAATCTCTGTTCAGCTAGTGGCTGGTAGTAATGTCATACCCTGCGGTGCTCGCACAGTTGAAGGGCCATAAAAATGAATGATGAGAGACAGGCTATATTGTGATTTTAACACGCAGCACATCCGCCGCTGCCTGGCAGAGCACGGAGTTGATTAAGAGATTGGGATCCCCATCACTGTATGACTCATTCCATTCCAGTGATGAATGAAAAGCGTAATATATCTTCAACAATAATATTCTCATCTAATTTCATTTTTGCATCCTGAACTAATAAGAGTTGAAATGTAATTGACTCGTCGTCTGCATAATCAGTTTTATGGAATCACTTTAAATGAGACAACAAGCTTCAAAAGCTGCGATGTGATGGCGGCACATCAGCTGTGGGGATAACAACAGAAAGAGCTCCTGTGAGACCCCTCCTAACCTCAGATAAATTATGGATAAATTATCAACGATGATTATCACCAGCAAATAAAATGCAGCTTTAGAAGTTACACCCCCCACCCTCCCCCTCCTCCTCACTTGCACACACACAAGCCAGCCAAACACTGAGGTAAACACACAATCATCTGAAAATACTCATTCATCAAGAACCCCACACACCCCACCCACACATTTTGCATTATTAACTACTCCATTCATTAGTTGTCTTTGATGCAACATAAAACAGATACTAGATAGCGAGAGATTGCCTGTTCTCTGCTTTGAGACTACTGCTGCAGTGATGTTAGCTGATGGCTTGAGATAGGCCATGTTGACCTAATGCCTCTGTCAGTCAAAGGGTACCCGCTCACTCTCGCTACCACTGGTATGGTCACTATCTTCAACGGCCTCGGGGTGAGAGATAGTAGGACTATTCTCCTCTAGTGGAGTGGTGATAAAATCCAATGTGAAAGCCCTAAGCCTGAGGCTACAGGGCCTCACAGATTGAATCTAGCTACAACTTCACCACTATGTGATATCACCCACTCCAATGTGATACAGTTAGATTTATCTTGACATCTGCAATAATAGTCAATGTGAATGTATTTGAGGGGAAAAGGACCAAGAAATGTGCATAGAGAAGATAAGAAAATGAGAGGACACAGCAATGTCACAATGTGTGACTGGCTGATTAATTCGTTCTTCGCATTTGCGATTGGATGATTTACATTGAGCGGGCCCTGAAGGCGCAGCGATATCCAAATAAAGGAAGATGTCTGCGCGTATCTCAGAGGAACTCCTACTTTGCTCTCGGAGTTTATTTTAAAATGTGTTTTAAGGCACATTTTGGTGCTTTGATTTATTTAGCAGCCATCAACTACTGAAGAGGAAACTTTTACCCCTGAGTAACTCCACTTAACAGGAAGTTACTGTATATATACTGATATACTGTATATAGCAAGCTTTAGACTGTACCACTGCATTAACCGGATCTTTATGACATTTTGCTCCTCATGAGAGTTTTGAAGTTTTGTGAGAAAGATGGCATCGCCTTCATCTTTAAGCCCAGTGTACCTGATATGTTAGGAAAAATAACACAGCATGTCATATAGAAAACAGGGGGTTGGGGGCGGCAAGAAAAGGACAATCTGAAAACTGACAATAATACTGGACAGAGTGCAGAAAGTTAAGGGAAGGAAAGTGACAGGTGATGGCTAAAAGGCTGGAAAATATTTGGTATGGCTGATGGTGCAGAAAGACAGAGGTGGAGCGAGCTGGGACAAGTGGAGTGCAAAGAGCAAAAAAAAAAAAAAAAAATGAAAAGATGTTGAAAAGGAGGATGAGGAAGTGGGTAGGGGGAGAGGGTGGTGAGAGGATGATACAGCAGCAAGGGTGAAGGAGAAATAGCGAGGGAGAGATGGATAGAGAGAGGTGATTGTGTGTTATTCTGTGGACACCATTCATTTACACATGGAATAAGAGGCTGGGGCTGGGCTATAAGCGCCTGAGCTGGTGGGGGCTAAAGTGAAATTGGCATTTTCAATTTGTTCCCTGACATGTCTGCCTTGGTCTTTTCACACATTCCTCTGCCTCTCTTGCAATCCTCCCTCCCACCCCCTCCTTTTCCTCTCTCTCTCTTTCTCTCTCCCTCTCATTATTCCTTCCTTCTGCCTCTTTACAGACCTCCTCCCCTATCAATCTCAGTCCGAATTTCTCTCCCCTACCTCCATCCCCCAGAACGCCCACGGTCAAACAAGGAAATATGGAGCGGATTCTTTTATCGCATATACCAAACATGTCCAGAGAAACACATGTGCACGCTGTAGTATACATTCAGCACATGGGACAGTTTCCAAGAGCGGGGTGCCAGAAAATGCATCAAAGCCTGAATCGCACAGTCTATACAGGAAGTAAAAAATGATAAATAAAAACACATGCAAACAGAGGATGATAAGACATTTGCACAACACCTCATATTTTGGACCTCAGCTATCATTTCTCTCCACTGAAGTCCAAGCATATGAACTTCTTCAATCTTTCCCTCCCCCCCCCCCCCCCCCCCCCCTCCAAGAGACCACCCAGTCTGCCTGGGAACGAGAGCTCTCCTTCACCGGGCAGAGATGAAGAGAACATACGAGTGTGTTTGAGTGTGTGTGTGTGTGTGTGTGTGTGAGAGAGAGAGCGTACACACCGAGACAATGAGAGGAAAAAGAAAGCAAAATGCACAGGGAGACTGCACTGAGGACATGTGGATGGAGGGAGAGAGTGAAAATAAAAGAAAAAGGCAGCAGGACGGGGATAAAGAGAGAATGCGAGGGATAAAAAGATGAGACTGAGGAGATAAAACAGAATGAACTGCCAGAGACAAAGATGGTGAGGGAGGGAGAGAAGAGAGAGAGAAATAGAGAAAGAGGGGTGTTATCCAGCTTCATGTTTGGCAACTGTTCAAGTTGTTGCAGATTAAGGTGTTTCAAACTTAGCGCTCGCTCTCTTGACGATCGGTTCCTGTTTTGCAGTCGGAACATGTTAACACAACAGGTGCGTTTTGCTCATTCACACTCTTGTCTCAGAAAAAACAAAAAAAAAGTCACCAGAACATGACGTGGTGGTTAAAACTGGAAGTGTTTAAAACCAAAACAGCAGCCGCAATAAAGCTCCATTAAGCTAAATTTTAAATAAACACTGAATCAAGTGACTGTTCGTTGAGAGAAAGGGGTCTCTGATTGTTTTAGTTGGCCAGAATGACTAAATCAAAACTGTGACGGCTCATATAAAATGTTGGACAGCCTCTTTCAGCACGGGAGGCAACACAAGCTACCTGCCTAGCAAGAAATGGCAGAAAGGTGAAGGAAACTGTTGGTTTTGGATTGGACTTAGCAACTTAAAGAGAGCCAGATATTTCTCCTTTAGGGGTTAGTGCACCGAACCAAAGCTAAAAGTTGTTAAAGAGTGGAAATACATTCCTCAGGTGGCCTGGTGGCAACTAACCAAATAAGTCACTGAAATATAATTTGTGGATTTTTGCAGATTTGGGGGAAAAGAGAGGCCGTTCTTGAGGCTGCCTGTTTGACATGGGCCTTACATCCTGTCATAAACTTTAGGATAAAAGTACAGTCTCAGCTGTGACAGCCAGCCATCATTTCAGGGACATGTAATGTCAAACAAAGAGACCTTAAGAACAATTTTCTTTAAGTGCTACACTGCCAAATATGGCGTACAGTGATATATTGCAAGCCCTCAGGACTCAAAGACAGGCTACAGTCAAAGGACATGGGGTCAAGCTTTCCCCCACTTCCATCACCGTTGCACTGCTGACCAACCAATAAGAACACGGCCTGACCCCCCTCTGAATCACACCACAGGGCCAATTCCGCTGATAGAGAAATAGATGATAGATGTGTGTGGGACCTCTTAACCCTGCTTTACATCCTGAAAAACTGCACCACACACACACACACACACACACACACACACACAGGTGTGGAGGTGCTGACAGCTAAAACAATAAGAACGCCTGCCCCCTTCCCCTTTTTTTGTCCATGTTACAAGCATGTGTCTGTGTTTGCACATCTATCCTCAGAGGGGAGAGGTTGTGTTGAGAGAGGGGATACTGGGATCTGCTTGAGCGTGTACCTTCACTCTACAAAATCGTGAATATTTAGTTAGGGTAGGGGAGAAGTGTATATGTGCGTGTATGTGTGTTTAATGTGCAACGGAGGGTGGGGGGGGGGGCGTCGGAAAGGTTAGGTTATGATCCAAAGCTCATCTCCTCTCATTGCACCAAAGGCTTATTAAACTTTCATACTGAACCGGCATTGTTGCACAATACACGGTTCAGGGAATACACATATGCACCTTGTGCATGGTTTATTCACTGCACAGCAGATTCCAATATGAAAATACAAACATTACGCAGGTTACTTTTTAAAAGGTCAGGATTTGCATGCACGCAGGAGAGTGAAAAATGAAAATGGATAAAACAAAATCACAAAATCTATGATTTAAATCTGACATAGTTGAGAATGAGAAGGTGATGCTACAAAGAACAATCCTTGCGTCTAAGACCTCGACCTGAGACTCTGAAGACCCTTGTTTTATGGCGAGCAGCATTCTTTTCTGTTTCTTTACTTATATGACCAGACAACAGACAAATACAAGTGGAAAAAAAAAGGTTAGATACTTTGGAGAGAATAGCAACAAAGAGATAATAATTAAGATAATTCAGAACTACAGACGGATGTGGAAGGTAGACAAATAGACATGACCAAAAAAAAAAAAAAAAAAAAAAACCTCAAAGAATAAAGGAGAAAGAAGAGATGTCGCCTCACAGCAGGCTCTCAGCAGAAAACTGCAAACACGACTGAATCGCCAGCTGGACCTCTGTCACTGAAACTGAAGGAGATGAGGCAATGATAGATGGATGGAGAAGGAAAGCAAGTATGGAGTAACAACGGGTACCTTCTGCGAGGGTCACAGCCTGATAATTAGTCATTTTGAAGGTGTGCGCGAGCTGGACAGCTAAAAATACCAAACTAGCCCAGGGCAAACCCGTACCTGGGATAGAGCAGGTCTCTTCCTCTCTCTTCCTCGCTCTCTCAAGGTGACAGTTATCAAAAATTATGAGACACCTCTCAATCTGAAACTCTAGCTTTTAAATAGTTTGTGACGCAGTTGTGAAAGGAGTCACATTAGGATGACGCTGAAGGAAAGTAGAGGACACAGCCTGAACCGGTCTAGTCTGAACTTCGCCAGTCTAGATAAGGCTCTGCACACTGTGTACGTCAATGTATAGATGAATACACAACACTCTTTTACACACACACACACACACAACTTCCAGGCAGATATGGCCTCCTAATCAAGGATCAAGTGGTAATCCTTCCTATAGCTTAGCGTGTGTGTGTGTATGTACTGTATGTGTGGGGTCAGGCGGCGTGGAATCAGCCCCCGCTCATAATAGAGGCCTGTTAGCCAGTGCTAATCGCTAATGCTAACAGGATTGGAGCATAGCCGGACCCAGTTACCCAGCTTATCTCTTGCACGCGCGCACACACACACACAAACACAAACACACGCACACATGTGCAAACACACTAGCACACATACTTTCTTCATTGACGGGGAGAAAAAGAGAGAGGAGAGAAAAGTGCTGGCTTGAGGGAAAAATAATGCTGCCATAGCCAATGTTTCTTATTTTCCAGCCTACGCATTAAGCTAGTGTAAGCTTACTAGACTTCTCCCCGGACAAAAGGCTGATTTTTGGTTATTTGCAGATATGCCCGTATTTTTAATATCCTCAACCTTTTTCCCCTCTGTCAACTCATGCCATTCTTCTGGTGGCCATTCTCCTTCACCGACTCCACCGCTCACACAGCCTGTTTTTTTTTTTTTCAGACCACTAGCACATATCCAACCAGTATGTGTAAATATAGGCCACATTTTACGCAATTCACACAACCCATAACTGCAGTGCTTCACCATTCCTGAAGCAGCACTCACTCTATCACACAACACACATGCAAGAAGAACAGAAAAAAACATTTGACTGAATGGATTGATAAAGACATACAGTAGGCTGCTGTATGCATTTAAAACACATGTAAATGCAGTCAGAGGTGCTGGCTTCTGAATTAACCCTCCTTCTCTCCTCTCTTCCTCACTGTAGCCCATCAAACCATCATACAGAACTGACGACAGGGAAGGGCGGAGCACCGCTATGAGAGAAAGAAAATGTAAAGTAAAGGTTAAAGATTGCAGAGACAGAAGGAGAGAGACAGAAAGGAGAAATAGATGATGAAAGTGGGGTGGAGGATGGGTGGAGAAGCTGGCATATGCTCATAGCTGAGCAGCAATTAATTCTTATTTATCCAAGACTGGAGCGAGCGTGGGAGCACCGCTCTTCACCTGTCAAAGAGGAGGAGAGGCAGTGAGCCAATGAAAGGACAGAGATGAAGAGGAGGGAGGAGGACAGGTATATGACTAGGTGAGAGGGAGGGAGAGGAAGGCTGCATTGTTGATTTTTTTTCCAGGTCTCACTCTGTGGCATTTTGAGATACAGATATTATATGAGAAACAACTTCAAACACCCAACGTTGATAGGGCTGATCAGCGTCACTGTGAAAAGGCCACAATAGAGCAGTGAAATGCATCTTCAAAATCTGATCAGGGCAGTCTGAAGTATCATGTGATAGGGGAACAAATAATCTAGAGCTACTCACAATAAATTCCAGAGAAGTTCCCAGGCACTTTCAACCTACCCGCACACTAAACACACACACACACACACACACACACAGTCTGAAAGCCAATTAAAACAGTGTCAGTGTGTACCATGGCTGACTACTATGGCAGGTCTAGTGTTTATATCTCATCAAGCTGTGCCAGGCCATGCTCCACTGCGCCTACCCTCCACCGGCCAGCGCCAAGGCCCTCATTAGCCCTGTCTCTGCCACCTTCAGTACTCTGTGTGTGTGTGTCTGTGTGTGTGTTTGTGCACGCAATAATGTGCATGTTAAGATTTATTCCAAATTAAGATTTATTCATTTTAATATGTTTGTTTTTTTTAATCTTTAGTTGTTACAGTAAGTAAAATCTAGAGAAACTTAAGAAAAGTCAGAGGAAAAGAAGTGTGCATGAGCTTCATGTCTGTCTGTCTCTCACACACACACACTAACACACACACCATGTAGGGGTGTTTGACACCATTAGACCAGTGTGGTTTGTGTTAGCTGTTCTCCCTGCGGACATGTTTGGCTTCTTCTCTAGACCTCTATTTGCTCCATCTATCCATCTATGCATCCATCTCTCCATCTTTCTTGTCTGCGATACATCTCTCATTTCCCATCGGAAGGGAGGGGATTATTTCCCAGCGACGTCCTCTCTCCCCTCCAACTCTGTACGGTCTCACTGCATGCTTCCTCTTTCCCTCCTCCTCATCTATCTTTCACATTTCTCCCCCTCTTTCTCCTGATGTCTCCACCTCCAAAACTTCCTATCTTTCCTTTCCTTTTTCCTCATCTTACTCTTCTCTCTTTCCCCGACACAATGTTCTCTAAATCTTTATGGCTTCTTTCTTCTTCTGCTGTTTTCCTGCATGTGTATGTGAGTGTGTGTGATCTCATGCGGGTGCACACATATACACACACACACACACATGCGCGAGCGTCCGTCTCCGCTGCCCAACTGCAATTCATCATCATTTTATCTGCCTTAATTGGATGCCATCAGGACCCCTGATACTTCCCATCTCTCCTTTAACAAACAGCTGCTCTCCACACACACACACACACAGAAGAATAACACGCAGACACACACCCTATCCCAAACTAGATTTTCTCCTCCTGCCCCCGTGTCTGCTTTTTTTTTTTTCTCCCCTCACTGGTGAAGGAGTGAGAGAAAGAGGGTGATGGAGTGGGCGAGTGGTTTATCAGACGGAAGGTAATGGTGTAAGGCCCTCGCTGATATTATCTATCCACTCATTCCTGCCCTCCAGGGAGAAACAAGAAAGAAGGATAAAGAGGTAGAAGGAGGAAAAATGGGAGACACTGAAGTACAAACGGGCAAAAAGCTAAGAACACGGAGAGATAAAAGAATAGAAAAAGTCTTGAACAGTTCCAATTCTCTTTTCTCAACCTCGGCCTTCGAGCGACACCCAGCTGTGTTCCATCAGCCTCTCTGACCCCAGAGTGTGGTCGTATGAGCGTGCTGCGTGTGCGCAAGCATTGTGTGTACATGTGTTTATTCGCTCCCATGACCCTTCCGTCGCTCTGAGCACAACTTCCCAGCCCACAGCTCAGCATCTTATTGGCCCACACGCCAGGAAGCTGCCTGAGCCGGGTCAGAAAACCGGAAGGAACCGATGTAGACGCCAGCTTGTTGTTTTGGTTGCTGCTGACCGGAGCTAACTGCTACCATAAGGCCTGGCGGATGGCTCCATATGTGTCAGTGGTAATGTGGGCTTGTTTGGCACTAAGAAATACAGAGGATTTCTTTTTTTCTTTTTTTTTTTCCAAAATGATCAGCGTTTTTCTCCAGTTAACTTGCTATGGGACCTTGGACAATCTGCCATTTCATCAACTTTCACAAGTTCCAAAAATGCTGGAATTATGCTTGGCAGAGAAGCCAACTTCAAAAGTGAGAATAGCTTAAAGAGAAGAGGGAAAGTGTCTGACGTTTCATTCATTTCACAATATATATTATATTGCTTTTGAAAGTTCAACACAGCAAAATTTAGAGCTTTGAGCAAATTTTTAAAAAAATTCTTCAAAGTCTTCACACCTTGAATATTATGTGGCTTACTTCTTTCATGTCTCAACTTGCAAAAGCCAACCTTTTTTCCAATAATGCATTCTTTCTCATGTCTTGTGATATACTCGCTCTTTTCCCCTTTGGGATCAGTTGGTACGGACGGTAACCTTATACAGAAATACCACAGGACCAATATTTTCCCCCATAAGCAGATACGGACGCCAATACATAACAAGGTTAGTATGGAGCTGATGTTACACTATCATATATCATGCGTGCCACATATACAGTAGGTTATTGGCAGCCTCCTGTTAGGGGATACTATATAAGAGTATTCAGTTATTACGGTCACTGTAAAAGGAGTAAAGTATGGGAAACTAGAGTTTAAACATGATCCGACTGTGGATATCCTGAATATCCTGTGGATAGTTATCTTCTTCTGGATAGTGTGATGATATTGTATGAAAGAGAGGAGAATGAGTTTTAGCCTCAGGAGAGACTTATGAGCTGATTTTCCCCCTCATACCCTCTCATCTCTTTCTCTCCCCCTCTGTTCTCTTAAATATCATTCTCCCTATCACTTTTCCCCATTCATCTCACCTGAAATTGTCTATTACGCTCCTTTTTCCCTAGTCTATCTCGTCTGCTCTCATTTCCATTTTTTTTTTTGCAGTTTCCACTGCTATCTAGTGTTACCTCTCCTCCTGTCCTTTTTTCTCTCTCATCCTTCTCTCCTCTTTCCTGAAGTCCTCTGCCTGTATCCTTTCCTCCGTCCTCTTCACCTCTCTGCTCTTTCACTCAAGGTATTTTTTCCTCTCTTTTCTCCTTTATTACTGTATAAGAATCCTCTCCACAACTCTCTCATCTCAGCCCTTGTCCTCGCCTTTCCGGGAACAAGTAAGTGAGTGTGTGTTAGTTTGACGGTGGTAAACACTTATGTATATCTCAAACACAAGGCTAAACTGTGGATTAGCACCCCTGTGTTTATCCCATTGATTAGCAAGCCCCCTCCAACAGTCTTCCAGCGACGGTATAATGGAATTGCGCACACAAACACACGCATACACAACTATCCTGGGATCCATAGCCTTAGGCATATTGAAGGATGCACATGTGCACACATGCACAGACACTGATTAACCCCTATCCCCATAGCTGTGTGCCTACAAACTGAGGCAGCAGTGTGTACGCAGCATAACAGATGAAGTCTATTTCTACTGCAGAGTCATATATGATTCATTGAGTTGGTGCTGAACACTGTCAAAGTAGGAACAAATATGGAGGGGTGTGCATGTCAAGGAGAGATATAA